>NC_059328.1:129748544-130438544 GCF_018350155.1 Leopardus geoffroyi | reverse complement strand
TCCCATTTGTGCACCAGTGATTGCCCAACATCTAACAGTTTAGTCTGGAACACAGTAGGTGCTTCTGTAATATCTGTTGAATGGTGAATTAACTCATAGATAAGTTAACTACTTCTGAGAAAATGCTGGTGGATACTATAATAAACTTGGAACTTGAATATTAGTAAGACCAAAAGAAAATAATGTAGATAGATTTTAATAATAAGATATATATAATTATCATTTACATGGTTCTTTTGTTGCAAAAGACAGCTTAGGTTAATAAAATAGTATAGCAGTCTAGTTAATAGCATGGGAATAGTAAGAATTTTGGATTTGACACTTGTTAAATGGATGACTTTGGGCAAATTACTTAACCTCACTGAACTTCATGTTTCACAATAAATATACATCAATTTTAAAATTAGGAAAATATTAATAAATTTTAAAATTAAAAACTGTGCCTTATGTAAAAAAAAAGGATAGCTATCCCTAAAATAGCATATAAATATGGTAAAGTGCTAGAACTACAAAAGGCGTAATTATTTGAAAAATGAGATATTGACCAGAAATGAAAGGGCAGCATTAGAACAGTTTCCCTCCTTCCCACCACCCCTCCAAAAAAAAAAAAAAAAAAAAAACACAAAAGAAAATAATTTAAAGAAAGAAATGTGGCCAAGTGGGAAACAAATTTCTAGAACTGAAAATGGTAACCCTAGTAATTATAAAGACATCACATACGAAAATTCCTTACCTAATAGGATTTTGGCTGGGTGAGGATTGTTTGGGCTCCACGCTGAGTGTAAAGCCTGCTTAAGATTCTCTCTCCCTCTGCCCCCTAGCCCCCTTGTGTGCGCGCGCTCTCTCTCTCTCAAATAAAAAATAAATAAAATAAATGGGAAGCACAGCCACACTGGTCACCCAAAGGAACAGAACCCTAAAAAGGACAGCTATAGACGTGCAGGCAGTAGCTCTGATTAGGAACAGCCACGTCCTTTCCTATAGCCTCCAACCCCACCATAACTAGAAGAGAGGCAGACTTCTTGTGAATCAAGCTGTACCATATTTAAAGTGTCAGTGGAAATAACATCAGTGACGGTGTTATTGTGAAAGACTTCACAGTGCTTCTTGATTAATTGACTATAAGGAATCAGGGTAGAAAAGGTTCAGCAGAATTCTATGAACATACAAATATATCTTGCCCAACTAAAATATATTTAACAGACTGTAACAAGATATTACAGGTAAATGCTTCTTGTGATATGGTCTGAAGAAGAGAGGAAAATCCGTGCAACTTAAAATATGTCCTCTACAAGTTTGCTTGATGTTGAATGTTCCCCATTCTTGACTTCACACATGAAATTTCTAATGAGGCACAGTGCATATAACCAGTAAGATACTGTATAGTAACTAAAATCCCAGGTCTTAGAAGTAATCAAATTGAGATTCAAATGCCAACTTTACTACTTTCCTATCTTATGACCTTACAAAATATTCTTTAAATGAAGTCTTTGCTTGTTCTTAAGAAAAATGGTATAGTAATTCCAGAAAGTTAGATTGTTTCAAGGGTTATAATAAAATGTGCATAAATCACTTAACACTGTTTCTGACATATAAACAATGTTAAATAAATAACAGCCATTACTGTATTCTCAGAGGAGTATACAAAAACAGGAACAAGGAAACAAATGTGGAGTGTGTTCGTCATGTTCTGGAAATACTACCTATGCTTTTAGTTAAACCTCCCAATTCACCCAAGGTCACAAAGACAGTAACTAGTAGAGTTTGGATTTGAATATAAGACTATCTGACTTCAAAGACCATGCCCTTCTCACTAAAATTCCTAACCTGAATTCTGTTAGTATATCATCAGATAAAAATCCCTTTTCTTTTTCTTTTCTCCACATATCACTTATAAAAGATGATACCTTTGTGGACATGGTACAGCTGAGAGGAAATGTTTGATCAGAAGAATGAAATAAGCAAAGCCTCAGAAAATTTGGTCCAAAAAGAGGAGACTTCCCAGTACCATGTGAGCTCACCCAGGTGCCAAGGGAGTGGGGGTAGATGAAGAGGAATGAGGAGAAAATAAAACAGACTATTGAGAACCAGGAAGATGAACTACATAAGCAGCCCTGTCCAACTCCAAACCCTTCCCAGACCAAATATTTAAATTTGGAGTCATATTAGAAATCTTAACATTTTATAATTATGTATCAAACATTGACAGTTCATTCCAGTTAATTAATATGTAAGGATATCAGTCACGTACACTGCATACTTTCACATTCTGTAGAGATAGAAAGGAGCATAAATTCAGTCTCTCTCTTCAGGGAGTTTGCCAGGTGGCGCTTCTGTTAAGACATTCTCAGATACAAATGACACTAACATACACCACAACGTTTCAGAAACATTTCATGAGTGGTGCTCACAAACATTTATGGAAGGAACTCAGAAACCAAGATATGACTACCAGTTGGATAAACCAGGGAAAGGTCCACTTAAGTGAAACTTTGAAAATGTATTTGAAATAAAGGAGGGGGGGGCTCATATTTTGGAGGAGGCAAAGCAATAAAGTAATGGGCATGAGGATAGCGCTGTATGTCAGAACAGTAGTAATTTGCTTTGGCTGGGGATGATAATCTAGGTTGAAAAGTTATAAAATAAAAGGCTGAGAAAAATAAGTTGTTGCTGAAGGATAGAGGACTTTCAGTCTCAGGCTATGCTATTTCATTTTTCCTTTCTAATAGGAAGAAAACTTTAAAGTTTGGGTTTTGTTTGTTTGTTGTCTTACTCAAGGAATGATGATCAATAGGCTTAAAGATATTCTCTACTGACAAAAGTGTTCTTTATCTTCATTCAAGCTTTTCTCTGGGTACCTAACAGTGTTTTAAGGACATTGATGATTCTCATGTCCCCTCAAAGAGAGGATATAAAGCCATTCACTAGGTAAAGACAAAGATGAAAGTATTGTCCAGCTCACAAAACAACCAAAAGGAGACATCAGATTGCTAATAGTCAGTTTCCAATTTCCAGGTTTGAAAAAAATCTTGTTCTTGAAAATTTAGGAAAATTACTTGATACGTGAACCTCAGTTTCTTTCTTGCCCAGCCCCCCACCATGGGATTTATAGAGATCTAGGCAGTGATTAATATGAAAATTTTTAAGGGGTGCCTGGGTGGCTCAGTCGGTTAAGCGTCCGACTTCAGCTCAGGTCATGATCTCGTGGTTTCGTGGGTTCAAGCCCTGCGTTGGGCTCTGTGCTGACAGCTGAGAGCCTAGAGCCTGCTTCTGATTCTGTGTTTCCCTCTCTCTCTGCCCCTCCCTCACCCATGCTCTCTCTCTGACTCTCAAAAATAAGTAATGAAAAAAAGTTTAAAAAATATGAAAATTTTAAAAAAGAAATGCTTTGTTGACAGCTAAGTAGTAAACAAATGCAAAACATTGTAAAAATTATATCGACTATTGGAACAGGGAGCATTTGCTGACAATACATGGTCACAATGTGGTGACACGAGTGACCATGAGTCACATGAATGTATTGCCCACACTTCCCTTGAGTCATCATCTTCCCTGCTCTGCCACTTTCGTAGACACACAAACAGAGGCTCAGAGACAGGGTAACTTGTTCAATCGTCATAAAGAAAATACCAAATAGATAGCCCCTATGGAAAACAGTAAGGAATTTCCTCAAAAAATTACAAGTAGAACTACCATAAGTTTCAGCAATTCCACTTCTGGGACTATATCTGATGGAAGTGAAAACGCTATGTTGAAGAGATCTCTGCACCCCCATGTTCATAGCAGCATTATTTATAATAGCAGAGATATGGAAACAGCCTAAGCTCATAGATGGATGAATGGATAAAGAAGTTATAGCGTAGATATAGATATAGATATGGATATAGGTATAGGTATAGGTATAGATATAGATATAGATATAGATATAGGTATAGGTATAGATATAGATAGATACACACTACATGTGGTAGTATACATATATATGTGTGTGTGTATCTATCTATCTATATATATATGTGTGTGTGTGTGTGTGTATCTGCACACACACACGCACACATACACAAAGGAATATTACTCAGCCATAAAAAAGGTGGAAAAACTGTCCTTTGTGACAACATGGATGGATCCTGAAGACATTATGCTACATGAAATAAGTCAGAGAAAGACGCTGTCTATGATCTCACTTATATGTGGAATCTAAACAACAACAAAACCAAATTCTTAGAGAAAGAGATCAGATTTGTAGTTACCAGAGATGAGGTGAGGGGGAATTGGATGAAGCTGGTCAAAAGATACAAACTTCCAGTTATAAGACAAGTAAGTACTGAAGATGTCATGTATAGCATCATGATGTACTACTGCTGTATGGTAATATTTAAAAGAGTAAATCCTAAGAGTTCTCACTACAAAGATAAGGTTTTTTTTTCTTTTTTTATATATCTCTATGAGATGATGGATGTTAACTAAACTTACGCTAATCATTTCATGACATATGTAAGTCAAATCATTATGCTGTACACCTTAAACTGAAAAAAAAAAAAAAGATAGAAATGGTAGTCAAAACTCCACTCCTCATTTCTTCTCCCCAGTTTGATCTTTAAATTCAAGTTTCAGCCCCAGTATAACTCTCAGGAAGGTTTTTGGTGTGGTTTTTTTTGTTTGTTTTTTGTTTGTTTGTTTGTTTGTTTGTTTGCAAATATTGACATGCTGATTCTAAAAATTTACATGGCAAGGCAAAGGAACTAGAATAGCCAATTCTGAAATTTTGGGGAAAAAAAAAGAATAGTCAGAGGCCTCACATTTCTGGATTACAAAATTTACTCTAAAGCTATCAAAGCTATTGTCATCAATGTTTTGTCAAAAGGACACACACATAGATCAATCAAACAGAATGGAGAGCCAGAAACAGATGACACAAATATAGTCAACTGATTCTTGACAAATGTTCAAAAGCAAGTCAATGGAGAAAGACTTTTAGAATAATTGGATATCCAAAAAGAAAAAACAAACAAACAAATAACTTTGATCCATACCACCTACTGTATTTAAAACAAACAAACAAAAAACTTAAAATGATCATAGACCTAAAACTTCTTCTAGGAGAGATCTGCATTACATGGGGTATGTCAGAGAGTTTTTAGATACAACTCTAAAAGAACAACACATAAAAGAAAATATTGATTAGTTGAGCTCTCAAAATTGTATACTTTGGCTCTGTGAAAGACCCTATTAAAAAGATAAAAAGACGGTCCACAGAATAGTAAAAAAATATTTGTAAATCATATATCTGGTAAAAGTTTTATATTGAGAATATATAAACACTACCCAAGTTCAATAACTAAAAACAAAAACACCAGATAGAAAATGGGCAAAATATTGGAAGAGACACTTTACCAAAGAAGCTATGTGGAAATCATCCTCATTATCCTTAGTTTTTAGGGAATAACAAATTAAAAACACAATGAGAATTTGCTATATACCTATTAAAATTTTAAACTATGACAATATCAAATGTGGATGAAGATGTGGAAGAATTGTAACTATCATACACTGCTTGTGGGAATTCAAAATGGTATAGACACTGGAAAGCGGTTTGTTAGTTCCTTTTAAACTTAAACAGACCTTTGGTATATGATCCAGTAATCCCACTACTACGTATTTATACCCAGCTAAATTGAAAAACAAATGTTTACACAGCTTTATTCCTAATTGCCAAAAACAAGAAAGAACCTAGATGTTTTTCACAGGAGAAACAAACTCCAAAATATCTGTACAATGCAACACAGAAATTATCTATTTATCCGTGCAATAATATGGATGAGACATGAAAGCATTTTGCTAAGTGAAAGAGGCCAGATCCCAAAGGCTACATATTTTTTTGATTTCCAGAAAAAGGGAAAACTATTGGGATGGAAAATAAATTAGTGGCTGCCAGGGTTTGGAATTATGGGCTGAGTACAAAGGGATAGTTTAAGAAATTTGTGAGGAAATTGAAACTGCATACATTTGCCAAAATCCATAAAACCATACATTACAAAGAGGGAGTTTTACTGTATGCAAAACAAAAACTAAAAAACACCCACTTCTATTCCACACTGATTTTAATTTTCTGGTTTCTTACCAGGTCACATACATAAGTCTAACTTACAACCTTTGCTCTCATTTTTCCTTCCCCATGATCAATGCAGAGACAAAAATCCAGACACATTTGACTTTTCCCATGATTCACTAAATCTCACCTGTGTGCAGGAAGATGTGGCTATTATGCCACATGGCTATTATGTGCTTCTCTTTGTGTCTCTCAAAATATATTTTTGGTTACACTAGTCACAAAAGAGGCACTCAAAAAGTTCCAAGAAAAAAAAAATTAAGTCCTTTAAATAGTCCTTGAATAAATCAATTTAACTTTATTTTATCTAGACTGCCCTAAACTTAGTTGAACTCAGGATTTTTTGTTCATATCTACTAACTTTCCTTGGAGGTGGTTTAGTAAAATATACTTTGAGAAACATTTATGGATGTTGAAATACATTTTTGCACTTTGGATAATACTTAAAAGATTAATTTTGGACTCAGAAAAGGTACTGAGGTCTTAAGAAATTTCAAAGATTGGGGTGAATTGTTTTGACTGCCAATTTAAAGACCATGTGATATTCATGAAGCCTATTATATACTTGTAACCATTACAAAGCCACAGTTCACATAGTCCAGTCCCACAAAGGGGTCGTAATTTAAAGAATCCAATCTGTGTGATGAAATTAATTTCAAGATAACTTGTTATTTATTTAGTAACTTATTTTTTACTTAATAATTTATTTGCTTAATATTAACTTAATATCTTGAATACCATGAAAAAGCTGCATTGTCCGTGTAATATTTTTTTAAATCCCCTTTTTCCCTTTCCACTGCATTTATATACTAAAACTTTTTCCAGCTCTCTCTTCTTAACTGCTCCTGAAAAACTCCTCAAACCTTCACTACCTCGTCTCTTTTGGTTCTGCTTCACTCACCATTTACTCTTGAATTGCCACTGAGGTCCAGGGAATCTGGCCAGGAAGGACTTTCTTCAGGGAGGAAAAAAAGGGGAAGCAATCAACAGGCCCAAGCAGAACCCTCTTAGCAGGCAGAGGAAGGAAAATCCAGGAAATACTTAGCAGTAATATTTATTCCATTAACTACTTAAAGAGGGGCATAGTGCTCCCTGAGAAAGAGTTTTTAACAGTAAATGATCAGGCAGTCAACGTTAGGGAAACTGAGGGCCTCCATCTTTTGGCCCCGTTGTGACCATTGTGGCCAATTTTCAGTTGGGTAAATTTAAAAAGGAGTATAAAACTAAGAGACGATGCCAGTCAAGGTTCAGTCAGGATGGGGTGCCTGGCTGGTTCAGTTGGTAGAGCACGTGACTCTTGATGTCAGGGTTGTAAGTTTGAGGGTGTAGACATTATTTAAAAATAAAATGTTTAATTTTTTAAATGTTTATTTATTTTTGACAGAGAGAGACAGAGAGAGAGAGCGAAGGGCAAAGAGAGAGAGAGACACACAGAATCTGAAGCAGGCTCCAGGCTCTGAGCTGGCAGCACAGAACACAGGAACTGTGAGATCATGACCTGAGCCAAAGTCAGATAAACCGACTGAGCCACCCAGGCACCCCAAAAAATAAAATCATGAAAAAAAAAAAGGTTCAGTGAGTATATTTTGAGAAGCCAAGCAGTTTCATGAAGGGGAATCCATGGAGTGATCTAGGGAAAGATGTCCGTGTGACCACCACTCCGTGGATCCACACCAAGCTTCCAGAGAGGGGCTTAGGGCCGTGACTGCCCAGTAGGCACAGCCGCTGGAAAGAAGAGCTGGATACAGATGGAGGAGAGTGAGGGCAGGCTAGAACTCTTGGTTTAGTCTGTGTGTCTCTCTATTAGAAGCTGAAGAGCTTGAGAGAGGAATGGCTGCCTCCGGGCTTCAGACGTTCTGGATCTCATGCAGATATAGATCTCTTTGGCCAGCTGTAACACACAACTTTGTAGGGGAAAGGATCCTAGGAAATGTGGTTCCTAGCTTGATGGAATCACATAAAGAAACCTAACACAGGGGTTATTAGTGAAAAGAAAAAAGGAAAACATCTCCTTTGTGGTTGAAAACGGCATTTGCGTGATTCAGATTTAACAAGTTTTGGGGGGATTTCCACTCAAAGTCAGACATGATGGCAGTTATTTTCACATAATGTACACACACATACACACAACTTCTTCAGTAATATCACACTATATGCTACTTTTCCCCATTTCTATTGATTACAAATGAGAAAAATGAAGAGTTTGAGTAGATCTGGAACTTTACTGACAAGATGTAAACAGCAATACTCTGTGAGACAATATTGTACAATGGTTAAGAGATATAGTTCCAGAGTGTCTGGGTCTAAATCTTGGGTCCTGTCATATAACAGTTGAGCGATCTTAGAAAAAAATACTTAATTCCTCTATTCCTCAGCTTTGTCATTGCAAATTTCAGATAATACCCACCTTACAGGGTTGTTGTAATAATTATATATGATAATATATGTGCAGCACCTGGGGTTAAAAAAAATAGAAAGTCGAATTTAGGAATGATTAAAAATAAGTGTTAGTGAGATTCCTGCTTATGCCTATAAATATAATTTTTTAAAGACTCAATTGCTAAACACTTTAGAAGGGTTTTTAATTATACTTAGGCATTTTTTTAAAGTTTATTTATTTTGAGAGAGAGAGAGTGAGTAAGGGAAGGGCAGAGAGAGAGAAAGAAAGAGAGAGAATACCAAGCAGTCTCCATGCTGACAATGCAGAGCCCGATGCAAGGCTCAAACCCACAAACCATGAGATCATGACCTGAGCTGAAACCAAGAGTTGGACGCTTAACCGACCGAGCCACCCAGGAGCTCCTATACTTAGGTATTTTTAACTTATGTTCTCTCTTTTTTGCTATCAATCAAAATGCTTATATCTATCATTATTTAATAACATACAGATAACTGAATATGTTACATATATCATACAGTCCCAGAATCCAGAATATTCAGTTTCTAAATTATAATCTGAAGTTATACATAGATATGAACTGACATAAATAATTCCAAATTACTGAATAAACAACTGAAAATAATTGAGTTAAAGGGAGCACAAATTATATTTTAATGACTTAAAAAATAAAATGGGACATTCTATTGCCCTGTATATTGCTAAATCTATATGTCTGCATGAACTTCCTGCTAACACAGCTTCATAATCTGGATCTCTGCCTAAATTAATGTCAAACCATTAGGCCTTTCTCTTTATTATTTCTTGATAATCAATAGTGATCTCCTGTCCTTGGTTCTTCCTTTATAGCTATTTATCCTAAATGGGACAATCATTCATTTTGCTACAATAAGTAAGACTGTGTCTCCCAAGTTATATGGCATTGACTGTCACTTGTTCACCGTTTTTCACTCACATGATATGCTCTTTTCTGCAATCCTAATTAAAGCATAATGTACTTCTCTAGATCATTTATAAGATTCTTAAAAAAGGAAAGACCACGGACAGAAAATATGGTTTGATTAGCATAAATTGGATGAATTTTAACTCATACAAAATATTAGCTACCTTTCAAGTGTTCTGATCAGAACTATTAGCATTGGCATGTGCTTTTTACCTAGTAATAGTGCAAATTAACTGGAAAGGGTTTTTTTATTAACTTCTCTGTTCTTCCCTTTTATACACATGAAGACATGGGAATATTGACTGATTCTGTATAGCTCGTTTTAAATTAATGGCTTATTTTTATCCATTCACATTATTCAGCAAAGTGAGTATCAGATTTAAGCTATGGATAGTCAACCATTTCAAGGAGCAATGAGCAGGCGGGGGCCCACCCATTACATTTCACTTATATTACAACCATATGACTCCTAATTGAGGGATTCTCTGATCTAGAAGACAATGAGTGACCCTTAGCAGCGATATCCTTCAAGAATGCAGGTCCTCAGTATGTGTCAGCATGTGATACAACATATGGTATGTATTCAGTCCCTAGACAAAGTTATACTTAAAAGAGTTATGACAGTTGGCTAGCTCATGCTTTATGAGGCAATGCCACATTTGGCCAGTAGATAGCACTCAAGATATTTCAATAAATGAAGAGAAGGCATCTTGGTGTGATGATTACTCTGCTAAGGAAACAGACAAGTTCATTTTAGATCAGCAGAGGGGCAAAATAGATGCTTCCAAATGGTTAGAAATTGGGATTTTCATACCAAATCTCAATAGCCTTTTAATGTAAACCTGTACTTTATTAGGATAGGAAAATTACCCCACTTGTTTTCTAACAGTTTCTGTTTGAAGGCAAGGAAAGTACCATCCATTTGACACAGCTTGAAATAAAACATGAGAGCAGCATTTGAATAGAAATGCTGGGGTCCAGAGGGACTACGAAGTGAAATATGGCAGTTGTATTTTACAAAAAGGCTCAAAATGCAACCCTGTAGGATTCATCCATCCTGCTAAAGAGCACAGTTCAAAAGCTATAGGTATTTCCAAATACAATGTTTAAACAAATAAGAACCTGGCTGAAAAAAAAAAAAAAAAAAAAAAGACCCTAATTGCTTGAAGCTGGTAGACAGTGCCTTGGTGTGGTTAAAACCACTGGTATATGTAGCTGCTGCTATGCTTTGGTAAGTGATGGCTTTCATGGTGTGTACGGAAGAACTCTTGTACCTTTAGAGGTGGGAATAGCTGCGGGCTACTCCTGTGATTTTGCACCATCTTCCACAGGTTACATTCCCAGTTCATCTGATGCAGCAAGTATGGGTCTGTGCTGACAAACAAGATGCTGGGCATGGAGGTGTTGTCCAGGCAGATACAGAAAAGCAGAGTGTGAGAAGTTAGGAGATGAGAGTCATTCGAATATCTAGCAAAGAAAACTGGAGGCAAGAAACGACCACGTCAAGGAAAAAAGACATCTGAAAAAGAATCTGTGAGAAAACTAAAGAAACAACTTCAACTTCCTTCTGCAGAAAATCAGTGGTGGTTGGAAGGTGTCAGGCTATTTACAAAAGTCAGCTCCTGGGAGGTTTTATTCCTTGCTCCCTGGGGCTCCAACCTCAAGCTTTCTGCAGCTGCTGCCCCCAGCCTACTTTAATGCACTTACACACCCAGGATGGCCAACCCAATATTCTGCTCAAAAATTTCTTAATCTAGCATCAAAATGCCTGAAACTACCTTCAGACTTTGAACTTGCTATTAATGGGAATCATTACAATGCTTCTCTTGTCATTGTTTGATTTGAGCTGTGTTTGGACAGCAGCAACCGAGAGTGCCCTGTTAATATGTGAGGGAAGTAGGGGGTCCTCTCTAACCTTTTTTCATCCAGGATTTCTGTCTTCCCTCTTCTAGGAACCCTAAGCATTCCATTCAAATTGGAAATTTTCCATTTAATTACTAAAGATCGTGTTCTGTAAATGTGGTTTTCCTTTGCTATGCCTTTCTTAACCATTACGGATCAGCTGTAGGAACTCCGCAGCTCCACCCCACCCGAGTAAGCCTAGCATAGTCAAAGTCAAAAAAGCAACTGGAGTCTGGTCTTCTCCTGCCATGGTATGGCTGTGTGACCTTGGGAACATCACTTTCCCTCTCTGTGCCTCAGTTTCTTCATCTATAAACTAATGGGCTAAGCAAGATGTTACAATTCTAACCTTCTATGATCTGTTCTCCTGCCTTCACTCCATCAATGAAGTAACATTCAAAGCAGGTTAAATGATTTCCTAGTTATGACACCCATCATATTTGATGTACAAGTAGAAAAGGTGTTTATTCAGTCAAATAATCACACATATATGGACAGTGCATGGAAACATACATGGAAAGATAATGACAGGCTTATAAAAATCAATCCAATTTGGTAGAGATGTAATATTAGCACTCAGGGAGGAACTCTCTCCTGCCTTGTCAGTCTTGAGTAATGTTCTCTTCACCCAGTAACCCTCTAATCACAGGACCCACTGGGAACCCCGGGCCACCTCCCTCCCCTCTAGACTCTCCTCTTGATTGCTGACAGTGGCATCAACCAGTACATTCCTGGTAACACCTTTTAACATCCAAGGAAGAGATGGTGAAGAGATACTGTTGTGACAATCAGCGTTGGAGAAAAAACAATTCCCTACAGAGGAATCCTTTGATTTGTGTTTGAACCAGGAGCCACTGATAAGTTCATGTGATAAAACTTTATAAATCCTCCAGTCATGCCCAAATATCTACAAAGAAAATGTCTAGCTTTCTCCTGAGAAGTCCTATATAACTAAGAATAAAAATAGGTTCAAATGATATTCTGTTAAAACCTTAGTGCATTCTAAATGGGAGGCAACAATTCTGTAGGGGAAGGAAGGAAGGAAGGAAGGAAGGAAGGAAGGAAGGAAGGAAGGAAGGAAGGAAGGGGAAAAATATAAGTTACTGGTAGAGCAGTAGTTTTCAACCATGACTGTATAGTGAAATCTCCTTGGTGAAAACTATCAGTGCTCAAGTCCACTTTTAGAGACATTAATGTCCCCAGTGATTCCATGTGCAGTCAAGGTTTAAAGTCACTGTAATATGGCATCATATTTTATTAAATAGTAACTCAAGAATACTCAATTACTCAACAAGAATGGCAACTTAAAAGGATTTTAGTTGTTCAGAACTGCTACTAAAAGCCCACCAGCTTATTACAGAGGTCTAAGAGTTCCAAAGGCTTCCTGAGAATTCCCTCTATCCTTGGGGTAAGTAGTGCCATATTCCTGAGTCCTGAATCCCACTTCCCTAAAGGCTGCAGAGTAGCCCCATGCCACGTAATTCTCTTCATGTCTCACTCTTCTAAAATTATTACCAGATCATTGCTTCAGGCTCAGTCCAGTCAAGTTTCTTTTCCTAATAATAAGATAGATTCTGGGGCTTTTAGCATCCATAGATCATTCCCACAACCCTTATTAGCTAAAGGTTCATTCATTCACTACATCAAAACTTTTATAACTGCCGGCCAGTTGAAAAATACCTGAGGAAGAGTGATGAATTGAAAAGAGCACTGAACTATGAAGCCGGAGGCCTTGAATCAAGTTTCGAATTTGCCCCCACCTCTCCAGATGACCTGAAGCAAGTCACATAACCTTTTGAGCTCCCATTTCCTTAAACATAAAAGTGAGAAAGTTGGTTAATGTCTAATATCTACCGCAACTCTGAAATGCTATCCTGTGTAACATGTTCTTACCCACATGCTGGTGATGATGCTAATGAACAGTAGAGACTGAGAAAGTAAGTACAGAGAAGCACAAGAAGCAAGCTAATTGTCCAGATGAGCAACAAGTTGACAAATTTGCTCTCAAAGCATGGACAGCCCTGTAAGCTGCCTTTTTAAAAGACAACAATGGAGTCATATGGCAGAAAAATTTGTTAGGCTCTACTTTCTGCCACTTGTCTGTATGAGAAGACTATTTTCACTCCCCTCACACTGTGAAAACCACCCTTGCAAAATGAAAAGGCAATGATCTGATTCTCTAGTTGTTAAACTGCCTATAAGAAAGAAAGTGGTGATGTTTAAAGGGGAAAAAAAATCCTCCAATATGCCAGGAAAGTTTAAAAATATTCCAACCCCAAGTTCAGTTCACTGTTCCATTATAATAAGCTCATGTACCCACGTCTCTCCATTCTTGTCTTTTCAGCTACCAGGACCATCACGTCATGGGACCTCCTCCTCAAGACCACCCTGCATGTATATATCTTTATGCCACTTGGTGTATGACTTTTCTCCTCCAAAAAGCTGTAAGATTCCTTATTTCCTACAGATCAAGCTAAACTATTTAGCTTGGCATTCTTGGATCTCTACATTCTGGTGCATAGCCCACCTTTCCTCTTGCTTTTCCTCAACACATGTCCCCCAGCCAGTCTGCTGCACTTACTGTCCATCTTTCAATTATGTCACATGCAGTCCCCCACACTGCCTTTGCTCATGCTCTTCCTGCCACATGAAATGGCTCTTCCCCTTTTCTCCCCGATAGACTCATCTTGGCCATTCCTGGAAACTGAGCCAGTTCCCATTTCATGTCTGCTACAAAACATCCATACTGGCCTACAGTGATCTTTCTTCTCTCCAGCTGTACGAGGCAGCACTTAAGCTTACACTTTCCTGTAATGTCTGCTGTGTTTTGTTTATTGAATGTTTCCTAATTAGACTGTATATGCTGAAGGACAAAGCAATGTATTAAATGCTACTTTCTGCCTATGTTTCCTCCTTCCTCCCTCCCTCCCTCTTTCTCTCCTTCCTTCCTTTGTCCCACTTTCCCATGTACATGCAGCCAGATTTAGAGAATACAATACACTATCGGCAGTCACCTTATAAATGAACACAGTAATACCAGACCTTAATCAATGAGGCCCTTGTTGCTTCTCTTACACGGCCTTATCAATGGGACAGAAAAGTTCTCTCATGTCCCTTAGTTTTTAGCTTGGAATTCAACACCCTTCAGTATGTTCCTTTGTGAGAAACTTTGTAGTACTAGGACACATGTCCAAGTATAGCTTCCTTTAAAATTTTCTGTATGTGGGGCGCCTGGGTGGCTCAGTCGGTTAAGCGTCCGACTTCAGCTCAGGTCATGATCTCACAGTCAGTGAGTTCAAGCTCCGCATCGGGCTCTGTGCTGACAGCTCAGAGCCTGGAGCCTGCTTCACATCCTGTGTCTCCCTCTCTCTCTGCACCTTCCCTGCTCATGCTCTCTGTCTCAAAAATAAATAAACATTAAAAAAAATTTAAAATAAATAAATAAAATAAAATTTTCTGTATGTTTCTCAAAAGTGCAGAAATGGTGTCAGAAATATGAACAACTTTAAAGAGTGAAGTATCCCAGTAATTAAATCCCTTAATTATTTATTTCAATAGTGTGTTAACTCATACACTCATCATTTAGAGAGTTAGTAGTAACAGAATTGGAAACTACTAAGTCAGAAAGGGATCTCACCCTCTGGTTTTATAGATGAGTCAGCTGAGGCTCAGACTCTAAACGAGTCGAAATCTTGCAAAGTCCTTTGCCCTCCCCTTCCTCTTCTAGCAGCACACCTCCTAACAGGGGTTCCTCTATGTCTGCCAAACCCTTCCCCATTGAGTCCTTCTTGTTTCCCAAAGACTGTCTGTGAATAAAATCCTTATTCAGGGACCTAAAGTAGAACAAGGAGATCTTCTAATTTTCAAAATGATCTTACTTATGCTTCGAGGATAGAATAACTTTCTAGAAGTGGGCTCTAAGCCTCGGTAAAGAGAGAATTCTATGGACCTGAAGGGTGGCTCTAGGAAGTGAGTTATAGATTTACATATGCAAATAGCGATTGTGTCTAAAAGTCTGTTGCAAAGAATAGTAAGAGTCTGAGGACAAGCAAAAGCGGGAAGGGGCTGCTGCATCCTTTGCCATAGGGCCCTGGGACTCCCAGTCAGTCCTGGCAAGGGGTTAAGAAGGATACATGACCCTTCTTGCCTCCCTACCTCTATACACAGAATAGAGTTGCATTTGAGAGATACCCCACCTACAGACTCAGGAACAACCTGCTCTCAAAGTCGCACTGGGATCTCAGAACACTGGAATAAACTCCCTCCCCATCTGTACAGTCTTGGCATCCCCAGTGAAAGGGTGGGACCTTGCCCTACCCAAGTCAATTCTATTATCCTTGGGACCTACCACAGAGGCTGCTCTGCTTCAAACGTGGTCCTGGACCATTTAAAGATTTACAAAACTCCCCTTCTTTTCCTGTTTTGGGGTGGGAGGTGGGCAGTAAGAAGAGAAGGGTTTTCTTAAAATTCCCCTAGGAATTTCCCCTAAGATTCCATCCCAAACTTCACTTTTTGTTGTTTTATTTTTTTGAAGGCTGGAAATCAATCGCGATTCTTCTCCCTTGCATCAGTATGTTTTTCTTCCGTAAGTTAAGAGCTTTGTGTTTCTGGGTGTAGGAAATAACCTTGTTTTGCTCATTCTTGTCAAAGCAGCTGCCCAGAGACTCATCCCTGGATAAGTGACTGTACTTCTCTGGACCTTAAATTTCCCACCTGTTCAATAAAAGGGTTGATGAATGATGGCTACATTCCCATCCACCATAAACATTGGAAGAGCCTGAGGCCCATTGCCCTTTGACTTTTCCCCTCGAATGTCCAGCACAGAGACGGTTAAGGGTTCAGGATCTCTCCAATGGCGGGTTGTTAACATGCGGGTGAGGTTCACTAGCTGCAGATGTCAGCCTCACCCGGCCTCAAAGATACCCCTCTCCAAGATTTCCCGAGTGGGAGGCTGCAGTGGGGTTTTCTCCGTTCTTCTCCCGCGTCCCGGCAGGTTTGCGCGGCGCAGCTCCGTTGGTCTCTGGGCCACTCAGCTGTCTACACCACCTTCAAACCCGAGCAAGCCCCGACCGCACACCTAGCTCGATTTCTCCCGGCTCTGCCGCTACCCCTTCTCCAGGTCCCTCTCGGTTCCCCCTACTTCCCACTTCCAGAAATCCTTCCAGCCACGCCAGCCACACTTCGCACCCCTCGCTCAGGGCTCAGGAGCTAGGCGCTGCCGCAGAGCGGGGCGCTCTCCCCAGGCGTCCGGAGCTCCAGCCCCACCTCCCCGCTTCAGCCTTTCTTGTTCGCAGCCCCCCACGCCCCGCCCAGGACGCTGCTGTTGCCTACGCTCCAAACTCCTTGGGTGTTCTCCCGGAGCCCTCTTTCTCGCAGCCATACAGGGAGACTCCCCCCGCCCTACCTCCCCAGTAAAACGAGAGCGGGTCAGTGGGCACCGGACAGGCCCTCTGCTGGGCGGGGACGGGGGCAGAGAGGGCTCCGGGCCTCCCCCAGCTCCGGGGCGCGCTCAGCTCTGCTGTGCAGCTGCACCGTGGAGCCGGATCCCTAGAGCAGCCTCGCGCGGGAACCGGTACCAAAGCGCCCGAGCCGCCGCCTCCGGCCCGCAGGCGTCCCCCGCTCTCACCCAGACCCCGGAACGCCGGAGTCCCGGGCACCCCTGGAGCCCCGCGTAGCGTGCGGGTCTCGAGCGGCCCCACACGCTCCTTTCCAGGCCCCCTCCAAGGAGTGGCGCGCGGGGGGCCCCAGAAGCACCTCCCGCCAGCCCGCCCTCCCCCTTCACCTTGCCCGCCCGCCCACCCGGCCCGCGCGGCGCGGCGCTGCGCTTGGATTCCGGGAGGAAAGCGCCGCACAGTGTCCCTGGCGTCTTCAGTCCTGCCCCTCGAAGTGGAGATGCGCGAGAGGCAGGCAAGGGCGCGCAGCTCGTGAGACGCCGCGCCAGCCGGCACCATGCGCCTGCGGCCGCTGCCCCTCGTCGTGGTCCCCGGCTTGCTGCAGCTGGTGAGTGGCCAGCGGGCTGCGCGCCCCACGCGCTGGGGACGCGTTTCGGCGGGAAAACCGCGCGGGTGGCCGACTCGGACGCCGAGCCTGGGGCTTCATGGGACCTTGGGGCTAGGAGTGCGCGGAGTGGAAGGAGTTTGGGGTTGCTTTAGGGGTTAGAGGGGAAGGATCGCAGAATGGAATAGAGGGGACCTGGAGGCGGATGAGGGGTTTAGCAAGGGTTGGGACTTGAGAGCTGGGGTAAAGTAGGCGGAAAGTGGCCGGGAAGAAGGTGCGAGAGGGGATGAGGGTACCGGGATACGATGAGAATGGTCTGAAAGATTTGCCTCCAGCCCAGAGTTTGAGGGGCTTGGTGGTCTTTATATTTCACATGGTATTTTGCCCAGATGTCTGCAGACACTTCTTTCAAACCCTGACATCGTGCCTCCTGTTTTTAGGGTCAGAGGCTGCAGGCTAGGGGAAAACTTAAGCAAAGGACCGATTGGGGGGTGGGGGGGGGGTGGGAACGCAGACTGGATTTCTCTTCGTTTTCCGTCCAGCGCTGGGGACTGGGATGGGGATTTCTGCCGTGGGGATGCAGGATCTAACTTTCACGCCGAAGTCCACGCTGGAGCCCCAGCTCGGGAATCTCCAAGCAGTATGTTACCAAAGACCTCTGCTGCCTGGTCTGGCGCCTGAAGGGGCTCTAAGGAATATGAAGGGTATTAGAAGGTGGTTCAGGGTTTGCCAGCGAGGCTTTGGGCGACTGCTCGCGTTGTAACTATCTTCTCTCCTCGCTTTTCCCGCGTGGCGCCGTGCTCGCCTCCTTCCGAAATATACCTACATACTGTATGTATTGCTAGTTAATTCTATGTCAGGGAGCCACCAGTAAAAGCGTCAAGAGGACCACTTTTAAAGTAAAATTACAGAAAGGGACTGCTTTCGCCTGTGTGATGGTTTTCTCCTGCTCTCTTGGCACTTACCTTGATATGGTGCTGTTAAAGAGAGCTTTCTCCAGATCCCACGCTTTTTGGTCCTCATACTTAAGATTTTACTCAGTTAGCTCCGGGCTGTTAAAAAAAGGTTAAGGAAACCAAGCACTTAGAGAATGACGATGTCTTTCTTCTCTTCTCTTCTCTTCTATCTTTCTATTATTTCCTTCTGGAGGGTAAGATCAAGTAACTTACGAAAGTTTCTCTAAGAGATGTATGATACTGTAGATGCAGAGATACTTTGCAAGTTTGGAGAATGGAAGGGATTCTAAAAGGTCTTAGTGAAGGGGAGAGGATAAGAAAGAGCCTGGCCATTCTCCTTACAACAGAGATTAGCTTCACTTGCACAGCATTAAGTGAGAAATTCTTCAGTGGCATCAAGAGGAAAATGCAGTGGTGTTCCCAGATGTCCTTCAGTGAGCCATCACATGCTGCCTATATACAATACTGCATGTTACAAGACATTTTAAATCTAAGGCATTGTGCATGCAACATATATGCCACATCAGACTTTAGTGTCACTTGCTTTTTCAAATGTTTAAGCTGAATTCCAATAAAAGGTGATCTGGTCAGCAGCATTTGTATGGTGTGTGTAAGTGAAACTAAAAGCCTGAGGAAATCAGGTACTTAGGTAAGGTCTTCAGGATATCTTCATGAATCTCTTAGTTCGTTAATTTAATTTTGCATTCAGTGACCATGAACTGTGTATGTGTTCCACTGTGTTAGACTCTTAAAGATGAGGAAATACATTTGGGCATCTGTTGGGAAAAAGTTCTCCCATCAGCTGCTATACTGGAAATGTTAGATTTTTTTTTTTCCACACCACCATAGTCAATAGGGAATAGGAAATACATCTTGAAGGGATTATATACCCTTCTTAAGAGCTAGATTCTAATATTACAGCATGGATTGATTGATTCATTTTTAAGGAAGCTTATGTCAAATTCTAATCCGTTTTTGGATTGTGCTTGGGTTGTAATGTTTTTTTTTTCCTGGAGCACTTTATCATGGTAAGTGAGGTGGGAGCTGCAGCCCTGTGATAAGCCCACATTTCTTACACTGCCATCCTTTTGGACAATAAAAGGCTGTTTACATTCTCCACATTCTTAGAGCTGTTTCCAGCCTTATAACACAAGGAGGTTACCGTGTAAAGGAAAACAGAGTGGCTTAGGAGGGTGGATCTAAATGAAAATATTCCCCAATCCCATCATGTACCCCACCCCAGCAGGTATAAAAAAGGGCAGATCTAATTCCACCCTTTGGGTGGCTCACAGCTTTAGTCTACCTTTTCAAGCTGATATTGAACTGATTTGCTAAGTCCTAACAGCAAGTGGATAACACGTTTTCTAGATTTGAAAACTAGTCTTTTAATTTTCTAGGAACTAGAAACATATGTAGTTAGTAGAGGTGCCATTGGGGAGGTGGGGGGGAGGGGCAGGGCAAGGTTGGGTTATTGCTGGAATCGGCTTTTACTTTTTCATCCATACTGGCAACCTGAAGAATATACTTTTTAAAAAATGCTAAATATTTTAAGTGAGTAGTGGATTCATTTGGGGATGTTGAAATTTAATTTTAAGAAAATTGCCTTTTTCATCAAAAGCAGTCACAGGGAGTTGGGTCTAAATAAGTCACTAACCACCTGATACTGGTACAATAGCTAGAATGTTTTTACTTGTTTTTTTAATACTTAAAATTTTTAAGAAAACAATAAACTGAATTGATAAATATTGCAGGCAACCTATGAAGTATGTGTGTATGTTACTTGTCCCTGCCCAGTTTTCCTTGCCTGTGTGTGTCCAGTGTTTTAACAGATAGGTTACTTTCCCTAATTAACAGGATTACTAGGCATTTGCAAAATTTAAATATCAATCCTGAATGTATTATTTTCTCTGAAATCCTTATTCAGCAACACATTCTTTATTACAGTATTAACAGCGCATTATTTCTTTTCTGCCATCTAATGATGAGAAAATTAGCATTTGAAATTAATATTATAACACAATGAGTGTTATTTCCTGACATGATACAAAGGCTTTACCAGATGACAACTTCTTACAGATTTACATGATAATGTGTAACTCATAATAAGTGTGATTTTTGCCTTTAAGTAAAAAGCAGATTGTAAAAAGATTAAATTTGAATTTAAATGGATTACTAGCTTGAGTTTAAGATAAAATTCAGTGATCATTTTTTAAATAAGTTTGTTACACATTTCAACTTGTTTTCTATGATATAATAATTTTATAAAGTAAAATATAAATTAGAAGTGATGTAAGGTAGCGAATTTTTAGAATTCTATAAAATCAGAATACTTGTGATGCAGGTATTACAATTTTAAGTTCATCCTCGTAGAATATCATCCCACATAAACTTACTAAGGGTATTTTGTTTATCCTTTAACAAGTTAATAATTTTAGTATTTGTTTAGTACAATATTTATACTACATATTTATTCTCAGCTCTATATTTACAAAAAGTGGTAACTCATGACTGTCTTCCATTCAGAAATCACAATTTCCCTCTTAGAGTTCTGATCAATAAACATCAAAACAGTATTTTCTAGTGTAGGATCAATAGTTGTCTGTTGGCTAGATGGCAATGCACAGTAGAACTACTGCCATGTCATGGTTACGACTTAGAGTTGGCTGGGCATTAAAATTAATTCCTCATTAAAAGCATCATTATCTTAGACATTTTTAAAGATGAGACTCAGGATCACACAGCGAAGCCCTCCATTCTAGCCACTCTTCCAGTGTAAGTTGTGTCCCCTTGGTCTGTTCTGAGATTTATGTTATCTGGTTCAGTTTTAAATGCCTTTCACACAGGAAACTGACTCCTCTTGGGAACTTATTTTATAGCTTAATAGATTTCCAAATGGAAAAGAAAAGCTTTCTTAATCTTTGTTCTGTTTTGCTTTGTTTTTTAATATTCTTTTCTCATTGTTTTTGATTAATGGTCAAAATGCTAAATAAGGCAGAAGGCTTTCTGAAAAACCTTTTAGAGGTTTTACATTGTCAGCTTAAAATGTGTAGCTCTTGCAAATCGAATGAATTAAGAAATGTTGATTTTATAATACGTTGCCCACCTTTTACCTATGAAGGATCTAATCAATACACTTTGAATGATTTAGACATTTAGCGGTAGCGATCAACAGTGAATATCAATGTGTCAAGGGTTGTGATTTCGTAAAAGCTCTCTGACGTCTCTTACTGTTTACATATTCTGCGGACTCCTTTACCTGAAGCATTGCTGGGTAAGATTTGAAAAAAGAATTATAGCTGCACACTCAAGTGCCTACAGTTAGGGCTGTGTCAGCGTTTCTGTAAAGAATCTCATTTCTATCTTAGCCATAAGCATTATTGCCGGTAAGAAGTTGGCATTTAATATCTGGATTTGGGAGTCAATTATTTTAAAGCTGCTTTAAAATATCGGACCAAATGATTTGGGGCACTCACCCATGTGAGGCTACTCTTTCAGTACTCTTACAGTATGCAACAAACTAATTTCTATATTATTTTGGCCCAGAGGTTATAGTGTTTAACGTATTTTAAATAATCCTTTCCCAGTTAACCTGTTTATTGCATCATTGTAGGATTTTGTAACATGACTTCATCAAGAGTGTTTTTAATGGTGTCAAATTCAGATGCCCTAATTGTTTTTATGAGTCTTTATTTGCTAACAATCTACTTAAATGTTTTACTATTTTTGATATGACCAATGGTGTTGATGACATCTCTTTATGTTGATGGCATTCTTTATTTCAAAACCTGTTCAATAAAAAAGGATCTACAGCAATTTACAGCATGGAGTTTCATACTATAGAAAGAATCCTAAGATAGAATTGATTGAAAACTTCTATTTTATGTTATTTTTAATGTATGAAAATCTAGAAAAAAACCTTCAAACAAATGTTTGGTTCATTGTGCTCTAAGATCAATGTATAATAAGGAATTCTGTTTCTTTATGGAACGACCATTAAAAATTAAAGTTTCGTTATTTAAACCCAAAAGCCATAGAACATATTTTCCTTTTTCCTAGCCAGTCATTCAAGAAATTAAAATAGTGTCTTTAAAATTGCATTCTTGTGAATTTTGTCTTTCTTAGGCAATGGTCATATGGTAAGAGACAAGGGAAGTTTTGTACTCTTAAACTACAATAATAACATTCTCTGAGATTTGCATATACTCACCCTTTTCAAGTTTCTTTTATATGGTTTATCACGTTCTATTCTCCGAATAAAACTATAAGATCTAGAAGGATGTCTTAAACGTTTCCATTTTGAACAATGCATTTGGTGTTCCATTTCTAAATAAATTGTACCCTCAACAAATATTGACTGACTGACTGTTTGAACCCGGACTACACACCGAGACAATAGCAGATGTTGAGGACATAGCAGCCAACAAAATAGGACTGGCCTGAGAGTGAGTGTGTGAATGTGTGCACATACATGTGTGTGTATGTATCTTGGGCAACTCATTTAACAACCTCAAACCCTTCATCTGTAAATGAAGTCATTAATGATAAAGTGGATGAAAAATGATTTCTGGCATCACTCTCCTTTTTTTAATACATGGTAACAGTGTTTCTGGATTTTTCTTTTTAGGAATTACATCTTTAGTTACTGTACAATTTAAAGTATGTCTTACAAACATATTGTTTTAAATATAAATTTTACTTTGAGTTTATGCTGTTAACCACATCACAAAGGATATGTATATTTAGAAGTAGATTTAAAACGCTGCAAGATTGACTAATGTTATCCCTGTTATGGGAAGGGAAAATTAATTGAAAGTAGGCAAAGGGAATTGATGAACATTTATTTAACCCATATAATCAATCAAATCAATAAAATTTAAATTAAAATTGTGCATTCAGGCTCTTTCCCCTCTATACTATTTTTAAATTGTAAACTACTAACATCTAGTGATTACTTTAAATAAATAGTAAATTGACTCTCAGTTAAATTCTAATTATTAAGATAAACAACATTACAGTTTAATACTGTACTTCAACCAGAAAAAAGATCATATGACTTTTGTGTGCCTTAGTAGAATCCAGCCTATTTGACACAGAAATACTTTTAATTACTAAGATTTCAGGAGTTCAGATGTAAATAGTACAACACTTTTAAAAGAAAACCAATAAAGAGCTGGTATGTGAGACCTTATCAAAGATGGAGAAAATGTCAGTGGTCATAACTTTAGGCAACAAGCCATCTGAAACAGGCTGACTAGTCCTGGGGATCAGTCCAGCTACACTTGAAACAATGTAAATGTCTAAAAACGAACCCTGACTTTGTGATATTGCTGTTTGGACCAAATAAGGTGATTCTAGGGTCAAAAAAACACTCATTTAAATCTCTTCATGCAAGAATATGCGAGATTGTGATTTTCAAGCATTGTAATATAATACTGACACTTTTAAAATCTCTCTCATCAATTTTACCTTAAGTTACCTAGCATGTATATATATTCATTCAAAACAGTAATTAATTTAAGAAATAATCTAGATGATTTGCAAGGAAAGACCACATGTTTAATTTATATGGTTATATGAAGTCCATGTGATTTCCATTCCAGAATTCTACCCCTCTTTTGTGTGTGCAGGCTTAACCAGTGAAAGTGCTCTATTGAGTCTGACAATCTGCACAACATTTTGAACGGATAATGTCTACAGTAAGAGAATTGAGACTCAAAAGAACTGTTTAACATTTTGTAGTAATGATAACAATAATTTTTATTAACAAAGTTTTGCATTTTGATAATCCACGATAGAAGACAGTTGGGGTCAGTATAAGAATATTGCTATGGAAATAAAAAAGGGGGTGAAGTTTTCAAAGGTGTGTTTTCCATAGTCGTGAATTCATGTGTTGCTCCTATGTTGATGACTCCCAAATTTGAACCTCAGTCTCTACCCTGTTGTTCAGGATCCAAGGCCACATCTCCAGAGCTTACCGTTCATTGTAACTTGGATGTTTTACTACTCTCTCAGCTTAACATATTCAAAGCCACACACATCTTTCCTGAACAAGTTCCTTACACTATTCATGGGTTTAGATCTTGAGGTCACCTATTCCCCCTTTTTAATGTCTGGTATCCTTGTATTCAGACAAGTGACTTGGAATAAAGCACTACATGGTTTACTACAGTCTTTCACACATGTGATCTCATTTTATCTTCACATCAGCTTGGAAAGGTAACCAAAATAATAGTTACTGCATCCACTTTACAGATGAAGAAACAAAACCTTTGAAGGTTTCAGAGATGGACTGTAGACCAGAAAAAGATAAAACTTGAATCATGTACCTAGTCCAGCTCTTAGGTCAGGCAGCATCCATTTGTAGCAGAAGGTTGTGAGATCTGTCTTTGATGTCCTGAATGATAGGCTTGAGGGACACTTCTAGGAAATGTCTCATTCTGTTCAGTGTCCATGCTGTGGTAGAAACCTCAACTCATCCATTTTAGGAATGTTTTAAACAGTTTCTCATAAAGTCAAAGAAGGTAAACACAACAAACAGATTCTTGGATCATGTCCCTTAATCAGGAGTTCTATTTAGGACTTAGCCTCATAGAGTTTGCCAAGTACTTTGGCTTTTATACAGCTTTAGGGTTAAGTTGTTGGCTAAGTAAATATGGTTCCAGTTAAGATCAACAGAGGATTTGAGAGTTCCTCTAATTTCTCAAGATCTCAACCTGTACCACTTCAGATTGAAAAGATGAAAAGGAAGAGAGTGAAAAGTCTTAATTTCTATTAAAGGCCATTTAATCCTGGTTGTCTAATGGGCAGGTGGGAATATGAGAAGGAGCCTGGGGGATGGGGCGGGGCTACCTAGTAGGTGCTCACACTGGTGCAAAACTTGCAAGCATTCATATTTAATTTTGCTTTACCAGTAGCATACTTCTTCTTGCTCTCTCTTCCCTATCTTACATTTTATGAAAATATGTATCTTATTATAAAGGTAATAATATATCATAGTAGATTTTGTTGGCTGTCCACCCAGATCTCTTTGAAATGTTGAAAAGACATTTCTATGGACCACCCCTGTAACCTTTGTTCCCCACCCCCAGCCTCCACCTTTTGGTTTCTATTCTAACACTGGGCAACTGTGACTCTCCTTCAGAGGAGCACCCCAGGTGTTGGTGTTGATGCACCTTGCCAGAGAGCACTCAGAGTCGCATTGTCCTGTTCCCTTCCCACTCCCTTCAGCCAGCTCTTAACAGGTAAGTGACTCAGAGGTGCCAGGGTGTGAAAAGCCACGTTCCCTTGCTCTGAAATGTAGCAGAATGTTCTGGAGTTCCCTTTGAGGCAGCACGCTGAATCTACCTCAAGTGCATTTTGCTTGAGATCACATAGTTCCATGGCTTCCTCCCATTCTCTGACCTGCGGCCTCTCTCCCTTACCTGACTTCCCTGAAACCGCTTCATGATAAATCACTTGCATTCAAACACTTGTCTCAGGATTTGCTTCTGGAGAACTCAACCTCAGATTTCTGTTTAATTTTTTTTTTTAATATTCATAAAATTTAAAGTAGCCATTCTCAGCCTTGTCTGCTTTCTGCCTTCTTGCAGTTAGAGATAATCACTACTAATAATTTAATGTATATTTTTCCAGAAATTGTGGGTATATATGCTTTTATCATAATTATAACAATACAATATTCTGTAATGTATTTTTAATACAATAATATATTGTAGCCATTTTTATGCAATATAGAACAACTTGTATTTTTGAGCATTCATAGTATTTCACAGCATTGACATACCATAATGTATTTGATTAGTCCCTTATTAATATTTGGATTGTTTTTAATTTTTTTAGTATATTTGTGAATATATAAAATGAATTCCTAGAACTGAAAATACTGGTTCAATGCTGGGAATGTACAATATGGTTTTTGGTAAATATAAATTACCCCCTAAAAGACTATACCAAAATACAGTACCACACACAGTGTATTTGCATATTTATGTCCCTATCTGAATAGTGTTTTCCCTTCTTTTTTTTTTTTTTTAACTTTGCTAATCTATTAGAGGAAAACACCTCATTGTTTATTAGGAAAGCAACGTGTGTTTTCATATTTAACCATTTGTATTCTTACTCTTATAAATTTTCTTAATTTTTCCATTTTTTTCTACAGCTTTAAACTTCAATATTTTTTTTATTTTGCGTTTGTGCAGTTGTTTATTTTACTATTCTTGGACATTTTATACATTGTAGGGTTGTTGTGGACACTGTTTCTATGCCTGACATTTAAAAATTATATTTTGCTGGAATATAAGGAAATATATTTATTTTCATATATTTGTGTTTATAGGAGTAGAACTCAGAAATGTAATTTCTGAAGGAATTTTTATTTTTAGTAATTCTTAATTTGATTCTCCTGGATTTTATATATAGACAATTATATTATCTATAAATAATCTTATGTTTGGCTCTTTCTATTAAACACTGATGCCTCTTGACTTAAAATTTATTCTCCTAGCGTATGGAGTAGAAGCTTCAGAATATTGTTGACTGACACTGGAAAGGTAGGTATTTTTTTTCATATTTCCAACTGTAATGTAAACTTTACTAAATATGATGTTTCCTTTTAGCTTCTGATAACGAATCAAGTTATATTCCAAATTAAAATAAATTTGTTGATCATAGAGGTCGATTTGAGATATGTTTTCAGCATCCTTCAAAATGATCATTTAAAAAAAAAATGCCTACCTCTTTATGTTTCTTATTTATGAATAGTTACCCTAATAAACTGCTTAAACCAAGTTAAATTGTCTGTATTTTACTGTACTTTTTAAAATTTTTTTTAAAGGTTTATTTATTTTTGAGAAAGAGAGAGATAGAGTGCTAGCAGGGGAGGGGCAGAGAGAGAGGGAGACACAGAATCCTAAGCAGGCTCTAGGCTCTGAGCTGTCAGCACTACTTGTCAGCCGGACTCAAACTCATGAACAGTGAGATCATGATCTGAGCTGAAGTCAGACGCTTAACCTACTGAGCCATCCAGATGCCTCAAATTATCTGTATATTAATACACTGATACATGTGTTTTTATATTGTTAGTATTTTGTTTAGGAATACTATTCATAAATAAAATATAGCAAAAGTGTAACACAGCAGGTTTTGCATTAGGATTATTCAAGAATCATAATTAGAAGGACTTCTATTTATTTCTCTCAGTTCTGGAGATATTAAAATAGTTGAGAATTGCTTTCTCTTAGAAGTTTGTTAGGGGTTATTTAATCCATTTGAGCCTTTTTGTTTTAGGAGAGATCTTTTATTTTCTTTTAAGAGAGAGAGCGTGAGTGCGAGCAGGGGAGAATGGCAGAGGGAGAGGGAGAGAGAATCCTAAGCAGGCTTCATGCTTAGCTTGGATCCCGACATGTGGCTTGATCCCATGGCCCTGGGACCATGACCTGAGCCTAAATCAAAGTCCGATGCTCAGTCCACTGCCACCCAGGTGCCTCAGGAGAGATTTTTTTTTTTTATGTTTTAAATTTTTTTTTTTTTTTTTTGGCGGGGAGAAGGGACAGAGAGAGAGGCCCACACACACAGAATTGGAAGCAGGCTCCAGGCTCTGAGCTGTCAGCACAGAGCCCTACACGGGGCCTCAAATTCATGAGGCGTGAAATCTTGACCAGAGCTGAGGTCTGACACTTAACCAACTGAGCCACCCAGGTGCCCCAGGAGAAAACTTTTACAAACATTTCATTGTCATTATGGCTCCTTCTCCTTTCAGATTTTTTCTTCAGTCCTTATGGAATCGCTTTTATTAATTTTAAAAGAAAATTATGCATTTTTGCGTATCTTCAGATTTATTTAGCATAACATTATATATGTTCTTAACTTAATTTTTAAAAATTTACTCCACACTTTTGTGAGTGCCATATTTACCCCTCAAGTTTGTATGTTTTGGAACAGGAGTAGGGGACTGCCTTCATTCCCTCTCTAGGTCTACTGCTGTAACTGGAAGCTTTCTGTGGCAGATTCCATGTTTAATTCTATACAGTCCAAGGTGAATGAAGCCTCACATTAAGGGGTGAGCCTCCAGGCTGCGTCACTCTTTTTGCTCATTAGAGGACTTTGCGGCCACCTGGGAGCTGGCCTGGTGCCTGCATGCACTCCTAGCTCCTCCTGGGCTGAGCATGGTGGTGAGAAGAGTGTATTCCATAGAGGGTAAACCCCAGCTTAGTGCTCAGGTGCTGTTCTCCTTTGTCTTTGTTGGTTGCAGACTGCTCAGCATATCCGGCTTTTGCATCATTTTGATTCACTCTTCTTTCCTTCCTCTAGAAGTTCTCAAATCTTGTGGACTCTTGGCATCTTTGCTTCTTTCTAGCACCGCAATGCATTCAGTCTTATTTTTGCATTCCTAGTTCATTTCATTGGAAATTTGGGAGGGAGGCAAGGTAAATACATTCACTCAGCTTTCCCCTGCAACTGGAAATCTTTTAGTCATTTTTGGCTCATTTTCTTCATCCCCTACAATATCCATTCAGTCACAAAATCCTATGAAATTTCCTTCCAAATCCTTCTGTAAACTGTCTCTTCCTCTCCACCTGCTGCCATTTCATCACTACAGCAGCCTCCTAGCCAGTCTACTTTATTCCAATGCAAGCCTTCTAAATTCACACCACATGTCATAGAATCATCTTTCTTAAATCTTCCTTTGATTTACTATGTCACTCGACTTTTAAGAATGAGATTGTGATTCCCTTTTTCTTAACACACCTAGTCTAAATGTTTCTACCTGCTTTTGCGGCCTTAGATTTCTCATCAAATATTCATCACACACTGATACCGCAGCCAGGTCTGTATCTTTAATACTCCACGAATACTTCAGATGAGGGGGAAAAAGCATACATTTAGATGTCAGATTGAGTTGGATTCCAGTTCTTTTTTTGGCATCTTGGACAAGGTAATAAATCTACTCAATTTCAGTTTCTTCATAAAGTAATGTCAATTATAGCTATTTCATAGGGTTATGGTCATTATATACAAAAATGTAAAATGCCAGTACCTAGCGTTAGCTTAACAAAGATCAGTTTTCCTTTCCATCTGCAACACCGTCAGTTCTTGGTGTTCAAGCAACAGAAGCTAAAATGACAAACTTAGGCAGAGAAGAAACTCATGAAAACAGGTGGCTCATGTGAAAGGTTGCAGAACCAGGCATGTTTAGAGCAGAATCAAGGGTCTAGGTATCTGGAAGGTATCAATCGGGCAAGATGATGAATAAATGCCAAGCTTTTTTTTTTCTGCAGTTCTTGTTTTGCTTCGTTTAATATGTCATGCTCTTGGCTTGGGTCATTTGCCCTGGCTTGAAAAGGGTGGGATACTTTGATCAACAGTTCTACACATCTTAGGGAATCAACACTATATATTGTCACTAGAGATCTTGTAATCGGAACTCCCACTGAAGGAAGAACTCTATTAGAAAGAGACACCCAAACACCTACAAAGAAGACCCATTCCAGTTCTTCATATTAATTAGCATGATTTTTCACTCATAGACCTAGATAACCAAAGATTACCAGACATTTGAGAGAAATCATTAGCAAGAAGGAGGATGAGGAAGAGGAAGATGAGGAGCTACCCTGGAGGAAACAGATAATATAGGGGACAGATTTCAACTTTAAAGACTCCTAATTAGTATTCTCAGAAACTCAAAAGTGTATTGCATCCTGAAAATAAGAACATGCTGCTATGAAGAAAGATCAACTGAGCAATGAGAAAAATTCTTAGAAATAAAATATATAACTGATAAAATTTAAAAGTTGGGGAGAGGGTTGAAAAGAAAGGGCAAAAGTTCGTGCTGGTGAACTGTGTGACATGAAGTCAAGGAAGTCTGTCATGACAGAACCAAAAGACCAAAATGGGAAATAAGAGTTAACAGTGAAAAGACACAGAGAACCAATTCCAGAAAATCCAGTGAGGAGCCCCAGAAACAGAGACTGTGAAGGGAGGTGACCTAGTCAAAAAAATAGTGTTGAAGGGACTGATTTAAAAACAAGAGAATCTGGTGAAATTTCTGAACTCAAAGGAAACAATAGAAAACCCTAAGAGCTTTCAGAGAGACAAGAGATTACTGACAAACACACATACGTCTCTTTAACCACACTAGATGTTAGAAACAATGGAATAATGCCTTAAAAGTTCTGAGGGGGAAAGGATATTGAGCCAACAGCCAAATTATATTAAATATGAAAGGGAAAGAAGAAGAAAAAAGAAGAGAAAATCAGAAAAAATGAAAAATGACGTTTGGGGCATGCAAGGATCTCCGGGGAGTTACCACTCACACCATATGGAATAATCTTCAAAGACCTAGCTCAGCCAAGCAGGAAGAAATACAGAACAGGGGAATGATGTGGGACACAGTGGTGTCTGAGTATGACTCAGAAGAAGTAAAGAAAGCAAAGAAAGGAAGGGTTAGCTTCTGACCTTGGGAAGGTGTCAAAGGGGTTCCATTTCCTTCTCTGTGTCTGGTCACACTGTGACTCTACAGGGAAGCCATTTCACTCTTTTCAGTTTTGTAAATGCTGTTTGTTTACTGTGTTTGGAATGGATTTATACACAAAGCATGAGTGATTTCAATATAGTCTAAGAATGGAATGTAAGCATAATAAATATTAATGAACTAAAGTAATAGAATATGATAAAAATTTGGAGGTAAAAGGAATACACAGGTAAAGGTAGATGAGCATGCCAGTTTCCTTACCTTTCATAGTAAGAAGAGAAGCTGTCTAATGTTAATAAATTAAGAAATAGGGTTAAAGTCTTAAAAGCTACCAAATAGAAGACTTAAAAGTAATACAACCAACAAAAATTCTGCATAAAAATTTATTTACAATGTGCTTTTATTCTTTGTCAAATAAACAGGTTAGAATAATAAATTTAATATTAACAACTGGAAACTGCATTTTGCAAAATCAAGTGTGATTTTGGATATGTGCACTTGTTTTTGTGAAGTGCTTTTGGCATATACTATCACTGTGAATTTCAAATTTTTTTTTTCAACGTTTATTTATTTTTGGGACAGAGAGAGACAGAGCATGAACGGGGGAGGGGCAGAGAGAGAGGGAGACACAGAATCGGAAACAGGCTCCAGGCTCTGAGCCGTCAGCCCAGAGCCCGACGCGGGGCTCGAACTCACGGACCACGAGATCGTGACCTGGCTGAAGTCGGACGCTTAACCGACTGCGCCACCCAGGCGCCCCTCACTGTGAATTTCAAAATAAGGGTGTTCTTTTTTAGTGGAGGGAGCTGCCCGGCAGTTATAAAGGCATGCTTCTAAGGTCCTGAGTGTGCATTCACTAGGATGTGATGGATATGTGAATGGCAGAGATGGTGGTGATAGTTTCATGAGTGTATACTTATCTCCAAGTGTATACATTATACATATATAGTATTTTGTATGTCAGTCATGCCTCAATAAAGTGATTTGGAAAAAAAAAAAAAGGTAAGCAGAGGCAACCTATTTAGTCATGCTATATGGCAGGGTTTCCCAAATTCAGCACTATTGTTGACATCTTGTGCCAAGTAATTACTTGAGTGGGAGGTTAGGGGCAGGGAAAAGGAGGCTGCCCTGTGCATTGTGGGATGCTCAGCAGCATCCCTGGACTCTACCAGCTCACTAGATGCCAGTAGTACACTCTCCCAATTGTGACAACCAAAAATGTCTCCAGACATTGACAATTGTGCACTGGGGAGCAAACACCCCCTGATGAGGACCACTGCTGTAGGCGATTCCTGGCTGTGAAAAGCTGAACCAAATGACCTCTTTGGCCTCTTCCAGTTAAATGCATTGTTGGAAAGGGGTTAGCATTTTGCATAGACCTAGTTTCTTTCTTAACACTGTTTTCCCCATATCTCAGGCAAGTTTCCTTCAGTTCAATTCAATTCAAACAATATTTTTGAATGCCAACTCTGTTAGGCACTCTGCCCAGGGTACACATCTCTGTTAAACAAATTTCCCTTTTTAAGGGAAATGGATGAGTGATTCCCTTGATATTGCTCTCCTGGATAGGATTTCCCTCTTTAGTAGAAATTCACACATTTCATTTTGCCTCAGGTGCAGCTCTTACCAGTTGTTAGGGCTGGCTCAGAGAATTTTAGTAAAGCCTTTGAATTTCCATATTTTAAAATGCAGTAATAAGAAAAAAAAATTACCTTGTAGAAGATAGAAGACAGCAACTAAAACTGAAAATGACAATCATAAATAATAATTGGTTAATAAAAATGTGAGCTGAATCACATTTGATGTGTGTATTTGTTACAATTAACATATAGTAGGGTTACATTCTTCAATGAGTTTATCACAAACACAGATTATAATATGCATATCAAAACTGGAGAGTAGCGCTTTTCAGTAGGAAATTCCATTTAGTGTTTTTGAGATTTTAAAAAGTAGCTTAAAACTATTAAATTCATACTAAAATATAAACTCCAAGTTACTCTTTTTGTGAATGGTATAAATCACTTCTACATTAGAATGCATTCTTTCAAGTTTATTTATTTTTATTTTTGAGAGAGAGAGAGTGAGCAGGGGAGGGGCAGACAGAAAGGGAAAGAGAGAATCCCAAGCAGGTTCTGTGCCGTCAGTACAGAGCCCCGTGTGGGGCTCGATCTCACCTTGTGAGATCATGACCTGAGCCCAAACCAAGAGTCAGACACTAAACTGACTGAGCCACCCAGGTGTCCCAATTGGAATGCATTTTTAATTACATTTCTTCTTTAAGGCAATTCTCATTTTTAAAAAATGTACCTGTGAAGGTATATACACTGTAAGAGTTGCTTCTTCTCCTCCAGAGACAAACATGGTAATAAATAAGTACACAGAATCCTTGCTGGTGTTAAAATTTGAAACATAGTATGTTTTCAAGAAATTATAGCTAATTTCTATAAATAATGACTACTTATTGGGACAAAGTCTGAGAACCACAGTGGACTACAGCTCTTTGCCTTTATATCTATGGTAGATTAACCTGTGCATAGGCTCCTGTAGCCTCTGGAGTGCGTGTTTTGAGGGCACCGTGGGCAGGCCAGTACATTCTTCCTCCTGCCCTTATCCATACACACATGCCCTGCACAGAGAACACTCTTCTACTGAACTTACACCACCACATCAAAAGTGGTATCTTTTCATTGGCAGGAGGATGTTTTTTCTCTACCTTGAAAGTTATAGACCTGTTTATATTGTGCTAATGTCATTCTCTACAAATGCCTGCACAAGCCATTATTTACTGATATTCTCCTACCTTCTGTCAAAGGTTAATGTAGGATATCGCCTTAGAAAAACAGGTGTTTTTTTTTTTTGTTTTTGCAACACATATATTCATATTTTCATTCATGGCTTCATATGCCAGTTTAAGTGTCTTGTAGGCATAGTACTATGCCAAGCTTTTCCTTAGAATATATTCCTAGGAACAAAAGTATTTTTCCCTAAATCAACTATCATGACTTAAAGAATAAGAGTTTCAACTCAGTGTTTTCTATTTATGTTTTCTACCAGGAAAAGCAGAGCAAATTTACAGCTCATTGCAATGAGTACCTTTACTAAAACCAATTTTCTTGAAGGTTTTCTCTCTCACTATATAGTTCTTGACCTTGTATTCTTTTACATATGGTCCTATGATATATAGCTTATATCATGTGCCTTGAAAATACTTTTTGAAAGTATTTGTGCTAAAAGTTTCTTGACCAGATGTTTCTCCATTGCTGTTCCTGAAATTTGATGGAGTCTTTTCATTTCTGCAGGTATGAATTTCCTCTAAAAGTTTCCTTCTGAAAATTGAGGTGGTTGGATTCAGTGATTCCCAAATGCTGGTCTATGTATGCCGACTGCAACAGCCACAATGATAGAGTGTGTTCAGAGCCTTCAGGCATGTTATATCAGTGTCTGTGGGTTGGGGCCAAGGCGCCAGGTGTTGCTGGGGCCCAGCCAGATTTGGGAACCCCTAAGCCAGATGGTCTCTTAGATGTTCTTTGGCTTTATGAATTTATGATGCTGTTGGAACCTTGGCCTCTGATGGGTGGAATATAAGCCAGCCCCTAGAGAAGGAGCTGCAGTTACCCTGGCCACCATCACAGGAAGGAGATGGCCTCAGGTCACACACCAGGGGTTTTCCCAGCTTCTGCAGACCTTTCCTCCAAAGGCATGTTAAGTGCTTCTCTCTGGGCTCCTGCATACTGCTCACACCTCCACTGGAGACGGAAGCATCTCTTTGTATAGTCCACTTAAGTGAAATCTATAAACACTGAGAACATAGATGTCAGTTTCTAAGACCACAGCCAACCACCCAGTAGGCATCCAATAAATGCTCAAATGACTGAATGAATGAACTTTTGAGAGAAATCACTCAATAACCTCCTTGATGAGCCATGCTTCAAAGCCAATGGAAAACTACCTGTAACAGATTACAAGGAAGAAATTTGAGTGACAGATTAAATCTAAGTGCTATATGTTAGCATCCCTGAACTCCTTCAGAGTGCACCCGAACCCCCTTTGTTTTGGAACTCTGGGTTTGTATGGGAAAAGGCCCTTAACTTTTCTTAATGGTATCATTGCAAGTATCCTTCGGGACAAAACTTTTACACCTAAGTTACAGCACCATAAAAAGATAGATTTATTTGCTCTGTGTGATTATTTTAAAACTAAGTCTGTTATCTTCTATTAGAACAAAGAAAGGATATTCTCAATAGCCAAGGAACTGATTGATTCCAGTGTTTACCCTTTTAGAAGTAAATACAGATAGGCACAAATAAAATTTGATGTTGGTTCATAAACATGCCCCTTATAAAGCTTTATAATCTCTTCCTATCATTATTATTGACTCCTATGTTTTTAATAAAATATGCTGTGCTGTTGCCCTTTTTAATATATTAAAATCTATATACTTAGAGAAATAGATAACAGGGAAAATTTTATTTCTAAAGTTTAGAGTTAAATCATTTGATAGAAAAATTTAACGAAAATAAGGATTTAGACATTCAACAATTTTAAATTTATGATCAAGATTTCTGATCTGGTTTTTAACTCTGAAATTTCAAAGACCACACACGGTTTTAACAGTCATCCCTTTACCTATCAGTAAGCACTGTAACCTTCTTGTAAAATGACATGTGCCCCAACTCTCCCACTTTAAATATAAGTAGATGTAATGTGAATGGAAGTAGGCATGGCCCGACCTGAGGAGCCAAGCTTGGTTTTGTAGGATATGGAGCCTCTTCTCATTATACTAAACAAGCATATTTCCAGCAGATAAAGAAACAGATCTCCTTTCAGTTGAAGAGTATTATTTGTTGACAGTTATGGTTTAAGCAGGGCACAGCTCACAAGCTCCATGTGATAAAAGCATCCTCTGTTTATTCATAGGGAAGGTTCTTGCACTTTCACTCAGGAACAGCTTTTCTTCTGGGTTCTAACAACATAAATATTATAGTTTAATAAGCTCTTTTTATGTGTTGTACAACATTTAAGTTAGCAGACCAAAATTGACACGGTGAAGGCACATGACCAAATCATTAAAAAATTCCTTAATAATATTTGGCTTTGGGTTTATATTGGGGAGATGTAGAACCAAATCAAAATGTATCCCAGTTGTTATTAAATGATACACCTGCAGTAGGAGAATCGTATTTTATGAGTGCCAGTAGTGAGAAAAAGCTGTCATCTTTGAATGTGATTAATGAGAGACTTAAAGTTTTTATTAAGCATTCTGGTGTGCTAGAGGCTTCTGGGTAAAGTGTGAATCATGGGGAGAGATGCCAGAACTGGTGTGAAATCTGGTTTCTTTGGCGATGTCATACATAGCATAGCTTGTGGACACCCATGATCTCGATTGACCTTGTTGATGACATAATACAGTGTCGTTCAAGGCTCTCATCTCCAGATATGTTAGGGATAGGTTACACGTTGTGCTATAAAAGAAGCAAAAGTCATACTTTTTCTCTTTACATCTGTTCCCTTCTTTCACCTCACATACACTCAGCTTTGAATCTGCTTAATGTGCTTTCTAACAGAAACTTCTGCTAAGCTCTTTCTCTGGGGACCCAAGTGGTCCTGGCTACTTCCCAGTTCTGCGTATACCAGAACTGCGTATATCTCTAATTCAGGAAAGAAACTCTCTAAATTTCAGTCGTGTTTAATCCTTATGCTACTCTGGATTTCAACAAGCCTAATCTAGGATCTCCACCTTTGTAACCCTGTACTCTGAAATGTGATGACGTTTTGTGTGGTTAGCACTACTCCCCTGACACCCTCTTGAATCCCGCAAGCATCTTAAATGGTTAGCTTCAGATGCCTGCCTTTTAATTTTCTAATTCTCAGAGCTGCTAGGTTTCTCTTTAGCTGAATCTGCTAACCTTTTTTATCTTCAGATAATCCACACATTTGAATGCACATGATGAAGCGTACTTTGCCTTAGATATGTACTTCAATCAGAATCTTTGAAAGTTAAATGTTCTTGTATCTGCAAGCGACCAGAAAACCACTTTTCCAACTTTATTTTAGTGAACTTTGGGGGTGGAGGAAGATGTACTTGGGTACTAAAGCCCAAGCCAGGATCCTCCTTCCTCAGCTTCAAATGGCACAGGAAACCCCCTTCAGATTTCCAGCATGCTGTCTCAGAATAGCTCTCATTTCTGTGCCACAGAACACACTTCGGCTTCTCGCTGAGAGCCAACAGGAGGCACAGCAGATGTATTAGTAAATCACAGAAATTACAAAACTATGAGGAAATACAGCCACATAACATTGAAGAGCTCCGAATGCATAAATGTAACTGGGAGTGTGCTGTGGCCCCGACTGTTGGGGACCTGGCCAAGAACCTAGGTGTCAAGGTTGCCCCATTGCCAGAATAATTGACAGCCATAGGTGAGTGGTGAGATCAGGTACTACAGATCAGAAAAAAATGTTTGGTTTGGGGTTAGCCATGTGTGGCCAGAGAATATTTTAGAGACTGGTGAAATAACTGAGGTTAGGCAGAGCATAAACAGGGAAGACAGGAATGACCTGAACAGGTTCAAATGGAGGGGAGGGTTGGGCAGATGGCTGCTATAGGTCAGACATAAGGACAAAAGCTTTGGACCTTTGTGGCTCTCTGAGCTTCAGGTAAAGCTAGCTCTAGCACCTGAAAATCTCCTTAGGACAGACGTTTACTTGGCAGCAGTGTTAATCAGTTAGAGGCTTGTACGTGCCACAGCCTGGTTTAGTCAGGCAGCCACCCTTGCCCTGGATATTTGCTTAGCAAATGGAGCTCAGGCCTTTGTCCTCAGCCTGGGTCCTGCAAAAACGTGAAGTTATTCTTCTTTCTGCATTTGGCTTCAGAAAGAAGGTCCACGTCTGGTCTGACTGAGAACTCTTCCAGCGTGTCTACTCAGTCCATGAGTCTGGCATATTAATCTGAGGGAGTGCTTCTCAACTTTTAGTTTGCAACCACCTGGGAAGATGGCTAAAACTGCAGGTTCTTGGCTGCTGCTCAAGGAGATAGGTGAGTAAGGGGGTGCCCAGAAGCCTGAATTTTAGGCAGCATCTAAAGGGTTTCTAAAGCAGGTTTTATAGTCAGTTGGAGGAACACTAGCCTAAAGGGAACTGGTTCTACTTCCTCTAGAGACTTTAATGGCAGAGTATGACTTAAAAATCCTGACAGAATTTGTCCTGTAAAGCAGGGACCCTTTGCGAAGTGGTTGACATGTGATTGCCCATATTCTCCATATATAAATGTCACAGGATTTCAGCATTGGAAAGTGTGTTGTTAACACATATGGTTCTTTCTGTTTCGGAGGGTCAGGTTGAGTCATCTTAAAACTTAAGCTATTCTGAGTCTGTCCACATACTCAATATCTGCAACAGGACAAGAAGGAGAGTGGCTTGCAGATGGGTTTATTACCATTCACCAGTAGTTGGGGAGCTGGTAGCCCACTTATTCTACTGTTGTGTCTATTAGATATATGGTATTTATCCCATACAGGGTTGGGTTCCTTAATTTTTTTCAGTTGCCTTTGAGAATGAACCAATTGCAGGTGAGTTTTAACTTCTTGATTTGGGGGGAAAAAGTTTAAAATGGGTTATGATTTTGAAGCCTTTTTCAAAATGATTGTTAATTCTGAGGAAGAGTGGCATAAAAGTCTATGGCAGACACTACTGGGCTGGCTGTCACAATCACCATCTACAATCTCTTTGTTCTGTGTAAAATTCTAGCACAATAGGATTGTAAAATTCTCACAATTCTTAGAAGACATTGCTATGGCCAATGGCATAAAAGTCAAAATTTTCTGAGTGCTACTTTCAGGAAAAAAAAAATAAATGAGTAAAATAAAATAAGGATAAATTGGGTTGGAATGCCTTTTGCCCTTTGGCATTTTGCCCCTTTTCCACTTGGATTATAGAATTGTAGCTAGGGGGTACAGCAGCCATCAAGCCAGCAAGCATGGGCAGAGGGCTATACCTCAGGGATGGAAGAAAGGAAGGATGACAAAGACTGAGTCTCACGGCTTTGTGGAGCATCTGTGCCAGCCCTTGCCTGCCTGTTTCAAGACTTCTTGTTTCTTCTGTACCTGCCTACTTAAGCCACGTAGTGTCCTAACTGATACAGGATACTCAAACATTTTGTGAAAGGTTCCACCTTAGTAAAAACACCCATTATCAAAGATTGTTGCGAACCCAGGCGTTTGGGTGGCTCAGTCTGTTGTGTGTTCACCTCTTAATTATGGCTCATCATGATCTCAGAGTCATGGATCAACCTCTGCGTCAGATTCTTAAGATTCTCTCTCTCTCTCTCTCTCTCTCTCTCTCTCTCTCTGCCCTTCTTCCCCACACATTCTCTCTCTCTAAAATAAGATAAAATAAAATAAAATAAATAATTTAAATTAAAAAATATAGTTGTGAACCATTATGAATGGGACAACTTAATTAAAAAGAAAGGAAGAAAGAAAAATGCCCTCACAAACCATACACCAGACTGATGGGATTCAGAAAGAATTACAAGGGGTTTCGAATGATAGTCTGTTCCTCCTACAGCATACATGGCCTCAAATTGCTTTGTAACTTGAGGTAGGGGGCGACAAAATGTCTCAGGATCTGAGATGGTGAGTTCTGTATCTTATAAAGTAAGCAGAGGAAACACTTTCACGACATGAATGTATTATGATATAAGAACTAGACCAACTCTCATCCACTCAGAATGGGAGACTGAGAATGGAATGTGTCAGAACCACTTTTCATGAACTTTTTGCTGGCATTCTTGGTGAGGTACAATTGGTGTAAACAAAATCTGAGGACTTCAGAGTGCTCCAGACATGGTAAACCAGTCAGAGAAACGGATCCACAAGGCTGTATCTCTAATTATAAGTCTTTCAATTTTGAGAGCTGGAATTTGGAAAGGCAAGCATGTGACTTAACAAAACTTAGGACATTTCATAGTGTGGCAGGACATGTTTGTGCCAGAAGGCTTATGTAGGAGTTCACAGAGCTCAATCAGGTAGAGAAGGCATGAGTTGAGCACAGAAACCGTATTGTGTAAGGAACTCTGGATTGAGGGCAGGAATTTGAACCTGAAAATTAGATTCTTCTTGTTGACTAGCTGAGTGATTCTGAGCAAGTCACAATGTCACTCAACCTCAGTGTTTTTCCATGAAAATGTTATGTGAACTTTAAAATTATACCTAGACCTAAAATTCTGTGATTCTACAGTAATTTCGTAAGGATAGAGGGTTGCAGTCCTTCAGGTCAAAGTGGATTTCAAGCAGAGGCCTCCTAGGTACCTGAATAGCTCCTTGGCAATAATATTTAATAATATTATAGAGAGAACCCAAGTGATATTATTCAAATCAGTGACCAGTTTTTTCAAAAGAAATTCAGTCTTATTCAAGTATGATTTTTCATTTTCCTGGAGTCTTCCGTTGTAAAAGGGTCGTGGCCTCTCTTTTTGAGATCTAGTCTGTGAAATATGAGATAGAAATTTCCTTAAAAACTTGAGTGCGAGCATCATCCCTGATTCATCCCCTTTCTCATCACATAGCTTGTTGAAAGCTACATCATAACAGTGGTCTTTCTTGGACCATCACTCGTCACTCAGAAACAAGACTCTGGGGAAAAAGCTCATTGGTATGTGTATTAGTCAAGGTTCGACCAGGCAAGCAGAATCAATGGGAGATTAGATGGATGGATGGATGAATGGATGGATAGATAGATAGGAGGATAGATGGATGGATGGATAGATTGATAGATAGATAGATACACATACATACATATGTATCCATCCAGCCATATATGTGTGTAAGCACACACATTGTTCAGTGTTCATTGATACAAAATTAAGGCTATAGTTTAATAATACAATAAATTACCTTGTAACCCACTTAACTAGTTTGCCAGCCGAGTTAGTGGCTTTATCTCTTTCTGTCAAACACACTGACTAATCCTATGGAACACTGAGAGTTTGAATCCCTTAGAAACCTTTCTGAGCACTTTCTTAGTATAATAGAGCTTCCGTTGTCAAGTCTGTTTTCTTTTGCACCCAGTTTATTCATGCCTCTTTAAGTGTTATTGATTCTGTAATTTAATTATTATCATGAATTGTTAAAAATTGTTTCTGGGGGCGCCTGGGTGGCGCAGTCAGTTAAGCGTCCGACTTCAGCCAGGTCACGATCTCGCGGTCCGTGAGTTCGAGACCCGCGTTGGGCTCTGGGCTGATGGCTCAGAGCCTGGAGCCTGCTTCGGATTCTGTGTCTCCCTCTCTCTCTCTGCCCCTCCCCCACTTGCACTCTGTCTCTCTCTGTCCCAAAAATAAATAAACGTTGAAAAAATAAAAATAAATAAATATATAAATAAAATATGTTTATATTAGAATCCTTGCTAGTGCATTAAGACAAGGAAAATAAATAGTGTTCATATTAGAAAAGAATGAATAAAACAGGTGACATGATTATGTAACTAGAAAATCCCCCCAAAAGTTAATAATGGCAAAAAGGCCTGGAACTAAGAGGTGAGTCTAGCAAAGCCTCAGGATACAAGGTTAATACACAAAAGTCAATTTCTGTCTTACATACCAGCAAAAATCAATTGAACTTTGAAATTTAAAAAATAATACCATTACAACAACATCAAAATTAATGAAGTACTTAAGTAAAAATCTAACAAAATATGTCAGGATCTCTCTATGAAAAACTACAAAACACTGATGAAAGAAAACAAAGCAGAACTAAATAAATGGAGATATGTGCTGTATTCATGGATTGGAATTCTCAATATTGTTAAAATGCCATTTCTTACTAATTTGATCTACAGAGTAATCTAATACCATTGAAAAACCCCAGCAAGCCATTTTGTAGACATTGAAAAACTGGTCTTAAAATTTCTGTGGAAAGACAAAGACCCAGAAAACCAATATAGACTGAAGCAGAAGAACAAAGTTGGAAGACTGACACTACCCAATTTTAGGAATTACTATTAGGCCATGGTAATCAAGACAGTATGGAAATGTAAAAGAATAGATGCATGGATTCCTAGAACAGCATAGAGGACCCAGTAATAGATACACCTAAATATAGTCAACTGATCTTTAACAAAGGAGCCAGGGCAATTCAACAGAGAAAGGACAGTTTTTATAACAGATGGTGCTGGAACAATTGGATATACATATGCAAGATATATAACCAGACACAGAGTTTACATCTTTCACAAAAACTAACTCAAAATCATAAACTTAACTATAAAATGCAAAACTGTAAAACTTCTAGAAGAAAACATAGGAGATAATCGAGGTGACCTTGGGTCTGTTGATGAAATTTTTAAATAGAAAGCAAAAAGCACAATCCAGGAAAGGGGAAAAAATGATAATTTTGTCCTTATTAAAAAATAAAAACTTCTTGGTGAAAGCACTAATGAAAGAATGAAAAGAAAACCACAGACTGAAAGAAAATATTTGTGGAGTGAATATCTGATAAGGGAATTGTATACAGATTATACAAAGAATTCTCAAAACTCAACAATAAAAACAATTTAAAAATGGGCAAAAGATCTGAATCTCATCATAGAAGACATACAAACGGCAGGGGTGCCTGGGATGACTCAGTCCATTAATCTTCTGACTTTGGCTCAGGTCATGATCTCGAGTTCGTGAGTTCGAGCCCCACATTGGGCTCTGTGTTAACAGCTCAGAGCCTGGAGCCTGCTTCCGATTCTGTGTCTCCTTCTCTCTCTGCCCCTTCCCTACTCACACTCTCTCTCTCAAAAATAAATAAACATTAGGAAAAAAAATTTAATAAAAAAAGAAGACACACGATGGCAAATAGCCATATGAAAAGATGATCAATATCATTTGTCGTAGGAAATCACATATTAAAACAACTATGAGATACCACTACACATTTGTTGAAATACCTACAATCCAAATAACTTCCAATACCAATTGCTGGCAAGGATGTGGAAAACAGGAATCTCATTCATTTGCTGATGAGAATTCAGAATGGTACTGACACTTTGGAAAACAGTTGGCAGTTTCTTACAAAGCTAAACATAGTTTTATCATAGGATTCACAACTGAGCTTCTACATATTTACCCAACAGAATTGAAAACTTCTATTTATGCACAAACCCCTGCGTGCAAATGTTTATAACATCTTTATTCATAATCACCAAAAACTGGAAGCACACAAGATGTCCTTCAATAAGTGAGCAGAGAAGCAGATAATGGTACATCTGTACAATAAAATATTATCCAGTAATAAAAAGTGTGAGTTGCAAGCTAGGAAGATATATGAATGAATCTTAAATGCATATTGCTAAGTGAAAGGAGCCAGGCTAAATGTCCACACACTTTATGATTGCAATTATATTACAGTCTGGAAAGAGGAAATTATAGAGACCATAAACAGATTAGTGATTGGCAAGGGCTCGGGGGCAGGGGAGGATATGAATGGCAAAACATAAGAGACATTTTAGATTTTAGGACAGTGAAGTTATTCTGCATGATATTGTAATGGTGGATATATGACATCAGGCATTGTTATAATACATACAATTTTGCAGCACAAAGCATGAATCTTCATGTATGCAAAAAAAAAAAAAACATTTAGGAGGTCAAGAGATTCTGGGACGGAATGCAGAATATGACAAAATAATCTAATTGCATTACCAATGCATGAAACAACCTCACTAAAGAGGATGGGGGTCTGGGAGAGTTGCTGACCTAAGTAACTTCAAAAGTGAGTGGGGTCTGTAAAGCTAAAGGCAAGAAAGTGTATGTAGGCACTGTACTCTAGTTGATAAAATTGTTTCCCCTGAAGGTCCAAGTCAGCAGTCCTTACATCGCTATGCATGTACACTGGAATCAATCAATTAAGGAAGTGTGTGGTGCATGTGGGAGCTAGATTTCTTACTTTGGAGCTGGAATCTGCTGATCAGGAAAGGCGGGAGGCTAGAATGATCCATGTGATAATGGATTAGACTTGGAGTCATCAGTATAAACTCATGCTTAGTATAAATATAGATGGTTGCAGTTAGAAAGATGTGTGTACATACACAGGTTAGTATATACACATGTATCCCCTTGCTCTGCCAGCTGATAGCCTAGCAACAACATCACCCCAGTAGCAATGAGCACACATAGCAACCACATCTTAGTTTCTAATACCTCTTTTTTTCCCCAGTAAAAGGAACCAGGGCTTTTTAGATAAATGACCGATTCTAGAACTAAGGCAGGAAATATACAGTTCATGTCTGGAGCATCTCGTAGTGCCAGAGGGTAAGAAAGGGTTCAAAAAGAGAAAAAAAATCTTCAACAATGGTGTATGTCAAAAGGACATAAGAGCCAACTGAAAGCTTCCAGTGGTCAAAACAATGTGAGCAGCGAAGTAAAATAATATTGGATTATAACCCAAGGCTTAAAATAAATGAGTCCTTACTGATATAAATTACTGAATAAACAAATCTCCCAGGCAGGAGGGTTCCAAATGTTGTGTGTAGATACTCCACCCTCAAGGAGGGGTAAAGTGTAACTCCACCTTAAGCTTGGGCTATGCATAGTGATTTCCTTCCAAGCAGTTCTGTATGGAAAGGGGAAAAATTCATTTGTGGTGAAAGCTGACAAACACTACCTTGGCCAGATAAAGTTAAAACCAATGTGGATAGTAGATTTCCTTGATACAATGAGATGAACATGGCACTTTAGCTGTTAGTCTTCCTCCCAAAAAACAGTCTCATCCCGAGAAAAACATGCGAGGGGCATCTGGGTGGCTCAGTCAGTTTAGCGTCCAACTCTTGATTTCAGCTCAGGCCGTGATCTCACGGTTTGTGAGGTCGAGCCCCGCATTGGGCTCTGTACACTGATCACGGAGCCTGCTTGGGATTCTGTCTCCCTCTTTCTCTGATCCTCCTCTGCTCTCTCTCTCTCTCAAGAAATAAATAAACCAATAATTTTTTTTTCTAATTTTTTTCTGAGGTGCCTGGGTGGCTCAGTCAGTTTAGCGTCCAATCTTGATTTCAACTCAAGCCATGATCTCACAGTTTGTGAGGTCGAGCCCTGCATTGGGCTCGGAGCCCATTTGGGATTCTCTCTCGCTCCCTCTTTCTCTGCCCATCCCCCACTTACATTTGCTCTCTCTCTCTCTCTCAAAATAAATAAATAAACATTTTTAAAAATCTGACAAATCTGAATGGAGGGCCATCCTACAAAATACCTGCCGAGTACTCCTCAAAACTAAGGTGATCCAAAAGAAAGTCTGAGAACTCACAGCCAGAGGAGCTTAAGACATGATGACTAAAAGTACTATGTGTCCTAGATGGGATCCTGGAACAGAAGAAGGACACTAAGGGAAAACTAAGGAAATCTGAACGAAGTATGGGCTTTAGTTAATAGTAATGTACCAACATTGGTTTATTAATTACAACAAATATACCATACTGATGTAAGATGTGAATAATAGTGTAAATCAGGTACGGGGTAAATGGGAGCGCTATAGTAACTTCACAGTTTTCTGCAAATTAAATACTTACAAAATATATAGTTTATTTAAAAAATGTTTAAGGTGTGTGTCATATTTAATGTACATATCTCTTTTAAACTGGCCGAGGGCGAGAGCTAATCTCATCAGATGAGAGGGCTTCTCCTGAAATCTCTGCCATTAATTCAGGAAGGGGAATTCCACTAGAAACGTTACTTTTGTTATTTCATTCAGTCCCTACCACAACCCCACGGGGATAGTGGTTTTCTTCAGATCTATGAATAAGGAGTCTGATGCTGACAGAAAATGGGGGGCTTACCAGAATTTTATTCCTAACAAATAAGATTTGGGTTCAAAATAAATCATATGTGGGCTTTTTCTCCTTACATTTCCTCTTCACATTGTCAGATACAGGGAGCTCTTAAAGCCGTGTTGTTAGCTAGAATTAAATCATTCTTTATTGCTCTCTTCTCAAAATTTATTTTTTAATCCCTTCAGGCCTCCATTCCATTAATGTATCTTTGAGACCAAACTCAAAGTAATTTAGGCATCTCAAATATTCCTAAAGTCATCTCCCTACAATCTCAATGATGTCTGTTACTCAATTTAGTATATTTAGTGTTGACTATTAAATTTAGTATTTAGTATTACAATTTAAATTCAGTATTCCTCACAACCTTTCAAATAAGAATTGAAGTTACCCTGGAAAGAAGAATGTAGTAAAATTAATTTAAGAAAAATCTAAACAGAGTTATGAGAGGATAAACAAATACTTTAACCATAAAAGTTAATAGAGTTGTTAAAATTCATCATGAAAGCTGCCACAATTTTATTTGGTGGCCAAGAAAAACAAGGAAATGTGATTAAATTATATGTCCCCTTTGAAGAGGGAATATACCAGTTTCTCAGAGAAGCAAAACTTTCCCTTGTTCCAGATTCTGAAAGAATTTATATTTAGGGCATGTCAAGGGGGTAAAATAAAGAATTGTTCGCAATGGTTTCACAGCCAATATGGAAATAAAATTTATATGGTTGTTTCTCATAAAAACTGACTAAAAGATTGAAGCCATAATAATAAAAGGCAATTCAATGCACATAGTTATTTGAGATGATATTGTAATGTAGTCCAAGTATATTGTAGATTCCAAATTCTAATTCACTTGGAGAATATCTGAGACAGTAAGAGTGGTATATACATAGTTTGTTCCTCAAATTGTCTTCTGTAACTACTATCTTTCTCATCTGGGTGTCTGTGAGTAGCTGAGTCTCAAAGAGAGCATGGTATGTTCTCTAATATGTGATCTTTACTACTCGTTGATTTCTTGCACAAATATTTCTTTCCAAGTACCTTCTATATCCCCAAATATCCTGGTTCATTTGGCAACAGACACCTGCTATCATGTTCTAGTGAGAGAGACAGAAGGGAGCAGGTCAATAAACCATCAAGAGATGGTCAGACAATAACAGGTGCTATGCAGGAAAAATACCCAGGGTAATGAGACAGAGGTGGGATGGAAGAGTGGCAGTAGGGATGCAAGGGGGACTGAGCAGGGGCCAAAGTTTTATAGAGGGTAGTAATAAAAGGCCTCTCTGACTTAACATTAGAGGTGTCACCAGAGTGAAAGAAAGAAGCCAGACATGGGAATTCCTTAGAAATAGAATCTATTCCCAGGGAGAGGGAATAGAAAATGCAATGGCTGCCATTTTTGCCCATTTTAAGCATTAATAGAATGAGTGACAACAATGTTGAAATAGTAAAATATAGGGTTTTTTATGTTTATTTATTTTTGAGAGCAAGGGAGAGACAGAGCATGAGTGGGGGAGGGGCAGAGAGAGAGGGAGACACAGAATCCGAAGCAGGCTCCAGGCTCTGAGCTGTCAGCACAGAGCTTGATTTGGGGCTCAAACTCACAGACTGCAAGATCATGACCTGAGCCAAAGTCGGCGGCTTAACTGACTGAGCCACCCACCCAGGCGCCCCTTTTTTAAATATTTTTTAAAATTTTTAAATTTTTCATTTTTTACTTTATGATTATTATTTTAGTAAAATATAAGTTTTAAACAAAGGAGGCTTAGGCTTATTCTGACATTGCAATTTTTAGCATTATCTGGTTCAGCAGGAAGCCTTTTTGCCTCCCTTGATGGTGGTGATGTTACTACAATGCACCTTTTGAAAGAGTAGTTAATAAAACAGGAGACTGTGACTTTGAAAGATGTAAATACTTACATTTTGCTTGGAATATTTTTCCTATAAGATGAGAAAGATTATAATGAGAACAGGCTTGCTTCTCCTAAAATAAATATTGGATGGAGAGACATAAATTTGCTACTAATTAAAAGTAAAATTTTTTAAAGCTAGGAATAATACTGAAGTACAGTATTGAAAGAATTTGGTAAATTAATGGGCCTACAATTGTGAGGACCAAACTTATGGCCATTTTAGTTATATTTTTAATTTACGTTCAGGGAATTATTGCTAAACTAAAGGGTAAAATGAAGAAAATAATCTGCGAAAGGCCAATAGAAGGGTTTAGGTGTTAGCAGAAAGAAGTATTTAACAGGTCTTCTTGCCTTATCTAGCAAGAAGCTTAGGATCATGGATTTTGAAGCATATTTCCTGGAACTAAAAAGCTTTATGTCATTACTTTAAGATTATGTCACACATCATTCACCAAGTACATATCTTCCCAAACTTATTGCGTTCTAAGAGCTAAGCCAAGTGCCTCCCATGGGCTTTTATTTTATACTTTTTAAAGTAACAAAGCATTTGTTACAAAATATTGAATAAAATAAGCTCTGTTTAATTTAACTCAGTGTATATAACTAACTCTTGGTTAGTTTCTTCCTTTTTTTTTTTTTTTTTTTTTGAGAGAGAGAGAGAATGTGAGTGGGGGGAGGAGGGGCAGAGGGAGAGAGAGAGAGAGAGAGAGAGAATCCTAAGCAGGCTCCATGCCACATGGGGCTTGATCTCACAACCCAGAGATCATGACCTGAGCGGAAATCAAGAATTAGACGCTTAACAGACTGAGCCACCCAGGCGCCCTTCTTCTGTATGCTTTTAAAACAACCTAAAAATGTTTTATCATGTTCAAGGGGCACATTCAGCCACAAAATGTTCTCAGTCAGGCTGGCCAGGTCTTTCAGCCAAAAGATCTATCCTCTGCCACACTATGTGAGAAGCCACAAAATATTCTATGGCAATAGAAACCACCACTATTATTTGTCACTTGGAATGAGAAATTCAACACTTCTGCTTTTACTGTAGCTTGTAATATTTAGATTTTTATTTTTGGTTGTCTTCAAGTTGCTGAGGCTACACATACATCTCTTTTTCCTTTTAATTTAATTTTTGAAGTCACGCTATTGTCCAATAGATTTTTTGGACAATATTTATCCATTCACTTGTCTGTAAGGCCTTCCGGGTAAGAACTGGTTCTTATTCACCTTTGTGTCACCAATACCGATAGTCTCTGTTCTTGTAGCAGCGCTTGCAAATGTTTGGTGGACAGATGGACAAATGAATGAGGCCCCACTCTGCTGCTACCCAGTTAAAGCTCTGATTGCTGGGCTGCATCCATGATGTTTGTGTTATCTAAAATATATTCTAGATAGATTTTTTTTCTTATTTCATGAGCTTCTTTTATTTTAATGTCCAAATCGAATTATTTAATTCTTCATGTGCTTATGTCATTGGCTGAATTTGGACTTATATTAATGTTTAGAATTAAATCATTTGCATACATTCCAAGATATTTTTTGTTTGTTTTCTTAATTTTTGATGCATGAGAGATACTAAAAGCAGAATACATGGATGACTTTCACATTTACAAAATGTTTCTTTTGAACATAGTAAATGGTGAACTATAAAAAGAAATAGCACCTTAGTCTTCACCATGGAGAAGAATAAAATAAGACCTACATTCTGGATGCAACAAAAGGTTGCATTATTATTTTCATCCTGTAGGAGCCTCACATCACCCTGAATGTCATTGTGTGTGTATCTTGTGTGTTTTCTGTTTGAGACCAAGAGTAAAAAAATGTTTCAGCTGAAATGCCTCCTAATCAATGAAATGCCTACTATTCCCCTATCTTTCCTGAGATTCAAAGGGAATGGACAGCTGTTCCCTAGGTTCCTGGCTTCTACCTCACATGTCAGCATCTTTTGAAATGAAACACAAAACAAGTCCTTTATAGAAGCAACATAGTCCCTGCTATTGATTTGATTTAAGATACCGGGAAACGCTTGCACTGGTCTTAAATTAAGTTGGTAGAGGAATGTTTGCTCATTTAAATTCATCCTTATGAGGGACGCCTGGGTGGCGCAGTCGGTTAAGCGTCCGACTTCAGCCAGGTCACGATCTCGCGGTCCAGGAGTTCGAGCCCCGCGTCGGGGTCTGGGCTGATGGCTCAGAGCCTGGAGCCTGTTTCCGGTTCTGTGTCTCCCTCTCTCTCTGCCCCTCCCCCGTTCATGCTCTGTCTCTCTCTGTCCCAAAAATAAATAAACGTTGAAAAAAACAAATTTTTTTTAAATAAAAAAAATAAAAAAAAATAAATTCATCCTTATGAGGAACAAAACGTAAATGTGGTGTTTTCATAAAAGAAATACCTCATGTCAATAAAATTTATTATTGCATCTTGACATTATAAACTGTACTCTTAACTATTTGTGATTTAAAATTGTCACTTTTTTTCCTCTGTAGTTCAAGCAACTGTCTTCAAAACTTTGAATGCTTTTGCTGTTTTCCTTTTTTTATTTTTTAAGTTTATTTATTTTGAGGGAGGTAGGGGCAGAAAGGGAAAGAGAGAAAGAATCCCAAGCAGACTTTGCACTGTCAGTGCACAGCCCGACATGAGACTCAAACCCACAAGCCGGGAAATCATGACCTGAGCCAAAATCAAGGGTCAGATGCTTAACTGACTGAGCCACCCAGACCCCCCTTTGCTGTTTTACTTTTTAAACTAAGAATTCAGCTTGGGATAAAAAGGCAGGTGGAAGTAAAGTGTAGGGAAACCTCTGATTCTTGAATTCATTTAAAATTTTCTCTTTTCTTAATAGTTTGTTCTTTGAATATATGTTCAGGATCCATCATTATAAAATTCAAACACATTGATAACATAAGACAAAGTATTTGAAAGTAATTTGATAAACATAAAGGAACATATAATGTATTATCATCAGTAAAAACTTTACTAAATCAAATCTGAAAATTCAGGACTGAAGGAACTAAGTCATATATTTCAGCCTTTTGGTAAGAGAAGGAGTAGAAACAAGAATGGAAAACTTTGTTTCTTTTATTCCATTTTATTATACAATCACAAAGGAGTCCTTAAGCTTGCTGACCACAGTGCACACTTTTCTTTTTTAAAAAACTTCCATTCTTGGGGCTCCTGGGTGGCTCAGACAGTTAAGTGTCAGACTGTTGATGTCAGCTTAGGTCATGATCTCATGGTTTGTGAGATTGAGCCCTGTGTCGGGCTCTATGCTGACAGCATGGAGCCTGCTTGGGATTCTCTCTCTCTCTCTCTCTCTCTCTCTCTGTCTCTCTCTCTCTGCCCCTCCCCAGCTTGCACATTGGATGCATATGCTCTTTCTCAAAATAAATAAATTAAACATCAAAAAAAATTTTAACTGCCATTCTCCAAGCGCTTTGTTTTGTATATTGACTCCCTTTATCCATAGGGTTGCAGTAACATGCCATCTTTGTTTTCTAAAAGCAAATCCAGTAGTCGTTAAGTAGAAATTTCATTTCCACTATTTAGATATGACAATGTCTTCTTCCTCTCCTAATAAATACATTTTCCACAGTATACTATTGTGTGTGTGCACGCATGTGTGTGTACCTCTCAAATCAGGCATTTTCCATGTCTAGCTCATCTCTATCCGCTTTAGTAATAAATGTATTTAGGCAGCACTGTAATACTTGCACACTTTTTTGTGGTTTACTTTGTCATTCTGATCCAGCGATTGGACCATGACGGGGAGGAAGCTCTGGGAGCGGCCCCTCTGGGCAAAAGGTTGCGTCACGCCGCGCTGACCTGTAAAGGATATAAATGATGACACTGAGCTAACTTTCAATGAGCGTTCACTCTCAACCACTATGCTGAGTAAGAGCTTTCTGGCAGTGCTCACCATAGTCCTCTGAGATTGATGCCACCTTTTGTTTCTGTGTCACAGAGGAGGAAAGGCTGGTGAGGTTAAGCCAACTAATTGATTGTCATTCCTCTTCCTTGCTGACACACAGCAGTGTCACTAGCACCACCACAGTTCCAGGCATCTAGCAGCACGCAGGTAACACTGGATGAATGAATTCATGTAGTAACTTGCCCTGGTAAATGTCAAAGCCACAAAGGAATCCATAGCATCCGATTCCAAACCCAATCACCTAACCTCAAAAATCATGTCGGGGGGGCTGTTAACATCAGCCTGAGACAATGAGAGGAGCAAGGAAGGCCTCAGGGTGAGAAGAATAAGAGTTAGAGGTGTGGAGGTAAAAACAAGTCTAACTAAGGTGGAGGAAGACAATAAGCTAAAACTGGAGAAAGGAGAGGCACTGTAACAGCTGAAACTGCGTCCATAGCTTTGCCAGCCACACATGGAATAGTGATATCTCGGTACACAGTCCTGCATTTGCACCCTAAAGGTTGCAGAGCTGAGAGTCCTAAACTCTCATGGAACAGGTGTCCACTATATGAGGATGTGGAGATGGGAGGAAGTCTCTGGAAGCAGCAGTCTGTACTCAGAGATCCCCCACCCAACCTGGGAAGAATGAGCCTGGCTCGCAGATCCTCCCATGGTGGGGCTAGAGCCAGGGAGAACTCTCCCCCTCACACAGTGCAAGAAGCCAGACCTCAAGGATCAGAGTTATGCCCAAGAGAAAGTAACAGGGAAGCATGTTTGGGCTGGTCTATGAAGGAAAAGAGGCTTAGAAGGAGGAGGAGGTCTGGACACTTGAAGGAGGAGGAGGTCTGGGCACTTGAAGGAGGGAGCTCTAGGGAAGACGATGGCAAAGAATAGCAGATTGAGGGCGTCAGGAACTACATGGAGGATCAGATCGACACCTACCCAATCCCAAAACATGGACCTAACCAAAGCAAAGCTTAGTCAAAGAGGTGATGGTGGACACTGGTAGAGCAACCTGTTTATACAGTCCTCCAAGGAGTAATGTAAATAGTAGGACCAGTGCCAAATTCAACAATAAATTACTGTCTTCCCTATCTTGGAGAGAATCTTTCTTTTGTCCTTTTCTTCTTTTCACTTTTCCTTTTTTTCACAGAAAAGACATCCATTATTAAGCCAATCCATTCACAGATTATTTGTCTATACTAATTAGGGGGAAAATGCTGTCATCTATTTTATATACGGAGACAAAATTCTTAGAAGAGTATATTCTCATGGTCACAGCAAATTCTTAACATTATGACCACTGAAAACATAGTTTTTATTATGGCCAAGTCACTCCCCTACTAGTAATGTTTGTAAAGAGAGTTGGATATTTAAAGACATGGTAAAAAAAAGAATAGATTAAAATAACAGGATACCTTCAGTCATTTCTATAACAGTCTCATTAAGGTATAATCTCAGACCATGAAATCTACCCTTTGAAAAATGTACAGTTCAATGGTTTGTAGTAAATACACAGAGCTGTACAACCACCACTATCTAATTTTAGAACATTTTCATTACCCCCCAAAAGATATTCTATACCCATTAGCAGTCATTCTCTATCCCCCACTCCCTCCAGCCCTAGACAACTCAATTTACTTCTTTATGGAGTGCTGATTTCATTTCATACAAATGGAGTCACATAGTACCTGGGCATTTATGACTGGCTTTCTTCACTTAGCATAATGTTTTCAAGGTTCATCCATATTATAGCAGGTATCAGTACTTCATTCCTTTGTTTGACTGAATAATATTCCATTATACCACATTATACCACATATACCACAATTTATTTATCCATTCACCAGTTCAAGGACACTAGTTTGTCTTTTTCCAACTAGAAGTGGAGTCTATCCAGATGACCATGACCTCAAAGAGATACCTCATGGCATATGTAAATCCATTTCTCCCTGCACTGGGTACAGACTAACCACCTTAGTCACAAGCAACCAAAAGAACTACTTTGACACTATGGTAAGTCTCTTGAAATATATTTGAGAATGCTTTGTTTTAGCCAGTTCTTTGAAATGAAATATTTACCATCATTAATAGTCTTGCAAATAAGAAATGATCTCATAGGCTTAATACCAATATGTACTGATTTAGAACTGAAAATGCATGATAAAAATATTGTTGCTGTTTGTGTTTGCCATATCCAAGAGCAGGCAATATTTGTTACTTTGAATCACTATCATATGTCTATTGTGATGCAGACCATTCTGTTCCAGGCTAGTCTATATGCCTCCGTGGATACCTTTGGAACCTGAACTTCAAGAACACTGTCGACACCACAAAACTTGAGTCAGGATTTAAATGAGGTCTCTATTTCCTCTTATTTGGGTTCATCCAATAAAGGTGACTTGTTCTGGGCCCAGCAAAGGTTGGGGTGCCTTCTTGCTGGGATTGGTTACAATTTCAGCCAATTGAGGGGTCTGCATTGCTCATTGTGTCCTGCTGTGTCTTACACACACTCTTGTCACATTCATACATTATGGCATCCACTGTTGTCCATGGACACTTACTGGTGTTTTGAGAATCTTGGAAACAAACCTTTAATCTCATTTTATATGACCCCCATAATAGTACCAGAGTTTGTTTTTTGTTTGTTTAACTGAAGTATAGTTGACACAATGTTACATTAGTTTCAGGCAGATAGTGGTTTAAAAACTCTGTAAGTTGTGCTATGTTCAGTTCACCACACATGTAGCTACCATCTGTCACTATACATTGCTATTACAATACCATACCAGAGGGGTTTTTTTGAAATGAATATTCACCAAAAATATTAGCAAGAAAATTCCTGTCAAAAATACATTGATATTTTCCTATAAGATCCAAATTTGTCTCTTCATTATCAATATGCTCTATTAGTACCCACCTTACCCTAGGATTCGTCACTATTTTAACCTATGTAGGTTCCAGAAAAAAAATCCACACTGCCCTCAGGGCTCCAGCCCCTTATCCCAGAGGAACACCCAAAGATAGATTCAAGTGTTAGCTCAAAGACATCTCACATCTGCAAGGCTGTCAGATACCCAGGTCTGAAGTTGTTGAGGATAAATAAAACAATCTGAATCCTCAGCCCAAGACTCATTATTCCTGGGATTAATACCTTAGTAATGAACTGGTTCAATTCCAGCCAAATTTTGTGTTGCTCTCTTTCCTTTGGAATGCTGACAGTTGGCTGGAATTATGGGCTAATGATGGCATGGGATTGACTTTTCAGGCTCGTAAATAGAGAGCAATATGCCAGCTTCCATGGAACGTGTAGCCATGAATTAGCAATAGTGTATTTTACCATGGTAACATTCTTCCCATTAATGCTCAAATTGAGTGCAATACAGGGCTTTGTCTGCTTTGGGGATCCTCTACTTCTCTCTATTCTGCATCTAGGTAATTGTATAAGGGCTGGAAGGAAACAGAAGTAAATGCAGTTGATATCCAAACATCTCTAGTTGCAATCCAGAATCGAATTATATGTAACCACTACAGAAAGTACATAATACACTAAATACCTTGCTTTCACATCAATTTTTGCTACTTTTGTTGCTTTAACCTAGATTTTTTTTTTCTGGTAAATTAGGGTTTTGGTGTCTAGGTTATTTCATTTCAGGACTCCACGTAATTTATGAGTGGTGCAACTTCTGCAGATACGGAAATTAGTTCAATGACAAGAGGTGCCACTCCTAATTGAGAAATTGGGTTACTTGTTTATCTCTTCCAGAAGTAACTGGGATTTGGATCATACAATTTCAGAACTCCAATAGGGAGAAATATAAACCAAAAAAGTGGGGGATGATTCCCTATTTTTCTAGCATTCTCAGAAATCACTTCAGAGATAAGGTTAGCAAAGGTAGCTCTCAGGGTCTCTGACCTAACATTTCTCCATTGTTTCCGAGCTCCCCAGTGCTAGTCCCTGTCTGAGTGGCTGCGTGAATGAGTGTGTGCACGGCTGTGCAGGGTATCCATCTCTTGGGCCAATGGTGCCCCTAGCTCTTCCAATGCTATCTTGGCTGGAGATGGTAATGGTCTCTGAACATCATGCTACCATGGACTGATCCCCCCTCCACTCATTCCCATCCACAACAAAGTGGAACCGTCACCAGCACTCATGGAGAATCAGGCCAAGTTGTCAAACAAAGGTGTTTTCATTCCCATTCTCAGATCTGTTAAGTGGATTTCTATGTTGTTATGTTTCAAAAGAAGTCATTTTCAACAGGAGTTGATACAACGCCTATTACTTGCCAGGAAAAAGGGAAGGGAGAAGCGGGACACAAGGGAATTGTCCCAACATGGCTCTTCTCTCTAAGGATCTGTTTCAAGACATATTTTTCCCCACCCCAACCCCCACTCACATCTCGACTTTTATTGGCTGCTCAAAAGTACAGGAGGCAACGGCACTTGTTTCTGACTCTGCTTTAGCCAATTTGCCCCAGGGTTTCGCGCTCATCATTTCAGATCCGTTGCATAGCCTCCCTTTCCCCCTCAGGCCCCATTGTGAACGAATTCTTACTGTGATCTATAAAGCAAGCAAGAGACTTTAAACTTTATAATGCAATAAGAATTAAAATTTTGGATGATAAAAGTTATTACACATGAGTGAGTTTGTCTCTCCAAATCAAGGAAATAAATTAGGTTCCCTGCTTTGTAGCATATGGTATCCTCAGAATTGCCTTCATATAATTATAACTCTGTTTATTAAAAAGAATTATGTAACAGTATGGTTGATTTATTCTGATGTGATTGGCTTAGTAACTTAATTGGACTAAAGCAATATACCCGAGATAAAATTAATTTAATTAGCTGATTCATTTCAAGATGACTAGAACCCCTCATTGCACTTTGATAATCCTCTGAAAAGGTGTGCAAGCAAACAAGCAAAGTTCAAGAACAATTGGATACCTATGTGGCATGTAGATTAGAGAAAAACAGAAGGGGTGCCTGGGAGGCTCAGTCCGTTAAGCATCTGACTTGTTAAGCATCCCACTTCAGCTCAGGCCATGAGCTTGCGGTTTGCGGTTTGAGCCCCACATCGGACTCTGCTGACAGCTCAGAGCCTGGAGCCTGCTTCGGATTCTGTGTCTCCCTCTGTCTCTGCCCTTCCCCCGCTTTGTTCTCTCTCTCTCTCTCTCTCAAAAATAAATAAACATTAAAAGAGAGAGAGAGAAACAGAAAAAAACCAAGTACCAGAATACCTCTAGCCAGAGAGTTGAAAAGTAATATTGTACCTCGTGCTCTTAACTGCAACAGAGATTTTCTCAGACGTCTACATACCCTCTTTTCCTGAGTTAACCAGGACCTAGTTACTAAAATCTACTCCTAACTTGTCCCTCCCTTTCCTACTGCAGATCATAGTCCTGATCTCCAGCTGGTAAGGTCATTCGTGCCACTAGGGCCCTAAGGTGAAGAACTAAGCATGAACTTGAGCCCTATATGACCAGTTTGCATGGTTCTTTTCTGTGGATTGAGAACCCAGTGTGCAAATTTGTACCATTTTTCACAAGAGGATTTTAGTGAGCAGTTATGAGTGGATTAGGGGGAAATTGCCACAGTTGTTACAAAAGCAACTCCAAGTGTATGTATCCAGATAATTCTAGGGTCAAGGATTACATCTTCCTGCCTGCTTCCTGTCTGTTCCCCCTGCTCATGATTTCTCCCCCTTCACATTCTAATCTATTCTGTGCAGTGCCACTGTATAATATATAATATATATAATATATAATATGTATATTATATCTTTTTGTTTCTTTATGCATATGTACAGTTCCTGCCTCATCCCTGAGGAAGATTCACTACTGCTAGGTTAATCTCGCACCGCATCTTTGATCATATGTCATTTCCCTACTTGAGAGCAGATGGCTTTTCATCAGCTAAACTGCAGAGGAAAAATCCCAGTTCTTCAGCCTGGTGCTCATGTCCCTCTGCAACCTTCTCCCACCATATTCCTCTGGCCTTGCCTAATGTGACCCCACTGTGGGTGACAGGCACTTGGGACTTCTTGCCGTTTCTTCCCTCGGCCTCTCCCTTCCTCCTCCTTCGTGCCCTACAGACCTCAGCTCATTCCATATTCTATTTCCAAAATAGTTCCTCACCACATTTCATTACTGTTTACCATATGAAGCCTTTTCTGATCACTGGAGTCAATGCTTATTTCTCCCTCTTCTGAAAGTGTGTGTATGTGAGTATAAAATTTTGGTGGCAGATATTTTGGTGTTTGTTTATCTAGGGGCTGTGACACTCCTGTCCCCTGTGCCTCCTGGTACAGCAATCAAATCTGGAATCTAAGGTGGAATTTGATGATTCCTTGTTGCATAAATGAAAGCACATTATTATGATTGTGGTTGTGCTTGTTCTCATTTTTGTTGATATTTTGTTTTTATCACTGATACAGACGCATCTCAGAGATCCTGTGGGTTCGGGTCCAGACTACTGCAGTAAAGGGAGTATTATAAAGCCAGTAAAATGATTTCATTTAATTTTTTTTAGTTTCCGAGTGCATACAAAAGTTATGTTTAGGGGCGCCTGGCTGGCTCAGTCAGTAAGCACACGACTCTCGATCTCAGGGTTGTGAGTTCAAGCCCCATGTTGGATGTAGAGATTACTTAAAGATAAAATCTTTAAAAAAAAGTTATGTTTACACTATACTATAGTCTCTTGAGTGTGCAATAGCATTATGTCTTAAAAAATGTACATACGTTAACTAAAAAATACATTATTGGTAAAAAATGTTAACCATCATCTGAACTTTTAGCAAGATGTTGATGGCTACTCACTAAACAGGGTGGTGGTTACGGAAGACAGAGGTGGCCATGGCCATTTCTTAAAATAAGACCCCAGACAAGTTTGCCACATTGATGGACTCTTCGTTTCATGAACAATTTCTCTGTAGCATGTGACACTGTTTGGTAGCATTTACCCACAGTAGAACTTCTTTTAAAGTTGGAGTCAATCCTCTCAAACCCTGCTGGCAGTTTATCAACTAAGTTTACGTAACGTTCTAAATCCTTTGTTGTCATTTCAACAATCTTCCCAGTGTCTTTACCAGGAATAGATTTCGTCTCAAGTAACCACTTTCTTTCTTATCCATAAGAAGCAACTCCTCATCCGTGAAAGTGTTATCATGAGATTGCAGCACATCTTCAGACTCCACTTCTAATTCTAGTCCTCTTGCTATTTCAACAACATCTGTAGTTACTTCCTACAGTGAAGTCTTGAACCCCTCCAAGTCATCCAGGAGGGTTGGAATCACCTTCTTCCAAATCCCTGTGAATGCTGATATTTTGACCTCTTCCCATGAACCGCGAGTGCTCTTAATGGCATCTAGAATGGTGACTCCTTCTCAGAAGGTTTTCAATTAACTTTGCCCAGATCCATCAGCGGAATCACTATCTATGCTTTGCAAACTATGCTGTTGTTGTTGTTTTTGTTTTTAAATAATAAGACTTGAAAGTCAAGACTTGATCCAAGGGCTGCAGGATGGAGGTTGTGTTAGCAGGCATGAAAACAACCTCAATCTCATTGCACATCTCCCTCAGAGCTCTTGGGTGGCCAGGTGCATTGTCAATGAGCAGTAATATTTTGAAAGAAATCTTTTTCCTGAGCAGTAAGTCTCACAGTGGGCTTAAAATGTTCAGTAAACCATGTCGTAAACAAATATGCTGTCATCCAGGCTTTGTTGTTCCATTTATAGAGCATAGGCAGAGTAGATTTGGCATAATTTATAAGGGCTCTTGGATTTTCAGAATGGTAAGTGAACACTGGCTTTAACTTAAAGTCACCAGCTGCATTAGCTCCTACCAACAGAGTCAGCCTGTCCTCTGAAGCTTTGAAGCCAGGCATTGACTTCTCCAGAGCTATGAAAGTCGTAGATGACATCTTCTTCTGCTAGAAAGCTGTTTTGATTAAATTGAAAATCTTAAGTGTAGCCACCTTCACTAATTATCTTAGCTAGATCTCCTGGATGAGGTGCTGCAGCTTCTACATCAGCCCTTCCTGCTTCATCTTCTACTTTTATATTATCAAGATGGCTTCTTTCTGTACATTTGATGAACCAAATTCTGAAAGCTTCAAACTTTTCTCCTGAAGCTTCCTCACCTCTCTCAGCCTTCATAGAAATGAAGAGAGTTAGGCTCTTGCCCTGGATTGGGCTTTGGTTAAGGGAATGTCATGGTTGGTTTGATCTTCTATCCAGACTAATGAAACCTTCTCCATTTCAGCAATAAAGCTGTTGTGCTTTCTTATCATTCGTGTGTTCCCTGGAGTAGCACTTTTAATTCCCTTCAAGAACTTCTTTTTTGCATTTGCAAGTTGGCTAACTGTTTGGCATCAGAGGCCTCACTTTCGGCCTATATGGCTTTCAACATGCCTTCCTCACTGAGCTTAATCATTTCTATCTTTTGATTGAAAGTGAGAGACAAGACATTCGACTCTTCCTTTCACTTGAACATTCACAGGTCATTGTATAGCTATTGATTGCCCTAATTCCAATATTATTGTGTTTCCTGAAACATATAGGGAGGCCTGAGGGGAAAGAGAGAGATGGGGGAATGGCTGGTTGGTGGAGCAGTCAGAACACACACAGCATTTATCAATTAAGTTTGCTCTTTTATATGGCATAGTTTGTGGTGCCCCAACACAATGACTGTAGTAACATCCCAAATCACTGATCACAGATCACCGTAACAAATATAATAATGATGAAATTATTGCATAAAAAAATAATGAATAATATTATAGCATGAAATAATAATGAATAGTAATGCAATAGTGAAATAATGCAAGAATCACCAAAATGTGACACAAAGACATGGCATGAGCAAATGCTGTTGGAAAAATGACATCAATAGACTTGCTTGATGCAAGGTTCCCACAAACTTGCAATTTTTAAAAAAACAAAATGCAATAAAGTGAAATGCAATAACATGAGGTATGCTTATACAGTGCTTTGTAGTTTCTCTTCCTCAGGCAATCAAACGTTGCCCATGGAAGCAATAATTGCTAACTTATTCACCATCCCATATTCATTATGAACTTTAACCTATTGTTTTAAGAAGTTTTTCTTCTTAAAATAGTAGACACTGTTTCCCAAGAGTTCATTAATTTTCAAAGCCTAGATGTCTTTGAGGGTTTGTTGACATCCATTGTACTGTGTAGTGGTGAGTTTGTGAGTTGCAGGCAGATAAGTCTCTGAGGATGGTGTCATAGGTATGTTATAGATGTTATAGCTTCCCAAAGAAGCTGATGAGAGACAAAATCCCCAGTTCACCTGATTCTGCCCCCTTTGATGCTGCAGTACATGTGGCCTGTGTGATAACATATTTCCTGCAAGCAGCACTCACCGGGCAGAGCAAGGAGAAAAATTCAGGCAGTCCCTTCGGTTCTGACTCTTTGTTTCAGTGAAGTTAGATTAGGGTTGCTCTGCACTGCATTGAACTTGGGTGCTTTGATTTCTTTTGTTGTAGGAACAAAACTGTAAAAGAGAGAATAGAACAGAGGTGCTGCTATAATGAGCATTGAAGTGATCGAGGAAATCTATATTGGACAAAAGACCCATTTATCAGTGCCATGAAAATCCTTTGAATAACCACAGTGGTTTTTTTCCCCCTTAAAGTCTTTTGTCCTTGTAGACTGAGGTAATAGGTATATCTCTAGGTTAGATAGAGATTTTTGCACACAATGAGGGAAGATGAAAATATGTTTTCCAAAATAAAAATAGAAATAGCAATTACCATTTGGGAGTGAGTCCACTAAGTGTCATGCACTATTCCAGGTGTTTTTTTCTCCATCATCTTATTTAATTGCAAGAACAGCCCCATAACCTCCATAGAATCACCATTTGACAGATAAAAAAAAAAAAATAAGTCATAACAAGTGATAAAATGGAATTTGGAGCCCAAAACCTAATCCAAACTCTGCTTTCTACCTCACTGGACTGTGTCTACATATGAGAATGAAGATCTTCAGTTTAACCAGACAATAGAACAACTCCTTCATGTTGATCACTGGATTATTAACCACAAATTAGACTGGCAATGTCTTTCAAAGAAAGACAGAATACATAATGATTCAAAGAAGCACTCTTATTAGTTGCCTGAAAGTCGTGTATTTTACACATACTGATTAGGATACCCCAATTTGAAGGTCTGGAGGGGGTATCTGACTAATTCCAACACATTGCTCTTGACTTGAGAGAGAATAGCCCTGAAAGGCTGAGACATTCCAGAGACAGATGGACTCTGAAATACATATTAAAATGTGTGGGGATTGGTGACATGGAAAGAAAGAAAGAAAATAAGGACACCATAATGGGATTCCAACTCTAAAACCTCCTACAAAAATCAGTCTCAACCATCAGCTCTTTTTGTATTTGCAGAATCATAGGATATTTATGATCTTTTGGGTTATAAAACCCAACATTTCCAAGTTCAGGCATCCATTATCATGGATTTTCCAGAATAGCACCATATTTATATTTAAGCACAGCTTCTTGCCTGCCACAAACCCCTTTCCCACCCAACCTCAAACTACTGACTTCCTCAAGATTTTGTTCTTGGCCTTCTCACTTGGTAAAATATATACCATACCCTGCATAATACCACCCACTATCAAGACTAATTACCACTTAAGAAACTGAGGACTTCTAGATCTACACCTGTGACATTGATCATTTTTCTGATTTCTATCTCTTGATTCTACATTTTTATCAAGATGCCTCTGGGCTGTCACAAACTCAATTCACAAAACACTGAATTCCCTCTTTTCTCTTCTTGTCCCTGAACATCTCCTGCTCGCCATATTGCTTCTCTCTGGTAATGGTACACCAGCTATCCAAGCACCCAAATACAAATCTGTAGAATTATCCTGGGTGCATTCCTTCTTCACCTCCCTTACCCACCCCCATCAGCACTGGGTCCTATTCATTCTGCCATTTCTAAATCTTCCTCCACTCCTGACATGTCCCTCTGGCTTTTTGCTGTCACCTTTCTAACTGGCGTTCATTCCCTTAATCCCATAGTCCATCCTTCTACAAGCACACATTCACTTTTCAAGGTTTAGCTCAAACATATCCCTTTAACTTTCCCTAGCTTGGACATTTTTTCCTCTCTGCCACCCATCACATTGAATAGTTACTTTGCTTAACTCATTGCCTCCCCATGATATTATGAGTTATATGGAGTATGTATTTGGTTATTCGGGTGACCCAAGTATGCTTCTCATACATATTTGGTCTTCATTTTTGGTTCTTGACTTGCAGCTTCCCAAACCCTTGGAATTTCCTCAACAATAAGAGCAATCTTGTCCTCTATTCCTAAAAACCACTCCACTCCAGAGCCATACAGGTGTAATGGGTTGTCTTGTTGTTCATAACAAGCCCCTTTGCACCACAACTGGATCTATGATAATGAGGTGACTTCTCTATAGCACCTAAGGAGTGGGGCTGGTTGCCTGTGATTAAAGGGTTGGCCATTTCAGTCCCATACCCCTGACCTCTGGGGAGTTGAAAGGAGATAGAGGTTGAAGCAGTCAACCTGATTGCTTAATGAATCATGCCTGTGTAATGAAACCTTCATAAAAACTCAAAAGGAAGACATTCAGAGAGCTTCCAGGTTGGTGAACACATGGGGATTTGGGGAGAGTAGCACACTTGGAGAGGGCATGAAAGCTCTGCACCATTTCACCTCACCTTGTCCTTTGCATCTCTTTATTCTGGTCATTCCTGAGTTAGGTCCTTTTATAATAAACCAGTGATCTAGTAAGTAAAACGTTTCTCTGAGTTCTGCGAGCCATGCTAGCAAATGAATCAAATCCAAGAAAGGTCACTGGAACCTCCAAAAAGTAGATGGTTGGTCAGAAACACAGGTCGTGACCTGAACTTGCAACTGGCATCCCAAATTGGGGAGGGGGGCAGTCTTGCTGGACTGAGACCTTAACCTGTGGGATGTGATGCTATGTCTGGATAGATAGTGTTAACTTATAAAGGAGGCAAAACTGAAAAAGAACAAAGGCTTTATGTAGGGGTTGAGGATTGTAATTCAGGGAACACAGATTCCAGCAGTAATGGGAAAAGTGTCCAAGGTAAAAGCAGGGAAAGAAGAAGGGGAGCAATTAATGACTTGGATAAAAGAGGGGAAAAATTGTCAATTGAGACTAACAGGCAGAGTCACTTTTGGTTACACATTGATCAACTATTCTATTGGTGTTAGCAAATGAAACTACTCTTGGTGTTCATTAGTTAGCTATTAGGTCTTTGAAATGTCCACAACCCACAGCCTTAAGATCAGAGTGTCCATTGTCCTGTTGACCTTACCAACAATTGCTTCTAAAACACTTGCTGTTTCTGGCCCAGTGTGAAGGTCTTTTTGCCCATTTCACAACGAGTTCATTTACCATTTGTTTTAGAACGGAAAATGGGGCTTTTTTTCAAAATGGAGTCTCTCATGTCCAGAGGTTTTACATAATTCCACAATAGTGTCAGACTTAAGTTAAATTCTAAGACACCCAGCAGGTGCCAGAGTATTGCTTATTGGGCGGAGGTGGGGAGGGGATAACAACCCCATAGGTTGAAATTGCATATTTAGAAGTTTGCTCCCCTTCTAAAATATAAAGTTGAGGGACACTTGTGTGGCTCAGTCAGTTAAGCTTCTGACTTTGGCTTAGGTCATGATCTCATGGTTTGTGAGTTGGAGGCTTGCGTCAGGCTCTGTGCTGACAGCTCAAAGCCTGGACCTTCTTCGGATTCTGTGTCTGTCTCTCTCTCACTCAATAATAAATAAACATTAAAAAAATTAAAATATAAAGTTGAGGATAGAGATTGGGTTCTATTCATCCTTGTATTCCCCATGCTCAGAACATAATAAGTAGTTAAGCTTTTCTTAAGTCAAATATCCCCAAGCTGAGTTCTGCTTCTCAATAATTTCCATGCATTATTCTAGACCTACCCTTTAAAACTACCCAAATGCCCTTTTTTTTATTTGACACTTTTTTCTAATATTTACAAATAGCACTCTGATTGTCTCTGATATCTTCTTGCTTCTTGATGTATAACTACAAATCCTTCCACTACCCCTGATTTCATATTCAGGAAACTTCCAGATCCTGGTCACCATCTTCTGGAAACAACTCATTACTCAATATCCCTTTTAGAACCAAGTATGAATATCAAGACATGATCTGAGTCCAAGGGCACAGTAACTTCCTTTGATGGTCCCGTATGATCTGCTTCTATAATGTAGCTAAAAGTTGGGAGAGTTTTCTGTTGCTTAAGTGTAGCTAGAGGACAACTAAACATAGAGATATTTTTCACATGAAATGGCAATTTCCACTGAAACTTTTTCCAAATATAAGTGCAAGACTTCACATTTCCCTCCATTAATTTCATATTCTTTCCTTTTTGCCTTTCAGGATCTTTTTGATTCTTGGTTCTGTAATCTGACATGTTAATAATTTTTCCTATCTTGGAGTGACCTGCATATTTGATAGATGGTTTCCCTCTTGATTTATACAGATGTGAAATATCTAGATGTTTATTCAGTCCCTGTTTTAAGTCAGATATTCTCTCTAAAATTTTTATAACTTTCCCTTCTTTCCTTCTAAGTTATCCCCCATTAATAAAATGGCCTTCTGTGTATCTTGATTTCTTTAGATACGCTTATCACAGGACCACTCATACAAAACAATCTCATAGAAATTTTTCAGTCAATATGAAAATCATCTTTAATGGAATTTCTCCCTCAAATCACTTAGTTATAGGTCATGTTGATATAGTGAATGAAAGAATTTTTAGAACGTACAATACAGGTTACTTCAATAAATTCACTTTTCTCGACTTCTTAAAAAAAAGAAAAGAGCTATGCAAGGTATTTGAAGGATTTGTGTGTGTTAAACACGACAAGAGATGATTTAAGAGCAAGAAGTCACAGAAGCTGCATTTTGAAAAGGTGGAAATGTAATCAATTGCTTGAAAGTTTATTTTGCACAATACCAAATATTTGTGATTTGCCTCAGGTTTTTTGCATTTAATCTGGAGGTTTGGGCTTTCTATAAAATACTCCATGAGGTATATAGTCAATAGCAGTCAATAAACCTCTAAAAGTGGAATAAAAAGAATAAGCAATGGAGCTAGCAAGAGCCATATTATTCAGAATTATAAAGAGCCAGTTATTAAGACTTCAAATAAATGATTAAGGCCACAAACTAAACCTGAATGCCAGCAGAAGGAACATTTGAAAGACCCTAGGTTCAGAAAGATAGGTCAATGAGATGACAGCACAAACTCATAAAGCGAAGGTGACAAGGCAGGAGGAGGGCAGAGCCTTTAGAGTGAAGCTTTAAGGTGCAGGACTCAGAAGGCTGGGCCAGTGTACCTGAGGTTCTCTCTCCATTTATTTTATTTTTTTTTTAAATGTTTATTTATTTTTGAGACAGAGACAGAGCATGAACAGGGGAGGGTCAGAGGGAGAGGGAGACACAGAATCCGAAGCAGGCTCCAGGCTCTGAGCTGTCAGCACAGAGCCCGACGTGGGGCTCGAACTCACGGACTGTGAGCTCATGACCTGAGCCGAAGTCGGACGCTTAACCGACTGAGCCACCCAGGCACCCCAAGGTTCTCTCTCCATTTAAAAGGAAGTCCACAGCCTCAGGCCTGACACTGACACAAGTTTGTTTGTTTGTTTGTTTGATTTTTTAGATGAGACCTTCTCCTAAAAGGAGTCCCCACCTTGACACTTTAAGAGTTAGGTTTTCAACTCTTTTTTTCTTACCTAAGTATGAAGGTGCCTTTTAAAAAGTTCAATTATGGAACACCTGGTGGCTCAGTCAGTTGAGCATCTGACTCTTGATTTCTGCTTGGGTCATGATCTCATGGTTCCTGAATTTGAGTCCCGCGTCGGGGTCTGTGCTGACAGCGTGGAGCCTGCTTTGGATTCTCTCTCTCCCTCTCTTTCTGCCCCTCCCCTGCTCACTTTCTTACACTCTCTCAGTCTCTCTGACAATAAATAAATAAACATTTTTTTAAAAAGTCCAACTGCACATCCTACTCTCCTCCCGGGCCATGTATATGACAGGTCACCTAAGTAGCTTCCCAATCTCCTCCTCTTCTCTAGGACTTTCCACGGACCAAATTTCTCTCCAGGATTCTAAAAACATGTTTGGTTGCCTGAGATGATTATATCCCTAATCACAAAGTTCCCCTTTCTGACACAGCATGTATGAGATCAGCAAACTTGGAAAGCAATACAGTCCATGGTTTCTTACTTTTAATTTGACATACTTTGGATGTAAACCAAGATGTCCAAGAACAATCAGCCACTTCCTTAACCTTCTTTGCCATGTTAGTCACATTTTTATTTCTGTTTCCTTTTATCCACACATGCATCCTCACCTGCCTACTCAGAACAGCCTACGCAGACATCATTTTCAGATTTTGGCAGAGGTGCATACACACAGATCATAGGTTGAGGCAATATATAAATCATGAGAACTGAGAACCATAACTGGAAACAAATGCAGCACTTTGGGGGCAAGAACAACAAAGAAAAAAGTACTATTACAAGAGGAAGGGGGTTTAGGAATTGTGACGCTGGACCTGTCAAGGCCATGATACCACCTCCTCCGTGTGATGGCTTAATGGTGCTGCTCACTGTAGACCAGAATCCTGACCATGGACCCTAAGACTCCAGCAGCCTCCCTGGGTTGACCTCCATGGTTTCTAGCAGACCCATCTATAGATTTGTTTAAATATTTCATCTTTAGTGTCCACAGACTCTTAATGGCTCTGCCTGTTGTTTATGGAAGAACATAGAAACAGCCTCATCCACCAAGGGCACACTCTCTTGGGCATTTTTAGCCAGTAGTTTCATCACTTTGACTCCCATGTTAAGTTGCCAAAACCCTGGGGAGACTATGCTAAAAAGCAGACTATTTGTGAGTTGACACAGTGCTGTCCACCTGAGGACTTATATAGCATTTGGGTTTCCTTGGTGATCATTGCACTATCAGTTCCTAGATTAGAGTTAGCAGGAACAAGTACTCAAAGCACCCTGCTTAAGTTTAACCATGCCTCTTCCAAATCCCATCATTTACTTTCAATGACTTTTTCCAACAAGAACAGAGCAACAATGAACCGATAGTCATCTATCTATATAATAAGTATTCCACAACTTCTGATTATGAGCCCATAAAGCATATCTAATCTGGGTGAACAAATGAAAAGTGATTCCTACTCTTAAAAAACAAGGAGTATCGTGGAAGCGGCAGAAACTGAATAATAAAAATAAGTGATTAAATGCTGTTTAAGTGTTTATATGCTCTGAAGGAGGAGGATAAGGAACTCAAGACAAATGAAAGGGGACACTTTACGCTGGCCATCAGAAGAGACCTCTTTCAGGAGGTGATGCTTAAGGATGATGGTGGAGAGCAGAGGGAAGAGCATTCCAGGGAGAGAAAAGAGCATATGTGAAGCCCTGTGATGGTGTTACCCTTATCTATTGCTGTATAACAAACCACCCCAAACTTAGTGGCATAAAACAACCAATTTACTGTGCTCAGGGGTCCTGTGGGTGAGGAGTTTGGATAAGCTGCAGCCTGCAGGATGGCTTGTGTCTGCTTCACAAAGTATTGGGTGCCTTGGATGGCTAAGGGCTGAAATCAGCTGGAGTTATTAGGATTTCGCTCCCATGACTGGCTCTTGTGCTAGCACAGCTCAAAGGTCAGGCTGAGCTGAGGCTGTGAACCCGAGAATCTACATGTGGTCTGTCCAGTGGCTTGGACTTCCCCACAGCATGGTGCCCCAGGGTAGTCATATTTCTTACATAGTGGCTTAGGGCCTCAGAGTGAACAGCATCTAAAAAATGCCTTTTAGAACCTGGCCTCAGAAGTGTTATGGGCTGACTTATGTCCCTCCAAATTCATATTCTGAAGTCCTGTGCTCCAGTACCTTGGATGAGACTATATTTGGAGGTAAAACTTTCAAAGAGGTAATTAAGGTAAAATGAGACTATAGGAGTGGGCCCTTTCACTCTGGTATCCTTACAAGAGGAAATTAGGACTCGACAATGCAGACCAAGGGACAACCAGGTGAGGACAGAGTGAGGTGATGTCTGCTTCCAAGCCAAGAAGAGATGCTTCGGAAGAAACCAACTCTGCCTGCACCTTGATCTTGGGCTTCCTGCCTCCAGAACTGCAAGGAAATAAATTTCTGTTGGTTAAGCCACACACTCTGTGGTATTTGTTACAATAGTCTTAGCATACTAATACATCACATAGTGTCACTTCTTATATACTCTCTTGATCAGAGCAGTCACAAAGCCACCCACATTCAAACAGGGGAGACATGGACTTCTCTTCTTCATGACAGGAGTGTTGAAAGATATGGAGCAGTGTTTTAAAACTGCAGCATGTTGGAAGGAGCTTGGCGGTTGGAGGACCTAAAAGCCAGTATGGCTCGGACACGGTGGGCAAGGCGTCACATGGTAAGAAGTTAAATGTGAGAAGGTAGGCAGGGATCAACTATTTGAAGACGTTGTTGTCCCAACAAAGAGTTCAGATTGTGCTCTAAGTGCAGCAGGATTTTATTTTTTTTTTAATGTTTATTTATTTTATTTGAGAGGGAGAGAGACAGAGCACAAGCAGGAGAGGGGCGGAGAGAGAAGGAGACACAGAATCTGAAGCAGGCTCCAGGCTCTGGGCTGTCAGCTCAGAGCCCCACACAGAGCTCGAACTCACAGACTGAGAGATCATGACCTGAGCTGAAGTTGGATGCTTAATTGACTGAGCTACCTAGGTGCCCCAAAGTGCAGCAGGATTTTAAAAAGTTAATCCAGAGAAAGAGGTTTTGATTTATAGCTTTGAATAACGCTAATACAGCTGTGAAGAAGAGGACAACTGGAAACAGAGTGACTGATTATTTTTTTAACTTTACTTATTTTGAGAGAGAGAGAGAGAGAGCAAGAGCAAGTGGGGGATGGGCAGAGAGAGGGAGAGCAGGCTCCAAGCAGGCCCAACATGGGGCTGAATCCCACGAACCATGAGATCATGACCTGAGATAAAGTCGGATGCTTAACCAACTGAGCTACCCAGGTGCCCCACAGAGTGACGACTGAGCCACCCAGGCACCCCAAGGAGTGACTGATCATTACGCTAACTGAAGGGTTCAGGTGAACAAAGCTGTTGGCTTGGAGAAAGGTATTGAGCATGAAGATAAACAGGGACAGATGGGTACAAAATAGTGTTTGAAGGTAAAATCGGCAAGACTTGATGAAGAATTGAATGTGAGTATGCAGGGAACTGCAGGTATGAAGGATCACTACCAGATTTCCAGCTTGAGAAAGTAATGATGCTATTTACTGGGATGAGAAAAGAGAGATAGACCTGGCAGGAAGGTACATGCAAATTGAAGCTTTATTTCATATATATAAAGCATCTTTTGAACTTCCTCAAATCGAATTTAGCAAATCTCCCCCTAAAACAATAACCCAGAAATGAAAAGGCCCCCCCTAAGTTTATTCACACTCCTTTCTTTTAATGTGAGTAGAAAGAAATTACCTCAGGACGCCTGGGTGGCTCAGTCGGTTAAGTGTCCCACCCTAGATTTCAGCTCAGGTCATGATCTTATGGTTCGTGAATTTGAAGCCAGCGTCAGGCTCCCAGCTGGCAGTGCAGAGCCTACTTGGGATTCTCTCTCTCTCTCTCTCTCTCTCTGCCCCTCCCAGCTTTCTCTCTCTCTCTCTCTCTCTCTCTCTCAAAGTAAATAAAGTTTTAAAAAAATAATAGCTAATATTTATTGAGCTCTTTCTATATGTCAGGTACTGTGCTAAGTAATTGAAATGACTTTCTTTTTTATCCAAATACTTCTTGTCGGGTATGTGCTATTTTTGTATCTAGTGGATTAAAAACTGTTTTAGACATTGTGTTTGTCTGCTAAGGCTGCTAAAACAAAATACCACCGACAGGGTGGTTTAAACAACAGAAATTCATTTCTCACAGTTCTGGAGGCTTGATGTCCTAGATCAAGGTAGGGTGGTGTCTGGTGAGACCACCCTTCCTGCCTTGCAGATATGCATCTTCTCTCTCTGTCCTCACGTGGCCTTCCCTTGGAGGGTGCGCCTAGAGAGATCTCTGAAGTGTCTTGTTTCTCCTCCTCCTCCTCCTCCTCCTCCCCCTCCTCCTCCTCCTCCTTCTCTTCCTCCTCCCCCTCCCCTTCCCCCTCTTCTTCTTCTTCTTCTTCTTCTTCTTCTTCTTCTTCTTCTTCTTTTAAAGATTATTCATTTTTAGAGAGAGAGGAAGAGTGCAAGGGGAGGACAGAAAGAGAGGGGGAGAGAGAGAATCCCAAGCAGGCTCTGCACTGTCAACACAGAGCCCGTTGTAGGTCTTGATCTCACAAACTCGTGAGATCATGACCTGAGCTGAAATCAAGAGTCAGACTCTTAACTGACTGAGCTGCCTAGGCTCCCCTCTTCCTCTTCTTCTAAGGACACCAGTGTTGTCAGAGTGGAGTTCTAGTCTTATGACCTCATTTAATCTTACCTTGCCTCTATGAAAACCCTGTCTCCAAATAGTGTCACATTGAGGTTAGGGCGTCAACATATAAGTTTTTTGAGGAAAACAGTACAGTCTGTCACAGAGATATTAAGAAACTTACATGAGGTCATGTACCTAGGAAATACAGGAACCAGGTTAGGAACCTAGTCAGTCTGACTCTAGAAGTCTATGTTACATTTTCACTTACTTTGCCTTATATAGGAACATCTGTCTCTGTCTTCCAGATCTTGGCAGGTACACAAAAATTAGAAGTAATAAAATCCACAGAAATTTATTTGGATCAAATAACATGAAAACACATTTCATGTACTCAACCAATAAATTTAGTCTTTGGTACTGTGTTGGAGATATTTTGTGTGTGTTTGTGTTTCTTTTTTATTGTTTCAAATTGATAACAAATAAAACAGCTTACTTTAGTATGGATTGAATATTTTTAATCTCCAGAAATCCTAAGGAAGGAATAGCAGTAATAATAATGGTCCATTTCAGTAACACCATTTCTGTATCTAGGTTAATAATCTAGGGGGAAATATATCAACATTATGTTAATTAAACTCTCAGTTGCCTATACCTTGGGACATGTTATGAATGGTGCTGAAGAGAAAAAGTCAATATGCAAATAGTTACAATATCAAGATGTAGTCAGGAAATTATGGCACAGATGAGACAAACTCATACATGCATGAAAGAATATAAATGTAGATAATGTGAATGGCAGTAAATACTAGAAGCAGGCATACTGGAACAATGACAATACTTCTTACTTGTGCTTTTGAAAATTCTTTACACACAGCAAATGGGGTTTTTAATGCAGGAAAATAAAAAAAAAAGCACAGAGACTGTCAGAGAAAGCCACTGATCATTGAAGCTGGAAAATACAATTCATTGTCAGAAGACTATTTTTAAATACAAAGAACAACTATATACATAGCTTGGTGGAACAAATGTGGGATAAATTCAACAGAAAGCAGTGTATCTACAATGCCAGATACCATATAACAGAAGCCTAGAATATCCTTTCACCACAATCTTGAATTAAAACTATGAAAAAAAAAAAAAACTTGCTTTCATGAACTTCATCTAAAACAAACAGTCACAATTTAACATCTATTCTTAATTATTTGCCTTCAAGTCAACATACATTTACTGAATAATCAGACCCTCAGATGAGAAATCATAGCTTTTTGGATTCATCTCCTTTCTCCATCCTCTCCCATGGACCTCATATCTATCCCAAATTGGAACACTAGTAAAATATGGTAAACTCTGAGTTCAGATGGGTAGATACATGAGTTAGTCTTATCTATTTGGGGAGTCAGAGTCCATTTAACACAGCATCAGATGAAAAACTCTAAAAGCAGCCACTTGGTAAATATGTGTCATACATAACCTCAAATACCCGCAGTTTAAAAACTTGCAGAGGTTTAAAATAGTAGGATAAAATATTCAATAATTAACTGTCCTCTCCACTCTTTTGTTCTGTACTAGACATAATCCATGTTTATCTTTCAGACTCCATTTTCAAAGCAAATACAAATTGTATTCTAACCACGCTATGTCTTAGCTCATGTTTCCTGGCTCCCACTTGTTAGCACAAAAAGTAGTGAACCATCACAATGTGGAATGCCAGAAGGGAGGGCTCAGTAATAGTAGCAGTAGCAGGCACAGCAACGGCTGTCCTTAGTAGAGCTTCTTCCATTCACAGATTGACTTTCAGCTATGTGTAATCCTATTGTGTTATGAGTGCCTAGCTCCAAAGAGAGCATGCAGCACAATGCCTGCTGCATAGTAAGCACCCCACTACTGTTGGTTTAATTAATCAGTTACAATATTCATCTTCTTGAGCCGCTAACAGACTAATTTGGACAGGAAACACATACACACACAAACAATTATTGGTAGTGCAGTTTCATCATTTCACCAAATCCCTTTAGTATTAACAGTCCGATTATGAGCTACTCCTATTATGAGCTCCTCCGAGTGTCTCCCACCTTCTCCGGCAAGGTTATCTTTTCTTAAAGGTGGAAATAGCAATAAATAGTTTGGGAGGGAAACAATTAGGAAGGAAGAGACAGGTATCCAACAGCGAACAATGATCTGCTGAGCTCTGCCCCACTGGGCCTTACGTGGTGCCATATGCAACGTTATTAAGACCACGCGCATGCGCCTGCGCTCATCCCATCAGACAGCAGTGTTTGGGGGAAGTCAGGTCCAACATGAATTCGTGCCATAGTGTAGCCATGTCACATACTGCAAACTCTGAAGACATGACAGAAAACAGGCTAAGTGTGATGTGGCGCCCCTAAAGTTGATAAAACGTGTTATCCACCTGATGGTTTAAGAGTAATGGTGAAAGAATCCAGGGGCTCAGGGAGCGTAAGTACTAGCCAGTGATGGAGGACATCTGAGGCCAGAGAGGAGAGGCTTTGGGAGGCATCTCCGCTCAGTCGTACCGCAGCTTCATGGTGTACCAGCTGCGAGGCTTAGGGCCAGTCTAAAGCACAACCTCTGAAAAATGGGATAATGAGAGTTAGCCTAGAGTGGCAGTGTGAGAACGGAACTAAATGCCAAGGACCTGATAGGAGACAGATGCCCAGTAAATGTAGGTTTCCTTTTTTTTAGTGTAAAATCTAAGGGCCTTTCAGATGCCTTAGAAAAAGGTCCAGGTTCAGCCTTTTCCAACGAGATACAGCTAAGAAAAGCTAGGATACTAAGAAACACCAAGGCTGGACCCCTAACACTTGGCTTAACATGAAAAAATCACTTGGAGAAGAGAGGCCTTTTGGTTTAATCACTGAAAACTAGATTTTAGGGACAAGTTTGAGCCAAACTGTTTTGTTTCACTTCGAATGCCAGATATTCTGCTAAGTACTTAACCATGGCTTTTCCATCCATTTTCCAGTATTTATAATGTTCAATGAGTTTCCTTTTTTCATTGATTCTTTCTGGAATGAAATCCTCTACCACTGTCAATTGTTGCTTTTCAAGGCTTCATTAAAGCTACTTGGATTAAGGCTTTGAGCCTTGAGAAACACTGTTTGTTTGCTTCACTTGGCTGTGCTTTAACATGAAGGCCTATAATGAATTTCCTCAGAGTTGTTCTGAGAAAGAAAATATCTTGTCTCAAGCATTTCTTGTCTCTGCTTGCCCTGGTGATAGATATTAAATAATGTGGTGCTTAACCTCTTCATTTTTTTTTTTTTTACCCAGAAAACATGCAGTCAAGGACATAGGAGGCAGTAGGTAATAGCTGAAGTAGCACCCTGTAGCACTATATTTTTCCCTTTATTTCACTCTGCTTTCTCTGTGTCATTTATGATTGAGGCATCTACTGATGAGGAGGGAACTTCTGGCGAAAAATTGAAACTCAGATCTAATTGATACGGGGCTTCATGCTATTCTTTCGTCCTCCTGCCCACCCCCCGCCCCACCTTACCCCTTGTGCCACTCTTGACTATGTATGTTCTGCATACGAACACCTGGAGAGGCTAAAGAACTTCAAAGGAAGGTGGAAGTGAACTTGAGTTTTTGAGCAACTATTAAATTTTAGGCATTTTTTTTAACTTTGTTTTATTCTTACAAGACCAGCCAAAATTTCTTGAGCCAATGGTCACACCTTGGCCATCCATCAGCAAATCCTGGTAGTACCACCTTCTAAAACATCCAGAATATAACCACCCGATCACCCCTTCAACTCCTAGTCTCATTTTCATTGTTTGACTGACCGATCTCAGTTCTCTTTGCAGTGGGATTCTCTCTCCTCCTAATGCACCTGCAGTTGGTACTCAGCAAGGCAGCCTCATGATGCCCACGCAAGTCAGATGGCGCCTCTGCTCTGCTCAGGATGACTTCCCCTCTCTCTGCCCACCCAGAGGGATGCTGGCTGGATGCCTGTCTACCCACGCTGACTGGCTGAGCCTCCATGCAGCCCACATATCCCACGTGGTCTCCCCTGCACCACCTGCTTGCTCTCCATGGCTTTCTATTCCCATCTCACACACCTCCTCAAGATTCCTGCCCCCATGCCCAGCTTTCTTCCACACCAGGACCTTTGCACTTGCTATTTCCCAGACCCAGAATTCTTTTTTCCAAATATCTTCAAAACTCACTTCTTCACTTCCGACAAGTGTGTGCTCAGGTGGGACCTTATCAGAAGATGCCTTCGTTGACCATTTTACACAAAAAGCAGCTCTCAGTTACTCTCCATCTCCTCATGCTGCTTTGTTCTTCTTCACTACACTCATCATCTTTGGTATATACTTATTTATTGATGTCCATGTGTGTCCATTAGTGTGTAAATTTTATGAAGGAGAGACCAGCAAATTAGATTAAGTTTCTGAGAGAAATGAACTTACCCATGATGTACATAGAGCAGCTAGGCTGGCAATCTCTGCAGCCTATGCTCTTTCTGCTATAATCACGCAGCTGACTTTGAAGCAGCTTCATCCATTGCTATTACAGGTCTGCGCATTCAATAAAGATGGGATGCTCAGGGCGCACTACCCTTTTGTATCTACCTGATGCATCTAAATCCTGCAAACTCACAGTGTTATCCATTTGCTGACAAGACTACTCAGCCTGGGGAGGTTTAAGCCTTTGTCAGTCTTAGGTTTGCAGGAGAGAAAAGAGGGGTAAGAGAACAAGACTGAACATAATGCAGGATTCGTTAGTTCCAGAACTCGTGTCCCCTCTCTAGCTACTCAGCATGCTCTTTTTTACTAGCTTTTTTCTGCACATGCCGTATCTCTCCCATTGCAAATATAAATAAATACATACATACATACATACATACATAAAAAAAAAAATAACAGGTCTAGATGCTTCTTTTGAAATCAAATGATCCTCCTGCCTGCCGTGTTGCCGAAAAGCCCCACCTCCAAATTTCTCCAGCACATCTTCTGTACTGTTGCCAAGAGGGTTTTTTAAAGACGTGAATCGTACTATTCCATTTTGAGAAAGGAAAAAAAAAATTGCACTAACATACAATCATGATTCCTTGACTTAGCATACATACTAGCAGGATTTCTTACTGAAATCCCATGTCCCTCGCAGCCCTCTGCTCAGGCTTGCCCCTCTAGCAGCTTTTAATTTCACAACACAGAAATATCTAGAAGACCCCACATACATCATTCAGTGTCACGTTTTAATACTTTTATCTACTCCAGAAACACTACCTTCTCTGCCTGATTTCTGTCGGTTGTACATTTCTGGTTGTTGTTAACACTGGCATCTATTGAGAGCCCTCTGTGTGTCAGGCGGTGTTCATCGTGAGGTATATATTGTTCCATGCTCACAACAGCCCTCGTCACAAGGATTGTCAGCCCATATTTTACAGGTAAGGAAGTGAAGCTCAGAGAGTCCAAGATCCCATGACTAGACAATAGGAGAGCAGGGATCTGAGCCACATGTTCTTGTCACAGCCCCATGCCTGTCATCTTTCTGCACTGCTGGGTGCCATGCGTCTGCTCCTGTGATTCTATCTCGTCCTAAGATCGCAAGCCTCTTCCTGGCAGAACTTTCTCTTTCCTTTTGTAGCTACAGTGCCTCAGCTACCGACCGGGGTCATCAGTTTTGTGGTTACATAAATAGAATTAATTATCTGTGAAAAGGACCATGACTGAGAATTACATCTGAACACTAACAGCCTTGGGGCAGTCAGCCCTCATCTTGACTGTGTGGCCTTTTCCCTCATCCCCCCGCCCCATCCCCATTCAAAGCTAACAAATGCCCACATTTTGCAGGAGTTTGTTCAGTTTATGGTGACCGCAGGTCTATGAACACAGCCATCCATAAACACTAATGCTTGTTCTGGTCTGCCTATGAGGAAGTTTACAGGCATACTTTTTTTCTGTTATGGAGGAGTTTGTTTTATGTATGAAGATAAGGTTCTCTAATACTTACTACTGGTGTTCTTCATATAGTCAACAGCAGACCTGTTTTACGTTGTCCTTTCTAGGGTGGAGATGACCTTTGTTGATTTAAATGTACTGCTTTTTTTATTTAGAATTTTTTTATTACAGTGATAATATATTTTCATGTGATCTTCCCCGAGAATTCAATAGATTTATATTTTGTACTGGACTCAATGATTTGAAAGTTCATATGGAAAAAAATAAATGTAAGAATTCTCAAGAATGTGAGAGGGAGAAAGAATAATGATGCATTCAGGTAGTACCAGATACTGGAATTTACTTTAAAGCTAATGTAATAAAATGATATTTACACAAGAAAAAGCAAATAGAGCAGTAGAATTGAATCAGATCGAGAAATGTATGTAAGTAAATGTGGGAAGTTACTGTATGATAATAAGAGTATTTCCCATTCCAGAGGAAATAGAGAGTTTATTTAATAAATAATTGGCATTATTTGGTTATCAAAATAAAAAAAAGTTTTAATTTTAATGATATACTTAAACGTTCAGTTTTAACCGAAGAAAGTAAGGAAAAATCACACTATACATTTATAAGTTTAGATTTTTTGACTTGTTACAACACATATTGCCTTTGTAATGTACAATAATTAGAATTTGTTTTAAAAGTAATATTTACATGTTGCAAATTATATATTACATGTTCCCAACATTAAAACAATTCAGAGATTATAAAAGTAAATATTGAGAGACTCCTTCATCTTTCCAATACCTCAGTTTATAGTTTTTCTTCCCTGATATTTTTATGTGCATTTACATATACCCATGCAGAGATACATTTTTTTTTACCTTAATGGGATGACATTATTTTGCAAATTTTTTTTTTTTTGCATTAAATGTATCATTGTGGACAACCTTCCAAAAAGATATATCTTGACAAATGTCAGTCTTTCCAAAGGCTACACACAGTGTCCCATTATATGATTCTAACTTAAATTTATTTAGGTAATCCTTTATCCCTATCAATAATATATTGTTAGAAATCTAATCACACAGAAGGGACAGAAATGAAAAGTCAAGTTCTCTATGACTCTATTTCCAACATTCTTCCCCATAAACAAAAATGGTTCTGTGTTATAGTGCTGGGATTAGTTAAGACACTAAACTCTAGCCACTCATAGGATGATGGCCCAAACCTGAAGGTCTAATGGTTTCTCTTAATCTTTTGAGTTTTTTTCCTCTTAAGTCATGTCAGCTGCTACTCCTGTAGCTCATGGCATACTCTTTTTTAATTATTTCTTTTTTTGTTTGATCTGCTGGGGAGCCTTATTGAGTAAAGCTTTTGGAAAGCTTGTGAGGGTGATAAACTTTGTGACAATTTGCATGACTGAGAATGTTACATAAAGAATAGTTTAAGTACGGAAATTCTAAATTCATAGTCATTATTCCATGAGTTTTTGGACAGTCTTTGTTCTTTCAAGTTCTAGCGTCCAGTGTTGCTGATAGAAAATTCTACTATCAATCTAATTCTCCTTTCTTTATGGACGGCATCGTTCTTTTCTCTCTCTGGAAGTTTTTAAAATTTTCTTTCCAGAGATTTTAATAAAGCATGTTTAAGCATGGATCTTTTTTCCATCTACCTCACCTCAGTGAAGCCTTCAATATGAAGGATCTCATGCTTCTTCAGTCTGTAATATTTTTATTTCATTATTTCTTTTATTATCCACCCCCCCTTTTCTGTCTTCTCTTGGAACTCCTTTTAATCAACTATTGAGCCTCTCAGACCCATTCCTCATATTTTCAAACTTTCCCTTTTCTTCCTTCCTTCTTTTCTGTTTGTTGTTTTAGGTTGCTGAAAATTTCTTTGCTTGAGCTTCCAAATCAAAAACATGGTTTCTAACTCTCTTAAAATGCAGTGGTCCGTTGATGTTTAAATTTCAGCCATCACAGTTTAATTTCTAAAATTCTTTCTTGTTCCATAGGTGCAGTAGCCTCTCTAATTTTTCTAAGGATAATATTTAGAATTTTTAGGGACATTTGGGATCATTTTGTTTCCTCACATTTCTGCTGATCTTCCGTTCTCTGCTCATATTTGTGAATCACATAGGTTGACCTAAGGTGCCATGCTGTCAGTATTGTAAAAGTTCTTCAGGTGATTCTCATTTGGTGTCAAGATGTAGAGGGATCTCTGCCAGGTAATAGGGCAGGTGTGTGACTAGGTACATGCTTTTTCACTTTGTCTTCTCTCATCTAATAACATGTCCTGCAGGGTTTTTTTCACCAGTGTATGGAAAGCTCCCTCCTTTTTTAGAGCTTTATAGCGTTCCATTGTGTGGATGTCCCATAGCTATTTCATTATTTCCCTATTGGTTTCAAATACTCGAGTTGTTTCAAATATTAGAACAAGGAATTCTTTCCTCTAATGCTGCAATAAATAATCTTATCCATCTGTCATTTTGTACCTGTGCAGTTACACCTGCAAAATAAATCCTCTAAAGACAGAATGGGTAAAAAAGTTAAATGTATTTTTACTTTTGATGAATTTTGACAAATTGCCCTTCAGTTTGAAACATGAGGAAACATGGGCGCCTGCGTGGCTCGGTTGGTTGCACACCCGACTCTTGATTTTGGCTCAGGTCATGATCTCACGGTTTGTGAGATCGAACCTTGCATCCGGCTCTGGCAGTGCAGAACCTGCTTGGGATTCTCTCTCTTTCTCCCTCTCTCTTCCCCTCTCCTGTTCTTGCCCCTCCCCCCCCCCAAATAAATAAATGAACTTTTAAAAAAATGAGGAAACAGCCCCAGAAAGGTGAGGTGACTTAATAATAGGTGCATAGCAAATTTATGCCAGTATGGGGAACAGAACCATCACCTTGTGACATTCAGTTTAGTATTTCTTCTGCTGTATACCATTTCTCTCACTGTGTTCTATAAGCAGGGACCAAAGCTATGTCAAGTAATGTGGTGAACTGATTGATCATCAGGGGTCATCCAAGATGAATCAGTGCCTGGAAAAGGACTAAATACCCACATCCATTCCCCATAGCCTCACAGAAATAATAGAAAAGATATATGCATATGAAGACAATGCAACAATGATATGTAGATAGCACAAAGCAAAATAAAAATGGAATTAGCAGTGGACCTAAAAGTTCAAAGAAATGTTGGAGAGAGAAAGCAGGATAGGAAAAACTATAGCCAGAAACACCAGAGACAAAATTAGTTCTCAAGATAGCTTGCAAGGAAACTCCAAGTATAAAGTCAATTAGGACAAAGGCAAAAGTTGATCATCAGGCAAACAGCAAGATTTTTAAGAACTAAATTTAAAACTGCCAGTTCAACTGTCTTCCTAGCTCTCACTTCACCCCAATGTACAGAGGATACTATAGAGCTGGTATCGGAAGTTTTGCTATTAGTACTGAAGACCTATTCGTCCATCCACTTATTAACCACACTCAACCCTGCTTAGCTTCCAAGATCAGATGAGACCAGGTACATTCAGGATGGTATGGCCATAGACTGAAGACCTATTCTCTAAAGAACAGGTGGCTGAGGAGATTGGGGAAGAGTCTTAGTACATGTACTGGACTTGAGAGAGAACAGAAATGGAGATTTAGGTAACCCTGCATGTCTATCTACTTCAGAGAGCATGAGGAAACACGAACGAAGCAGTTCTGGCCATCAGTAAAAACAGGAGAGCCTTCTAACCATAAGAATAGGGCCCTGGACTGTTGTGGGATTCCAAGCCTCTTGTCTGCTCCAAGCCAGCATGTCCTCCTGGGAAGCCTGCCTCTCAGAATGCCTGGATACAGTCACAGGTGAATTCTACCCTCCAGTTCAGAAAGCATTTGGTAAGCCAGCCTGCCCCAGGAGGGTGTTTTAATTCATCCAGATATGCACAAAAAGATTGTGCAATATTACATACCTCATAAAAACTCCCTCCCCAAGTAATTATTTTTTTAAGTTTATTTATTTATTTTGAGAGACAGAGAGAGAGAGAGAGAGAGAGAGTCAGCAGGGGAGGGGCAGAGAGAATCCTAAACAGGCTCCACACTGTCAGCACAGAGCCTGATGCAGGGCTCAAAGTCATGAACACTGAGATTATGACCTGAGCCAAAATCAAGAGTCAGATGCTTAACCAGCTGAGCCACCCAGGTGCCCCAAAACTCCCCAAGTAATTCTAAGTGGCATCCAGGATTGAGAAACCCTTGTCTAAACAACTGACTAGAATAGTTGTACCTGTGTAGTATAAAATAGTCTCTGCTCATTTAAAATCGAGTTTAGAGTGAAAAATCAAATTCTAAATCTGTTTAATAAATGATTGTTTTTGTGCCAAGAGAGCTATTAGCTTATAGTCAATTATAATAAATATACAGAGACTGTAGTGAAAAACAAAGCCACTGTAGTGGACCCACAATGAAATATTCTTTTCAGCATGCTTAGATGAGTGTACCTAGAGTTGATGGAACATCCTTATCTCCATCACTGACAAGTAACATATATTTTGCTTCAAATTTCATCTCTTTGTCATTGATGTTTGGGAATTTCCACTCTGATGTATCTACTCATGGAATTGTTTTACTCATATGCTTTGGATTATTTTCTGTAAATTAGTCTTTCATCCAGTCTGGAAAATTCTCATTTTCCCTTCAAATGTTTCTTCTCTTCCATTCCTTCTGATCCCTCTTTCTGAGATTCTAATAAGACATATGCTAAGAACTTTTCATTCACTTCATATTTTTAAACTTTTCTTTTGTATTTCCATCTTTTTCCTCTCTGTGCTGATATTTTCCTCAGATATCTCTTTCTGTTCATTAATTCTCTCTTTAGCTCTACCTAAATGGCACTTCGCCTTTTCCTTCCCCAAAGTATTTCCCCTTTTTAGAGTTTCTGTTTGATCCCTTTACAAGTCTACCAGGCAATTCCTTCTTTCTTGCTTGTTTTTTTCTATTCCTCTATTATTCCTTTAAATTGTTCACACATTCTACGTTCTATATCTGATAGTTCCAATCTCTGCAATCCTCAAGTGTCAGCTCTGTTCCTTGTTATGTGCTCTGACTCTCACTCCTGGAGCTTGGTGCACTTTGATTTTAAGCTTTTTGTTTGTTCTTCCTCTGTGGGGATCCTGTGGAGATGCTTTCCTGAGAAAAGTATCTATCTCTGCTTCTTCTGTGAACTAAGGGTCTGTGCCAACCTGGGACCATTTCATCCCTTGAGAGTGACAGTTCAAGACAGGATTCTCAGGCTTAGCTTGTCTATGGTGTTGGTCCCAAGGCTCAAGGTCTAATTTATGACATAAGACCCCAGGGAGACCCTGCCCCTACCTGCCACTCCCACTCCCAAGTAGCTTATGGTTTGGGGTTTTTGTGCACCCTAACTAGACTCTTTTCTACAGAAGGAGAGTCCCTCCCAACCATATTGCCCACCATATTGCTAGAGGCAGTTATCATTATGAAATATTTTTAGCAGTGTTCTGGGGAGCCGAGCCTGATTTTATCAAAAGTAAATGAGCACAATATGGAAGAATGTTTAGTGAATTAGGATAAACTGCAATTGGCTGGTTATCATATTAATATAGTGAAAATAACTTTCTGTCTGATGTCTTTTGTATCAGTCCAACATTTCTTTTCTAACATCTCTAATTAATTCCTAAATTAATTTGTTTGGCCACAATGTTTTATGAATTTTCATTAAAAAGTGTGAGAAAAATGTGTTAATAAGTCTATTAACTAATTTTGCAAGTAACTTTACCGCACATATGTAATGCTTCCTCTGATTTTCTGTGTTTCTCTGGTTAAAAAAATTATAGAGGTCATACTGATAGACATCAACAATCAAAAAAATGTATCAGTATCTATGTATCTATCGATATTGTATATGTGTATGCCTTTAGATGTTATAATATATGGCACAAGGTTAGGTTGTTTTAGTACGTGGTCTAATTTCTTTCAGCTGCTGGACTTTTGCACATGGTAGAAATAAAGTCATTCAAATGACTCAATACCATTATCTCAGAGGTGGACATAGTTCTTCAGTACCTCACTTCTTATTTTTTATCAGTTAATTAGCAGGAAATCTTTTCCAGTTTGTGGGGAAGTGAACACAGCCTGTTTCCTGCCTCTGTGATTAGTAGAGTCCAGCATTCTCCTTGCATATCATCTTCAAAAAGACTTCAAGTTTTTTCCCTGAGGTGCTAGGAATAGGGAAGTCTTCTATGAATGTGAGAAGTGTCGCTCCATTTCTAGGAATTCAAAGAAATTCAGGACACGAACTTCAACTCAATGAGGGTATATCCAGCATGGAGTGAGATACATGACAGGCACTTAATATTTTTTATTTGTTGAATGAATGAAAAAATAAATGAATGAATGAATCTTTTAAGATAGGGAGCCAGTACAGGCACCTGGGTGGCTCAGTTGGTTGAGCGCCCGACTCCTGATTTTGGCTCAGGTCATAATCCCAGGATTGTGAAATCAAGCCCCACTTCAAGCTCTGTGTTAAATGTGGAGTGTGCTTCGAATTCTCTTTCTCTCTCCCTCTGCTCCTCTCCCACACTCACACACTCTCTCTATATAATAAAAATAAAATATAAAATAAAATAAAATAAAATAAGGATCCAATAATAGAAAACTGTCCCACTAGTGGTGATTTCATGATGAGATTGTATTTGCTCTTTTATTTAGTATGCCTTCATCGCACCATATACATACACATACAGCAAAAGAGAGAAGCAGGGGTAGAAAAGAATTTAATTTATTCCAGTGAATTTGGAGGCCAGAAATAACCAATAATTATAGTCCAAATGAGTGACCTATTGCATTAGGACATACATTTAAGCTTCTATACTTTTATAACAACAAGAAAAAAGAAAGAAGCTCTTCTCACTGATTTTTCTGGCTTAGTTTGTTCTACCAACTGCAGGTTTTTTTGTTTTGTTTTGTTTTTGCATAATTTGAGAGTGGTGCACTGACTAGGAATGTGCCAGTAGGAACTAAAATTTATCTTGTGAGGAGATAAAAATGAGTATCTGGAGGATTGTTTGGTAATTCACACTGAAAACAGAAAGGTTTGATAAGAAACACATTGGATTCCCCTGGCGGGTACATTGTGAGTCTGTGCGAAACAAAGGCTGGGAAGGATCCCCTGTGCCCAGTGTCCTGTCTCAGGCCTATTGTCTGGGCCCACAGCCTCATCACAGAACAAACGTTGTGATAGCATTTCTCTTGGGATCCTGGGCGAATGGAAATTCTGCCTGCACTAATTTTGCAATTTTTGAAAAAGGCTTCCACAATTGACTTTAAGTGCAGTTAAAGCCAGGTTTTAGAAAGCGTTTTATATTCCTTGTGTTCTCATTTCCTATTCATTCCGTTTCCCTCACTGAAATCAGGAAGTGGATACTGAGCATACCCGATAACCCAGCACTGTGCAGCAACACTATGACCAAAGTTTGCTCAGTTTGTATTTAGTCTCCTGTCATTTGGAGGCTTCTAAAGATGGCAGAGGGAAAAAAAAAATTAATCTGTTACTCCTAGTAGAAAATGGTTTCTCTTCAGACTGAGTCGGCATCCTCTTCAGCGTGCTCTCCTGTGACTTCTGAGGCTTGCTACTTGAATGAGGTAGGTCAGACCCCAATCAGAAGGGCAGCAATCAAGGTCAGCTGCAGAAGGAGCAGGGTGGGGGCAAATCCTCAGTGGCCACCTAACCCAGGTTCCTCTCAGCAGGAAACCCCTTTGGAATTAGCAGGGATGGTTACTTTACAGTTGACTATATAAGGCTTGAAAGCATTGGATTATTTATTTATTTATTTATTTATTTATATTCAGAGCATTTTTGTTAGCCACCAATATTTAAAACTGTCTCAAACTTAACAGAAACCCATGGGGGAGGGGAAGGGAAAAAAAAAAAAAAAAGAGGTTAGAGTGGGAGAGAGCCAAAGCATAAGAGACTGTTAAAAACTGAGAACAAACTGAGGGTTGATGGGGGGTGGGAGGGAGAGGAGGGTAGGTGATGGGTATTGAGGAGCGCACCTTTTGGGATGAGCACTGGGTGTTGTATGGAAACTAATTTGACAATAAATTTCATATGTTGAAAAAATAAATAAAAAAAAACTGTCTCAAAACAATTAGTAATGGTAGGCATAGCTGAGAAAAAGAAGAATTAGAGGGAATTTATCACAGAGTGTTTGCTATGATGGTCTCTGCTTGTTCCTTTATGCAATAGTACTGGCTGAATACCTGCTATGTGGTAGGCCATGTAGAGTGTAGACAGATACACAAGACATTGGCCTAGTTTTCAAAGAGTTTTCCATTCACACGTGGAAATAAGGACTGAGCCCAAGTACTTATAGTGCAATGGATTTTCTGCTCGGTGGCACAGAGTGATCAGTGCATGTCAGAATAGTAAAATAACACCTAAGAACATGGACAGGAGGGGAAATAAGCTTTACTTTCTCAGAGTTAAGCTAGGAAGATACACCCAGACACATTCAAAAGGTTGAACTTGATTTGAGGATAAACCAAAGACAATATGCCCCTGCAGATTTGGGGAAAAGTAAAACTAGATCCACAGGTGTCTGAATATCGCAAGGACAGAGAGTGGAAGGTTGGAAGGGGACAGGTAGGATAATATTGTGGCGAACTGCATTTAAGCTGTTGAGAATAAAACTGAATCACGAGAAAGTAGTCAGCCCAGAGAGGAGAGAATTCCAAAGTCCATTTTTCACTGGCCTAAGGAGATGAGCAATTCAGTCCCTGGGACAGAAGATTGAATCCCCATTTTGGTATTGATTCTATACTCATTTAATATTATGATTACAAATTGGCTTCTAGGGGCACCTGTAGCCCAGTCGGTTGAGCATCTGACTCTGGGTTTCAGCTTAGGTCATGATCTCGTGGATCATGGGATCAAGCCCTGCGTGGGGCTCCACACTGTCAGGGCAGAGCCTGCTTGGGATTCTCTCTCTCCCTGTCTCTCTCTGCCATCCCTCACTCACACTGGCAATAAATAAACAAAGAAACAAGCTTCTAGTTTAAGTCTATCCATCAGGGAGACACCCTTCTACTCATGTGACATACCTGCTTTTATCCATGTAGGTTATAGCTGTCATTGTTAATTAACTAACATAATAGCATTCTGCAATGCACATACACCCACACTAGTTCCATGAGCTCAGGTAATGTGTGTCCATTCCTAAGAAACAATTCTTCCCAGCATGCACTGTTCAAAGTCAGGTGCTCCATCTACCATACTGAGGATTAGACCCTGGCATTGGTGAACGTCCCAAGGTGAACTAATTGAGACCATCTGGCAGGCAGCCATCTTCCCTCTTGTAATGACACCCCAAGCTCACTGGATGCTTTTCAGATTGAGCTAAAACATAAAGCAAATGCTACAAACTACATGAGACCAGCAAAGGATATACATTTCTCTTGTAGCTAGAATTATCATGGAACCTCTACCCTGAACAAATGTAGAGGTTCATTAAGCAAAGGGCTTTGGTGAATGGGAAACTAAAGGCCAGGTCATGAGCCAGATGCAGAGGGAGGTGCACAGCCTGTGCAGATGGGAACTTCTAGGAAATAGTGGGAGCTGGTGTGGGAAAGATGGATTGGGCCAGCCACTGTGGGAGGCCTGAACTGCTAGAACCAGGTGTTTGAATCCTACTGAGTAGGAACTAAGGAACAATTGAAGAGTTTGAGTACAAGAATTTGTGCTGTAAGAGATACAGTATGATTGCAATAGACAAGATAGATCCGACTGCATTAACTGAAGCAATGATATCCTGCAGTGCACACACACACCAGTTCCGTGAGCTCAGATAAACACCAGTTTAGAGGCAACGGGACAAGTATGGACAAGTTTGGAAGCTGTTGTCATGAAGTAACTCTGGCCTCAAGTAGGATGGAGGCAGATGGATGACTGAAAGTGTAAGTGCTAGAAAAAACATAGAGGAAATTCCTGTTGAAGTGCTCACTAATTAGTTAGTGATTTTCAAATAGAATTATGCCAGTCATAAGACAGCACTGTGCATTTTCAGAGTGGAAAGGAGCATGTCAACCTCATTTTATTAAGTGAGTAGCCGGCCCTAGGAAGAGGGCAGCAAGATGCATGAACTGAGGGGCATGGAGAATGTCAACAGGAAGTGCTGAGTGGCCCAGCGGAGCTCAGGCAAAGCCTGAGGAGGGGTGGGGGTGTCAGGTTGGTTAAGTGTCTAGCCTGAGTTGTTTAGCTACACTCAAGTCTGAGGTGGATGAGACACTTCAGACAGAGAGTGAGTGAATGTGGGATGGTGAAGGGCCTGAGACAGAGAAAAGGAGGTCCCAGTGAGGGGAACTCCAGGGGGAGCTGTAGCTCCAGGGCTGATAAACTGTAATAGCTTATAGTAGAATTTATCTTACAGAGTCTGAGGTGGAGGAAGGATGCCAGGTACCTTCAAAGTTACCCTCCAGTAAACGAACTCTTGTACATGGCTAGTGAAAATGTGAAATGGCGCATTTGCAGTGGAAAGCAGTTTGGTGGTTCCTCAGACAGCTAAACATAGAATTATCAGGTGATGCAGCATCCCATTTCTAGGTATTGAAAATAAGAAAATTGGGGGCGCCTGGTGGCTCAGTCGGTGGAACATCTGACTCTTAATTTTGGCCCAGGTCATGATCTCACAGCCGTGGGATAGAGCGCTGCATTGGGCTCTGTGCTGAGTGTGGAGCCTGCTTAAGATTCTTTCTCTCTCCCTTTATCCCTCTCCTCCACTTGCACTCTCTCTCTTTCTCAAATACATGAACAAACAAACAAACTGAAAAGAATTGAGAACAGGAACTCAAACAAGTACTTGTACACCAGTGTTCACTGAAAAATTTATTCACCGTAGTTAAAGGTGGAAACAACCCAAATGTCCACCAACAGATGAACGGATCAACAACACATGGTACATAGGTACAACTGAATGTTATTTGGCGATTAAAGGAATAAAGTTCTGATATATGCTACCTAACGGATGAATCTTGAAAGCATTATGCTGAGTACAATAAGCCAGGCACAAGAGGACAAATACTGTATGAGTCACTTATAAAAAAAATATCTAGAAGAAGTAAATTCATTGAGCTGGAAAGTAGGTTACCAGGGCCTTGGGATGAATAGAGTTACTGCTTAATGATTACAGCATTTTTCTTTGGGTGATGAAGAAGTTTTGTAATAATGGTGATGGTTGCATGCACAACAACATGGATGTACTTAATGCAACTAAATTACACACTTAAAAAACATTAAAATGGTGGATTTTATCTTATACATATTTTATCACAATCTAAAAACTTTTTTTTTTTAAAGAGAAATTGCAAAGGCTGTTTGTAGGGCTAAGAGTGAGAGAGAAAATGCAGTTTGAGCCTCCCAGGTCCTGAGAGTCCTCCTCAGGAATGCCGAGCCCCACAGCTGCCCCTATTGCCCTGAGAGGATGGCGGGTGCTCTTTGTACCACCGTAACGCACAGTCAGAACTGCCAGCTCCATCCCAGCTTCCCCCAGTGGCTCCCAGAGTCAGCTCTGTGGGGTCTAAACACCAGTTAACTCCACTGTCAGTGACTGCTGCTAGAATACACATGGGGACCAGGGGAATATTGAAAGTGCTGGTTTCTGCAGCTTTTGTTTGGTAGAATGCCAGAGAACACAGCTTTTGCTGTCATAATTGGTTTAAATTTAAATACTCGTTTTTGTTTCACATTGGTTTGTGCGTGCGTGGACACAGCCTAGCTTTGTGGGCAGAGAGTGTATTTTGTCAACACGGAGAGAGTGAATCAGGAGGGTTTGCTATCTAAACCAGCCCTTGTTTTCAGTCTTGGTTTCCCTGCGCCTTGATAAATGTCCTCCAGCCTTTGAGTCAAGGAGAGGTTGGAATCCAACCACTTAATTGGAGGTTTTCCAGTTCACAATAGTTAATTTTTCTACAACTTGTCTCCTTAATTTAGAACAACATTCAAAGAGTAATGAGTGTTATAGCTCACATTAGTTTGGGCCTATTTCTAGACTGCTGTGTAGAATATTCAGAAGTAAAAGACATTTATTGTCTTTCAAGAGTTTTCAATAAGATTGTGAAGGAAAAAAAATTGTCTTGAGGTTTATTAGTTAATTTCAGTTAAATTGTTAAATGGGGTGATTTAGTATTTTTCAGTGAGTGCAGCATTAATTCGCATATTAAATCACATTACATCTGCCTCCATTAATGAAATTATTTTTAGGAAATCAATACAATCTTCTGCAATATTCAAATCATGATGTAAGAAGTAGCACTGGCTCAATTGTGTGTTCAGATACTTGGTAAAACATCTTAATTAGTCTATGCTCATCTTTCTGCCAAGTTTAGATTCATGGCTTTGGTGATCATTGGAAAGTGGTTTGTGTGTATGACAGCTGGGCAAGGTAGCAGCTACTTTTGTTTTTCCAAATAGGCCTTGCTTGAAGGAAAAATACGATAGGGGCACCTGGGTGGCCCAGTCGGTTAAGCATCCAACTTGATTTCAGCTCAGTTCATGATCTCATCGTTTAGTGAGTTTGTGCCCGGGTCTGGCTCTGGCTCTGTGCTGACAGTGCAGAGCATGCTTGGGATTCTCCCTCTCTCTCTACCCCTCCCTCACTCATGCGATCTCTTTCTCTTTCAAAATAAATAAATAGACTTTAAAAAACAATAAGATAAAAACAGAGGAAGGCAAACCAGAAAAGACTCTTAAATACAGAGAACAAACTGAGGGTTCATGCAGGGTGTTGGGTGGGGAGATGGGCTAAACGGCGTTAGGCATTAAGGACAGCACGTGTAAGGATGAGCACTGGGTGTTATATGTAAGTGACGAATCACTAAACTCTACTCCTGAAACCATTATTACACTATATGTTAACTAACTTGGCTTTAAATAAAATTTTAAAAAACAACAACAACAAACAGGGCTTCCTTGTCATCCTATGCCAGAAAAAGAGTTAAATTCTCTGATTTAAACACATTTATTAAATGCCCTGTGTTTAGACTAAATGCACTTGTGGATGAGACACACACAGAGCCACGCATGAGGCTCTGCCGGAAGATAGCCCTGGCACCTTGGGACAGCCAGAGTTGTGACTGCAATCACAAATTATTTCAATGAGGAGGAAATGGAGACCATATCTGTAGTAATCAGCTCGACTGCCCAGGGAGCCTTCTGACAAGGTCAGATTTTAAAAGGGCAGGTGCAAGCCTTACTTATTAAATTACCTGATGACGTGAGGCTCAGAGAGAGACGGGGGACGTGTTGGCTGACAGGATTCAGAAGGATCTCAGCAGGCTAGAATGATGGGCCAAATCCACAAAGAAGAAAGTTAAAAAGGGATCATTGTGAAGTCTGGTACTTGGATGCAAAAAGGACCACCACCAAAAGGATGAAGGATATATGGTTAGCAAGTATGGAAAAGTTTTAACTAAAATAAACTGAAGTTGTGAGTCATCAATATGGTGAACGCTTTTCAAATGTGCATGAGCTTTCCAGAATGCTTATGCAATCCTAGACTGTATTAATAGACTATGGTATTTAGTAAGAGAACAGCGATAGCATAAAGCATTTGCAGGCAATATACATAGATGTCAAGCAAATGCTCTTTGGGATCAGACAACCATTTTTCAGATCCCATCTCCGGCTCATTGTGTAGTAGAAGCTCTTTAGGAGTGATTCATAAAAATATCAAGTGTACACTAAACTTTTTAACTTAAACTATGAATGTTCATTCTTTCATGCATTTTTTGATGTTGGGTCAAGCCTTTTCCTTTGAGAGTAGGTCTTACCTCCAGCCAGTACACACTTGTATGGCCAGGCCTGTGATTGGTGACGGACCCCCATTCGCATGGCTAGGTGGGTGTTCTCATTGGTTATAACAATATTTGCAATATTATTCCTTTGAATAGGGGTCCCCTGACTGGAGTTTTCATTTTCGCATTTAAATAAACCCCATCCTTTAACAAATTATCTAAGATTTCTAGCTGCTGCTTTTTGAAAATGGAGGATGTACCTAAAGACATCTTCTAATCCAAATTGTTCTACAATTTTTGCATTTTTTTTCCTTTTACAGTTGTCTTGCTTTCACTTATTTCAACAGCAATATTTTAAGAGACTCATCTGCAAAAAGTTTCTCCAGGCATTGAACTTACTTTTGATATAAATAGCTTTCTTTTCTCACTCATATTTCATCCGCTTATGTAATATTTTATTAAATTACATAATTAAAATGCCCAATATAATGGGCATAAACAGGGTGGAGACAAAAGCTGTGTCACATACATTAAGAAGGTGGGTACCAGAGAAGAGCCCACTAAATGGTGAGCGGTCAGTGTACTGTGTAACAGGGTCGTAATCAGAGGGAAGGCACCAGGAGGGTTATGGGAATTGAAAGGAGGCTCATGATTGATCAAGTGGAGGCATTTAGTCTAAAAAGGGGCTGATTCAAAAATGTCCTCAGCTGCTGGAGTGTTTATCACTCCATGGAAGACTCACCAAGCTTTTTCCCTAGGACTCCAGAGAGAGAGAGAAAGAAAGTGGGAGAGAGAGAGAAAGAAAGAGAGAGAAAGAGAGAGAACACAGATCAGTGAATAACGGTATAGGCAGATAAATTTCAACTCATACCAGTATGAATTTTAGTAGAAAATTTAAATATGACTTAGGGCCTCTTGAAAATACCCGTCACTGGACATGTTCAATGTCCAGGCAGGATGACCAACTGGGCAGTGATGGTATAGAACAAATTCAGGATAATGTGGGGAATTCGATTAGGTAATGGTGACTTCTCAAATCGTAATGGCAATGCCAGGAAATCAGTAACTCAGGACAGTCTGCTAAAAAGGATTAGGTAGAAGACATTCCTTGGGCTTTTACGTTGCCAAAAGAAGGGCAGTCCTAAATGTCATTGTGTCATATTAATTTTAAAAAAACAACACAAACTTCGAAAGAATGATTATTGTGTCAAGATACCTGAAATACAACTAAGAATATACATACATATATGTATACATATATAGATACACAGATATATATGTGTCTGTGTATATATATTCTTGATCAGTACAAGACTCCATATCTGAAATCAAAGCAAAAAGAAACAAAGAAACACAGATCTTATTAATATTATTAACAATAACATTTCCTGGAATAGGATTATTTTACATCTCCACTACACAAAGATATGTTAGCTGAATTTGTTATATGAATTTAAAATGACTTACAAATCTGAAAAGAAATATATAAGGTTGATAATGCTTAATAATGCTTACTTTGAAAAATACGATGGATCCTACTCTGTCGAAGAAAATCCACTTGATAGAGTTACAGATGTCAGAGTATAGTAATGTAAAAGTATAGACATACTTTATTCTGTTATTAGGAGACAAGATACAATAGCCACATTATGGTAGTCTTTAACTCTAGACAGTTGTCACATCTTGAGGGATGTAATTTGAGCCCCAGTATGTCTTTGCTCCATTCCATAAAGGGGTTTGACCCTACTTCACGGCCACTGTGAGCCTATCAGTTTCCAATTTAGAATCCCTTTAAATACATCTGTAGGGACTGGAAAAATATCTTCCCATTACACGGGGCTGCACCTGTCTGTATTAACTCAGCCTTCTTCACGAAGAGATGCATCCCACTTGGACCCTCTAATAGGAAAGGCTGATCTTCAGCTGGTACTGGCACTTGTAGTGCTTGTTTACAGCCTGCGTCTGTTCTGATCAGAGGCCACTGACCAGCTTCCATTCTGGTCACTTAGGAACTGTGCTGAACCAGTTGTTAGATCTATTTAGTATCGCCGCATGAGAATCCCCTGTGGAGCATAATACCCAGGAGATGCTCAAGCTCCACGTCTCCTTCATTCTGATTTGATTGGTCTGAAGTGGCACAAGCTTTCTAGGTCAGTGTTTCTCAAACCATCTTTGTAAATAACCAGTGGTTGTTTTGTTGTTGCTTGTTTTAAGTTCTGATACCTTTGTGAAATGAAAAACCATATGACTGAATGTTGTTACAATGTCAAATTGCTATAGAAATTTCTAAACAGAAAAGTATTTATCTTGGGGGCGCCTGGGGTGCTCAGTCAGGTAAGTGTCTGACTTGTGATTTCGGCTCAGGTCATGGTCTCATTGTTCATGGAATCGAGCCTCACATCAGGCTCTGTGCTGACAGGGCAGAGCCTGCTTGGGATTCTCTTTCTCCCCCACCCCTTCCACCCCTCCTCTACTCATGCTCTCTCTGTCTCTCTCTGTCTCTCTCTCTCTCTCTCTCTCTCTCTCTCTCTCAATATATAAACTTTAAAATAAATAAACAAACTTAAAAAAATGAATAATTTATTTTGGACTGGTAACAGTTTGTGAATCATACTTTAAGAAGCACTGATTCTAACCCAAAGTGAGAGTAAGGAACCACAGGTTTAGAAAGCCTGAGTTGTCTGTCAGTCATTGCTTTCCATGTAACTTCTTACATTATCTACTTGTATTTCACACTCCAGTATCCTGAAGACATTTTTAATCAGGGCCATTTATTATAAGGAATTGGCTTACATGGTTATGGATGCTGGCAAGTGCCACGGTCTGCAGGGTGAGTTGGCAAGCTGGAGACCCAGGAGAGCCAATGGTGTAGTTCCAGTCCAAAGGCCAGCACCCTAGAGACCCAGGAAGAGCCAACATTCCAGCCAAGTTAGAAGGCAGGAAAAAGGCCAATGTTCCAGTTTGAAGGGTATCAAGAGGAAAGAACTCTCTATACTCAGGGGAGGGTCAGCCTTTTTGTTTTATTTAAGCCTTCAACTGATTGAATGAGGCCCACTCATATTGGAGAGAGAAATCTGCTTTACTCAAGTCTACTGCCTTACATGCTAGTCTTATCCAAAAACTCTATCACAGAAATGCCCAGAATGTTTCACCATAAATCTAAGCTCCTTGTGGCTTAGTCAAGTTGACCATAAAGTTAATCATCAGATCATGACACATAAGAAAGCTAGACCTTTATTAAATATTTTGTATCACAGGCATTGGCTAAGGCTCTCAGGGACACCAGGTGACTCAGATCTGGTCTCACTCTCGGTTAAGCTCATTGGATATGAGCAAGCGGAATGTAGCTAGTTAGCACCCATTCACACCATTACCACACAATTTAGTAAGCATTGCAATGAAGTCATATCCAGTGTGTTGTTGTAGAAGCCTGTAGCTCCCAAGGGTTCCGTAAGTTTGGAATGAAGCCTATTTGTATTTTTTCAAAAGTCCCCCTAACCCACCTTGTTAAATGACAAATAGGAATCGACACACAGTAGATCCCCAGTAAGTACATGTTTCTCAATTTGGAGACTGTTTGCCACCCTTCTTACAATAGCTTAGTCACCATGCTAAGCACCCATTACAATGTGTATGAAGAATCAGTGTTGGGGTGCCTGGGTGGCTCAGTTGGTTAAGCGCTCAACTCTTAATTTCAGCTCAGATCGTGACCTCTTGGTTTGTGGGATCAAGCCTCACATCAGGCTCTGCTGTCAGTACGGAACCTACTTAGGATTCTCTCTCCCTCTCACTCTGCCCCTCCCCTGCCCGCACTCTCTGTTTCTCAAAAATAGATCAGTAAGCATTAAAAAAAAAAAAAAAAAAAAAAGAATCACTGTCATTTGTGTTTCGTTATATTCGTCACTTAGTCACATTTACTCATATCATGTCCCAAACATGGTACCTGAAGTAGAATCTTTGAGACTCCCTTAAAACAGAAGTAACAGTAAAAGCTGTTCTTACTTAAAACTTAGTGTGGTTAGAACCTGTGCTAGTTTTTTTTTTTTTTTTAATGTTTATTTTTGAGAGAGACAGAGACGGAGCTTGAGCAGAGGAGGGGCAGAGAGAGAGGGAGACACAGAATCTGAAGCCGGCTCCAGGCTCCGAGCTGTCAGCATGGAGCCCGACGCGGGGCTCGAACTCCCGGACCGTGAGATCATGACCTGAGCCAAAGTCAGATGCCCAACCGACTGAGCCACCCAGGCACCTCCCTGGGCTAGGTTTTAGTAATATACCTCTCACACACCTACTGGGCTGCTAGGTAATGACCCCCAGGATCTGTCTTTCACTTGTACTCAAGTGGCTGGGAATAGTTTGCTGTGGCACCTCTGCCTTTAAAAGGCACTGGGGACTTATTATTTTAATCCTTGTACAGCCTGATTTATCCCTTCAAACATCTGTCGGCTGTGCTTTGTCTTGAAATTGGTACCGATGCTGCTGCTGATTTTTCAACAGCAGCTGGGAGACGTTCATTAGTTAGACTCTCAGAGGGTGTGTATGGCTGTAATATTTTCTTTTACTAATGATCTCTGAAGCCTTAAACATTATGCATCCCATATCTACAGGAAATCTCAAATTTTTATTTCGCTGCTTCAAGATTTGAAGCATGAGGTTTTACTCAATTAGCTAAATTATCAACAACCTTGTCCCGGGGTCCTGGAGATATAAAAAAAAAAAAATGGACTTTTAGTTCCTAGGTTAAACACTTGTTATTTAACACAGGGGAGAGAACATGGCACATTCTTTCCAGCAGATATAAATAAGAGCTAAGGCACAATTTTTCTTGAAAGATTTTCAAATTTATCAATAGACCATCCCTTCACTTAGCCCTCATTTCCTTTTACATTCTATACTCACAACAGAGGACAGGTTTTTGCCCTCCTAGGCTTCTCTATCCTACTTTTGGTTGGCCATTGTTAAGGTTCTTATTTGTCTGTGCAAAGATCTTTCATGTTTCTTGTTCTTGGCACCTGGCAACTTCTCATAGGTGAACTAAGGCAGCAGCATTTTATACTGTACTTGAAGCTTTGAATATTCTGTCAAAGAAGTACACTTTCCCTCTGGCCCCATTGTTCCTGCACTTCCATCATGAATTTTTGTTCCCCAAGTTAATTTATTCAGGCTATTTGGGGTGGGTGCAGGTGGAGTAGGAAGGAAGCTCACGAAAACTTTTGAATCATCTCTAATTCTCCTGGGAGTGGATGCTGTGAGTAGGAGCCCCAAGATGATATGATGCCAAGGCCAAATTCATAATATTACTCAAGGCAGGACCTGAGTCTGGAATATATTAAAAGATAAAGAGATCGCCTCTAAAAAAATCATAAAGTAACTTCTGTGTTGCGAGAATTCTCTCAGTATTCCTGGAGGACACTGCTTTAAGATGTGTACTATAAGCCATGAGGTCTTTAAGGAAGGATTCATGTCTTACTCATCTTTTTCTCTCTGAAATATGGAGAAGCATCATGTAATGGAAAACACATAGTGTATGACATTGGACAACCAGGGTCTCAAATCCAGATTCTCATCTCTCTAAGCCTTAGTTTCCTCATCTGTACAGTGCAGGTGATCCTCATCTAACCCAGAGACCCTAATCGAGCACACAATAACATTCAGTAAATGCTCATTCTTATCGGCCTGACTCCTCTAGTGAGTTGTGAGTAGTTGATGCTTAGGAGATACTGTGGCATTTCCCCAGGATGTGTTTTTTTCCTTCCCCTTACTGACATCCTCTATCCCATCCATCTTTTTATTCCTATCCCCTTTTTTTAAAAACCTATTCCCTTTGCTGGTTTTTTGTTTGTTTGTTTGTTTGTTTGTTTGTTTGTTTTTTAGTTTGCCTTTTTTTTCCCCCCTTCCTCACTTCTTTATACCTTAAGTCTGAGAATTGCACTCAGTTCTGCCAACCAGTGGGCATTCCCCAGGCTGGTGGATGCCATTCCAGGGCAAAGATAGCACTGACCTTTATCCTAAAACAAGGAATAACCCACACCACCTCACTTCCCACCCACTTGGGCCAGCAGATTGCAAATGCTCCAGGAGTTAGATCAGCTCATGCAGTTAAAATCCTCCCAACTTGACCACAGGACTATTACCTGCTGTGCTTCCTATTTGATTGCTTCCTCCCCCCACCCACCCACACACACACAGAAGGTAGGATCATGAATAGTTTTACAATTGAGTCTATTTACCATATTTACAATTCTTCCTGCCTGCCTTTGTTGCTTTTCTTAAAACACAGTTCTCCACATCTCTTTCAAACTGCCTACTTTTTTGAGTGCCAAGGTAACTCTTGCTCAAGGCTCCAGGGGATGAGAACAGATGTGAAATTCTCCTGCAGTTAGAAGATAGCACCACTGCGGTTCAATCGCCGATATGAACCAACAGATAATTACAGTTTAAAATTAGTATTTTAATGAACCAGTCTTAGCAAATGTAAAGTGAAATCTCTTAGGCTTTCAAGAAATGAGCAGGAGGGAGGACATTAACTAAGAAGTCCAACAGACGGATGGCCAGCAGGTGCTGGTCTGATAGAGTGTTGAACGTTCCAGTTTTTATGTGCTACACAAGGCAGGGAAAAGCCCATATTTAAAGGTGAACAGAAATACCTAAAGAGCAATGTCAGATTCTAACCAATCATAGATCTGAGGCTTCAATCCAAGAACTACAAATTAAATATCAGTGCAAAATATAGGGAAATAAATTCCTTCTTCATTTAGGACTAATGTCAAGGTTCTCTTTCAGAAATTAATGGCGTCATTAAATATTTATGTAGCCTGATACCCAGCAGTAATTGTTAGCAATATTATAAACTGTTTCAGCAAAATAGAAATATTAGAAACCAGATGTAGGGAGGTGAAAAGATCGTTCAGTTGTTAAGGTTTAAATATTTATAGTGCTAAATGTTTAAATGTTTATAGCATTTAACATGTATTTTACCAAGGGCTTGGATGTTATACCACCTATTCAATTAAAAGAAAAGCCATGGATTGTGTTAAAAATGTTTTGAATGTTGGATGCAAATGGACTATTAGATGCATCTCTGTAGGGGCAATAAAAGGGGCAGGATTCTGTTTATTTTCCAGGTTCACTTGCTAGAGAACTTGGATTAGTTGCTTAAACTCTCTGTGCCCTGATCTCTCATCTGCAAAATGAGGCTATTACCATTTGCCTACATGGCTTACTGGGAAATAGGGAAAATGGAATTCAGCAATGTCCTCAAACTGCACCAGCCAGCACAAGGACATGTCCAGCACATGTGTGGAACAATGTGGCATTATCGCATTGACAAGACCTACCACACAAGCCTCAATTTCTATTTTAATACATTTGGCCTCCTGTAGAATCTTGGATTAAAGGTTGCTATTAACAAGAAAATAAGCACAAACGTATTTCCACAGCCAGTGCTTTGCACCCAGCAGGAGATTGGCTGGGATCAGGTAGGATACTTGCTCACCCAAAGCCCTGACTCTAATCCCTGCAGAAGAAAACCCCCTCATGCTGGCATCCATCATCTGTCATCTGTCATCTGTCCTCCCAGAAGCTGAGCACAGCAAGATCTGCCCTCACTCTCACCCCACCTTAGGCTAGCTCCTTTAACCTGTTTAGATCTTGAACCCTGATCGTCCGTTCTCACTGCCGTGTTTTCAGGCCATCTCTCATCCCAGTGACTGGATGCTGCTGTAACAGGAAGTAGTTTCTGGATTAGATAAAGCACAAAGCAAAGAGGGGAATATTTTGCCCTCTCTTCCCCTGCTCCATTAAGAATGATTTTTCTTTTTTTTTTTTTTTTTAATTTTTTCAAACAAGTTACCTATGCTTGCTGTTCTTTTTTTTTTTTTTTAATTTTTTTTTTATTGTTTATTTATTTTTGAGAGAGAGAGATAGAGTGCCAGCAAGGGAGGGGCAGAGAGAGAGGGACATGGAATCTGAAGCAAGCTCCAGGCTCCCAGCTGTCAGCACAGAGCCTGACGTGGGGCTCAAACTCAAACTGTGAGATCATGACCTAAGCCAAATCAGACACTTAACTGACTGAGCCCTCAGGTACCCCTTTTTAATTTTTTTAATGTTTATTTAGTTTTGAGAGAGAGAAAGACAGAGCATGAGTAGGAGAGGGGCAAAGAGAGAGGGAGACCCAGAATCTGAAGCAGGCACCAGTCTCTGAGCTGTCAGTGCAGAGCCTGACGTGGGGCTTGAACAGTGAGATCATGGTCTGAGCCAAAGTCGGATGCTTAACCGACTGAGCCACGCAGGCGTCCCCAAGAATAATTCTTATTAATGAACTGTTCACAAGGTATCAACTGGTAACCCAGTTTGTATTGTTTCTTGACTTCTATTTTCAACAGCTTCCCAGTGGGCAAGCGAGCTGATTGGATAAGGAAATGCACCTTCCTCCCAGGGTTCTTTTCTCCCAGGGCCATGGGGCAACACTTACATTTCAGTAGACACTTACTCCTGCTCACATAGGATTAAATTTGCACTTCATTGACAACTCCAGAATGAGGTTGCATTCATTCCAATTTTCTCTGCATATATTGTTGAAACTTTTTACACACTGTTGATTCATTTGGGAGATTGCTTTATATCGTGTATTTATGTGCATACACATTCATGTACATCTTCGATATGTTTTTCATTTCTGTTCATTGTAACTCGCACTTATTTAACCATCATGTCCTAGGTATTATGCTAAGTGTCATATGTACAAATCTAAATTTGTTGAGTGCCATATTGTTTACTGTCCAGGCACTGAAGTAGTTTGATTCCCAAAACTTATTACCCTTTTCAATTTCACCAGACACTAGAAGTCTAAAGGATTCTACCTGAGATAGCAAATTGCCTGAATGTATTAACCTTGATCTGGGCATATTTTAACTCCAAAATCTTATTTGGAAATAATTATTATATTTATACTATACTATATATTTATACTGTTGACTGTTTTCAAAATACACAAATGCATTAAAAATAGGGAGAAAATTATCAATGACCTTTCTGCCTAGTTGTAACCTATAAGTATTTTGGGATATTTATTCTAACTTGTACCCATTTATTTATTTTTATTTTTTAAAAATGTTTGTTTATTTTTTGAGAGAGAGAGCAAGAGAGAGAGTGCGAGCGGGGGAGGTACACAGAGAGAGGGAGCCTGAATCATAGGCCTGAGCTGTCCGCACAGAGCCCAATGTGGGGCTGGAACCCACGAGCCATGAGATCATGACCTGAGCCGAAGTCTGAAGCTGAACCGACTGAGCCACCCAGGTGCCCCTTTCCATTTATTTTTAATATACAATGTAGTTGAAATAATACCTTATGTACAATTTTGTAGCTATTTTAACCTAACATTATAGAAGTAAGTATTCCCCCAAGTTATTAAAACCTGCATCATTTTTAAATGTCAGTTAATAAGCTTTTTAAATAAGTGTATCTGGGCACCTGGGTGGCACAGTTGGTTGAACATCCAACTTCGGCTCAGGTACTGATCTCGCAGTTCATGAGTTCAAGCCCTACATCGGGCTCACTGCTGACAGCACAGAGCCCACTTCAGATTCTCTGTTCCCCTCTTGGCTCCTCTTCCATTTGCGCTCTTTCAAAAATGAATAAACATCTTAAAAATAAATAAATGAATAAATAAATAAGTGTATCAGAATCACTTAGCAATTTTCTTAAATTTTTAGAGATTTTGGTTGTGTGCAGTTTATCATTATATAAATAACACTGTAGTGAACATCACTGTGCATACATCACAGGTATTTTGAAAAAATTTCCTATTGCTAGTACTTCAGAAGTGCAATTATTACATTAAAAGGAATGAGGAATTTTAAGGCTTTTTATTCATATAATAAAGAAATGTTCTACTAATTTATATTGCCTTAACAAAGTATGGAAAATATTCTTTCCAGCAGTAGATAATCTCATTCTGAAAACATATTTCTTTTCATGCATTTTATATTTGCTAATGTGTTAATCACAGAAGCATCTGTTTTTTTTAATTTGTGCTAGTTTGGTTAGAAATCAGGTTGAACGTGTTATTGAATGGATAATATATATTTACTCTAAAGAGAATTACTTTATCAATTTATAAATTTTATTTTGTTTTTCTTCAATACCTGCATTTTTAATTTTTTCAAATTAGAAAAGTAATACAGATTTAATGTATAAAATGAATCATAGTCATAAGTATGAAGAAGAAACTAAGAAACACCAAGAATTCACTATCCTGAAACAACTCAGTAGTGTTTTGGTATGTGTCCTGCAAATATTTTTTTTTTCCACTTGTGCCACTTTATTTTTTTATTGAAGTATAGCTAACATACAATGTTATATTAGTTTGAGGCATACAATATAGTGAATTAACCATTCCATACATTATTCAGCGCTCACCGTAAGTGACCATCTATCACTATACAAAGTTACTATAGTCTTATTGATTTTATTCCCTATGCTGTACCTTTTATCTTCGTGACTTATTTTATAACCAGAAGTTTGTGCCTCTTAATCCCCTTCACCTATTTCACCCATTCCCCCACCCCCTTCAGCTTGTTTTCTGTGTTTATGAATCTATTCTCTCTTTTATTTGTTCCTTTGTTTTATTTATTAGATTCTACACATAAGTGAAATCATATGGTATTTGTCTTTCTCTGGCTTATATCACTTAGCGTGATACCCTCTAGGTCCATCCATGTTCTCATGAATGGCAAGATTTCATTCTTTCTTATGGCTGCGGAATATTCCATTGTGCAAATACACCACATCTTCCTTATCCATTCGTGTTATCAGTGGGCACTGAGGTTGTTTTCCTATCTTGGCTATTGTAAATAATGCTACAATAAACATGTCTTTTCAAATTACTGTTTTTGTTTTCTTTGAGTAAATACCCAGCAGTGGAATTACTGGATCATATGGTATTTCTATTTTTAATTTTTTGAGGAACATCCATACTGTTCTCCACCATGGTTACACCAATTTATATTTCCACCAACAGTGCACAGAGGTTCCCTTTTCTCTATATCCTTGCTAGCATTTGTTATTTCTTGACTTTTTGATACTAGCATTTCTGACATGTGTGAGGTGATACGGTCATTGTGGTTTTGATTTGCATTTCCTTGATGATTAGTGATGGTGAGTGTCTTTTCTTGTGTCTTTTGGCCACTGTATGTCTTCTTTGGTCCTACCAATAATTTTTAACATGTATGTAAACTATTTTTCCCAAAAATGTATCACTTTTTCCCAGTTAGCAGTATTTCATTTCTCATGTTATTAAATGTTCTTTATTTACATTATTTTGATGGATCCTCATACAAATTATATTTTATTGCTTCCATTAAAGGTATATACTATATATATTGCTATTATGAATAATGCTATAATTAATATACTTGTATAGAAATTGTGTGCATCATTTCTTGTACATTTTTAATCTTTTAAGAGATAGACTTACACATAATAGATTTAACTATTTTAAGAAGACAGTTCCAAAAGTTTTGACAAATACATACACATGTGTAATTACCACCACAATCAAGCTATAGAACTTTTCCATCAGTTTGGAAACTTCTCTGAAATCCCTTTGAAGTCAGCACTACCACTAGCCCGTGGTCAAAGACAGCCTCTGATCTGCCTATAGATTAGTTTTGCCTGTTCTAGAATTTCTTATCAATGGATCATGAATTATATATAGACTCTTCTATTTTCTGAGTAACTAGTTTGTTTTTTATGCTAGGTGGTATTTCACTGTATGAAATTATCCATTTATATTTCTCTTTGGAGAATTACTTTTTTATCTAATGGTTTTATTGTTTTTCTTTTCAATTTGATTATCCATTATTTTCCATTTGATTATCCATTATTCACTTATTCATATTTGATGGTACATGATCTGGACATTTGGATTGTTTTCACTTAAGGGCTATTATGAATAAAGATGCTACAAATATTTTTGTAAAAGCCTTTCTCTGGATATGTACAGGCAGGACCACATTTCATTCTATGTCACCATATTGCACTTTACTGATAATTGCTTTTGTTTTACCAAATGAAGGTTTGTGGAAACCCTGTGTTGAGCAAGAGTGTCGGCACCATTTTTTCCAACAGCATTTGCTGACTTCATGTCTCTGTGTCACATTTTGGTAATACTTGCAGTATTTTAAACTTTTTCATTATTGTATTTGAATTGCTGCAATCTCATGATAAAATTTTATAGGTAAGGAGTTGCTTCCTGTGGGTGAGCAAAGAAAGTGGTTTCTTGAGATGGAAACTACTCCTGAGGATGCTGTGAAGATTGCTGAAATGACAAAAAAAGTATATGGAATATGACATAAACTTAGTTGCTAGAGCAGCTGGCAGGATTTGAAAGGATTGATTCCAATTTTGAAAGAAGTTCTACTATAGGTAAAATGCTATCAAACAGCTTGCATGCTACAGACAAATCGTTCATGAAAAGAAAAATCAATCTATAAGGCAAACTTCACTGTTGTGTTACTTTAAGAGATGACCGCAGCCACGCCAGCCTTCAGCAACCACCACCCTGAGCAGTCAGCAGCCATCAACATCGAGGCTGGATCCTTACCAGGAAAAGGTTACAACTCGCTGAAAGCTCAGATGATGGTTAGCATTTTTTTACCAAAAAAGTATTTTTAGATTAAGGTATATACATTTTTTAGACATAATGCTTTTGTACACTTAATAGGTTAGAGTATAAACATGACTTTAGAAAAAACATAACTTTCATATGCACTAGAAAATTTTTAAAATTTTTGGCTTGCTTTATTGCAATATTTGCTTTATTGTTGTGGTCTGAAACCGAATGCACAATATATGTAATGTATTGCTATATATTCATTTCTCTTGGATAAATACCTGGGAGTAAAATCACTGGGTCTTAGTGTAGATATGTCTTTAACTTTATATGAGTGTCAGATTGCTTTCCAAAGTTGCATTTTACATTTTACTTTCCCAACAGCAATGTACAAGAGTTTTAGTTAATCCGCATCTGATACCAATGTTAGGATCTGGTAGTGTACGTTTTTTTTCATTTTCATCATTTGGGTATGTAGTGCTATCTCTTGCAGATTTCATTAATTTCCCTAATGGCTAATGAGGTGGAGCATTTTGTAATAAGCGTATTGGCCATTTGTATCTCTCTAGTGAAATATACCTTCTTTTGCTCAACCACTTCCCATTTTTAAAAACTGGGTTGTTTGCCTTATTAAGTTGAGTGGGTTCTTTACCATATTCTGGATACAAACCCTTTGTAAGATAATTATATATTGTGGTTATGTTTTCCCAGTCTGTGGCTTGTCTTTCACTTTCTTAACAGCATCTTTCAAAGAGCAGACCATGTGAATTTTAGTGACATACAATTAAAAAACTTTTTTTTTCCTTTTATACTTTTTGTTTTTTATATCTTATCTAAGAAAACTTTGCTTTATGCCAAGTTGTTGAACATTTTTTTTTCTTTTCCTTTTTCTTTCTTTCTTTCTTTTTTTTTTTTTTTTTAGAAGTCTTATAATTTTAACTTTTATGTTTAGGTCTAAGATCCATTAGTTCCAATAATCATTGGATTTATCTCATTTATTGAGTTTGGTGTAAGAGAATCTTTTTATCCATGTGGATATCTAGGTAGTTCAGCACCATTTATTGAAAAGATGGCTCTTTCTCCATCTAATTACTTTGGCACTTTTATTGAAAATCAATTGCTCATATATATGTGGGTTTACCTCAGGGCTCTTTATTCTGTTCCATTGCTTTGGGCATCATTTTGCCTTAAGGTAAATTCTTAAACATGAAGAATTGGGCTTAGGGTATCACAGTTTTTAGGGCTATCAGTTAATGTGCTTAAATGTCTCTCTAGAAAGAGTGTATCCTATTTATTTTTCCAGACATGTTCCCAGCCTTCAGCATTGATTGTGTCACTTTAAAAACTTCTTGCCAATTTAACTTTTGGAAATATTATGTTATTATTTTAAGTGGATACTTGTCTTTTTTTCCCAGTATTCATTAGCTATTTGTTTATCTTGTGAAATTTATGTTTTTATCCTTTGTGTTTCCATTGTGGTTTTTACCTCTTTTCTTAATGATATCTAAAATCTCTTTATATGATAAGATGTGAATCTCTTTTCTACCATGTTTGTTCAAAATAGCTTACCAGTTCATGTTTGTGTTTAACTTCATTAATCAATTTTTTTTTATATCAAGAGGGGTTTAAAATTTATTTCTAAATGGACTTTAAAATCATTTTTTCAAGGGGTGCCGAGGTGGCTCAGTTGGTTAAGTGTCCACCTTTGGCTCAGGTCATGATCTCGTGGTCTGTGAGTTCAAGCCCCACATCAGGCTCTGCTGATAGCTCAGAGCCTGGAGCCTGCTTCAGATTCTGTGTTTCCCTTTCTCTCTGCCCCTTCCCCATGTGCATTCTGTCTCTGTCTGTCAAAAATAAATAAACATTTAAAAATAAATAAATGACTTAAAAAATCATTTTCTCAAGTTCTCCAAAAAACCCTGTTTGAATTTTTAGATCAAATTACATAAAATGTATATACACTTATTTGGACAGAAGTGATATCTTCACACAATCCATTCTTCCCAGTCAAGCACATGTTATGTCTCCATTTAGTGCAGACTTCCTTCATTTCTCTTGGTAGAGTTCTATAAATTTACTCACAGAAGTTCTAGATATTTCTTGTTAAAGCCGTTTCTACATATGTTAAACTTTATGTTTCCACCATGAACAGCATGTTTTCAACTTACATCTAACACTTTTAATATTAAAATATAGAAAACTATTTATTTTTGCTTATTGATCTTTTATCTGGTCATTTTGCTGGACTAGTATCAATTTTGAATCCCTTTTATTTGATTTCCTTGGATTCCTTGTTTATGCAACTTACATCTTTCACTTTTCAGGTAGTGATAATATAGTCATTTCATGGCCAGGAGCTTTTCCAATTATCTTCCTTATGCCTTACTGAATTGGTCAGAACTCCTGCAACAATTTTATTCTTTTGTTATTTTTTCTAAGTTTTATTTATTTAGAGAGAGAGCAAGAAAGAGAGGAGTGGGGAGGGGCAGAGAGAGGATGGGGAGGAAGAGAGAGAATCCTAAGCAGGCTGTGCCCTGTCAGCACAGATCCCGATGTGGTGTTCGATCTCAGGAACCGTGAGATCATGACCTGAACCAAAACCTGGTTTTGTTGGATGCTTAACTGACTGAGCCACTCAGGCACCCCAGAACTTCTACAGCAATTTTAAATAATAATGGCAATAGTAGGTCCATGATCTCAAAGCCTCCAGTATCATTTACGGACCATAGAAAAGTATATTAAAAATGAAGGTAATTTGAGACTGGAAAAAAATATAAAGGCTTTATGAATTTCCCTCACCACCTCAGATATTCTGCTTTAACATCTGGAGTGATGAGGACAGAGAAGTTCACTGTGTTAGTTTTCTAGGACTGCCGTGACAAAGTACTACAAACTGGATCAGTTAAAACAACAGAAATTTGTTCTTTAGCAGTGGGCAGGCTGCAAGTCCGAAATCAAGGTGTTGGCAAGGGAAAGCTCCCTCGGAAGCCTCGATGGGAGGATGCTTCCTTGCCTGCTTCAGGTTTTGGTAGCTTCAGGTGTTCCTCAGCTGGTGGCAGTGTAAGTCCACTTCTGCCTCCATCTTAAGAGATTGTGTCTTTTTGTCTATGTCTTCACAGGGTGTTTTACCTGTGTGTTTTTTCTTCTCTTCTTATAAAGACCCCAGTCATGTTGGATTAGGGCCCACCCTAATGACTTCATCTTAACTTGATTAAATATGCTAAGACCCTATTTCCAATACAATCCCATTCACAGGTACCAGAGGTTAGGACTAAAGTCTTACCTTTGTGGAGGGGACACAATCCAACCCATAACACTGTCATAGGAGCAGATTCTTCTATAGATGAGCAGTCCTCGTGGTGAGAAATCCCTTCCTTTTACCAAACCATGGTCTACCTACCTCTTGTCTCCATACTCGGACCTAAGGCAAACTACTATAAATCTCACCTGGCTTCTGGTAGACAGCTCTTCAGATGTACCAAAACCTCATAGCTCACTGTTTAGAGATAGTCACACCCTTGAAGGAAGAAAGAAAGAAAGAAAGAAAGAAAGAAAGAAAGAAAGAAAGAATTTGCCACAATTAAGAATTTGCAAAATACATAGAAACTACTTATCACCAGTTCACAGAAAATACTTCAGAGGTACACAAAATAAATGTAGGTGATAGGACTTGTGAGTTTTAAACATCCTGCTCCTGACCTTCATCAGTGACCTCCTCAGAGAGTAATCTCAAATTCTGCCTATCTGCATAGTATTGGAGCATCTGAACTGATCTGTAGCATACCTGATCAGCATACTCACAGGCACATACCTTACTTTACATTTTTAACCTGACCAAGAGCCAGTAATAGAGAAACTCCCGTGCTTTTGTAGCCATGAGTTCGGTCCTACAGATGCATAGTTGGGGAGGAAGTGGATGATTCCTATTTTCTTAGCTACTTTTTCCCTGACCACAGTGGCCTGAAGCATGGGGCAAACCATGAAAGTAAATCAAGCAAAGACAATGAAGAGGGGATAGGATGAAAGAGAGACAAGAAGGTTCTTCAGTGTTATTAATCATTAAGTCTTTGCTTGAAACTTCTTTTAAAAAGAGAATATGTGTGAAATGGAAATACAACTTACATGCACTGTGTAAGAAGGGGGAGAAAATTTAATTTACTTAAAAAAGGCTTTCTTAAGGTTCTGACAGCTGACTTAAGAAACCAGGTCTCTTCTAATTGTTTTCTCCTCTGCTCTCCTCTGTTATTGATGTGACTCCTTCATTAATATTGCAAATCTCCAAGTATTCTGAAGCACCTACTTTTTAGAATTAGGTCATATCAAGATGAGAAGTGAGATATATTAAAGATCAAATAAGCTGTGCATAAAAATGATGTCTGTTGTGAGTATATTAAAAGAGAAAAAACCAGCGCTCCTGAACTTCACCTGCTTTCTGTTGGCCTGGTTTAATAGTACCTACTCAATCATTTTCTTCTATTAAGGTATCCACTCAGAATTAACATTTAAGCATCTTCTTCAGGGCAAAAACGTGCCTGAATAAGACCCAAGACAGATAGAAATTTTTAAGCAAAACTAACAGAGGTGGTTACTCTTACACCTATCTTGAATATCATTGAAATATATAAGTTGACCAAAGCTCTGCATTGTCTGGTGAGGAGCTGGCATTGATTCCTTGGTGGTACAAACATGTCTTATGGAAGTCATACCAACAGTCTGGACTCAGGTGGTCATGTTCAGTGTTGCCCAGGGATTGGTTATGGACTTTCCAGGAGCTGCCTTAGTGAGGACTGTGAAATCCTGGAGGCAGAGTTTAGGAAGGCCCTAGGCTTTGTGTAGGATCCATACATCAGAATGACTCAGGGCTGAATCATCCGGGCTAATTCTGCAGGTCACTCCAGATGCAGATAATCTTATCTACAGGACAAAGTTCCAATTATCTCTTTAGCACTTGCACATTGTGGTTCCACCTCTATCATCTCACAGACTTACACGTGCCCTCCATGTTTCAGCTATTGACTGCATCAAAAACTACCTTCACAATTTGAAATCTTGAGGAAGCAGCCATTTTATTATATCTCATGATGTTGTGGATCCAAAATTTGGACAGGTTTTAGTTGATGGATTCTCTTGCTCTGAGTAGCATTTACTGGGATTGCTCAGAGATACTCCATGGCACTTGAAGAGGTCTGAAAGGTTCAGGATGACATCTCTCTCATGCATGGGGCCTGGGAAGGGATGACTGGACATTTGGACTCAACTGGGCTCCTTTCCCTATCCATGTAATTTCAGAGCTTCTGCACACAACGTCTCCAGCAGAGTAATTTGACTTGTACCTGCCTACTCAAGTTTTAAGAGTGCGTATATTAGAGAGTTATAACTCAGTCCCAATAGTGAGGAAAAGCTTCCTTGATGTACAAAATACATGGGACGTAATCAGCCAAAAGAAGTTCAGGGAAGGGGGAGCATCCAGGCAGGGACCAATATTTGTTCCTAGAATTAAGATAAACTCTGGAAAACTATCAGTAGCCATCACCCATTCTGATAAAAGACTGTCGATTAATGCATGTCAATCATGTTCAATCTGTGCATGATAGAAGCTGGAATTGTCATCTTTAGATGCTGACATCTCCACACTACTTCTGTGTCTTCATTTATATTTAACTGTCTATAGTGATACTAGAAAGGGCTCTCAACAAGGAATGTGGAGACCTTAGTTCTAGATTTTTTTCTCTAAAGAGCTCAATGTATTAACCTGTGTAACTTTGCAGTTGGCATATAATCCTCTCTTGAAAACTCAACAAATATTTATTAAATATTTCTTATAAGTAAGATGCAGTGCCCAAGTGATCTGACCCTTGCCTGCTCCTCCAGAATGGGCTTGTGTCCTTTCTCCTGCCACTGAACGCCTTCATAGAACTCTTGGAGTCCACCCAGCTTTATCTGGTCATGAGGCCTTTCGTGAACTGCCCCTCTGCCCAGAACACTACTTCTGAAATGTCCCTGTAATTCTGTCCTTGTGAGCTTAAGTACCACCCACTCTAAAGTGACCTGCCCTAATCTCTGGTGCATCTTTTGTTGGTTTTCCTCTCTGCACTCCAACGATTTGCTTATATGTTGTAAATACATGTGTTTACAAAGTTTCTGTCCGTCTTCCACACTAGGCACTATGCTCCATAAAGTGGGAGGTTTGTCTTACTCACTGCTGCACCTCATTGCCAAGCCCAGGGCCTGCAATGCAGAAGTGCTTCCCAAAACATGTGTGGAATGGACGTTATGGAGACCCAAAGTCAATTTGCAATCTAGTGAGAGAAAGCAAATGAGGCAGAACATTAATGTGCCTTAAGATAAAAACTATGAGCAAAGTTCCCTGTTGGTTTCAAAAGGAATAGACAGAAGGTCACAGAAAGCTTCTGCCCAAGAGAAAGTGGAGCACACTTTGGAAAGGCAGAAGGAACCATAGCCAGAGGTCCTTGCTCACCATTTGAGGGGTCTGAATTTTATTCTTAATGCAGTGGAATATGCTGACGAGTTTGAGCAACAGAGGGATGTGGCCGGGTTGTATAAAGGTCACTGTGTGGAGGATGAGTGAAAGATTGCACACAGGAGATTCTGAATGTGTCCAAGAGAGAGACCACCAAAGGAGGTGGAGGAGACAGCAAAGGTGAAGAGAGGGAGACAGATTTAAAATAGATTTGGGAACAGAATACAGGAATTCGTGATGGATTAGATGTGGGAGGGTGAAAACAGAGGACGGCTCAAGCATAATTCAAGGTTCTGGGTTCAATTACTGGTGGAGGGAGATGCACTAGGTGGGAAAGATAAGGTGGCAAAGGGAGGAGAATATGTTTGCAAGAGGGAATCAGAAAGGAACTAAGCGCAGATGACCGTGTCCTTACATAGGGGATGAGCACTGTTGAAGATAAGTTTACAGTTCAAGTTTCTCAGTCTGTGGATATTTGCTTTCTGACCACTTCCTTCCTCTGCCACGACTTCAGGCTACCCGTTCATTTCACTGCAAGTTCATGATGAGGAAATGTTCCCCGAGTGATCTTTACATCAGAGTTGCTCAATAAGCACCAACGTGAAGCAAGTTTAATTAACAGGTTAATTAGTTCTTTATACTTATTTGTACATTAGGACCTAGTGAATCACTGGTTTCTCCTCCCTTGCCCAATAACACATTGGGAAGGCATCCACTGGTTATTGAGTATTCTGACTTACTTAATACAGTATTCTGGTTTACTTAATAGATTGTTAAATATGTCTACAAAAACCAAGTGCAGTATAGTGAGAAATGGAGCATTTACCTATGTGCTTTGGGTCCAGAGCACTTTTAGTCTAAAATAATCAGATCTCTCCATAACACTGTAACTTATCTAAGTAGCCTCTTCCCTAGTCCTTTACTTTGACATGGACACTACTAGACGAGTGTGCTCTCTCTCTCCTTAGCAATTCAGTGGATGCTGCACTAATTCTTCCCTGGACACTGAAGGACACTCTTGACAGTAGTCTTTTCCCTTCCCCTCATTAAATAGGGTAAGCCACAACATCCCTTTTTCAGACTCCTTCCCGAATATGACCGTACTCCTGAACCAAGCCCAACAACCCTTGTCTTCTGGATCCCAGGAGTTGGGATTATGCTGGAGTCTCCAAGGCAGGTGGCGAGGATCTCATCAGAAATTATTTGCAGCATCCCATTTTGTTCCTTTCTCAATTATGGCTTTTCTCTCCAGGTTCCCTACAAAAACCACAGACAGTTAAACTTTTTGAGTTTGATCCCCAATAATTTAAAAATATTATATGGTCGTTTGGGTACAGGCCAGAAATGATTTTATTTTTTTTTTAAATATTTTTTTTCAACATTTATTTATTTTTGGGACAGAGAGAGACAGAGCATGAACGGGGGAGGGGCAGAGAGAGAGGGAGACACAGACTCGGAAACAGGCTCCAGGCTCTGAGCCATCAGCCCAGAGCCTGACACGGGGCTCGAACTCACAGACCGCGAGATCGTGACCTGGCTGAAGTCGGACACTTAACCGACTGCGCCACCCAGGCGCCCCCAGAAATGATTTTATAATACATAAAACCTACTGGGAAAATTTAACCAAGTCATTCAGTTAATATTGAAATTATATCAGCACTTTAGGGGAAGGGTTACACTTTTTTAGCAACGTATGTTTACTCAACTTGTGTACTTTATTTTAAACATTGTGCTGGGCTTTAGGAATATAACAAAGAATACAAAAATGTCCAGATCTCTAAATAATTTGGCCTTGTGAAGGGATACTGAACAATTCTGGTGCTATTGTAGGAGTATAATGGCGGGCCCACCAATAGGTGGAGAGTGACCAAATCCTCTAGATTATCAAAGACATTCTATGGTAGAGATGTTGCCACAAACTATTTTGAGGCTGATATGACTGTAACAATCATCTACTACCTCTGATTTCAAGTTTTATGTTTGTTTTAAGATCCTTATTGCTCTCATTCATGAAGCTTATAATAATAATTGTTAAACATTTGAACTCACATATAATCGTGCATTATTAATAAATGGCATTGGTGTCTCTTGTATATATTAAAATTCTACAAAAGCCTACTTTAAGGCAAAAAAAAAAAAAAGATTACATCGCTTTGTAATTGTGAAAACACCATCCTAGGTAACAGGGAGTTATTTAAAGGCTCACAATTAGAACACAGATTTTAAAAAACATACTGGGCCAGATGCCTGATAGGTGTGGTTTGACAGGAAATTTTGCAAGAAAGAGCCAGGGCTATCGCCTGTAAGCTTGAACCAGCATCTAATCCCAGGACAGTTCTGTTCGACCTTTCCCAGGACTTCTGAACCATTTGATGGGAGAAGGGTGGGGGGAGAATGGTGGAAAGCTACTCAAGAGTTTGCCAGAGAGACAGAAGAGACTTTGATTTGACCTTATTTGCAAATGATTGCAGACTGGGAGAAAGAAGCCATGACCAGTCTTAGCTGGTATCAGATGACTGAAAGACCACTCCCTTGGTGTCTACCTCACTGTGCCAGTTGTCAGCAAGGCACAAAAGCCCATGGGGTTGTGCAAACACAACATCAGCCCAGTAGAGATTATATGAGGCAGCATTGTAATCATTTGACTTGTAACAAAGAGTTCCTCTGCCCCCGCCTCCCATTAAAAAACTTCTACCCTCATTTTCAACTGCTACGTACACCATCATGGAAGAATCATATCATGTTTTGCAAAATGGGAGGCTATTCTTGTGTACTTTCCATGGCTCAATTACAGTGAACCTATCTGTTACAGATCTAGATCCATAGATCTTAAACTGCAGATAAATTCCGGGCTAACAGTGGACATCTGCGAATGAATCTCAGCTTCTACGTAGAGGACAAAGTCCCAGAACAACTACCCCCTTGAGAGTAATAACATTCAGTCCCTTTTATAATACTCTGTAAGTTAAGTCTTCCAGTAATTACTGCCAACCTTTTTAAATGTTATTTTGAAATTTTTTCCGTTTAGTTTTTATTATTCCTCTATCAGATGATCGTTACTTCTTATTCAGTTCCATTCTCCCAATGTGTAACTCCTTTTTCCCCATCGCCACTGTTTTTTCTAGTTGACTATTTTATCGACTACATTTTATTTAGGATTTAGAACATTTCCCAAAGTGGCCTAAGAGTAAAGCCTAGGGAAATAAAAACTTGTGAAAGGTCCAGGATGTTACACACTGCCATTCAGATTTATGTAGTCCGTTTTTATTAGGCACTTATTGTGAATCAAGCACAGTGATAAGTGCTAGAGATATAAAGGCGAACAAGATCTAGTAGCTGTCTTCAAGGAGTTTGCAAGAGGAAGAGTCAAGTAAAAAATAAATAGTAATGATAATAATAAACAATATGACAGGTGAAAGTCTATCTGAACTTTCACAGTTTACTCTTGGAAGAACATGGAGACAATTGATCCTAAATCTGACCCAGTGATGAGGTTGCAATCAAGTATCCCCTATATTCTGAGGAGAATATAAGACAGTAAGAGACATAAATGAATCATGAAAATAAAATGTTCACACATGAACATAATTATTAAAATTAAAAGGCAGTGTATTGGAGTTCTCCAGGGATACAGAATCAGTAGGATAAATAGATGATAAATAAATGGATGGATAGATGGATAGATATATGGAAACCCAAAAGCTATATTTCCAGGGATAGGTTCTTGTAATTGTTTTAAGATGTTTCAACTGATTGTATAAGGTCCACCCACAACATCAAGAATAATCTCCTTTACTTAGAGTCAAACTGATCTGCTCTGGAGAAAACACCAAAGGTGTGGCTAGACAACTTTTGCTAAAGACACTAGGTCTACGACTCATGGATCCAATCAACTATCTCAACAGAAACCAGGAATAGACAAACAGTTATCCAGAAAAGATGTGTGAAGGGCACTCTTGTTAATGGCTTAGAACCCCAGTGAATGACACAGGAGACTGTCACAAGGTTTTAAGAAATTTATACCACCAGAAAGGTTGTCAGCCTGCACTGAAAGTTACAGGGAAAGGGCAGGATGAAAAAAGAATGACTCTGAGGGCAGAGCCATGGATGCAAAGACCGGAGCTGACAAAACCTCCTTGGGCTTCAAAAGGGTGGAGATACCACACCAGCCAGTCCAAAGGACAGTGACTTTGCTCCTGCCCAAAAAGATCCAAATGACTCTGATTTGCACTTTGATGACAAATGATGGAAAAGCAAAGTATCCAAGATTTAGGGAAGAGGTCTACAAAAAATTGACCCTGCTTTGGATTTAGCTTTTACTGTTTGTAATAGTGAGATTTTTCTCTTCTACAGCATTTGAACTAGTATTCAACTGAATACAATATTATTTTCCTTAAAAGTAATTAAAGGTAATATACAAAAGATGACTATTTATATTAAATAAGGTAAAAATATAAATGCATATTAAAATATTCACAGTCATCTGTGGGACGCCTGGGTGGCTCAATCCATTAAGCATCTGACTCTTGATTTCAGGCCAAATCATTATCTCACAGCTGGGGAGATTGAGCCCCACATCATGCTCTGTGCTGACAGGCAGAGCCTGCTTGAAATTCTCTCTCTCCCTCTCTTTTTGCCCCTTCCCTGCCCTCACCTCTAGCATTCTCTCTTTCAAGATAAATAAGTAAACTTTACGATAAAATAAAATATTCAGTTATCTGACTTTAATTTTCTTCAGTTTTCTTAGTTTCATTTTCTAGAATAAAATTCATTTTGTAATGAAAAGAATTTTTTCCTTTGTAAGGTAATATGTTATATTTTTATCATATTATTTATATTATATTGTCCAAGTTATTTTTTGGTGTCAGGCCCCTTAGAGTATTTTTAAAAATTTTTATTTTAATGTTTATTTTTTGAGAGAGAGAGAGAGACAGAGCATGAGTGGGGGAAGGGAAAGAGAGCGGGAGACAGAATCTGAAGCAGGCTCCAGGCTCCCAGCTGTCAGCACAGAGCCCAACGTGGGGCTCAAACTCATGGACCGTGATATCATGACCTGAAGTCAATGAGCTGAAGTCAGACACTAAATCTGAGCCACCCAGGCACCCCAGGCCCGTTAGAGTGTTAATGTGGAAAAAACAGTGACTTGATAAAAAAAGACCTGATTCCTAGATTTATTGCTGCCTTTCAATATGTGGACCATGGACAATCCTTCTTAAGCTTTTTAAGGCTATATCCTGCCCTACACACCTCACAAAGTAGGCGTAAGAACAAATGAGGTTATTTATGTAGACGGTAGTTCTCAGTGTAAAGGTTAGGGATGGTTATTGCAAAAAAAATTTAACACAGTAATCAGTTTCATATACACAAGTAATATGCATTTGTGTTTTTTATTAAATAGATATTTTATCATATGGAAACTATCACTGATTTTATAAAACATTTATATCATATCATAATAAAGCAACACATTTTTGTAGGATCATGTAAAAATCCCCAATCGACTATGAATGTTTACATTTAAAGTGAAATATCATACTATGTATCTAAAACCATTTGAAGGTTTATTTTAAATTAATAAATGTCATGTTTGGTGAAAGAAGGTTAACCAATAAACACTATCATTTTGAAATGAAAAAGAGAAAGTCAGCTGATTGTGGATGTTAATCACATCTACAATATACCTTCACAGCTACACCTAGATTAGTATTTGAATAACTGAGAACTGTAGTCTGGCCAAGGAGACACTTAAAACTAACCATAATGGTGCCTGGCTGGCTCAGTTCATAGAGTATGTGACTCTCAATCCTGAGGTATGAGTTCAAGCCCCATGTTGGATATAGTAGAGTGTACTGAAAAAGAATTAAAAATTTAAAATACTAACCATCACAGGCAGTAATTGTTAATTGCAGACTAATGGTACCAGAAGATTGAAATAGCAAATGGATTTGATGGTAAAATACAAAGCCATGCACCTGTGCACTTTTCCTAACCCCCATCTGTTGCCTCTCTGCACCCCTCCCCTGCACTCATGTTTCCTCATTGAAACTCTGCCTAAACTGACATAGAACTACAATATCTGGCATTTCTACTCCTCATTTGACTGTTCTTCCCTCTTTTGTAACTTTCCTTTTTAAATGCTAGCTTTTAGAGGTCAGGACATATTCATGTTGTTTCTCCCAGGCATTATATTTGAGAAGTCTTGATGGGTTCCTATCACGTGAAGCTCTTCTCTCACATTGAAAACTTAGTTGAGGTTTATAAGGACACGTGGGTGAAAACAGACAGTACCCCTCACCATTCTGAGGCATTTCTGTCTTTTTTGTTTTTTAATGTTTGTTTATTTATTTTTGAGAGAGAGAGAGGGAGGGAGGGGAGGCAAAGAGAGAGGGAGACAGAAAATCCCAAGCAGGCTCCGCACTGTCAGTGCAGAGCCTGATGCAGGGCTCAGACTCACGAACCATGAGATTGTGACCTGAGCCGAAACCAAGAGTCAGATGCTCAACCGATTGAGCCACCCAGGTGCCCCTGAGTCATTTATCTCTTAACTGCTAAAAGACTATTTTTTTTCTATTGGATTATCGAAAGAATACCTTGTTTGACTTTGCAAACCTTGCATTAAATGAGACTGCCATCTGCCCCTGTTTCATTCTGGAAGTGTGGTCACATCATAACACTTAGCAGCCCCCTAGCACAAGGCATGTTCAGTATTTGGTTCTAGCATGTTCATTATTTGTTTAAGAACTCCTTTTATTCAGCTTGCTAATACAAAATGAAGTCTAAGTTACTTTTCACACCGTTTCCCCTAAACATTTGCAGAAGTTATGGTATGTGCATGCACACGTGTTCATACACATGATATTTCTGTGTATCAGTGTGTGTGTGTGTGTGTGTGTGTGTGTGTGTAATTTTTTGCAGAGGTTGTGTCATTGATTTTCCAGATTACTGTCATCAAGATAAAACAGGAATTGCCATATTTAACCTTAGCAATAAAAGTACTGCCAAGCATTGCAATCTAGCTTTTTGGCTCTTACTGCTAAGATTTCTGTCTTCACATTTATGTTTCCTGTTAGTTCCTGTATCAATTTAGAAAAATGTAAAGGGTAGCTATTAAAAGATATCTGGGAGGTAAAATGAATTTGCTACTCTCAGCAGAAAGGAAGGATGTCCACTGTTAAGCTTTCTTCTCCTAAGCAATCATTTGTTTTTCAACTTGCAAAATGAATTTTGAAACAATGCCACATTATGCCACAAGATATTAATAGGCACAATTAATATATTGATGTATGTTTGATTCTACCATCCTTCATCCCCTTTATGTCATTCTTCTTTTAATCTGCTGTGACAGTTCAGTAATGGAGCCCCAGAAATATGACTTTAGAGCAAGCTGTACTACTAATCATCAATACAACATTGTATGTTCCCTACCAGATACGTAATACCTGTTTTGTCAGCGATGATGATACTCTGTAAAATTTCTACTCAGAGAAAATGCTTTCCAAGATTCGTTTACAAGCAAAAAATTTAATGGGATGCTGAGTTTGATCATGAGAAGGATTTTTTTTTCTTTCTTTCTTTTTTCTTTCTTTCTTTTTTTTTTTTTTTTTTTTCTGCTGAGCAAGTTGTCGTTTTAGTTTTAACTACAGGATACAGGATAGAATTGTTAAAGCAATCCAATTATATAAGCTATACGTAGGCAGTAAAAATGAGGCTTTCGACCACCTTCTTCATTGGCTCTATAATTCTTCAGGTATAATGGGACCTGCAAGCCACCTCTAAATTGTATAACAGTGGTCACTTTTGGGGTTCTTGGCTTAAACTAATAGCCCCAGTTAAATAATTAATGGCTAGCTACATGGATTCCATCGTGAACAACATTATAAACAGACCTATTAAACAAACCAGTTATTCTTCCAAACTGGCACTTAGCAGTGATTGTCACTCTGAAAGAACATTAATGAATGCTTACAGGATATCCAAAGGGGGCAAGCCAGCTGCCTTTAAAAAATATTTGTACAGATCTGTATCAATTTATCTCTTAGAGTGTATGCCACTCCTGTTATTAAGAAAAAGACAACACTCCCAGCTTGGTACCAAGCCACTAATTTGGAGCATTGAGTTCATTCTGCCTGGTTCTGGAAAGTCAGAATTTTTTTTCTTTAATGGACAGAGGACTACATATTTTTAGTGCAGTGTAAAACAGGGATATGGCCTTCCTTGTTAATGGTAGGTGATCTATTCAATGTAAGTGTGGTGTTTTATGTATATTTTGGCAAATGATTCATGGAAAAATAGTATGGGCTGTAAGTATTTTATATTCAAGCATAAAGACAGAAAACTGAAAACATCCTCTTGAGGCATAGACGTCTCTTCAATGCTATGATTATGGAAAAACAATTAGGTTGTTTTGTTTCACCTTTTATTTAGAGCACTCATTGTTTCTCATGAAAATCATAGATGCCAGCCAAATTTGTTGTGTATTAGTGTATTTTCACACACTTAGAAACATAAAGACAAACCTACATTATTTCAGAATATTGTTATTTATCCAGAGCATACTTAGCTCATTATAAATCAACATTAATATATGTTGTATTAATTACATACAATTATAGAAAAGGGTTATAACACAATTATGGCAAAGGTCTGACTGTCCCAGAGCCCAATAATATACATAGTCTACCCTTGAACAACACAAGGAGCTAGTGGTGCTGACCCTCATGCAGTCAAAAATCCACGTATAGCTTTTGACTCCCCTAAAACTCAACTACTTGTTTTTTTTTAAGTTTTTATTTTTATTTATTTTGAGAGAGATACAGAGAACAAGCAGGGGAGGGGCAGAGAGACAGGGAAAGAGAGAATCCCAAGCAGGCTCTGCACCACCAACACAGAGCAAGATGTGGGGCTGGAACTCACAAACCATGAGATCATGACCTGAGCTGAAATCTAGAGTCGGACGCCTAACCGACTGAGCCACCCAGGTGCCCCAAAACTCAACTACTAATAACCTATTGACTGGAAGATTTACCCATAACATAAACAGTTGATTAACACATATTTTGTACATTATATGTATTATATACTGTATTCTCACAATAAAGTAAGCTAGAAAAAAGAAAATATTATTAAGAAAATCATAAGGAAGAAAAATTCATTTACAGTAATGTCCAGTATTTATTGAAAACTACGTGCATATAAATGGACAGAGTTCAAACCCATGTTGTTCCAGGGTCAGCTGTATTATAAACCTTCAGCAGCTCTTAGGAGGTTTAAGGGTGAAAGACAAGGCCTGCGAGGGTGCCACCTGCCAGCACTAGCCCTCCTAATCAGGAATTCAGCACTGACTGAACACTGGAGCCTACTTACGGTTAATAGAAGTGGCCATGTATTTTCACTTATAAGATGAATAAGTTCTTTGGCTCTAACGTACAGCATGGTGACTGTAATTGATAATACTGTGTTGTATAATTGAAATTTGCTAAGAACCCTTTCTTAAGGGTTTTCATCCCCCTCTCCCTCCCATAAGGTGACTGTGAGGTGATGGATGTGTTAATTAACTGGATGCTGGGGATCCTTTCACACTGTAAACGTGTATCAAATCATCACGTGGTACACCTTAAATATATTACAATTTTGTTTGTCAATTACACCTCAATAAAGCTGGGGAAAAAAAGGAAAAGAAGAAAATTAACCTTTCACTGGAAGAAATAGAACTATTGTCTTATAATGTTATCACACTCTCATTAGTAATTATAAACAAATCGATATACAATTTGGAACAGGAAAAAAGGAATATAAATACCAAGATCAATTCGTTTTCTTGACACTGATTCATTCATTGTCAACCATCAACTAGTAAATCTTGGATTTCATTTCTCTCATCAGAATAAAGGTATTAATTACTCAATTCTATTCACTCCCTGTACTGTTGCTTCCCCTGTTAAGGACTAGCTCTCTCTACTCCCTGTTATACTGATATGTGTACATATAGATAGAGATATAAATTTCCAGGACCTCGTGACAATTATAAGTGAGATATTTATGTATGATTAATGCTTCTTTTCCCTGCTTTTCTGCAATTCCCATGAAGGCAGGAACTCTGTCCCTTGAGCAATGTGCTCCCAATACCTAGTGCCTAAATGATGTATCTGGAAGGCATTCAATAAAACGTGTTGAATCAGTGATTAAAGATGAACATGTACATCTGGCCACAGTTCCGGGTCACCTCAATCCTCTGGACTACAGAATTCTCCTCATTACGAGTGTCCTGCCCACAGAGCCACCTCACTCTGATTCACTTTCTACCTCACAACCTCCTTTTTCTCCCTCAAGTGTAACTCCACCCTTTTTTTTTTCTCCCCACCATTTTACCCTGGAGCAAATGGTCATGGCTTCCCCAGGATGATGGGACCATAAGTGACAGTGCCAGATTACTATCCCAGTGTTTCTGACACCAACTCCTTCCAGCAAATCAAAGCACTGCTATTTCTATCTCTCGCTGTTTCCCGCTGCAGTTTTTAACATATTGTGATTGAGTTCCTTGTGCCTGCCTCTTTCATTCATTCCTTCACTCAGAATCGTTTTTCTGTTTGGGCAAATTCAGCCACTGAAGGATGTGCCAACAGATTCTTTCTACAATGCACAGACTTGCTTGGGACTCTCCATTTCTTTTCCCAGTCCAATCATTGACAAGTGCAATGTGGGAGCAGAGTTGCATTCATCTAATTGCAGGTATAGGCTAAAGTCAGTGAAGCAATAAATTTACTCTTACAAAAGTAAAATAATTTTTTGTGGGGGGCGTCTGGGTGGCTCAGTCGGTTAAGCGTCTGACTTCAGCTCAGGTCATAATCTCACGGTTCATAAGCTGGAGCCCGGTGTTGGTCTCTGTGCTGAGAGCTCGGAGCCTGGAGCCTGCTTCGGATTCTGTGTCTCCCTCTCTCTCTGCCCCTTTGCATTCCCACTCGGTCTCTCTCACTATCTCCAAAATAAATAAACATTAAAGAAATAATAATAAAATAATTTTTGTGGAAATATTTCCAAGCTGTCTTAGGCTCCCTACTTTCTTAAACAAGGTGTGTTAATGTCATCCAGTCTGGTCTTGCTAAGTCAGGAGAACTGTATATAGAAACTGTGAGCTTCAAGGGCTAAGCTTCAATTCCTTAAGAAATCCAAGCCTCTCCTACTCCCCTGGTGCCATGTAAGTGAAGAGTGAATGGGTATTAAATAAAAGTGTCAGCTATAATTATTAAACACTGGACTAGGACAGCAAGGCTGGTGGGGATATCTCCTCCCCTGGCATTTCTTCAAATAAAAACAGCATCTGTTAGAAGCGCTATAGGATAGAACTATCTGGACTGATAACGGCATGGCATACATTGAATGGAATTTGAACCCCAGAAGCTCAAAGCTTTAAAGGTCTTTCACTTCCTTTCTGTTATTTGCTGTGTGTAAAGAAATCTTCTCCCTCTTCTCTACTCCCAGCCCTAGAGCATACAGCTACAGGGAAGAAGCAAAGCTCTCACAGTATGGACATATAGAAAAGACTTATCCCATAATTATGGCAAAGGTCTCACTGTCCCAAATCCCACAGGAGACCAAGTAGTATTCATGGTAGTGTAGCACCAGAATACTATGAATATAGAACACCCTTTTGTGAGGTTTTCTTTCATTAGCTCCATTCCCGTTGCCAAACACGTACAAAGAAAAGTTGATACTGACTCACTGGATATGGAGAATCAAGTACAGTGCACAGGCTCCAAAACTGAGAAAACAGACATTTGAATCTGATGTAGTTGGTGTCTAATTCTACATAAGATATTGATAGAACAAGCTCTTCCTATTGAGCTACCAGGTATCGAAATGGACCCAGTTTTTAAGAAATTAATATTAAATAAAAATAAAATAATAAATAATGAGGACAGACATATTTATAGCACATAATGTTGCTGAAATGCTTTATAAGTAGTGTATTATTTCCTAAGCAACTCTGAGGTTATTTTAGATAATTCAGGGATGCACTAGTTATAAATTAAAATGCTTGAGAATGCTTCACTTAAAAAAAATTTAATCCTAACCAAGTGCCACTGAATTAAGTGTAAATTAAACTAAGCTTATGGTAGGGACACTTGGGTGGCTCAGTTGATTAAGCATCTGACTTTGGCTAGGTCATGATCTCACGATTCATGAGTTCGAGCCCCGTGTTGGGCTCTGAGCCAACAGCTCAGAGCCTGTTGCCTGCTTTGGATTCTGTGTCTCTCTCTGCTCCTCCCTTGTTTACACTCTGTCTCTCTCTCTCCTCTCAAAAATAAATAAACATTAAAACAATTTTAAACTAAGCTTATGATAACAAAAATGAATAAGCCTTGTGAAAATTCTGAAAGGAAAAAAATTTTTTTTAATGTTTATTTATTTATCTTGAGAGAGGAAGAGCTCAAGCATGAGTGGGACAGGGGCAGAGAGAGAGGGAAAGAGAGAATACCACGCAGACTCTGTGCTATCAGCACAAAGCCCAACACGGGACTCAATCTCACAAACGGTGAGATCATGACCTGAGTTGAAATCAAGAGTCAGAAGCTTAACCGACTGAGCCACCCAAGTGCCCCCTGAAAGGAAAACTTTAAAAAGAGGATCTTCTCTCCCTAAGCCAAATATTAAGAGTAACATCAATAGTCATAAAATGTGTTGCTAACATGGACCCTTGAGATGAAGTGATGAAAATGGTACCTTACCTCTGTGTTCTTCCTCCCCAAATCTGTAACTCCAGTGTAAATATGAGAAAAAATCAGACAAACTCAAATTGGAGGACATTCTACAAAATGCCTAACCAATACTCTTCAAAACATACAAAATGTCATCAAAAACAAGGAAAGACATAGACAAGACAAACCTAAGGATTCATGATGACCAAATGTACTGTGGCATTCTAGATGGGATCCTCAAGTAGATAAAGGACATTAAGGAAAAATGAAGGAAATCTGAGCAAACTATGGACTTTAGTTCATAATAATGTGTCATTATTGGTTCATTAGTTGTGACAAGTGTGTTGCAGTGTAAGAAGTTAACAATATAGGAAATGGGGTGCAGGGCATATGGTAACTCTGTATTACACAGCTTTTCTCTGTAAACTAAAATTATTCTAAAATAAAGTGCTTATTGAAAAATACATGACAAATGTAGTTTTTAAAAGGATCTTCTGATATAGTATTTGCAGATGAAGATGCTTTTTGGTTTATAAATTATTTCCATAATTCGTGACAGTTCTCACATCTGCTACTATAAAATTCATTGCAACTTCTTTGCCTCTTGGGGAAAAAAATGCATTTAATTATCAGCGAAATTCAACTCCAGCTTGTTATGATGAATGATTTGAACCTGTCAGCTTGTTTCCCCCTAAAAACAAAGAATTGAAATGAAATACAGTCTTCTTCCTCTATTCCCTTCCTTCCACCTGCTTCATTTAATTGATGAAGGTTTGAGCTTTTATTAATCTTTTTGAGCTCCTCTGTAAGATGCAGAAAAAGCTAATATGATATCATTGTATCTCGCTAATGTGTGTGCTTTGTGAAATTGATACACTCTGCCAAGACATAAATTACTTAAACTTTGATAAATGTGTGGAAATCAGGGAATGTTCAAACAGATAAAGCACAGCAATTCCTCTTTTTTCTCCCTTTTTTAAACTCCATTTGGTGCTTGCAGTTAAATGTTTTTGCATTATTATTGCAATATGATGGGACAAAAGACAGCAGTGATACCGACAGAGTCCCAGAAAGTACAAAAGTAACCAGGGGGAATATAGCCATGTGTTTTGTAGATAACATCTAACAACATTGTCTTGGACAGAGTGGTTTGCCAACAGGTTCAGAACCACCTGCAGTCTCTCCCAGCATGTTGTATCATGGAAATTGTCTGTTCAGGAACGAGGGCGCCTGCCAGACACTTTGTACTTTCAGGTCCCTTTGCTGACTCATTCAGTAGGTTGGAATCAAAGATCCACAAACACATTTTGTTGGCAAAGAGAGCTTACCTGTGCCTGTGATCTGGCTATAACTCAGAGGCCAGCAAGACTGGAAATAGGAGGAAACGATTGATTGATGTTCTGGGGCTGAGAAGGGTATTTTCTACTCAGTCATTAATTTGTCATATGGCACTGAACAAGTTGCTTGATTAACCATTAATCAGTTTCCTGGAGGCCCGAGAGTTCATACAACCCTTTGAAGACAGTTCTTGAATAGGAAACATGGTACTATCCATTGGACCATGCAAGAGCCATCAGTCATTGAATGACTCTTGCCAGAGATTGGGCTCAGTAATTTCCATCCATTCTTTCATTTTGTCCTTACAATCGATCAACAAGGGAGATATAGGTGAGAAAACGGGTTCACATCAAACACTTAAGTGAGGGGTGTGAGGTCATCAGGCACCAAATCCCTGTGCTTTTTCCACCATGCTGATTCTATACTGGGAGTGTATGGATGAGTGTGGGGCAAGATTATATTTCCTCCAACCCTTAGTCATCCCTGATTAGGTCTCTGAGGTTAAGCATGAGCTTTGGGGACTTAGATCATACAATACTCCTTGTAGACCGGGTCTAGGGGAGGGTGCCCTCTCAACAGTGATGTATTCATTTGAAGAAAACATTCCAGGGGTGAAGCCAAATGAGCTATACCAAAGGGAGAGTGAATTGGAAGAGGAGGTACAGTCGTCTTCTCTTTAGGACAATTAGCAATATATTTATCCTTTTAATGACACTCTTCTGCCAATATATCATTATCTAATAATGTTTTGAGATTGGGGTTTATGTTTGGAAATCAGTATTTATGATAATAAGTAATAAACAGATAAGCTTACACACAGCTTTTCTCAACTTTAATATTGCTGTCAAAGCAAGCTAGACATGTGATGGTCTAAGGCAAAGCAAAAAAAATTATGGGGCGCCTGGGTGGCGCAGTCGGTTAAGCGTCCGACTTCAGCCAGGTCACGATCTCGCGGCCCGTGAGTTCGAGCCCCGCGTCGGGCTCTGGGCTGATGGCTCAGAGCCTGGAGCCTGTTTCCGATTCTGCGTCTCCCTCTCTCTCTGCCCCTCCCCCGTTCATGCTGTGTCTCTCTCTGTCCCCAAAATAAATAAACGTTGGAAAAAAAAATTTAAAAAAAAAAAAAAATTAAAACATATGTACATCTACTTTTTATCTAAGGAACTGTCTGAGTATTTTTATGAGAACAGAGACCAATTATAGATCTGTGCTATTTGTTAAACTTTATTATTTTTTATGTAAGTCAACCTTCAAATCAAGAGCTTCTTGAATAAGTTTGAACCTGAAGAGTATTGTGTTAAAATATATTTTTTAGAAATTAAATTACATTTTAAATTCATATGGGAAATCTTTTCTGAAGAGTTGAAGAGCTTTTCTAAAAGCAAGTAATCACATCTAAGTTATCTGCTTGATAAACTAGGATTTTTTTTTTTTTACATACTTATTGCTCAGGGTTTGTCAACATATGTTTGGGTCAAGTTGTTACAACATAAATTACTACAAAGAAAATCTTTATTTTTTTTTTAAACTCAGTAAATGATCATTTATTATTATTCTTGTTTTTGTTATAATTGAGTAATCTCAGAACCATCACAGCAGAAGTCCTAGAGAAAGAGGAGTTCTTAAAAACATCTGTCTCATAACGGCTTCTGCAGTGAATAAGCCAATACCAGTTAACTTGCAAATTTACTTGTCATTGAATGATGGGTTCAATGTTTATAGGTTTTCAATAATGGAAAAGTAAGGAGAAAGCCAGGCCAAGCACTAAATGAGAACAAATGACCCAGGTAGAAAAAATTCAGGAAAATGTATAATGTAAAACAAACATTTTTAGGGGAAAATAAAAAAGATCATGTTGCTGTTGGTAACAAAAAATGTTCTCATACTTCTGAGAAAGACAAATGTTTTCGAATAGAGAATGGGTCTTAGTTCCACTAACATAGTATTGATCGGCAGCATGGTACATAAAGGTAAGAACCAAGATTGTTTAACAATTTAGAAGGGGAAAATGTCAGAAGGGATTTATCCTATGAAAAGAGAGGAAGGAAGGCAGGAGTGAGAAAAGAAGTTTGGAAGTTGTACCACATAGGGGAGTAGAGATCAGGAAGTAAATTTCTTGTTTACAAGATTCTAGTAAGTGGTAGGTATGTCTGTCAGCATTGACCAAACAAGGCACATCTCATGAAATACTGGAAATGGATGAAAAATAAATAATAGAATCTGGACAACAAGAATCATAATCACAGAGAAGGGAAATTGGGCCTTGATCAGCAAGGGGTTTCTTATCTGCCCACGTGTCCTTGTCCTTGCTGGGGAGAGGCTGGACACGTCAGTTGGACCAGCCTGCAGCAGTCAGTTCTCAGGAAACTCAAGTTATAACTGAAGCCAGTACTGAACTTCGTGGGTTATTACCAATGGTTTTGAATGAGATTTGTGCACATCATAATTATGAGTATTCAAAATCAGAAAGCTAGTTACAGTATCAGAAATACGCAGAATATTTTGAACCAGAAATCCAGACTAAGGATTCTTTTTTTCCTGGTGAATATACTAATCTTTCAATGCCAGCAAAGGAAAGAAGTATCAACTCAGGATTCACAAGCTCCTAAGAAGGCGGTATGCATTTAGGTTCTGAATATAATAAGAATGTGCATTGTATCAATTTGCCCTCCTACCAAACCTCAGTAATTTAAGGGAAAAGAATTTTTAAAGATAGTAGACATGAGGAAGGAAAACATTCAGGAAACTAATCAGAAGCAAATATATAGATTATGAACTCTGCCTCACCGCCCAAAGTACAAAAAAGGGGAAAAAACACACATGCATTGAAGTCCTTGGTTTCTGAGTCTAAAGTGATCCTGGGGACAAGGTGTAGGTGAAAACACTTTGCACAAAGCTCTATTAGAACTTCTAAACTTTTGTGAATATATCAAAGATAACCTCAGGTTATTAAACTCTACCATACAGTCAAGTGAAATATTTATGATCCAAGCTATGTCTCTTTTTTTTGCCTCAAAATTGGATTGAAAGTAATAATTTTTTGTAATGATCTGAGACTATTTTTACCAGGTGCTTTGCCAAGTTTGAAAGGGTTGGGGAAACAGTTCATAAATACAGCTTCACTTCTTTCTCATCCTTTTCATCATGCTGACAGTTTTCTGGAGAATCATTACCAGAGTGGTTTGTGCCATTAGAGATAAGAGGCTATCTGTGTTTCCACCAGAAGCCTCTATTTTCCGGACTTCATAAGTCATCCATAAATATTCACTCCTGGCAACAGTTTCATATATTATGATTCTGTCCCTCCAAATCAATATTGACTTAACTAAATGATTTTTAGAAATTATGGGGACTCTTACACTACAAAAAGAATAAAAAGAAAAATCAGATGCAGATTAAGTGCTATGTTTCAGTGGGTGGGATCTGAACCACGTTTTGTGGAATCCATAAAACATTTGCATCCTTTTAAGCAATTCTTTCGGGGTATATAATTCAGTTGTAATAACATTTGTTGAATAATACATAGTCTGTTACTAATTAAAAATATACATTTGCAATTTGTGTAAAGACCACAAAATTTGAAGTTATATTCTTTCAACTAAAACGTTTGTGGACCGTTCTATTACTATTCATGCTCCTTTTTTGTTAGAGAGTTTGAGATGGAATTATCAAAAGTTATGAAATGATATGACATAAGCCTTTGAATATAATACCCTTAATATTTCTAAATATATTTAAGAGACTTATTAATATTTTATATTTGGATGGTTGCTAGCTTCTTAGTAGAAACCTTCAGCATTCTGGAGTTGTCTTCTACCTGAAGTAGAAGACCTCACAAATTGAATGATTTTTTTGTTTTTGTCATACAAATTGAATGTTTTTATTGAATGAGATACCAAAATACATTCCTTCCTCCAATCTGGAAAGATAGTATTGTAAAGATTAGGAAGCTGAGACTAAAACCACATCAATCCATTAAAATAAAATACTCTCTTCCTAATTACATTTTAATTTTGGTACTCACAATTTTACAGTGTTTGAATGAAATGCCCGTCTCGTTGCACTGTTGAGCCCAGCTGTGTGTGTGAAATGCTATTTATCAAGAATCAAAATAATACTGCAAGCATTTCCCCTGTGCTTTAGCTTTAGTGTGTACGCTCGAAGCATAACCTAAAGTTTATTTCTCTTTCTTCTTTTCAAACAGTTATTTTGTGAAAGTAAGAAGGTGGTGCATGCCACAGAGGGGCTGGATTGGGAAGACAAAGATGCTCCGGGGACATTGGTCGGAAACGTGGTGCACTCAAGGATCATCAATCCTCTGCGCCTGTTTGTTAAACAGTCTCCAGTCCCAAAGCCTGGACACTTGGCGTATGCGGACAGCATGGAAAACTTTTGGGATTGGCTGGCCAACGTCACCGAGGTTCAGGAGCCATTGGCAAGAACTAAACGGAGGCCGATAGTAAAAACGGGAAAATTTAAGAAGATGTTCGGATGGGGTGATTTCCATTCCAACATTAAAACTGTCAAACTCAACCTCCTCATCACAGGGAAAATTGTTGACCACGGAAATGGAACCTTCAGTGTTTATTTCCGACATAATTCCACAGGCTTGGGCAATGTTTCAGTGAGTTTGGTACCCCCTTCCAAAGTGGTGGAATTTGAAGTTTCCCCGCAGTCTACCTTGGAGACCAAGGAGTCCAAATCTTTCAATTGTCGCATTGAATATGAAAAAACAGATCGGGCGAAGAAGACTGCCCTGTGCAACTTTGACCCCTCGAAGATCTGCTACCAGGAGCAGACTCAGAGCCATGTGTCTTGGCTGTGCTCCAAACCCTTCAAGGTCATTTGCATTTACATTGCCTTTTACAGTGTTGATTATAAACTTGTGCAGAAAGTCTGCCCTGACTACAATTACCATAGCGAGACTCCATACTTATCTTCTGGCTGAATTTTTCCACAGTGATGTAAATGAGGGGTGACTATATATTTAATTAGAATGACCAAGAACCAAGCCCAGTTCTTCATGATAAAGGATCTCTTTTGTTTCTGGCAGTGAACCTTAGTTCCCTATTAGATTTCAAATTTAAAAAACAAACAAAAAAGAAAGATCTTTAAATGTAAAAATGTGTTTGTTTCGGTCTTAAGTACCTTAATCTAAAAAGTCAAACTGTGTATGAAGCCATCACTTTCATGTAGGATGGCTAAGTCCTAGAAATATTGTTGTTTCTCTAAAAGAAGCATCAATGGTAGCAACATGTAATGAGAAAGAACCGAATTATGCATGTGATAAACATTGCTCTTGAAATGAGCCTGCCTTTGAAATATGTTTTGGAAGGTTACCTTAAAATAGCAGATTCCGTAAAGTAACTGAAAAGATTGTATTTGATAGAGGAATCACATTTCTGACATCAAACTCTCGTTTTTATTGCTGTCTTTCCTCCCACATCTATGCTGTTATTGATATGAGAGATGAAGGGGTAAAATTTGTTTCAGACCTCATGTGTGAAGTTACAGTGCCACAGTGGAACAGAATACATTATTATCTGAGCTTGAGTGGGATGTGACTTAAACATTTAGCCCTTTGCTGGTCACCATCCTGAGGCTACTCACCTGAGTAGTAAGATTAGTGGGTTGGGAAAGCTAATCTGGTTATATTTTAAGTGAGTCCCACAATAATGAAGGTCATGATATTTTTAGATTCATTTGCCAAATTCAATGCTGTGAGATTGCCAAAAATACCATTAAATCTGTATCCACCCTATAACCTATAGCTTCATTCTATTCATTTGATAGTGTGATTTTTATACACATAGAGAACAACTCTGAAAGTGAAAGTGGTTGTTCCCTAGAGGTTAGAATAAGGAAAACAATTGGAAGTGGACTAACAAAATTCCAGGATTATGGATTCATTATTTCTAGCCTCCCAGACTCAGTTCTCTTTGCATTTAGTTAATTATTTGAATGAGGGATTAAATTCTATGTAGAAATGAAGAGTATATTTAAACATTACTGATTATTATTAAGTGCTAACAACGAAGATACCTGATGCACCAGGCTTTTGAAATCACTTCAACATTATTGTGGCTTCACCGTTGGTGTCCTTGCCATCTTCTCTGAGGTGGGTGGACAGTCATCCTGCATCGTAGAACTGGATGATCTTTGCATTAGTCCAGAAAGAGGGTCTGGCTGGCCAGTAATGTTTCTAGAACTTGTAAGACTCATGGAACAGCTACTCTTTTTACAGTAGGTATTAACTTTACCCAGCCCCCACCCCTTATTTGTAAAATATCAGTTGAAGTAAAACACTAAACTGAAGGAAGACCAGTCTAACCAACAAAAATGCTCTTACTGCATTGTTTAAAAAGCCAACAGCTCTTGTCCTCTATTTTGCTTTTCATTCCTTTCCTTTTACTGGTGATATCTGTACAGTGTTTGATTTTGTCTTTTGAAAAATTGTACTAGGCTTAGTGTGTGGTAGTACAGGCTTGAAATTTTTGCTCTGAGTTCATCAGGTGCTTTTGCAATTTTGTGGTTGGTGTGAAATATTTTAAGGCATCTTTTTATTTTCATTTAGAAACAAGATTAAAATACTATTTATTGTAAAATATGTGGGAACCATATATGTATATATACTTAGAATTTTCTGTGTACAGAGAAAGTATGTGTACACATTTCTATGTAAATAAAAAGAATTTGCTAAATCTGTCACATGACTTCAGGTTTTTTTTAAGACTCTTCTTTCTTTTCTCAGGGTGTGTGTGTGTGTGTGTGTGTGTGTGTGTGTAACACCAAGTGAGCATTAAGATTTTCCTTATGCATATATTAAATAAAGCACCTTGGCTATGAGGACTTTAATGTAAAGTAAAAGGATAATTCACATAAGCACTTGGCATATAGTCTGGTACCTGGTAAGAGCTCTGTAAGCGTAAGCTTCCATTATGATTGGAATAGTAATTATTATTATTGCAGCATGAAATATGATTAAAAACTCTGGCGTTCAAATGTTGAGTGATATGAACATATCCATGCAAAGGGAAAAATATAAATTGGTTTACAAAATTCTTGGATTTTAGCAGGGTTTGTGGAATTAAAAAAAAAAGGAAAGATAATTTCCTTAGGCATATTTTTTAATTGGAGTAGAACATATGTCACATACATTTTTAAGTCATAATTTTATTTCAAAGACTACATAATTGTCAGTAATGGTACTTGGCACCATATAAATCAGATCCCATTTAAACATGCAAATGCATACATTTCTACAAAACCATTTTTACCTTTGAATATTGCAGTTGAGGAAAAGGACATTCATGTAAGCTAACTTTACACTCAATTATAAATTCATCAAAAGTTAAAGAATAGACCCTTTAAAAATAAAAATTAAACCAACAATTGTACTCCTGAAACTGCAATAATGTTATATGGCAATTGTGTTTCAATAAATTTTTTGTAAGTTAAAAAAAACACACTTAGCAGAAATTTAATCTTCGGGGAGATGTCAGGCATCTTTCCAGGGTCTCTCTAGGCTTACTGCTTACTAGAAAGCAAACTAGTTTGAAGACCTTTTCACCCTTCAGCAGAAACAATCATTTTACTCATCACACTGAATCAGGAAAGAGACTGTATTTCCATGACTAAGAACAATGTGATCATACCAGCCATAGACTCTATAAAATCTATGGAAGGGAAATGAGAGAAAGAGCCAATGGACAGCATGCGGGAAAGCAACAATCAGTAAAAAGGAAACAATTTTCTTCTTACTGCTTGGTTCTTGGAATTTCAATACATTCTTATGATTAGAATAACAGCAACAATGAGTGTGGTTCTCTGATATGGCCACCCAAAAGAGCACCTGATACATATTACATTATATTCTTTAATCTTTATTCTTGCAACACCTTTCTTATTTACATGACTCAGATGCTACATGCTACATTTAGGCATGATCCTTATTCTGCCTTCATTCAAAACATGATTCTGCGAGGTTGGAACTGCCATTACAGCTTCAAGAGCCTTGCTCTTCAGTGTGGTGGACAGATCAGCAGTTGTTAGAAACGCAGAATCTCTGGGGGCGCCTGGGTGGCTCAATCGGTCAAGCATCTGACTTCAGCTCAGGTCATGATCTCACGATTCGTGAGTTTGAGCCCAGCAATAGGCTCTGTGCTAACAGCTCAGAGCCTGGAGCCTGCTTCAGATTCTGTGTCTCCCTCTCTCTCCCTACCTCTCCCCGACTCACACTCTCTGTCTCTCAAAAAATAAATAAGTGTTAAAAAAAAAAAGAAAAGAAAAAGAAAAAGAAATGCAGAATCTCAGGTACTACCCCCAGACACACTGAACTGGAAGTTTTCCTTTTTAATAAAATCCCCATATGACTTGTATACACATTAACCACCGAGAAGTATTTCCCTAGAGAGTCTGATCTGATTTAGTGAATGTGCTATAAGGATTATACATTTTTTATAGGGAACCTACATCTTTTTTTTACCTTTAAATTTTTAAAAAATTTAATAATTGACACACAATGTTACTTGGGTTTCAGATGTACGATATGTGATTCAAATTCTCTATACATTATGCCATGCTCACTACCTGTGTAGCTACCATCTGTCACCATACAGTGCTATTACAATGTCATTGACTATAGGATTCTACGTCTTAATAAGCATCCTAGGTTATGCTCATTCAGATAAGCTTCTGACAATACTTTCCTAAAAAAAAGTTAAAGGAGCAGACTCTTTTAACAACGAAAATTAAAGTAGTAGATTGATAACCAAATAAAGAAAAGTAAGCAACCCGATATGAAGATACAAAAGAGTAGTATTCCAAAGAGAGTGCACCCTCCCTATCTTCTAGTTCAACTCCCTCATTTGAGAAACAAGTAGACCAAGACCCCATCAGAGTCAAGAACATGCCCAGTATTAAGGGACAAACTTGACTGAATCCTAATCTCAGGTCTTGTGTCACATAAGAAAGGTAAATTGAAACAGATATTCAGGACAAAACAAAAATAATTGTAGTGAGTGTATAACAAGACATGATTCAGAAGCCAAACTAAACATGAACATGGCTAGAAATGCACTCCCTCCAAAACCTTCATAGTTATAATTTCCCCATGAACATAAAATTTTTAAAACTAAAACTATACAAAAATAAAGTCAGGATAGAGCAATCATATCCAAGGATAAGAGTCGTGGGATATATTAGAGGTATGACTGGATAAGAATTAACATCAGGAGGGGCGCCTGGGTGGCGCAGTCGGTTAAGCGTCCGACTTCAGCCAGGTCACGATCTCACGGTCTGTGAGTTCGAGCCCCGCGTCAGGCTCTGGGCTGATGGCTCAGAGCCTGGAGCCTGTTTCCGATTCTGTGTCTCCCTCTCTCTCTGCCCCTCCCCCGTTCATGCTCTGTCTCTCTCTGTCCCAAAAATAAAATAAAACGTTGGAAAAAAAAATTAAAAAAAAAAAAAAAAGAATTAACATCAGTAAAACACCACATTTGGCAGAATTTTCCAGTGATTTTAACACCTGAAAATATATTTTCACAGAACTAGGTAAATTGTGTGAAATAGTTTAATTGCCTAACGGTCCGATTTTGCCTTATAAAGAATCTTAAATTAATTGGTTTATAAAATAGAGGATGGAGTCATGCATTTTTACTTGCAGTAAAACTAGTTAACCTCAGCTTAATTAATCATAACTTTCAATGAATGGAAATGTAATATGTTCAATTATAAGGGACAAATTATAAGGAAACATTTATAGGAAAATATTAGAGATATTTTTCTTCACAAAAATCTTATAGAAGATATTCCAGGGTCATTTCATATTTATGCCTTCATCTCCTGCCCCAAACTGTGAGGTCTAGAATCCTGGGCACATAACTTAGTCTGCTTCATTTGTAATCTTCCTTTTTCCTCATCCAGCTCAGCTCCTCCATAAATAGTATGTAATCTATTCTCAAAAAGAATGAATTAACTTCTTTGTGTCTTCCAGAGCACCTGGCTCAAAGTGTCTGGTATGGAGTAGTTGCTTGATCAATATCTGTCACTTGATTTTTTTTAAAAATTTCCGGTGCAATACAGGGATTATTCAAGACCCACTCTACCCACATAAGAGTTACTGTGCACCATTTCGAACGTGAACACATTACTCCACCTGAACACAATACCCATTGAATGCTAGCTCCCAGAACCACAGACGTGTAAAGGTGGAAACAAGTTTAGAAATCATCTGGAATAAGTTTTGTTTATTAGATAAAGAAATGGAGGCTTGTTCTTCCTGCCCGGGTAAAGCCATTCATTCTGTTTTTTATCCTTCCCAATCATTGATGTTCCCCAAATTTGTGACAGAGATTGTCAACTGCCCACCAGAATGGACCTTCCTCCTTCTCCCATTGCAAGAGGTCAAATATGTGGCTCGCCAACTGCATGCCCCTGCCTCTCAGTTAATGAAATGTGGAACGAAGGGCTGTCTTCATTCCAGGAGTAGACTCAAATAAAAGTGCTCTCAGGCTTCTCTGCACTCTCTTCCCTTTGGGTGTCTCAGAGAGATGCCCTGTGGGTCCTGAGATACTATACAATGAAGAAGGCAAAGCAACTGCCAGTCTGAGTGCCTTTCCCACCATGGATAGAGCCACGCAGCTAACCAAAAGCCCACCCTGGACTGCTACATAAGAAATAAACCAACATATCCCTCTCACAGTCGCTGAATTATTAGGATGGATTTGTTACTGCACCTCAGCCCTACCTAACGAATACAAACATTGCATAAAACTTCTCTGTGAACTCGAGCCCCACTCTGATCTCCATCTGTTTAAATTGTGTCAAGTCTATGCTAAGCATTGCAGTAATAATTCTGTACACACACTTTTAGCTGGCCTTATTATTTATACTTCTTCATAGGTCCTAGAAAGAAAAGTAAGCTCACCAAAGCCAGAGATTACATTTTGTACTTAATTTAAATGTCTCACAATGCCCAGATAAAGCCATTGCCTTTTAAGTGGATGATAAGTTTCACTCAAAGATAACATAGGAAGTTATTTACTTAAAAAATTGGTTTTCTGAATGACCCATGTAAAATACTGATGGGAAATTCTTAAAAAATAATGAAACAGCAATTTCAGAATCATGCTAATTCTACTTCACCTACTGAGACAGGGAGAAATGTATATGTTTTCATTTTTATTTTTTTGTTAGTAATCCACTTACATGGATTCATAATTCCAAATTTATCAGTACAGTAGATGATACAAGGCCTGTTTCCCAGGCATTTTCTATAGCCAGCCTTTTCCATCTCTAGAGGAAAATCATAGTATCAACTTCTAGTGTATCGTGACAGAGATACATTAGTATGTTTTGGAATGTTTTAAATGATTAAAAAATGTTCTCTTCAGTTTTACAAGATGCTCCCTTTGATGTGTATTCTGGCTTTCTGAAGCATTATGGTACATTTATTTGTTATTGTTTCCTTTTTTAATTCAATAAATCACTTTCAAATATTCAAATTTTTAAAAATTAAAAATACTACCCATCATCCCATCACTAATAAATTAAATCTATTTATTCTTATATTTTCCTCCTCATCTTTGTCCATATATATGTATGTGTGTGTGTGTGTGTGCACAGCTTTTATAGAGTTGTAATTATGTACAGCATGGTAATTAATAAATAAATCATTATATCTTATGTATAAAAGTCTTGACTGAAAGACAAAGAGACTAAGAGCATTTCCTGAACAAACCATGTGGGAAATAGTGTATGGCTCAATATGAACTAAAAAATGGGATATCCTAGGACTAAGTGAGTAATGGGATGTCCTCTGCCTTCTCTCTTTCTTGTCGTCTACTCCATGACAAATAGAGTGAAGAATGATTCTAGTCCCTGAAACATAAAACAGTTTTGCAGAACTTGCTGTATCAAAGCATATATTACAAATTTTAGTTAAAAGGATCCCACTCATAGTAGACTCTATGAAGCCAACTCACTCTCAGAGCCCCTGTGACATCTAATGTGGTAAATGGAGCCTGTCATTATTGCAATCCCACCGCCCTCACTTTCTGAAAGGACCTTGTAAATTATAGCATTATATAAATGAAAGAGTCTTTACAGAGAAAGAGCTAATGTTTATCGATGCTACTATGGGTCCAATACCATCCTAGATACTTTATAAATAAGCAGAGTTTACAGTTAGTGTAACCTGGATTTAGGACTTGACTTTGTCACTAGCAGATTCACACATAGCTGTGTGAACTTGAGCCAGTCACTCAACCTCTTTGAGCTTGAATTTTTTCATCTGCAAAATGGAGTTATATGCCTGGCTCATAGTAGTGCTGAGGTGAAAGTAAATGTCACATAGATTGTGAGCAGTAATGGATGACAAGAACCTTAAAGCACAATATCTTTTTATTATTTTTTTGCTACCAATACTTCTTATACACTATAGATATACCAAAACCAGTGTAAATAGTTAGACTTCATTATTTTTATTCAAAATCCATGTCTACACTTACCTGGTATGTCAGTGAGAATATCCTTATTACCAGGATCACAGCTGTATATGCAGGTAGACTTGGACTTGGACTTCTCCGGCGTCTTCAGAGAGATGTCTACTTAAGGTGTATTCTTTCTTTCTGTATTTGAGAAAAATTGAAAATGTAGACATAGTGTCTTGCGTAAAGAAAATCAAAGATTTTAAAAATAAGACATAATCATCTTCATAATATTCATAATATGAAGCCCAGATTTCTTTTAAGTAGAGAATAGATATTGAAGTAAACAAAAGTAAACTAATTGTAGTTAATTAATAAATGCTATTTAACAAAATAATCATCGCAAAAGGAAAACTTATAACTAAAATGATGCCCAGATGTACTGGGCACCTAGTGGGTGGTCTTGCCAGCCCCTTCTTTTCCTAACAATTTTATTAAACGTGTCATAAATCATGCTGGATCCCAGCAGCTGTTTTGTACAGTACTACCTTGCTCATTGGATTGTTTCAACGGCACTAAGCATGAGCATGTCTTGCACACTGGGCCAGTCAGAAGCTTTCCTAGGAATTTAGAGTTAGGACTAAGAGATAGTTCATTATGGAATGTTATACCTAAAGACTGTTGGCCATGTTTTCCAACATACAGGTAAAGAAGCAAATGAAACTATCCTACGGAAGAAGAGGGAGGCAAACAGAAAGGAACAGAGAAAAGAAAGCAAGTCCTGAGTGTACTTAAGTCTCTCATTCTGGCTTATTTCCAGGGCAGGCTGCAATCCCTGCCTTTGGGCTCAGTAAGACTACTCAATATATCATTGTAATAAATGTCCTTTTTTTCCCCTAGAGATAAGTGTATTAGTCAGAGTGCCCGCAGAAAACAGGTCACCCAGTCTAAAAACCCTGTGGGAGAAGCTTATGTCCCCACTTGTTTGACTTGAGGCTTGGTCATGTTACATGCTTTGGCCACTTGGATGTGAGTAGACTTGACCTTTGCCCTATCCACACAGAAGCTTAACATGTAATTGTGGGGTTTGGATTGGGCTCTCCCTTGAGTTTCTCCCCTCTATCATGAAAACATCAGCTAGAAGCCATTACCATCATTAGGCTAAAGAAATAAGGGAAGAAAGAGTATGTTGACAGCCGGTGGAGCTGGAGTACTGAAGAAAGGGCTGCCTAGCCTGGCGGGAGCTGTGGTCAAAAGAATGCAGCCACTGCTCAAAGGAGAGCAGAGGGAAGAAATGAACATCCAGATCTCTCTCGTCTTGCCCTCATTCATACCTAACAGCACCTCCCAATGTCACACCCAACCAGATATCAAGCAACAAGATGGTTCAAGAGAATAAGTCTCCAGGGCTCTACAATCCAGAGCACAGAGCAGCACCATGGCGCACACTAGCCACTACACAAAAGGACAGTGAATGGATGGAGAGAAAGAACAGCAAGTGTAAAATAAACCACGAAATAGCTCAAATAGATTTATATTACATGCAACCAAGAGGCCTCTTATTGTGAAAGATAAATTTGGCTTACACAAAGAATTAGTGAAAGAAACGTCACAATTTGAGATAAATCTCTCAATAAAAAAAGAACATTTGCATGTTATCAGTAGGCTATGTGCTACATTTTGTGGGGAGAAACAACTTCATGGGAACAGGAATCACATTGTATTAAGCAGATTCCATAATAGCATGTTCCACATACTTTATATGTTACATAAGTACTTGTTCAGAACAATGACAGTGATGATAGATTTGCTTTCCTTCCAGCATCAATTTAGGTGATGTATTTCTATTTTCATGATTATACAATGTAGAAAAAAACTTTGTACTGTAGTACCCAAAGATTTTAGGTAAAGAAAAACAGAGAGTGTTATTTTGCAAAAGACAATCCCGAGATGTGGGATTCTACAAGTGATTTATTCTGCTACGTCATGGGAAAATAAATGTCCTTTCCAACTGACCGAGACTCTTTTCATTTGTCAACTATTGATCCCCTCCCACAACCTCTCTTCTTAGCTCCATGATTCTTCTAGAGGTTAAACCAATGAAGCCCAGTCCCATTTATTTCTTCCTACTTTATGCTGTGGTATCACCATCGATAACATCAGAGCAGTCAGCCACTCATCTTCAGTGAGCAGCACAGTGGCAGATCCTAGCTAGAGAGAAGCTTTTAGAGGTTATCTGGGCATTTCCTTTCAGGAACCAATAATATAAATTAAGCCTTAAAAATAACTATGGAATGCATATTTTAAAAAATTATTGTCTTTGAATTTTATGTGTATCTACAACTGCATTGCCCCTTTGTTTACCATTCTAAGGAAAGCAACAAGGAAAATCATAATGGGCATCAGCGTATTGCCTGTTAAATAGGAGAGAGAATGAAGGGAATGGGCCAAATCAAAAGTCAAAGAAAAATCTCCATGACTCACAAATGTCATGCTCCTGATAATTTATTCTAGGGTCCCCTGACCATGTTTCCTTTACTTTTGGTTTCTCAAATCCTGCCGAAGAACTTTTTGCTCTCTAAAAGTTTGTACTTATTGTTTCTAATTCATGAATCACTACTTCTTATTGCTGAACCATTGTTGCAGAGATGCTCACCTCCCCTTCCATCCTCCCATGAAGTTGTCATGGGTCTGAATACCCCAGGTGTTCTGACTCCTTCACAAACACTTGGAATATTCAAACACTAGCCTATATAGTAGAGGCAAGAAAGAGGATGTGTCTAAATAATGAGTGATTTTGATATATGAGTGATTTAGATATATAAGTGATTTTGTCATTTGACAGATATCATCATTTGAATTGTACTTTCTTGTTAGACTGGAAGCTACACAATTAAAAGAAATGTTTCTTCTCAATTTCTTTTCTGGTCTATGAAATGTTAATAGCAATTATCTGCTTTTAGTGGTGCTTGACCAATATTGTTAATAAACCAGTAGACCAGTCTATCTCTTTATCTACTGATGCTCCATCTTGTCTGAGAAATGACTTAAGGTGGCACATAGGAATGGATTTTTTAAAAATACAAACTACTATAAATCAAGGATAGCAAATGAGTTTTATGCTACATGAAACTTTATTGTTGGTAGAAGAGGCCCAGATAGGGCTAGTAGCTAATAAAATGGCTAATAAAGAATGAGTGGCATCATCAGTTACCAATGTCTGCCATGAGTATGGGAGGGGAAGATAATGGATATGCCATCCTAGTTTTTTAAAGCAAAATATAAATACCTGATCATGTACTAAAAGTCTTCCCAAATATGACAACAAGGCAGAAACCATAAAATGAAAATTGATAAATTTGATAACTGAATTTTTTAATAAACAGACCACACAAAAAAGATAAAAATAAATTAGAAACTGGAAAATATTTGAAAATGCTTTTTTTTTTAATCTGAGTATAGTTGACACATAATGGTACTTTAAATTCAGGTGTACAACTTAGTGATTTGATAAGTTCATACATTATGCTATGATCATCACAAGTATAGCTATCATCTATTCCATTACATCTCTATTAAAACAACATTGATTGACAACACTTATTGAATAGGTGTTCATACCCTTTACGTCTAAAGACCTCTTCCAGATCAATAACCAAATTATGCTCTTCACAATTAAATACAGGCAGAGAACATTATCACCTGCACCGAATAGAAATCCTAACTTAGAATGGCTTAAGGAAATAGAGGTTTTGTTTTTCTCACGTCATATAAATCTGGGGGTGAGATAACTTGGGCTGTTATGGAAGCATTATGATTTAATCTTGCCAACAGGGATGAGAACATTATAGAAAGGAAGGAAGGATGGAAGGGAGACATGGGTGGGAGAGGGAGAAACAAAGTTAGTTCAAGAGGGAGGGCAGGAGGAAGATTAGGGAGAAAAATGGCTAATAAATATCTGAAAACAGTTTTATTTCTCATAATTAATCAAATTAATACAAATTAACAAAATAGAAATTAATTTTTTTATATTCAAGCTAAAATGTATACAGGAAAGAAAACTGTGCATGGTCCACCTTTCTTGAAAGCAATTTGGAAATATCTTCCAAAGCCTTTATGGTGTTGACCCTTTATTCTTTGACCCTGCTATTGGACTGCTTAAGAGCAACTCATAGATAAGAGCAAAGATTGAGCAACAAGGATATTCACTGGAGCACCATTATTAATATGAAATACTAAAACAACTGAAATTTTCAAAAAAAGAAGACTGATTAAGAAAAACAAGGCACATCTATGCAATAGAATTTTGCGCAATAGTATAAAATGATGATGTGAAAGAAGATCCTGTTGAAACAAGTTCAACAAGGGCAGGTGAACAGCAGTTAACAGAGGTTATTTTTAATTCTTTCCAGCACAGAAAATCATGAGCTTTGGGATCGTCAACATTTTATTCCCCAAGCAAGGTTACAATAGTTTGAATCTGAAAATCATTCAAAGGCAGAAAAAAAACAGAAAGCTAACCTTCCCCAAACAGTCTCAAAAAAGCACCAATTCCCCACCATTCAGCAACACTATTGTCTGATGTTGTCTACAAAACAAACTATTTCCAAAATGTATGCCAAAAGAAATAAAGTTATTTTGCAATAGAGAATTACTTTTTTCCCCTCGCTGCCTACCTTTAGCCTTCATTCAGTGGTCATAGTGCCTGCTTTCCATGCTACACATCCACAGACTCTTTGACATGATGACAGTTATGGTGCTCAAAGTCCTCTCTCTTATTTGCCCTCTATTTTTTTGTCTTTTCTGCTTGTCCTTCACATGTTCCCCATGTTACATGCTCTTAGGCCCTTTAACGCATTCCCATGCCTCTCCCCAAATGCAGTACAATATATCTGTGCTTCTCCTTTAAAAGTTAACCTATAGCAGTCAAGGTGGGATGGACCAGTAATGAGTCCAGCAAGAGAACTACCTCCCTAATCTTAAATTTTCTTCTTCATTAATGTCACTTAAGATTACACCAATATTCTTAGTAATCATGCATATTAATTCATGTCAAGTTTACTGTCAACATAAACCCCCAAGTCTTTTCTATATCCCCCATGCTAAACATGCATAGTTCCATTTGCTTTGGCCCCAAAAGTTCATGTATTTTGGCCCCAAGGTTCCAGTTTAACCCTATTATATTTCAGTATATCACACTAAAACATTTTTATTCATAAAGGACACTTACCAAAAATAACAACTTTAGTTAAGAAATAAACTATAGCCTTTCTTTCTGGCAAAAATCAAGGAGTTGTTTCTTCAAGTCCTTTACAACTCAGTGTAATAAAATCCTATCAGCTGAACATAAAAGAACAGTCATCTTTCTGTTCACTGTAGTGAGAGGTGGGGACAAAACAGGCAAAATGCAATTAACTCACAAATTTTAAGAGTGTATAAGAAACAAGTAAAGGAGAAAACATTTCAAAACACATCCTGGTGTTACCCAAATGAAAATTTTTAACTCTTTCATCCCCAAATTTTCCCAATTAACACATGCATAGGTCCTATTTGAGTATCAACATAGAAGGTCCCATGCTGAATATTTGCACCTTAGGCCAAGGACAGGTGCATTAAACTATAATTATCAAATATTATTTTTACTTGATTTTCTTATGAGGTGGTAATGAGTATAACACAGTCTATGGCGAAAGAGCTGTGCCTAGAGACTATGTGCTTGTTAATAGATATTGTCTTGAGATGCAAACTTAGTTATATGATATCTGACCAGGGTACAATGTGGATGCAATAATAAATAATGTATAAATAATGTATAAAGCATTGTCCTTCTGACTAGACTGTCAGATTGCTTGGGCCATGGATCTCTTCTTCATTATTCTTGTTCATTGTTCTTCCCTGTCACTTAGCAAAGCTCCTGACCCCTGGTATGCTCACTTATGTGTGTTATAGTCAATTGAGAATAAGAGAGACTACGTTTTGGGTCAATCCATTCGGATCTGTAATTGTAGAATTATCAAAAGCCCTCCTTTCAAAATGGTTCTTTAAAAGCTTAGGTGATGTATCTATCAGTCAGTATTCCAGGAGGAAACAGAAGACACCTGAAGAGGTATTTTGAAGAAAATTTAATAAAAGGACTATTTCCAGATATGTTGCAAGGGTAGAGGAACAACAAAGGGATATTGAGGCATGCAGGGAAGGCATCAGTGGGACATCCCTACTCTTTCTAGGCCTGAAGAGGAAGGAAAGGAAAGTGTTACAAAAACCCAGTGAGTTGAAACTATTATAGAAGAAGATATGTTAAATAAGAGCTAGAGCTGGAATGGGATGCTGGAGTCTTAGCCTGGGGTGGAAAGAAACAGAGAAATACTCCAACATATATGTACTTTATCTATTATAAATAGCTATTAAAATAATAATGAGATAAATATTTTTGTGCTCTGATTATTTCCCTACTATAAATTCATAATGGTAGAATTGATCAGTCACAGGCCAAAACTGTTGAAATATGAATTGTCCTCCAGGAATATTGTGCCAATTTGTGCTGTACAACAGACCATTATTGTATGACAGTGCTATTTCTTGATATTCTTACTAATTAACACACACTCCCCAGGTGTCAAGTTCTCTGTCACCTCAATGAGTTCACTTCTATTGTATACTCAGTCTGGCTAACTCTACTTTTCTCCTAATGTTCATGACCTGGTCTTGAAAGCATTTCCTCACTCATCTCTGCCAGCTATTTGTTCTACATTTCTATCATACTCCTGGCACCTCACCAAATATAATGCATTGCAATCATTTGTTCATTTGTTTGTCTCTTAAACGATGCAGTGAGTTATTTGAGGAAAAGAACCATTTCTTAATAGTAGTACTATTAATATTCAACTCTGTAAGTGCTGTTTAGCACTATCTGAAATGCAGAGCATACACAGAGCTATGTTTTAAATGAAAAAGATATGGAGGCTGACCACCATCATACTATGATCTGAGGATGATCCATCAATCCTCACAGCTTTGTTATTCCATTCAGCCTGGTTCTAGTGTGAGTCACATATGGCTGGCACAGCTCTGGAGAGGAGTATTTCTCTTGAGAGTTCCATGGGAGCTTAGCCAGTTATAAGAAGCTGCCCAGCCCATTCTTTAGGAGTTGTTATTAGCCTATCCTTTAAGTATTAAGAGTATAAGAGATCATAAACTCAAGGAGATGGGGACCTGGCTGGGGATTGGCCGAGCTCTAGACCAGATGTCACTCCAATCTCTTTCTTCCAGGATCTGTTCACATCCATCAATATACTTGGTGCATATTTTGTTATTAAGAGAAGACAGGAGAATTTGAATGTTATAATAGTAGGAAGTGGATGGGTAAGCCTGAGGGGGAAGTTAGAAAAGCAGGAGCAGAGGGACATCACTTCCCATTCTGCCAATAAGCTACACTTGATTGAGTCTCTATGACAAAATGTAAAGGCAAGGACAGACAAGGCTGTTTTTGTTAGTGTATCTGTTATCTAATGAAAGTATTGAAAAGTCATCAGGGCATTGGTGAGAGCCAGAAGCTGAGGGAACCCTGCACTGCTGAGTTAAGCTGAGTGGCCTTGGGGCTGAGTGGTAGGGGCAAAGAAGTGAGGGTAGGCACTGTGCTGCACGGCTGCAGGGTGCTCACTGAGTAACACTGGTTCCTGACAACTAAGTTCTTATTCACCCTATGGCAGTTGTAACAGTGAGGTCTTGGCAAGTGGCTCTTCAGGTGATGAAAGTGGACAATAGAGGAGGAAACAGAGGATGAGTAGGGCAAATGCTTTCTGCCAACTATAGCAGATTACATATCTGAGAACCCCCTTCAATGTCTCCTCCCCTGGAATACACAGGGGGCTTCCTTTTTCCCTTTCTTCAGGTCCAAACTTTTAGCTAGTTCTCAGTGAGGCTTGAGGTATGATAGGAGGGACCAATGTGCCCAGGGTCAAATTTTCAGCTGGCATAATCAGGAGATGAAGTATATAAGTAAATACATTAAGAATAATGCAACCTTGGGGCGCCTGGGTGGCGCAGTCGGTTAGGCGTCCGACTTCAGCCAGGTCACGATCTCGCGGTCCGTGAGTTTGAGCCCCGCGTCGGGCTCTGGGCTGATGGCTCAGAGCCTGGAGCCTGTTTCTGATTCTGTGTCTCCCTCTCTCTCTGCCCCTCCCCCGTTCATGCTCTGTCTCTCTCTGTCCCAAAAATGAATAAACGTTGAAAAAAAAAATTTTTAAAAAATTAAAAAAAAAAAAAGAATAATGCAACCTGGGTATTTTATTACCGGATAAGGGACTACAATTAAGGAAAGGGGAATGCTAATACAGGTTGTTGTGCTGGACTGAACTGGCTTGTGATAGATGACAAATACACAGATAGACACACAAAGAGATAAAGAGATGAAGGTGTATATGTATAGGTTTCCTAATGCTGCCCTATGAGAGGATCTAGCAGCAGGAACACTCTGAAGGTTAGATCTTGGCTTCTTAATATCATTCTCCATTGAAAGGAACCAGGGGTTCTTGAAGTAATGGCTCTTGGAGTGCCTGGGTGACTCAGTTGGTTGAATGTCTGAATTTTTTTTCAGCTTAGGTTATGATCACAAGGGGAAGAAAGAAAGAACAAAGAAAGAAAGAAAGAAAGAAAGAAAGAAAGAAAGAAAGAAAGAAAGAAAGAAAGAAAAGAGAAAGAAAAGAGAAAGAAAAGAAAAAAGAAAAGAAAAAAGAAAAGAAAAGAAAAAAGAAAGACAAGAAAAGAAAAGAAAAAGAAATAGGCCTCTCTAAGACTAGGGTAAGAAAATTACATAATAAGACTAAAATGTTTTGTGCCAGAAAGCAATAAAATACTCCAGAATGATGGAGACCTCAAAAGGCCACACAAATCAATTTAAAGGGGCTCCCCTTGGTATAGCCCAGGACAATTTGAATATGAAAATAAAGAATAATTGTAAAGTATTGCAACCCTTTGAATAAAATAGGAAGTCATGAGTACATGCTGATAGAAATGAATAAATAAATGTAAGAGAAGGGAAAGTTCCATCTTACAATATGTTGCCAATTAGTAAATCTAGAAGGGATGATGGAGTCAGGAAACTACCTTTTGACATGACATGATTCAACCTTTATTTATGTATTTATGTATTTATTTTAATTTTATTTAAATTCAAGTTAGTTAAAATACAGTGTAGTATTGGTTTCAGGAGTTGAACCTCATGATTCATCACTTACATATAACACCCAGTGCTCATCCCAACAAGTGCCCTCCTTAATGCCCATCACCTCTTTAGCCCATTCCCCCATCCAACACCCCTCTAACAACCCTCAGTTTGTTCTCTGTATTTAAGAGTCTCTTATGGTTTGCATCTCTCTTTTTATCTTATTTTTCCTTACCTTCACCTATGTTTATCTGTTTCTTTCTGTTCACTATGTGTACTTTATCATTCTGGATATTTTCTTCTCAGTATCATCTATGTTCACACCATCTATAATTATTTTTCAGTCCCCATATTTGACTTCTTGCCAGTTTGGGTTAATGGGATCTTCCCCCTTGAGACTATGCTTCTCCTCTGGGCCTCCATTACTTCCATCATGTGTCTGGCCTCCTTACCTTTCCTCTGCCCAAATCCCCAACCACAGCCCAAATCCAGAGGTCTCAGGAAAAAAAAAGGCAAAACTTATTAACTTCTGCTTTTGGATATAAAGACAATGGATGCAGTTTTTCCTTTTTTTCTTCCAACAGCTCTTTCTGCCCTTTCATCTGAAATATGTTTCAGGATTGGCTACTGTTCAATATTCTCCCAGTCTCTTCAGAGTTGAAATAATATGAAAGTGACCTAATACCTTATCCTTTATATAGAATGTGTTCTGCAGTGATTAGAAAGATTAAGAGGGAGATGGGAAGGGGGGTAAACATATTCTCCAACACAGTTTATTTCCCTCCTTTTCTCTTTCATCTCACCGATTGCCCCTCTTTTATTTTTATTTATTTACTGTTTTTTAGAGAGAGAACACACGCAAGCCAGGGCAGAGGGAGAAAGAGAGAAAGAGAGAAAGAGAGAGAGGAAGAAAGAAAGCAAGAAAGCAAGAAAGCAAGAAAGAAAATGGAAGGAAGGAAGGAAGGAAGGAAGGAAGGAAGGAAGGAAGGAAGGGAGGGAGGGAAAGAGAGAGAGAATCTTAAGCAGGGTCCATGCTCAGCATGGAGTGCCATGCATGGCTCAATCCCACGATCCTGGGATCATGACCTGAGCCAAAATCAAGAGTCAGTTGCTCAACCAACAGAGCCATCCAGGTGCCTCTAATTCCTCTCTCTTATCCTTCACCACAGGAATTATTGTTTTGATTATGAGATAGACAAAGACGCAGTGGGTAAGTAGCCCTAACATCTGAATTGTAGCCAAATTCTGCCAACACAAATGATGTGATCTTAGTTATGCAATGGCATCATTTGAGCTTAGTCTCTTCACTGAAAAAAATAAGAGGTTTGACCTGATAACTTCGTAGAGCCTTGTTATTTCTGAGTCCACGAGTCTATGATTTGAGCTTTAGATCTTGAAATGCTCCTGAGCAAGGCCTCAAAATTCGTCTCTTCTTTATTGAAATTAGTGACCTCCTGAAATCTCTTGGTTTCATATACTAATATCCTGATAACCCCAGCCTGATAAACCTGATATCTCCAGCTCCAATCACTCCATTCCTGCCACCATGAGCTTTCCATCTGCAATTGCTACTTGATACCTTCACTTGGCTGTTCAATAGGCATTACAAATATAATATCTGGAAGAGAAGTCTCCATTTCTGCCCCCTCCTCCTTTTCCAGTCTCTTCCATCTCAGTAAAGGGCAAAACTATCTACCCAGTTTCTCAGACAAAAAATTTAGCAAGCTTCACTGATTCTTTTCTTTCTTTCAGGCTCCACATTCAATTTAACAGTAACTCCTATTTGTTTTTCTTTCCAAACTATGTTCAATGAGACCACTGTTCAGCTCTTTACCACAGCCATGACTTAGCCCCAGCTATCATCACCTCTCCCATGAATTATTATCCTCGCCTTTTTTGTCCTCTACTTTAGTAGTCTCTGAAGAGCTTTCAAGATCTTTTTTAAAATCGAAATCCAAGCATATCACTTCCTTGTTTAAAATCTTCCAGTAGTATGCCAATATACTCAGGAAAATAGTACAAAGTCCCTTCTGTGACCTAAACACCTTATTACCTTCCCCTAGCACATGCCCACCTCTCAAATATCATCTTCCCTCAGCAACAGTCACTCTGCCTCCTCTGTGTTCTTTATGTATGCTGGAAAGAAATGGGCTAGGTGCTTCCCAAACCTGGACCCTCTTCTTCTCAAACACAGCTAGGTTGCATTTCCCAGCCTGTTGTACCGATAGGAGTGACATGTGATGGGTTCTTGCTGGTGAAATAAAAAAAAAAAAAATGACAGGCACATGCCATTTTCAGACCTGGCCAGTAAAAACCTCCCACACGATCTGTTTGCTTCATCTTCCAATGGGATAGAGAGGACTCAGGATGCTAGAGAGTGGTAGAGCCACCAGGGGAAGGGTCCTGAGAGCCTGAAACTACACAGGGATGCACATCCACTAAACCCACACTAGCCTCTGCTATGAGCAAGAAATAAGCATCCTTTGTGTTAAACCACTTGAGTTTCCATGGTGGGCATGGGTGATATTGGCATTGGTTTCTAATCTCTTTAGGAACTTCCCTGGTGTAATCTAAAATCAGCCCATGAATAGGGCAGAGAGAGGCCAGAGAGAGGCAACCACTCCTGATTGATAAGTGGAAGGTTTAATGTGCAAGGGAACTTACTTATGAGGTTTGTTTTGGGTGGCCACATGACAAGTAGATCTCTGCACCCACTTGTCAAGTCTTAGAAATTTACATAGCAGCCTTAACTGGGATCAGTCACGTATACTATCTAGATTGTCTCAGCAGCACATCACTGTCTCAAGAGTGTGTCCTTGGTGCAGCTTCCAGGACCAGCTTCCAGGAAGCGGAATGCACATTCCAAGGACAGAGAAGGAAGTAAGAAGCGCCTCTGACTGTTGGGGTTCAGTTCACAGGTCATCCAGTGGTCATATCTTCCCAATGACCTCCTCCAACATTTGTTAAACATTTAGTCTCCCAGGGCACATGGGTAGCTCAGTAGGTTAAGCGTCAAACTCTTGATTTCAGCTCAGGTGATGGTCTTATGGTTCATGAGTTCGAGTCCCACATTGGTCTCTGCACTGACAGTGCAGAGCCTGCTTGGGATTCTCTCTCTCCTTCTCTCTCTGTCCCTCCCTCACTCTCTCAAAATAAATAAATAAACTTAAAAAAAATTAGCCTCTCATAACTAAAGCATGAACCAAATTTCTTTGTATGTCACTTATTTCCGTTTGAAATCTTTCTATATTCATGTGGCCTATTTCATTAGATCTTTCCTCAAATGTCACCTCAAAGAGGCCTTCTCTGACTACTCATCTAAACTAACCTAACCACCAAAAACAGACACATAGACCAATGTAATAGAATAGAAACCCCAGAACTAGACCTACAAAAGTATGGCCATCTTTGACAAAGCAGGAAAGAATATCCAATGGAAAAAAGAGTCTCTTTAACAAATGGTGCTGGGAGAACTAGACAGCAACTTGCAGAAGAATGAAACGAGACCACTTTCTTACACCATTCACAAAAATAAACTCAAAATGGATAAAGGACCTGAATGTGAGACAGGAAACCATCAAAACCCTAGAGGAGAAAGCAGGAAAAGACCTCTCTGACCTCAGCTGCAGCAATTTCTTACTTGACACATCCCCAAAGGCAAGGGAATTAAAAGCAAAAATGAACTATTGGGACCTCATGAAGATAAAAAGCTTCTGCACAGCAAAGGAAACAATCAACAAAACTAAAAGGCAACCAACGGAATGGGAAAAGATATTTGCAATTGACATATAGGACAAAGCGCTAGTATCCAAAATCTATGAAGAGCTCACCAAACTCCACACCCGAAAAACAAATAATCCAATGAAGAAATGGGCAGAAAACATGAATAGGCACTTCTCTAAAGAAGACATCCAGATGGCCAACAGGCACATGAAAAGATGCTCAACGTCACTCCTCATCAGGGTAATACAAATCAAAACCACACTCAGATATCACCTCATGCCAGTCAGAGTGGCCAAAATGAACAAACCAGGAGACTATAGATGCTGGAGAGGATGTGGAGAAACGGGAACCCTCTTGCACTGTTGGTGGGAATGCAAATTGGTGCAGCCACTCTGGAAAACAGTGTGGAGGTTCCTCAAAAAATTAAAAATAGACCTACCCTATGACCCAGCAGTAGCACTGCTAGGAATTTACCTAAGGGATACAGGAGTACTGATGCATAGGAGCACTTGTACCCAATGTTTATAGCAGCACTCTCAACAATAGCCAAATTGTGGAAAGAGCCTAAATGTCCATCAACTGATGAATGGATAAAGAAATTGTGGTTTATGTCACAATGGAGTACTACGTAGCAATGAGAAAGAATGAAATATGGCCCTTTGTAGCAACGTAGATGGAACTGGAGAGTGTGATGCTAAGTGAAATAAGCCATACAGAGAAAGACAGATACCATATGTTTTCACTCTTATGTGGATCCTGAGAAACTTAACAGAAACCCATGGGGGAGGGGAAGGAAAAAAAAAAAAGAGGTTAGAGTGGGAGAGAGCCAAAGCATGGTTGATGGGGGGTGGGAGGGAGGGGAGGGTAGGTGATGGGTATTGAAGAGAGCATCTTTTGGGATGAGCACTGGGTGTTGTATGGAAACCAATATGACAATACATTTCATATATTAAAAACAAAAAGTAAAAAACAAAAAAAAACTAACCTAGCCACATTTGTCTATTATCACTTTACATATACTGATTTTCTTCAAAGTGCTTCTCATCACTTAATATTGTGACATGTTTAATTTTTATTTGTTTATTGTCTCTCTCACTAAAATATAAGATACAAGAGGTTAGTGCCAGCCATTTTTTTCATTGTTGTATATTTCATGCTAAATCAGGGTTTCTTACATAAAAGGAGCTCTATCACCACCTGAATGAATGAATGAGTGAATGAGTGAGTGAATGAATGAGTGAGTGAATTTTAGTTGCTCTTTAGCAGTGTGGCCCTCTTTCAGCTGTTACTATCACCACAAATCCAATTTCCACTCACATACCTCATTTTCAGATACACAGTAGCACCCACCTCGTCACTCCATCAATTAAGCTTTTGCTTCCCTTATCTTAACAGCTCCAAATGAGGCAGTGTGCCTCCTGAAAGGTGATATTCTGTCATGGCTTTTTTTTTTTTTTTTTTAAGTTGAGAGAAGTAGAAAAACAAAGGTAAACTCGAAACCAGTCTTGGAGCCTGATGGGGAGGAAGAAGAACACAGTGGCCTTTGAGCATCTGGGCTGAGACCAGCCCCCATGGTAGATGCTTCCCAGCTCTTGCTTCCAGGAAGAACTCCCAGGATCTCAGAACTTCCAGTCCTCCACTTCTCTCTGGTACCTGGGTTCGCTTTGGGCCTGAGCAGCACCTTCAGAAAGAGCATTAGTGTAGTTAAGATTTGGACAGCCTTGGGTCCAAAGCCAAGCTCTAACCCCATCAGGTCCAACATTCAAAGTGAGGTCACATTCATTAATTCAACATTTATGGAGTGCTTTCTATGCACAACCCCAGACTAAGTGATGGAAAAACATCCACAAGATAAATGTTATAGAATGCTATCTCTGGGAGTTTATAATCTAGTGGGAAAGATAGGCATAAGTTCATAATCTCTTGGTTACAACTGTAGTAAACTCCCTGTTGAAGAAGCCACTTGTTCTGTGATGGTTGATATCAGTCCCTAGACTGTAGGATAGGAAGGAAATATTTCTGACATATAATTGAGCTGAAACAAAAAGGTTGAGAGTTAACCAAAACTTGGCCAAAAGGCAGGAAGGCAATGAGAGTGTGCAGGTTGAGCACGGGAGATGCTTGGATTATTTAGAAACATGGCCCAAGATCAGAGTGGCCAGTACTCAGTGAGCAAAGTGGAAACCAATAGAAGGGAGGCAAGGACAAAATGGTACATGGTGGGCCAAATTTAGGACCTCAGTATGGTGCTAAGGACAATGGGAAATTAATGAAATACTTTAGCAAGGGAAGGACAGCAGGGCATAATCAGTTTTGCATTTTGTAATGATTTCTCAGGTCTCTGTAGAAGATGAGTTATTAGAGAGCAAGTGTGGAAAAGAGGGTCAACCATGTAGTAAGTACTACAAGATCCAAGTAAAAACTAACGACTCCTTGGACTAATAAAGGAGTGCTAATAAAGATGGAGAGAAGCAGATGGACTTGGGAGATATTTAGGAGATAAAGTCGCTAGGCTCCTGATGGATTGGACATGAGCAGTGAGGGAGGAGAGTGCCTCCAGGAAGACTCTTGACTTTCTTTCTTTTTTTTTTCCAAGTCTGGTTATTTATTTTGAGAGAGAGAGAATGCAAGCAGGGGAGGGGCACAGAGAGGGGAGAGACAGAGAATCCCAAGCAGGTTCTGAAATCCATGTTGAGCCTGATGTGGGGCTCAATCCCAGGAGTGTAAGATCATGACCTGAGCCAAAATCAAGAGTCAGACGCTTAAGTGACTGAGCCACCCAGGCACCCCAACTCTTGGCTTTCTAATTTGAGCAACTGAGAAGATGCTGCTACCTTCACTGAGATAAGATCCATTGGGCCCAGAGCAGGATGAGGGGAAATATCATAACTGTGATTTTGGACATTGTGACTTTGCACTGGCAACAACTTATTGCCTGTGAGTCTTGAGCTGATGTGTGCGACGGTGAGGACCTTGCTATCCTAAAGAGTGATTGTATAGCCTGGACCGTGGCCCAGCAGAGCAAGTGCTCAGCAATGTTACTTCCCTTTCCCTTCTTACCACCAGCCTTTGGTCATTAATTCATTCCGTACCTGTCAAGCAGTCACCTAGATACATGAGTGAACTCATGAGGTCCCTGTTGTGTTGGGGTATACTTTCTAGAAGGATAGACAGATGATAAAATAAGCAGACAGTAACTATTCTAGCTAAACTCTAGGAAGATGAATAGAGCAGGTTAAAGAAGAGAGATGGGTGCTGCTTTATGTAGAGTGGCCAAGGCATCTTTCTGGGAAGGTGACAGTTAAGCACAGACCCAAGTGAAATGAGGAAGCCAGCTTAAATGCAAGGATGCAGAAGAGGGATCGAGGCAGAAGGGACATAAAATCATAAAGACTCTGTTGGGCCTTTGCTTGGCTTGTTCTAGGAGCAGCACAAAGACCTGTGTGACTGGAAGCCAGTAAGCAAGGGGGGCCTGGTAGGAGTTGATGCTAAACAAGTGGCCAGGGTTCGTTCATACAAGGTGAGCACTTTGGCATTCACTCAGAAGCCACTGGAGGACTATGAGCTGGTGAGTGACAAAAGCCGTGTTCTGCAGGACAGAATGGTTTAGCCTATGACAGATGAAGAAGTCTTCAATAGAACCAGCTTTTTTTTGTTTTTCTATTTCTACCTCGACTCAGTGAGTGAATATAAAACAGCTGTAGAATCCAATTAATTTTTTTAAATGACATTTATGGAGCATTTGCTATGAATCTCTTGCAGAGCCTTTTACATGTTACAAGTGGTTCAGATAGCAGCCTTCTTGTGGGCGACCAACCACCTGCCTAACATGCTTGTAGAGTATTTCATTTGGTGTTCATATCCACCTTGGAAGTGGATTTGACTACCTCCCTTTCGCAGATGAGGAAACTGAGGGTCAGAGAAGTTAAATAACTTCTGTAAAGTGCCAGTAAATAACAAATGGTGGAGTCAGGATTCACCACATGTGAATGGAAGCCCAAGGCTTCCAGACTCCAAGTCCATACTGCTTCCATGGCTTCATGACAAGGTGACACCTGATTATCCCCATGAACATGTTTTATATTGAAAGGAAAGGATCTGAAAACAAACAAATGACCAACCAGCACAAAGTAAGTTCACATTTCAAAAAAAAAGTGTATCACTGACAATGAATGGAGAGAGAAATTTTCAAGCACAGAAGTGGAGAAAGCCTTCCCACCAGAAAGGATGGCAGAGTACACATATACTGTTTAAGGACCCATTAAACTGTCCTTACACTCATATGTTCACACATGCACATATGGGCTGTGGACCTACGTAAGATCAGGTAAGGCACTATGTTTTAAAAGACCCTACATCGATTCTACTATACAGCCAGAATGGAAAATGTTATTATCTATCAGTTGTCAAACTGTATCATCCACATTCTTGGCCACCTTCTCCTTTGTTGGGTCACCTGTGTGGGGCTGGGGGTATACAAGATAAATAGTAATCCAGGTGATTGGAACGCTGGCAGCACAATAACTGCGCTCTCTGACAACCACCTGAATCACAACACAACAAATTGTAGCAATGGTCATATTTGCCGGAGGCAACTATTGTGCCTACAGGCAGGAAAAAAGTCACAGGCAGGGTAAGTGTTTAAAAGAAAAGGCTGCCAGAAGTTAACCAGAGTAGAAAAAGCCATGACCCAGCACAGCTCAATAGGGACTTTGAGGGGCCTTCTGATTTCTAATCTGCCCAGTCAGGGGGGGAAAAAAAAAGGAGTATCCATTACTACAAACAGGAAGTATGGAATTCATAGAAGTTCAAACATTCTCAGAAAAAAAGAACTACCTCTTTTCAGAGTTTCCATTTTCCAAGTGTTTTCTAAGTGCTTTTAACATGTAGGGCAATAACTCGGGCTTTTTTTTTTTTTTTTTTTTTTTTAATAGTGCAGAGCTAATTACCAGACGTAGCTGTACTGCAAGCACTTAATGCCTACATAAAACATGGGGCCATAATGAAGATAATTGAAAGTATGACTTTCATCAATATTTAATTAGCATTTGGTGCTAACTCATTATTTCGGTACAATTAATTTGACATCTTGCTATAAGTCCTGAACAGATTTCAATCCAGAGGGCTGTTTTATTGGCGAGACATGTGTAACATCACACATGCCCCTGCCCAGAGGAAACAATATGAAATATGGGGGGATGATTGACAGTTTAATCTAGCTCTGAATCGCGAAGCCTAATATATTAAAACCAAATAAGCATGTTTACTTAGCAAGGCAAATCCAGTATTAATGAAACTCCTGGCCTTGCTCGCCAGTCAGGGATAGAACCCCACTGTTTCAGGTCAACTTTCTGGGGTATCATCTGTTGCAGTAATAGGAGAAACATTCAGAGTACGAGCACTCTGTTGGTCACCTCCAATCCAAAGTTTAATAACCCACCCACTTGAGACATCTAAGAAGCTCAATGTATTGTCCTACTAAAGACAAGGGAGTCCACAGCAGGATGGGAGAGGCCAGAATCCAGGGATCTGGGTTTTATGCTGGTCCTACAACATAACCACTTATTAGCCTTTGGGTAAGTCCCTGAAAGTTCCTGCAGCTCAGTTTATGTATGTGTGAAATGGTAAATAAGCCCCATTAAATCAGTGTCCCTCAAACTATCTGTGGTAAAAGGGACAGTTTTGTGTCTTACATTTTGTTTTTTCTTATTTTCCAGTGGTTGTGAATTGATATGTCCTTAAAATACAATTTTAAAAAAATGAACAGAAAAAATACTATGTTCCCAAACACTGTTCTGGGCACTGATGTGATGAAATAGCAAATAAAAACACAAACAAATTTCCTGAGTCCATGAACCTTATATTCTAGTGGGAAGAAGAAAAATAGCAAATAAGAAAACCAATAGAGAAAAAGAGAAGTGGGGACAGTGGTAAGAGATGGGAGGAAGGAAAGCAGTTAACATGCCAGAGAGTGATAGGGCGGGATGGGTTGTGTTCACAGCAGGGGAGGGGAGGGAGGCAGGAGGAGGGGAGGGGGTCCTCTGAAGGGAGGCTCTGAGGCAAAGACTGAAAGTTGAGATTGGATAGCAAGAGGAGACAGGCATGCCTACCCCCTGGAGAGGAGCACTCTAGGCATCTTTACTTAGTGCCAATTCCTCACCAGGCACCAGCACTGAGAATAGGGTTGCAAAGATTGATTTGATATAGCCCTCACCTCTGAAAAGGTCATTTTCTAATTAATACTCATAAATAATTAAAACATTTTAATGTAAGGGATTTGGGTACTTTATTGACCTCTCGACGTGACTAATTGCTCAAAAAAATTATTAACAGATAACACCTTTATTGAATACCTGCTGTGAGCCAGGACTTCTTCAAAGCAATTTTCATAGATTTCTAGACTCTATATGGCAGGTTTCATGATGATGATGACTATATTGTTACTATTTAATAGTTAAAAAGGCACAGAATAGGTAATTTCCCCAAGTCAGTTAGCAAGTGTGAGAGGCAGAAATTAAACCCTGTAGTCCTTTGCCAGACTCTAGACTTTTGGTATTATACTGAAACTACACTTTTTTTTTTTTTTAACGTTTATTTATGAGAGAGAAAGAGACAGAGCATGAACAGGGGAGGGGCAGAGAGACAGGGATACAGAATCCATAGCAGGCTCCAGGCTCTGTGCTGGAGCACGGGCACCCCTATACTGAAACTACTCCTTATGGTGTTCTTAAAAATGTTTTCCTATACAGAATTCAGAGGTCAGTATGTTTTTTAAAATGTTACTCTTTTTATTTTGTAATTATAAATATTTTTCTATGCCAATATTCAGTTCAATTATTTTGCAAACGGAAAGTCATATACTCTATACAAAAATAATTTATAACTTCAAAAAAGAATAGAAAAATAATTAAGAGACATATAAAATAAAGCCCCGATTTTTAATTATTAGGTTTAATAGATGTACAATTACTCCTCAAAATTGCTATAATGCTTTCTATACTCTTATTCTCAACTTTTGTATGTATCTGTTGTGGATCAGTGAATATTTGTGGACCATACTTGAGGGGCACTGCTTTAGACTTCTCTCAGGAAGAACTAAGAAAATAAACAGATTTTATTTTTTTGTTATTTTCTAAATATTTATTTTTGAGAGAGAGAGTAACAGCACGTGAGTGGGGACAGGGCAGAGAGAGAGGAAGGCAGAGGATCTGAAGCAGGCTCCTGAGCTGTCAGCACAGAGCCTGATGGGGGACTTGAGCCTAAATGGGATGCAAACAAGTCAGATGCTTAACTGACTGAGTCACCCAGGCACCCCAGGAAATGAAGAGATTTTAAAACAATATGAGGAAAAAGTAAAATTACTCCAATTATGAGAGGCTACTTCTGAGAAAAAAAGGCAGCAATAGCATTCAGATATAGGGAGGAGACTGGCTTTTCTTAGGATTTAAGTAAGAAACAACAGTGATTCCTAATTTTGAGTTAGTCACCCCTCTGAGACTTCTTGGGCCACACGTTCAAGAATAACACACTTACTTTATGTTGAATTCTACTATAAACAGAAGGGGAGTCAACTAACTGGACAAATTGAGAAGCTAATAGTATGTATGACTTATCAAAGCCTTTGAAAAGCAGAGAGACATCTGCTTTATAATATCCAAAGATGGATGCTGTGTGTGCAACAATTCTGTTGAGGTTAAACTGACATAAAATAAACTGCACATGTTTGAGGTGCACTTTATGATAACTTTTGACATGAACATACCTATCAGCCCCAAAAGTTTCCTCCTGCCATTTTAATCCCTCCCTCCTTCCCTGCATTCTCTCCCCTCTGCCCCATCTCCCAACCCCAGATGACTGTGGCTCTACTTTCAATACCATAGATTAGTATTCATTTCTAGAAATGTGTATGATTGGAATCAAAAGCATGTAACTTTTTTTAATTTGGCTACTTTAAGCAATTTTTTTTTAATGTTTACTCATTTTTTGAGAGAGAGAGAGACAGACAGAGCATGAGTGGGGGAGGGGCAGAGAGAGAGGGAGACACAGAATCTGAAGCAGCCTCTGTCAGCACAGAACCCGATGCGGGGCTCAAACTCATGAAACATCAGATCATGACCTGGCTGAAGTTGGACGCTAAACTAACTGAGCCGTCCAGGTGCCCCTTGAATAATTATGTTGATATTTATCCATGTTATTATATTTATATATAACATATTATATATCATAATTCATATATATATATAAATACAAGTCCTTTATCAGTTATATGCTTTTAAAATGTGAATATTTTCTCCCACAGAGGTGTGGCTTTTCATTCTCTTAATGGTATCTTCCAAAGACTAGACATTTATAATTTTTATGAAGTCCAACTTATTTTTCACTTTATGGATCATGCTTTTAGTGGGATATCTAAGAAAACTTTAACTCAAAAGCACAAAGAGTATCTTATGTTTTCTTCTATTAATTTTATAGTTTTAGGTTGTACATTTTGGCCTATGATCCATTTTAAGGTAAGTTTTGTATATAGTGTGAGGCATGCATGAAAGTTCATATATTTTTTAAATTTTCTTTAATGTTTATTTATTTTTGAGAGAGAGAGAGCACGAGCAGAGGAGGGGCAGAGAGAGAGGGAGACCCAGAATCCAAAGCAGGCTCCAGGCTCTGAGCTGTCAGCACAGACAGAGCTCAACATGGGGCTCAACTCACGAACGGAAAGATCATGACCTGAGCCAAAGTAGGACTGCTGACTGAGCCACCCAGGCACCCCATAAATGGAAGTATTTTCTTAAATTTAATTTGATTGTTGGCTACTAGTATGTAAAAATACAACTAACTTTAAAAAATATTCTCACGGGGGCGCCTGGGTGGCTCAGTCGACTAAGCGGCCAACTTCAGCTCAGGTCATGATCTCGCGGTCTGTGAGTTCGAGCCCCGCGTCGGGCTCTGTGCTGACAGCTCAGAGCCTGGAGCCCGTTTCAGATTCTGTGTCTCCCTCTCTCTGACCCTCCCCCATTCATGCTCTGTCTCTCTCTGTCTCAAAAATAAACATTAAAAAAAAATTAAAAAAAAATATTCTCACTCACCATCTGTCTAAGAACACTAAACGGAGTTCTCAAAAGATGATAGATATTAGAAAAGGCAATTGACTTTGCAAAAGAAGATGGTTCGCAGGAGTTGTCATGGAGAGACCTAAGTTACTGACTGTCTTTTCCCTGTGCCCAGAACAATGGCCAGGGGTGCCTGGCGGCCCTGGATATGTTGGAAATGACCCCATGGATAAGAACTGCTTACTTCCACTGGGGAGATCAACTTAATGCAGTGTTAGTTGTTATCCCTGTTAATGGAACTGGTGCGGAGTGTTCTGAGGAGCCTTGGGCTAAATACTGAGTTCAAAAGGCAGCAAGAAGATGGAAAGTGAGGTCTTGAGAGCACACAACCAATTTGAGCAATTCTGGCCCTCATGTAGAGAGTTCTACATCTCAAGAGGAGGGAGTCCTGGGCTGAAATCTTTTTGCTGGAATAACCAGCTCAGTGAGAACAGCTTCAGCTATCATCCTGATTAGGAGAGATACCAGCTCTCCAGTTACTTAATGCTCTCAAGGTGTGGGTGCCTAAAGAGTATGGAGGAGGCTGAGAGTCAGAGTCTTACAGGTAGGGTACAACAGTCTGAGTCAGCAGAGGACTGGGCTGCTAGCGATGTGGCCAAAATAGCAGTAGGATCAACCATTGGACATATCATGCCATCGGAGGGATGTGGCTGATTCTGTTGAAGCAGTCATAAGCAGGGAACACCTACTTGTTTTATTTTATTTTATTTTAATTTTATTTTATTTTATTTTATTTTATTTTATTTTATTTTATTTTATTTTTATAAAACTTTTAACCTTAATTCCAGTATAGTTAACATACAGTGTTTTATTAGTTTCAGGTATACAATATATATGATTCAACAATTCTATACATTACTCAGTGCTCATCATGATTAGTGTACTCATAATCTCCTTTACTTATTTCATCCATCCCCCATGCACCTCCCCTCTGGTAACCACCAGTTGGTTCTCTAAACTTAAGAGCCTATTTCTTGGGGTGCCTGGGTGGATCAGACAGGTAAGTCTCAGACTTCAGCTCAGGTCATGATCTCACAGTTTGTGGGTTTAAGCCCTGTGTCAGGCTCTGTGCTGATGGCTCAAAGCCTAAAGCCAGCTTTGGCTTCTGTGTCTCCCTCTCTCTCTTTCTGCTCCTCCCCTGCTTGCATTCTGTGTGTGTGTGTGTATCTCTCTCTCAAAAATAAATAAACATTAAAATTTTTTTTTAAAAAGAGTCTATTTCTTGGTTTGTCACTCTCTTTTTTTTTCTTTGCTCATTTGTTTTGTTTCTTAAATTCTATATATGAGTGAAATCATATGGTATTTGTCTTTCTCTGACTTATTTCACTTAGCATAATACTCTCTTAACTCTATCCATGTTGTTGCAAATAGCAAGATGTCCTTCTTTTTTATATATCTTCTTTACCCATTCATCTATCAATGGACACTTAGGCTACTTCCATAATTTGGCTATTGTAAATAATGCAGCTATAAACATAGAGGTGCATGTATCCCTTTGAATTAGCATTTTTGTATTTTGGGGGTAAATAAACAGTAGTGTGATTCTCTGGATGGTAGAACAGTCCTGTTGTTAACTTTTTGAGCAATCTCCATACTGTTTTCCACGGTGGCTATACCAGTTTGCAAAATTTGAGGACATACCAAAAAGACTCAGAAATAGAGATAAACAATATTTAAGTTTATATTTTAAAAATAAAAATTAATTAAAATAATCTATGGCAGGGGCACCTGGGTGGCTCAGTCGGTTGAGTGTCAGCCTTCAGCTCAGGTCATGATCTCATGGTTCATGAGTTTGAGCCCCACATCAGGCTCACTGCTGTCAGTCTGTCAGCACAAAGCCCACTTCTGATCCTCTGTCCTTCTCTCTCTGCCCCTCCCTTGCTTACACTCTCCAAAAAATAAATAAATATTTTTGAATAAGTAAATAAAATAAAATAGCCTATGACAAACAAAATATCAAAAATTTAAATGGATGGGAATGCAAGCTGGTGGAGCCACTCTGGAAAACAGTATGGAGGTTCCTCAAAAAACTAAAAATAGAATTACCTTATGACCTAGCAATTGCACTACTAGGCATTTACCCACGGGATACAGGTATGCTGTTTCGAAGGGACACATGCACCCCCATGTTGATAGCAGCACTATCCACAATAGCCAAAGTATGGAAAGAGCCCAAATGTCCATCGATGGATGAATGGATAAAGAAGATGTGGTATATATATACAATGGAGTATTACTCGGCAATCAAAAAGAATGAAATCTTGCCATTTGCAACTACGTGGATGGAACTGGAGGGTATTATGCTAAGCGAAATTAGTCAGTCAGAGAAAAACAAATATCATATGACTTCACTCATATGAGGACTTGAAGAGACAAAACAGATGAACATAAGGGAAGGGAAACAAAAGTAATATAAAAACAGGGAGGGGGACAAAACAGAAGAGACTCATACATATGGAGAACAAACTGAGGGTTACTAAAGGGCTTGTGGGAGGAGGGATGGGCTAAATAGGTAAGGGACACTAAGGAATCTACTCCTGAAATCATTGTTGCACTATATGCTAACTAATTTAGATGTAAATTAAAAAAAAAAAAAAAACTTAAATGAAGACAATGTCATATTGAGTTCTATTGGAGCTTGAGGTAAAAGGAAAAATGTGCCCCCTATATCCATGTTTTTATCTATTTTTTAACAGCTAGTTTTTTCCCAGAATATTAAAGTAGTTGAAAAAGTATTGAAAAATTTAAAAGTATGTGTAATAAAATTTTATATATTGTTTTAAGTATAAATATTTTATTTACACTAAAATAATTTATTATAATCTAACTTTAATTGAAGCAGGCTCATCAATAATATTTTCAAAATCTACTTCTGGAGCGTGCAGACGCCACCATCTCAGAGCCACCCATGCCACCCAGACATGGTCAACTCCACCGTGTTCTTTGACATCACCAGGAACTGCAAGCCCTTGGGCCACATCTCCTTCAAGCGGTTTGCAGACAAAGATCCAAAGAGTGCAGAGAACTTTTGTGCTCTGAGCACTGGGAAGAAAGGATTTGGTTATAAAGTTTCCTACTTTCACAGGATTATTCAAGATTTATGTGCCAGGGTAGTGACTTCACATGCCATAATGGCACTAGCGGTAAGTCCATTTACAGGGAGAAACTGGATGATGAAAATTTCATCTTAAAGCACACGGGTCCTAGCATCTTGTTCATGGCAAATGCTGGACCTAACATAAATGGTTTCCAGTTTTTCCTCTGCACTTCTGAGACTGAGTGGTTGGATAGCAATCATGTGGTCTTTTGCAAGGTCAAAGAGAGCATGAATATTATGGAAGCCATGGAGCAATTTATGTCCAGGAATTGCAAGACCAGCAAGAAGATTGCCGTTGCTTACTATGCACAGATCTAATAAATTTGACTTGTGTTTAACTTAACTGGCAGATTATTCCTTCTGTAGCTCAGGAGAGCACCCTTTCACCCCCATCTGCTTGAACTATCTTATAATCTCTGTGCTCTTGCTGCAGTTCTATGGGTTCCATATTTTCCTAAGTCCCCTCCAAATCTAGCTGGATTGCAGAGTTAAGTTTGTGATTATGAAGTAAAAACTAAATAAGGATAATAAAAGACAAAACTAAAAATCTGATTCTAGGAAAAAAAGACATTAAAATGTATAAAAATATGGATAAATGGGGGGGACACACTTTTCCTTTTGCTTCAGGTTCCAACATATTTCAACATGGAATACTTCCTGAGAATAAAACCACGTGAAGAAAAACAAACCAGAGAGATGTCAGGGCAAGGAGAGAGGTGAAGAACCAGAGAGAGAGCCACAGAAAGGCTAACATCCTTTGCACGTGTGCAGCTGACTGCATCAGAAGCCAGGTCTGTACCTGGACTTCTCAACTTTGTGTGCATTAGTTTCTGTTGTTTTCACTGTGTGATTTGTGTTTCTGTCACTTGAAATTCAAAATCCATGTTTAATCAGGGGCTTTGTCTTAAGTTGGGTTCCTGAAGCAGACCCTGAGACAAGATGTGAGTTCAAGTAGTTTACTTGTCAGGGGATCCCCAGAAAATAACAGGGGAGAATGAGAACGTGAGATGGGAGAGGGAAGGGAGGGGATAAAAGGAAGCTTTGTGAAGCAGTGTGTCACTTGAACATCTCTGGGGCTCTCTGTAGAACACATCTCAAATTTGCCTCACCCCGCCCCAGGTGATAAGGCTAGAGTATTTAGCTGTAGCTCCCATATGCCATTGGCTCCTGGGGGCGCTGACTCCCTGACATTTAAGTCTGCCTCTTGCTCAGATCAAGAGAAAGATGTTAAACAGAGAATCTTAGGTGCTTGCAGTAGAAGTCTGACCAACCACATATACTGGAAAGATGGTGTTCAGGACTATGGTGAGAACACCTGCAATGTATACCACAGTCTTGAAGGGTGAGTGCATTGACTAAAGGCACATAGAACAAAGTCTCTCTCTTTACAGGCCAAAGTGGGAAGCTGGTAATATATAATGGAAAGCTGCTAGAATTTGGATTTGGAAAGAGCAGACTTGAAATGTTATCCCCAAACCTTACTGATTGTGTGGATTGGACAAATCTCTTAATGTCTTTGATTCATCTGTATGTTTCCTCATCTGTGGAATGAGTAGAATGATAATAAAACTGACTTCCGAGCCATGCAATGAGGACCAAACGAGGTGCAGAATGGATGAGAAATGCCTTTAAACAATTGATTTTAATTTTTTTATTAGGGAGTCTTAGAAAAGAAGTTTCCATGTTGGAGGGTATTCAAAAATTACTTGAAGAACTTATTAAAAATAGAGTGACATCTAGAATTTCTGATTCAGGTCACCTAGAGTGTGACCCTAGACTCCTCATTGTTCAAATGTCACTCTATAAGACTAAAACACGTGGCTTGTGGGTCATACGTTGAGAAACACTGCAACTGGACAGAATATATGGAAGGAGAAAGCAACAGGCTGTGACTGAAAGATAGGCCTGAGAGAGGAGCTGAAGGTCATGCAGGAAACTAAAGGGAACTCGGGTTTACCCTGTGAGCAAAGAGGCAACATGTTAAAGGCTTTAAAATAGGGGAGGAGCACCTGGGTGGCTCAGTCAGTTAAGTGTCTAACTCTTAGTTTTGGCTCAGGTCTCGATCTCATGTTTGTGAGATGGAGACCCATATTGGGCTCTGTGCTGACAGTACAGAGCCTACTTGGGGTTCTCTCTGTCTCTCTCTCTCTGCCCCTCCCCAGCTCATGCTTTCTCCTTCTCTCCTTCTCTCTCTCAATAAATAAATAACCATTTAAAAAATAATAAAATAAAATAAAATAAAATAGGGGAGTGATATGATTAGTACCACAGGAGAGAAATGCCTTTGGCTGCAGCACTGAGAAAAGATTAAGGTGGGTAGCAAGGTGAGGACTAAGAAAACAAGACTGGGGAGGCTGGTAGGAAATGAGATCGGGAACTGGGGGAATGAACCTGAGAACAGAAGACATGGGGGTGGAGAAACAAATGCTAATAACAGATTTTAAGAGAAAAAGCAGAACACCAAAATGTATATGCATATTGTATGTTCCTATTTTGTTCATACATTTGTGTGTATATATGTGTAAACACACACACACACACACACACACACACACACACACACACACTTAGAAGAAAAGGAAATGCAACCAAATGTTAATGCTTATCTCTGAATAGTACATTACAATGGAGGTTTTAAGTCTTTTTTTAAAAACAGATTTTTTGGCGGACTCCTGGGTGGCTCAGTTGGTTAAGCATCTGACTTCGGCTCAGGTCATGATCTCATGGTTCATGGTTTCAAGCCCCGTGTTGGGCTCTGTGCTGACAGTCAAGCTGTCTGTCTTGCTCGGAGCCTGCTTCAGATTCTGTGTCACCATCTCTCTCTTCCCCTCTCCTGTTTGCTCTCTGCCTCTCTTTCTTTCTCTCTCAAAAATAAATAAACATTAAAATAAATAAATAAATAAATAAATAAATAAATAAATAAATAAATATAAATAAATGAATAAAAACACATTTTTTCTTCCATTAATAAACATGTATTACTTTCATGATTATATAAAAAAGAATATAAAGAAAGAAAGGGGGAAACATTTCATTATAAAACAATTTCACAGGAATGGCTGAGGAACAGCCAAAGAGGAAAATCTACAAAAGAACAAGTCATTCTTCGTGAGGACTTAGAAGCAAATTCTGGGGAAATCTTTAGCACTATTAGTTAACTGTGATGTGGTTATTTAAGCTTTTTTTCAGCTCCTACTATTACCTCATATGCCTTTAAAATATAATTAAATAAAAGTTACTGCAGGTTGATTGATGGCTGGAATCTTGCTCACTTGCAAAATGGGTAGAACTTGAACTGTGTATATATTGCACATTCAAGAGGTGAAATGCAGGGCTCCTGGGTGGCTCAGTCAGTTAAGCGGCCGACTTCGGCTCAGGTCATGATCTCGTGGTCCGTGAGTTTGAGCCCCACGTCGGGCTCTGTGCTGACAGCTCAGAGCCTGGAGCCTGTTTCGGATTCTGTGTCTCCCTCTCTCTGACCCTCCCCCATTCATACTCTGTCTCTCTCTGTCTCAAAAATAAACAAACGTTAAAAAAAAAAGAGGTGAAATGCTTTTCTGTTTCTTTAATGATTTTTAACTTTAAGGTAGAGTCAGATATGCACAAGGGAGGAAAAAACAATCCATAGTTTTTAGAACTGACAAAAAAATGTGTAAGGCTTAGTAAAAATCATGCCAAGAAGCATGGTGTGGTAATATATCTAAGAAAATCCAATATATCAAGTAGTTCTTAGATTAGCATATGTTAATTTTGGTTGAATGAAACTTGATGGTTGTTTGGAAGTGTAAAAGAGTAAATGTAATTCATGACCGCAAAATTTGGGGTAACATAGCATGGAGCATTCAGGATTGGCTATTTTTCTACTTTTAATGCACTTCTGATGAAGCTCTCACATTCATACTGTCACTTTAGGGAGGGGGTCCAAAGGTTCCTGGGCTCCCAAAAGCAGCCCTTAAAAATCTTCACAGTGCCTTTCTGTTGACATCTAATACAGGATAGGAACCAGGATAACTGGGTTCAAACAGGTAAAGGACTAGTCACCTCACAACGTTAACAAAGGGTTCAAAGAGGGATTTTCATGAAAAGCTAGGTTTAGCAGGGGCATCATCATGGTAGAGGAGGATAGGAGGGTTTGTGCTCTATCTACCATCATTCTAAGCAAAACAAATGGCCGAGAAAACTTACCAAGAGAAAAAAGCCTCGTGCATATTTAAGCAAAGGTTGTAAATAGGATTGCAGGGCACAGTTTGTATTCTAGAGAACATTGGGACTTGGGTAGAAATTAAAACAAAGCAATAAGAAAAAAACCAAGCAGATCTCAAAGTCAATACTACAGAAACACCTGCTATTTGCTGTTTACTGCCCAAAAGGTCAAAATGTCTCCCTACAGTCTTGTATAGGAAAAGAGATACTTAAATCCAATGATTCCTACTTTATGGACTGTGGACTTCTAAGGAACCAGGGATTTTGCAAGGTGGCTTTATACCTGTAGAAACACAAGTCTTAGATAAGAAGATATAAGAACATAGAATTACCTGCAAAGAGGATTTGCATTGCTTCCCACCTATATTTATATACCTACTACTATTTTTCAAATGTATATCAATTTAATTGAAATTAATTCTTAGTAACTTTGGACATTTGATCTGTTAATAACAAATCTGCAATAAACACATACCAAAAATATGTCAACTGTGGTGTGAGAGATGGTAAAAATATTTAACATCAAAGGAGCCCTTCCTTGCTCAAAAAATCTAGGAATGCCTGCCTTAAATAATTTACAAGTATCAGTATATAATAAAGAGTTTCTGCTAATAGCTTAGAGCAGTGGTTCTTAATCTTGGCTGCATGTTCTAATTACCCAGGGAGTTTTCAAAAACTCCACTGCCCAGGTCATGCTCAGAATCTGTGAGATGAGACCCCACCATCAGAATGTTTAAAGCACATGTATTTCAATTTTAATTTCTTTGAAAACCAAAAGACACACATGGTAAACCTTTCCACATATAAACAAGCATATGCAATGAAAAGTCTCTCTCCTACCTCTTATTCCAACACCTATTCTCTTGTCAGACACTACCACTATTTCCAGCTTCTGGGCAATGATGCAGAGATACCTTAAGCATACATAAAGGTAAAAATTGATATTCTTGTTATGATATGAATTTTTAACAATTATCTTTGCCAAACATAGGACAGCCTATACTGTATGGATGGATGTAGTATAAAGTCATGATCCCATGGGTCGCAAAGAAACAAGCTGCTAACCTGAGCAGGATCAATTGCTTCTATGTTTTGCATGCATCTTCCTTTGCTATATGTTATTAATTTTGCCATCTGTTAGCACTCAGTGACAGACAAGCAGTAGTAGACACCAAAGGTTAGGAAATACTTTGGGAGATAAACTTTAGTTTGAGAAAATTCTATCAGTTAACTTAATTTGTATGCAAATAAATATCACTGCCATTGCCTTGAAGAATTTGGAGCTGTGCTTGGGTGGAGAAGACAGAAAGTGGTAGAACAGAGAAAGGACGGTTTGTTCTGGCTCTATGCCTTTAAATATCCAGACACTAGAAGAGGGTGAGCCAAGCACAAAAACCATGTCTCAAGAGTTGTCCGAGATTAATTAGAATTTGTTTTAAATGCCACGTCTTTATCTTTTCATTCCCTTTATCTCTGGCTTTCCCCTTTTAACAACCCACTGGACCCCCACCCCTTAAAGTCAGGGACAATGTCTTGTCACCAGTGCATCCCTAGTGCCTTGCACAGTGGCTGGGTTTGGAAGGCAAGAGCCATACAAACAGAGGAATCCCAGCAGATCTACTAGCAAAAAGAGATGACCCTCAAGCTTCAGTGAGAAGTGGGTGTGAGTGCCTGGAAACAGGGCAAAGGGAGATCTGCAAAAGTCACCAAAGAAAATGTTGTCCCAGGGATTTCTCAAGGAAAGAACAAAAATCAGAAGGGGTGGGTTCAAGTTCCAGTGCTGGTACCATCTATCTGGCCTCGAGCTGGACAATCTTTTTGCCCTTGGAACTGGGTTTTTTGAAGCCTGGGTTTCCTTAGAGATATGGGGTGGGTTGGAGTACTGTGAGAAGTGGCCACATGCATTAGTCCCACTTCGTTCAGAACAGTTTTTGTCTTATCTGGTTGGGAGTTCTCCATAAAATCTTATTTTAACGAAGAGTTTTCTTGCTTTAAATTTGGTTAAATTCCACTAGACTGATCATTTCTGAGATTTAATCTGGCTCAAAGATTCTAGGGTTCAATAATTTCTAGATTTAGGGTCTACAAAATGAATATTTCAGGCTCTTGAACTTTAAAATTTGTTTCTTCTTTGGCCTGGGAATGAATCATTTTCTAGAAGTGCCACTGAAAACATTATAAAAACGTCCTCATACTGAAACGCTAAAGGCACGTAGGCATAAATGCATTAATGGCTTTTCATTATTTCCTAACAAAATCAATACTTCTCTTTTCTGGTTAGATTTGTATAACAGCAAATAGGATTTTCTAGGCTTATGAGTGGCCCACAAAGACTTATCTCTTACAGTGAAAATTTCCAGTCAAAATCAAAATGTGGAAAATATTTTTGCTTCCCCCCAACTTCCCAACAAGCCAAGGAGGAAGCACCACTTTTCTGATAGCGCCCACTTCACTTCATTTAAAGATAACAAATGAGAGAGACACTATCCTAATAGGAATCAGAGGACTGAGGATTAATTATTTCCCAGGCAGCTGACTCTCCCACCCTGTTGGAGGGCAGGCTCTTCCTCAGGGAGCCCTTCCGCACTGCTGATAATGCGCCTTATGCAGTGAAACAGCAGCAACTGCAGTTGTCACCCTAGATTTTCAAGTTCTCAGGGCTTAGGACTTAGAAAAAATGAGATTCCGGGGCATATTGGGCGGGGCACTGGACTAGCATCTAACAAACTTGAGTTTTGGTCTTGGCTTCACCATGTAACTTGCCTGAGTCTCAAATTTTTCATCCCAGAGGTGGGGATGATGATCCATGTTCTCTAGATCTCAAGGAGTCTTCAGGAAACAAGAGGCATGAAGGTTCTTTAATGAGGGTCATCTTCGCCTGAGCTACTACAACAAAATACCTTAGAGGGGGAGGGGGCTTAAACATTAGACATTTACTTCTCACAGTTCTGGAGGTTTGTTAAGTCCAAGATCAAGGTATCAGCCAATTCAGCTCTTGGTAAGAGTTCTCTTCCTGACTTGCAGATGGCCACCTTCTCATTGTATCCTAAGAGGAGGGAGAGAGGGAGGGAGAAGGGGAGGGGGAAAGGAAAGGGGGAAGGGGGAGATGGGGAGGTGGAAGGAGCAAGGGGAGAGAGACAGCTTGTACTTTGATCTCTTCCTCTTCTTACAAGGATACTAATCCCATCATAGAGCCCCACCCTCATGCCCTCGTCTTAAACTAAGCACCTCTCAAAGGCCCACCTCCAAATACCATCACATTAGTGGTTAGGGCTTCAATACATGCATGGGGAGGGGCACAAACATTCAGTCCATAACAAAGGTGAAGCACTATAGAAATTAATAAACTATGTATTGGAGAGTATGAAATGATGTTGTCAGCATTTATTCCAGTCTTTCTAGGATGCCTTCCTGGATTGCAGGCCTAGAAGTTAAAAACAACATTTCTCAGGGTACTTGGGTGGCTCAATCCATTAAGCATCTGACTCTTGATTTCAGCTCAGGTCATGCTCTGGAGGTTCCTGAGTTCGAATCTCATGCTGTCAGGCTCTGCATGGACAGTGCAGAGCTTACTTGGGATTCTCTCTCTTCCTCCTTTGTGCCCCTTCCCTGCTCTTTCTCTCTCAAAATAAATAAATAAACTTTTACAAAAAGACATTTCTCAAATGACCTTGCATCTGATGATTGTGGGTATGATTTGGACTTTGCTAAACACATACGTTTATGAGAGACTTGAGTATGGAATTGGGTGTAGTTGTGACAGAGGAGGCATGGTTTAGCAGTGGACAGCTGGAGGGGCTGCCTCCATGCAAGAAAGGTAGTTTTGTAATTGTGGTGGAAGCAGTGTCTCCTTGTCAGCAGGTTCTCCCTTGTCAGCACTTCTTTCTTGGAAGTTCCACTGGTTAGTTCCCTTAGTCCTTCCAGTGATTCTGCAAACCATTTAATAATCAGCTGTAAATCCTACCTTAAACTCACTGGACTCAGAAGATCTTGCTTTGTCTCTTTAGGTCAGGTGCCAAGGCCAGTTAGGATCTCAGAGAGGTGGAAACAGGTGTTCAAGGTGATGTTCAGATGTTAAAAAATTCTGCGTGGATTATACAGAGTGTCTCCAGACAGACTGCAGGAGAAGTAGATTGAGGAGCTGATCTTTGGACTAATTTGGTGAAGGTACTTGTATGTCATGCTAAGGACATTACGCTTTTATTCTTTTTTTTTTTTTTTTTTAAAGAAAGGCAGACTGCCACATGCAGCACCTCATTTGGACGTGTCTGGAGTCTTGGAAGCTTGACTTCCCTACGTTCTCCTACAAATGGACCTTGAGAGCTCGTTTGGAGTTTCTAGCAGGGGAGCGCAGCTACTTGTATACCCTTGACCGAAGAACAGTCCTCCTTTATCGGGGAAGGTCGTCCTCTTCGACCGAGCATGCAGCTTCAGGAGGGACACACATGGAGTGGTGAGGGAGGAAGGGGAAATCTGCCTATAGCCAGCCAGATCAGCTGAATCAACCCTGGCAATCAAGGGGGTGACAGATGTTGCAGCCAGATCGCCCTCACATCCCATTATGCTTTTATTCTGTAGCTGAGACCAACATATTTTTGTGCGTGTTCTGAATATCAACCTGGATAAAGAAGAGTGACAAACAACCCCAGAATGTTAGGGGCTTAGAACAAGGGAATGCTTATTTCTCGCTTATTCTTCCTTTATGTCTGATACAATTAGACACCAATTCAGTTCCACTTGACTTTACTCTAGGACCTACTAATAGTGCACCTTCTTTCTACCTGGAAGATTGTAGGTCTTTTGGCAAAGGGAGAGAGAAGTTAGAAAACCACATGTGGGGGGCACCTGGGTGGCTCAGTCGGTTAAGCATCTGCCTTCAGCTCAGGTCATGATCTCACACTCTGTGAGTTCAAGCCCTGCGTCAAGCTCTGTGCTGATAGCTCAGAGCCTGGAGCCTGCTTTGGATTCTGTGTCTCCTTCACTCTCTACCCCTCCCCCGCTCATGCTCTGTCTCTCTCTGTCTCAAAAATAAATAAAAACATTTAAACAAATTTTTTTTAAAGAAAACCACATGTGGTTTGCATCATGGGTAAACCTGAAGGACATGATGCCAAGTGAAATAAGCCAAACAGAGAAAGAACAAACACTGTATGCTCTCCCTGAGATGTGGAATCTAAAAAAGTGGAACTTGTAGCAACAGAGAGTAGAACAATGGTTGGCAGGAGCTAGGAGGAGGAGAAAAAGGAGACATGTTGGTTAAAGGGTACAGATTTTCAGTTATAAGATGAATAAGTTCTGGGGATCTGACTGTAGTTAACAATACTGTATTATACATTTCAAAGTAAATCTTAAGTGTTCTCACCATACACACACACACATGCGCATGCACGCGCATGTGCGCGCGCACACACACACACACACACACACACAATGGTAACTAAAAAGAAAGAAAGAAAAGTGCATGCAGGCTCTTACAGCCTCTGCCTGGATATGTTACAGGACATTCCCATTCCCATTTGGTTAGCTGAAACAACTCACACAGCCAACCCTGATACCCTCGTTCCTCCTCCCAAACAGAGTGATTGGCAGAAACATTTTTTAACAATAATACAATTTGCCATACTCTAGAAGACTTGCAGAGAGGAGATTGTACTGAGCACTCATTGGCCAGCATACATTCTGTTGTGGTGGCACCAGAATGGAGTGGGTGACACGACAGGCAAGGTCTTTGGCTTCATGGAGTTTTTAGGCTAATACGTATGATGTGTCATAGTGTTACAAACTTTTTCATTATCTCATTTAATCCTTATACTATTATTATCCCTCATTTATAGATTAGTAAACTGAGGCTTCCTGAAGTAAAATAATTTGCCCAAGTCCAGACAGAATGTGGACGACCAGATCTGAACCCAGGCAGTGTGAGCCCAAACTCCATGTGCTTACCCTCCATGGTATATCATCACTCAGCTGCAGTAATGAGAAGGAAGTGTGGTGGAGACCAGGGCGATGGGGAAGAGTTAAGGGCGTCCTGAGCAGATAGCAAGTAGTAGATATGAGTAGTGAGTGAGAGGAGTCTCAGATGAGTGAGGACACTTCGCAGATGAGTGAGTGGTTTAACTCTTCCTAAATGTAAGTAAGTCAGAAGGAGCTGATTTGTGAGAGAAGATGGTAAACAGGTTTTCAGACCATTAGGTTTTGAGACATTTATGAGGCATCTAAATAAATTTTAGAAAAACTAGTTCGGAATCCAAAAAGGAAGTGAGGAATAGAAACACAGGGACAGGGGCGCCTGGGTGGCGCAGTCGGTTAAGCGTCCGACTTCAGCCAGGTCACGATCTCGGGGTCCGTGAGTTCGAGCCCCGCGTCGGGCTCTGGGCTGATGGCTCGGAGCCTGGAGCCTGTTTCGGATTCTGTGTCTCCCTCTCTCTCTGCCCCTCCCCCATTCATGCTCTGTCTCTCTCTGTCCCAAAAATAAATAAACGTTGAAAAAAAAGTTAAAAAAAAAAAAAAAGAAACACAGGGACATGGTCGTGTAAGGTTTTCATTGATGTTATGAAATAGGAGAGATTGTATCCTAGGTGCAGATTAGTTTATATGGTTAAATAGCTAATTTCAAACTGCTACAAATCAGAGTAACTCAATGGATTTTTTTTTCTGGAGCATGTGGGAGATTTTTCAGGTGTGGCTCAATTTGGAAGTTACCTTCTTCCAAAAGTCTCTCAGGGTCAGGCGCTAGATCAGACACTGCAGAGTATGTGTTAGAGAAAAATAAACCTCCTTATGTTTCATACTTACATGGATCTTTGCTGCAGCTGAGAGGAATCAAAATGAGGAAAGTATGAAGAGTTCACATATATTCTATACTTCATGTCAGAATTAGAAAATTCTCTACATCTGGAATATCAGAAGTAAATATTCTAATCCATAAAAGTGTGAAATATGGACCAGAGTGGATGCCAAAAATAATCACCAAATATTGAGTGAGACTTAGGGTCTGACAAGAAGGAAAGGGAGCAATTCCTCTGAACCACCCCGATGAAGCCTTTCCCCAATGCCCTGTTTGAATAAATGTGAGTTATTTCAGAAGGAACTGAGGGCACAGTGTTTTAAAGTTGGAAACGTGTCATAATGCAGTTCTTTGCAGTTTCTGTGTTCTGCTCCATAAACCATAATTTATCTTTGTGGCCTGCTTTTTTGTTCTGGAAAGAACCCTTTTCAGTCCTGCAAATGTAAGGTAAGTACCCAAATACTGCCCTCAGGGAAACCTTGCATGTAGCAAATAAATATGTAAATATTTAAAACTGAAATACTAAGTAAACTGCATAGCAATGTAAACTGGAAGTTTTAGCAAAGTGTATCCCTGAGTTGTCAAATTCTTCACACTAAAATGGTAGATTGTCCTGTGCTTGAATATGTGGCTTTCTCACATGTGTGAATTCTCAACTAAACAATTATTTATGGGGTGCCTGGGTGGCTCGGTTGGTTAAGCATCAGGCTCTTGATTTTGGCTCAGGTCATGATGTCACGGTTTGTGCCCTGAGTAGGGCTCTGCACGGAAAGTGAGGAGCCTGCTCGGATTTTCTCCCTCCCTCCCTCTCTGCCCCTCCCCCAATTTCACACACGTGCGTGCGCGCGCACACACACTCTCTCTCTCTCTCTCTCTCTCTCTCTCTCAAAATAAGTAAGCTAAAAAAAAAAAAAAAGAAAGAAAGATAATATAACATCTGATTCAGTGGATCTGGCCTCATGTTTAAAAATAAAAACAAAAGAAGGCACCTGGGTGGCTCAGTTGGTTAAGCGGTTGAGCGACTGACTTTGGTTCAGGTCATGATCTAGCAGTTCATGAGTTTGAGCCCCACATGGGGTTCTGTGCTGACAGCTCAGAGCTTGGAACATGCTTCAGATTCTGTGTCTCCCTCTCTTTTCCCCTTCTCTGCTTTCTCTCTCTCTCAAAAATAAATAAACATTAAAAATTAAAAAAAAAAAAAAACAAACACCTATTTATAAGAAATAAGCACCAAGACCAGGCTGTTTCAAGAGACTAACACGGACCTGTTCTCTGTTCTTGGTGCTGGAGAAAACTGGTGCTACTGGCATGGGATTCCTGGTCTCCACAGGTGTGCTACACGGCTCAATGAACCAGACTGGGGAAAGAAGTGTGGGCCAGATCTCATCCTGAGAGGAAGGGAGTGATCTGCCTTCTCTAAGAGGACTAAATCATCTGACTGTCAAGTATCCTTCCAAAAGGCTAGTCTCAGGGCATGAACAAGGGGAGGGAAGTCCTCTCTCTCTCTCTCTCTCTCTCTCTCTCTGTCGGATTACAAGTACTTTGAAATTGGGGAAGAGGATGGTGAGGCCAAAATTCCCAGGGAAGTGGGGATTTGGGTACATTCTGGGGAGGGGGCATATTGAGTGGTCTCTTCCCTAGGGCTGCAGGTCAGGACCTAAGTGATGAGGACCCACTCAAAGGACATTTCAGTTAGACCAAATCTCTGGAAGCTAAGATTAGTTCTTCTGGATGGAGTTGTTAAGTTCCAGTCTGTGTTGTGCTTCTGTTCTCCTTCAGTTTACAGCCTAGTCCCATCATGCTGTGTGTCTCACTCATGCTGGGAGGGCTGTAAGAGCACTGTGGGTTCTCCTAAGGCCACTGGGGATCTTAGCAGTGGTCTCCATCAGAGGAGAGCTGTGGCCAGCAGAGTAGCCATCACATGAGGGTAACAGCAACAGAGCCCCCTAGGAAGGATTGTGCTTTTTTCTAATTCATGCAAAGATGCACATTAGTGTGAGCTAGTGGAAACCCTGCCTTCTTTGCTGGGGAGAACCTCTATCCCTCATCTTGCCCAAAGATCCCTCCTGGGACTCTTCTAATTTCCCACCAGGAAAGCAGTCAACAAACCTCTCCTATGTCTCCAACTTGTCCTTTCTATCCAGGGAAGCCAAAAGGACTCTGGGCTTGATACTAAATTCCCCAGGGGGTACCCTCTGGCACAGCCTGCCTATTCTAACCAATGACCCCTAAACCACTCTCTTCCTCTTACTGTGAATGCCAACCAAACACCCCATAAGGAATATGTCTGAAAATGCTACCTTTTGAACAACACTTCAAATGGCAAAATAAAATTACAGACCCACAACTCCTGATCTTGAAAGGACTGTAGATGTCTTTTCTAGTTCTTCATTCTCTTTATGTTCTAAATCAGTGTTTTTCTTTCTGTTGGTTCCTCGATTTTGCATACAATAACTTGGCACAAAGTACCTGGACTCTTTTGTTGCACCCATACATTTCAAGCCAAGCTATTAATGTCGTGTCATAGAACAAAGCATCCTGAACAGAAACAGCTCAAATGGAACACTTAAGTTATCTTCCAGGTAGCAGGACTGTATTTGAAATCTGAGGTTTATTTACGTTAAAATTGCTAAGTGAAAAATTACTTGAATTTTTCTACCCATGTGAACCAATGGGCTTGCTTTTTGCCTCCAGGTTCTTTTAAATTTTTTTTTTTCAACGTTTATTTATTTTTGGGACAGAGAGAAACAGAGCATGAACGGGGGAGGGGCAGAGAGAGAGGGAGACACAGAATCGGAAACAGGCTCCAGGCTCCGAGCCATCAGCCCAGAGCCCAACGCGGGGCTCGAACTCACGGATCCCGAGATCGTGACCTGGCTGAAGTCGGACACTTAACCGACTGCGCCACCCAGGCGCCCCATTGCCTCCAGGTTCTTATGTGCATCTCTGTGTGTGCTTAACAGACTTCAGCCCCAAAAAGCAAACAGGAAAGCAAAAGGGGAGAAACCTTGGTTGAAGATGAGAAAACTTAGCTCATTTGTACCCTATTTGGGTGCCTTCTTATTATTTGTCTTTGAATGTGTCAATTCAATCTCCTATTGTTCATTTCCCCTTATGTAAAAGTAGTATTAGTAAAAAGGTATAAAAACAGTAATCTGAAAAGTTCTTGAAATTATAAAGAGCTTGCTAATGAAAAATAGTAATTCTTTCTTCATATGGTCTACTTACTACAGTTCCTGGGAACACTTGCGCTAGCAGGAATCTGGACTTTATTTTAAATGAATTTCCATAGGATCCTAAAAGCATTTGGCCTTTCTTTATGTTAATTGGTATAAATGTGGAAAAAAATATGTGCAGCCAATAAATATTTAAATTTCATGTCATATTTTCCTTTTGATGTTTATGATAATTCCTGGGAGAAAATATTTACACAAGTGTTTTAATCCTGCATTCCCAGAAGACAGAGCCTGAGGCAAAACATGTATGCTAATATTTATCAGAGAATATAATCCCCAGGTGGCAGGAATAGGGAGAAGGGAGTGAAGCAGATAAGTGTCACCAAGCTGACTGCCACATGCTGGATCTCAAAGGACACTTATTTATGAAGACTTGTAAATGACTGAGACTCTGGAAGGCCCACTGTCTCGGGGAGAAAGGGAGAAGAGTGTATCGCTTCTCCACTTGCATTTCTCATTGGCCAAAAGCTTGCCTCCCAGGTTTGCATGAACTCCCCCACACCTGAAGGTTGTGCCTGCCTCAGTAGTCCAAGCATCTCTGACTGCAGTTCAGGGCTGAGCACTGTCAGGCTGCACCTGAGTGTGAAGTCAGGCTGTGCTGCAGCAGCCCCTGGCCAAGCAAGCATCCAAAGCCCCAGTGGAGGGTCAGGCTGCAAGGGTCTTAAATGGTGCCTAAGTAGTGGCAGCTCAGGACAGACTTAATATTTACTTTAGGGATTATTTTATTCTGCAAAATGTAGTTCATTTGTATTTACTTTCTCTTTCACTTTTCATAAGAATATAGTCAACGGTTGCCACCAAAATGGCACACCTATTAATTCTTACATGTCCTAGGGAAAGAACACCCAAAAACCATACAGCTTCTGGAGTATTTATAAATATTGCAAAGCTTCATGGAAATGCTTTTGGGAGACCACATTTGAAAACTGAGTTTTCCCAGGGCTGCTAGGTGGCTCAGTCGGTTGAGCATCCAACTCTTGAATTCGATTCAGATCATGATGTCAGGCTCCATGCTGAGCATGGATCTTGCTTGAGACTCTCTCTCTGTCTCTGTCTCTGTCTCTCTCTCTCTCTCTCCCCCTCTGCCCCCTCCCCCACTCACATGCTCTCTCCTTCTCTCTCCCTCTTTCTCTCTAAAAGAAAGAAGGAAAGAAAGAAAGAAAGAAAGAGAGAGAGAGAGAGAGAGGAGGGAGGGAGGGAGGGTGGGAGGGAGGAAAAAAACTGAGTTTTCCCTGTGTTATGCTCTGCATCCACAAGTCTTACATGCCCTTGGTTAGGAAAGGTGACCTGCTAGAGAGTGCTAACCAGGAGATTCCAGGGATTTCTTAGCCACTTAACCAGTCTCAGATTTCTAGCACTGGCTCTAAGGCAAACCATGAGGGTAGGCTTTCCTTTTCTACTTTCACATGTTTTCTTTGAGAACAATTCTTCCACCTTCCTAGTCAGTCGCAACTCCAGATTCCTCTTGCTCTCATGCTGCTCCAGGCAGAACTCAATTCCCATCCAGTCTTGAGTTTCCAAATGCTGCGTGCATGTTCATGGGCAGTGCACTTCTCTCTTATTCATTCATTTAACAAATATACTATCAAGCATCTACTCTGTGCCAGGCATTCTTTTAGGCCCTGGAGACACAGTGATGAACACAGACAACTCCTTAGCTCCTGTGGTATACTACGTTCTAATGGAGGAAGCAGTTAATAAGCAGGTAAACTAATAAAAAAAATGTTTTACTAATGATAAGTATATAAGAGAAATAAAACAGGGTGATGAAACAGTCTTGTAGGCTCTGAGAATCTAACTCTGGCCTAATTTGTTCATGACTGGCTACTGTTATAACGTGTCACTACAACTATAAGAGAACTGCACTGTGAATGCCTTTAGGCATCATAGGAGTCTCCTATCTTCAGTGTCTCTTCAAGTGCCCATTAGCCACTGAATGCCAATGAGAGACAAGGTCTTAGTCCAACAAATATGTGTTCTTGAGGAAGAATAGATGACCGTTTGAGGTACAAGAAGCCTTCTTCCAACACGCCCTCCCCAGGTAACATGATGCCTGGAGGTTCTGCCCAGGAATGTTCCCTGGGAGGTGTCCTGTAATGAAAGTTCAGTGGTTTTGAAAGAAGAATTTGGCCTGTCCACTTTCACCAGGAGTTGTTTCTTTTATTATTAGACCTAGATTGATATAATTGGAATAAAGTGTCACAACCAAGTTCCAAATTAGCTCAATTTTTAGACAGTGATTTTTTTACCCAATGTACTCCTCACACTCTCAAAGGAAAGAGAAAAGACAGAAGAAAAGGCCAAGCAATATATACAAAGTAGGGTTTTAGTAGGCTTTCTGCTTTTATTATATCCACACATCATTGGTCAGAATAGGCAAGTTCATGTTGCGCTAAGAAATTATCTCAAAATCTCAGTAGTTTACTATAACAGAGGTTTCTTTCTTGCTCACAAAAAGCCTACTGTGGGTCCATATAACTCTTTAAAGCAACATTCCTCCATGTGTGATTCAGTGACCCAAGATGGGCATCTCAACATGAGTGCAAATCAGGCAACGTGACAGCTTGTCTATGCCTTGGCCTGGAAATGACACACATCATTCCCAGCCACAGCCCATTAGCCAGAACCAATCATGTAACCCTGCCTACCTGTGAGGATGCTGGGAGAAGTGGACAGCAACTGGAATGTTTGCAAAACACTTCTCTCTCTCCCATACCGGTCAGGAAGGGTATCAAGGAAAGAACACAGAATGAAAGGGGCACTCATGGGCCCAGGGAGCCTGGTCTCTGTGGCCTGACACTTCTGCCAGTGCCAACATAGGGAGATTTTGATACAATTTTACACAACAGGTAGAATTAGTTAGAAAGGACTCCTGGAGATGTATTTCATTTTCCTTCAAATTCTGCCACTACCACCTATTATCTGTGGCTGTGGTTACAACAACCTCTCCTAGAAGTTGTCATTTCCAAGACAGCTTACCCAAAATATCAATGTTACCTCAAAACAGTTTAAAATACTTACATGACAAGTTCTGGAAATAGGCCAAAAACATGTTTGCAAATAACCTATTTCAATCATTTTGTGAGATAATATGAATGTCAGCACTTTGATTTTTATCTTATTTTACATTTTGCTCAAATTCAGAGAGACTGGACATCATTATTTAATATTTTCCTTGGAAAACAGGAGCCTGGCATCTGCCCAGTTTTCACAGATTCTGCTGTGATAGGAATAGGCTCTGCAAATTACAAAAGACCCTCCTCAGGGGCCTATTCCTGTGGCTGAGGGAAGAGAAAGAAACTGTGTACATGGGCGTGTGTGTGTGTGTGTGAATGTGGACAGTTAGCATCAAAGTTTCTTCTCTTTTGTCAATTCTCCCAGCAAATTAGGATGGTAAGACTTAATTGTAAACTTCTGGAAAAGGAAGTAGATTGGAGTAATGGAAGAGATGGAGGAAAGTATGACCATTCTCAAGCTAATGCCTATCAAAGTATGGCAGATCATTTCTTCCCCATTCTTAGGCACTCTTAGATGTCATTCATTCATTCATTAATTCATTCATTCAACAATATTAAGGACCAGTGTTAATCTTTAATTGAGGAATAAAAAGCACTGAGGAATCAATGGTAAGTAAAATGATCACCTTGCTTGCTCAAGGAGCTCAGTCTAGATAGGAGACAAGTAGTATACAGAGAATCTCCTAAATATATATATATAACTTGCTAGTCATAGGCCTATGTTTGTTTGCTATCAGAACTGTTTTTTGCTCTTCCCCTGATCTGCTGCATTTCCTTTGCCTTCTGGTTTCCCGAGAAGTTCAGCCAACAGAAGACACTGTCAAGATTGGAGGGTTATAGGAGGGGGAAAGCCACAGGATATTTCTCCTCTCTCACTATGTCTCCCTTGGACAGTCCAGTCTGTGGCTCTAACTTCCATTATGCGGCTTCTCCCCTCAGATTCCAGCACCCATCAGGCATCCCCAACTTCTGGGTTCTGATAATATTCTTTCTCCCCATAATCCCTCCAGCCCCAGGGATGGCAATGGTTTTCACCAACAGTTGCTTCCCACAAGTACAGCATCTTTATAATGAGTTCCTTTAATTAATCTTCCTCTAACATGTGTTTCCTTCCTGGGCAATCACATAATAAAAAAAACTGTGATGAGGGCCGAAAAGACAAATATGTTGTGCCTAGAAAGTATATAATGAGGACCCTGTTGTAATATTAATGATCAGAGGAAGCTTTTCTGAGGAAGTGACATTTGTGCTGAGATATAAAGGCTAAATCAAAGTTAAATAGGCAAATTATGTGGTCAAGAGGGTCCCTAGACAAGGGAACAGTGTGGACAAAAGCTCCAAGTCAGAGGAGCTGAGAGCTGTGAAGAAATGGAAGTAAGGATGGTGGTACCTAAGTAGGGGGGGTGAGGAGGGAAAGGGTCAGAGAACAGGGCAGCAGAGTCAGGAACAGTTGGGATCATGTAGGCTCCATGGGCCATGTTAAGGCCTTCAATAGCTATCATGAAGACAATGGGAAGAAAGTGAAAGGCTTTAAGCAAAAGAATAAGATGATATGCATTTTTAAATGCTTACTGTCTCTATAAAGCAAAGCAGTAGTAGAAATAGGTGAGAATGGATATGAAGAGACCAGTTAGGATGTACCGCTATAGCTCAAGCAAAAGATGACAGTAGCTCCAGTAAAGGATAGTATTAGAAACGGCGACAAGTGGATAGACTCAAGAGATATTTAGGAGATAAATCGATAGGATATGGTGATTGATTTGTTGGGGGGTGGTGATGGAAAGAGGGATGTCAAGGATCACTTCTGCAGTTCAGCTTACACAGGTGGGTGGATGGATAGTGGTGCCACTCACCAACACAGGAAACATGAGAAGCAATGAGTTGTGTGTGCATGTATGGGGTAAGGAGGAGATAGATCATAGGTTCAATTTTGTTCACATTGAATTTAAAGTGCTTTAGTGGGACCCAAATGCATTTATCTCTGGTAGGCAGCTGGATAGATGGGGATAGAGCTCTGTGGCAGGTTGGATTTTTGTTCCTAATTCTTCACTATCCTGTAATATAATTTTACACCCACACCCTTTGCCATGTAATTTTACAGTGACTCTCACCAGTGGGAGGAGGATTTTTCCCCATTGATCTTTGCTTAGGCCATGTAACTTTCTTTGATCAGTAGAATAGTAGCGAATGAGATGTAAACAGAGACTTTAAATACGCTTTCACATTTGGCTTGCCCTTTTGTGCTTTTTTGATCTTCTGTGAGAAGAGTATGTTTTAGGTAGCCATTGGCCCCCAAGCCTAAGTCCCAGAATGAAGACATGTGGAGTCGACCTAAACACAACTTAAAGCCTGGGTCCAGCTTGGCCCAGCTGAGCACTGCCTTGCTAAGTTACTTGAAACTGTTATGCATCAAAAACCAAGGAGTATTTCCAAAGGGAAGTACCAGACAAGAGACTTAAATTCGAGTCATTAACCTGTAAATGATAATTATAATCATGGTATAGATGAGACCTCCCAGGGATCACATCCATTATAAAATATTTGGACACATCCACTTAGATTAAGTAGATGGACAAAGTTTCTCTAACCATCCTTCTTTCTCTGGCTCAAGTAGTCCATCTCATCTTACTATCTTCAGCCCCTCCTTTTATGGCACTCCAATCAGGCCTGATAATCAGGTACTGAGGCTCCAAAGCTGTGGTCCCTGTATTTACATCCAAACTCTTCATTCTCTATTCATCTTTTGACTAGTACAGCTATGATGCATTCTGACTTGGTATATCACTGAGTGGCAAGGGCTTATGCCTCTCAAACAATTTACTTTTCATATAGGACCTTCAATGCTTTGGGCCAGAGTCAATCAGAATATCAGGCTATGTGGAGTTGACTTTTTCTCCAAGGGAAGCCTCCATCTATTGACTGCCTACAACCATTAATGTAGAATACCATTCAACTTTCTCCAAATGCCAGTGGGAAGATTGAAGCAGGATCCTTTCTGAACGCTTGGTATAGATTTCTGGACAAGGGGAAGAGAAGACGCATATTTGTGTTATGCAAGCCACTGCACTGGTTTGTTCAGATGAGGAGTTTACATGGTTGCTCCAGCTTAGAATAGCTCATACTCTCATCTCTTTCTTTTTCTCTTTCTCATTTCTTTTCTCTCTCTCTTGTTTTCTTTTCTCTCTTTCTCTCTTTCTCATTTCTTTTCTCTCTCTCTTGTTTCTTTTCTCTCTTTCTCTACCCATGCTCTGTTCATTAATCAAAACTCTCTTTAGATTTGAATAAAGGAAACACAATAAAATTCTTAGATAAGTCTCTTGCCCTGTTCTGTGCAAATCCTCAACTTATTCACTACCATAATGGAAGTTTGTATTCATTTTCTTCCATTCCCCTGTTTCTCTCTGAAGAAATTCTTCATTACATTTGTAATCTATGTCTCTCTATTCAATAATTGATGCCTTTCATCTTTCTGAGGACTGTTACTAATAAAAATTTTCCTCTTATCCATTTTAAATCAACCTGAAATGGTGCTGAAGTTTTTCAATACTTCTGATGCAATACTTCTGATGCAAAGACCTATGATATTCACAGCTTCTTCACTGAGTGTTTAAAGGGTACCAGGCAGGTATTGGAGAGACTGGCTTGCAGCCCCAGCTCTTGCACTAGGAGCTTTGTCACCATAGGTAGTGTTGTCATTATCTTCAAAATGGAGATAATATGTTATTTGCCAAAAGTGACTATTGACTTAATTAAACTAAATAAAAAATTTTAATATGGTAAACATTGGGAGCTGTAGCTATTATGAGTGTAACTGAGCAAAAGAAAAAACTCAACTCACAGTAACTTTAGGAATTGAGTATATTTTTCTGATAGAACAAGTCTAGGCTTGGTTCAAAGATCAGTAGTCTCTTCTTTCCCCTTTATCTGGAGAGCATAAACTTTCCCAGAATGTATACCCAACAGACTTGCATTTATTTCTCATGGGCTAAAAGTAGGCCATATGGCCTCACCTAGCTCAAGGAAGACTAAAAAATAGAGTGTTTGGAGGTCAGCAAGTGGAAAGAAAAAAGTTGGAAATATTGGGGGGGGGGCAGTCATTTACAATTACCCACCACAGAAAGCTTTGAGTTAAAGTCACATTAACCAATACACCTACAATCTGGTACCAATTCCAAAGCACAGATTTCCTCCCCCACATCAAATAATTCTCTGACACCAGCTGGGTTCCTATAACTCAATTCTGACACCATCTACCTGGAGATAGCATAAGATCCCACAGGTTAAGGGATTAGTCCTACAAGGCTTTTCCCTACCCCCCACCCCCCACACTTCAGATGCTAATCATGAATCCAAACCTGGGTTGTCCATGTACTTCTGACTGACTGACTACAGACTGGACCCCATCTTTGGGTTTGAATAATTTTCTAGAGTGGCTCACAGAACTCAGAAACATTCTATTTACTAGATTCCTGACTTATTACAAAAGGATATAATTCAGGTACATCCAGATGGAAGCCATAGATGTATAGGGTAAGGTATGTGAGGGGCCATGCTCTCTGCAAGTGTGCCACTCTCCCTAAACCTCCACATGTTCACCAACCTGGGACCTCTCCAAACCCCATCCTTTTGGATTTGTATGAGGCTTCATTATGTAGACACAATTGATTAAATCATTAGCCAGTAGCAGATGATTCAATCTCACGCCTCTCTCCTCTCCCCAGAGGTCAGCCGGCTGGAATTGAAAGTTCTAACCCTCCAGTCACATGGTTGGCTCCTCCACAGCCAGCTTCCATTCTTATGTGCTTTGCAAAAGTCACCTGATTCACATAAACTCAGGTGTGGTTGAAAGGAGTTTGTGATGAATATTAAGACACCTTTATTGTTCTTATTATTTAGAAACTTCCAAGGGTTTTAGGAACTCTGTGCCAGGAATGGGGACAAAGACCAAATATATATTTCTTATTATAAATCACAATACCACACTCCTAAAACCTCCCATTTGAGAAGCTGAAGTGCTTCCATAGGTACAAAAAGTCTGTTTGCTCAGAGAGAGCAAAAACTAGAAAAAGGAAGTTATATCTGTCCTAAGAACCAAATGCACACTGTGCCTCTCCCTCGGGCTGTGCTTCCCCTAGATCTAGGTTATAGGCCCAAAGCAATCAGATGACTCAGTTGGCTTCATAAATAGAATTTCTCAACAATAGAATGTTCTTCTCTGGCTCAGAGATACTTAACCCAGTGACTAAAAAGTGTAGGATCTAGAGACAGATGGGCATAGATTGAATTCTGACCTTGCCCTTATCTAGCTATTGATCTTGGGTAAATTAATGCTTAAAACCTTCATGTTACTCATTAGAAAATGAAAATAACAGTTCTGCTTAATTCCTTTTATCACTATGAAGATTAAATGGAAAGCACTAAATACAATAGCTTCTGTATTCTAGCCCCTCAGTAAAGAGTAACTCTTATCAATAGTAACACTTTTCAAATTTACAGATTTCTCAAATTTATTTTAAAGATCCAAGTTAACTATAAAAGTTATGCCAAATAATGATCTCTTTTTCCTTTCCTCTACATCTAAAATTGAACTACAGGTTCTCTTGCTGGAATCCACCCTAGATTTTTAGTAACTGTTAGTGTTTAAGTAACAAACTCCTCCGTGCATTTACCAAGGCCTGTGAAGAAAACTATGCCGTTTCTGATCAGTTTGGTGATCAGTTCAGATAATATATCTAGTAAGCTTATTAGTTGCCTGCGGTAGTCTCTTGCCAAATTCAATTTGCAAAGACAACAGCTTTATAGCCATTTCTTTTAATCTTGTTTGTAATATTGCCCATTAGATAGAAGACGTACCATGCCAGATCTTGTTTATTTAAAAGCAAATTATAGGAGGTGACTATTGTGCACTAAGAGAAAAGAGTCCAATATTTCACCAGCAGGGCCACAAAATCACACATCTGCTTTTTGACAAGCTGACAGATCTCAAGAATTGAAACTTGATGAATCTTAATGCTGTCTGTCACATACTACAATGTTCTTCAATTATTTCTTTGTGAAAGAATGACTAATGATAATTCCTACTAGAGGATCATTTGCATATTCAAGCTCCATGTTTTGCAGAGAAAAGAATGCTGATTTGTTAAGAGGGCAAACTCCTTCCCTCCAGATTGAAATACTTCTTTTCTAATACAGCTACATTAAGCTTGCTGTTAAAACCCAGGGAGAGATAAAATAAAATTCAGGAGCTGAGTCCAATCTATTTTATTTCTAAGAAAAAAAACAGTATCTTTTTTTCATATTTTGGACTAGATTTCTTGAAAATGTGCTCTGCAGCTGCCATTGTTCATAGGGAAAAATTATCTGGATACAATTGGCCTAATCAACTCTTAATCTGAGAGCATAAGTGGATGATTAAACCTAGTGTTACCCACACAAGCAGCTGCTGACACCCAGGTCCTTTGGAAAATGCTGCTCCTGACTTAAATGCCAGGTAGGTGGCACTGAAGACTTCAGACACTGGGGCTCAGAGACAAGCTGAGCCATTGCATCTGGTGGAATCAGCTGCAGAGCAAAAGCCTGTTCTCTTGCCCAGATGAGTGAGTGCTAAGGTAGCTGTCCTTCCAACAGCATGAGCAGCTGCTGGCCAAGGTTGCCTCTTTCCAAAAGGTGGAGTTGGAAAGAATCAACCAAGGCCGTGCCAGTTTGATTTGTCAGACAGTTTGATACCGAGAACATATCAGGAGGACTGGCTGCTACCCTGAGATTGTACATGGTTCTTCCCAATTGCAGAGGAAACAGTAATATGACACAAGGTTAGAGGAAGCAGCAGCATCCTCTTGTTGGCCACATTCTACTTTGGCATAAAGCCAAACCTGCCTTGGGTTGTCAATAAAGTCCAACAAAGTTGGAAGTAGTGAGTGGTACACGAAGGATGATAGGAAGTGTCCAAATGAACTAAGAGGACAGGGTATTTCTGGTAGGAAGAATCTCCTGAGTCCAGCCTACAGGCTAGAAAACACCATGACACTTGTATCAGTTTTATAGGGCAGCTGTAGCAAAGCAACAGCAAACGCAGTGACTTAAAACAACAGGAATTTGAAATCAATTTGAAGCCTGAAATCAAGGTGTCATCAGAGCCATGCTTACCTCTGAAGCCTGTTGGGAAGAATCCTTTCTTGCCTTTTCCAGCTTCTGGTGGTTGCTGGTATTCCTTGGCTTCTCTCTGCCTCTGCCATTGCATGGCCTTCCTCACCGAGTCTCTTACAATCTTCTTACAAGGACACCTGTCATTGGATTTAGGATGTACCCTAATTCAGTATGACCTCCTCGTCTTACATGGATAACATCTACAAAGATCTTATTGCCAAATAAAGACACACTAGTATGTACCAGGTATTGGGACCTCAACATATCTTTTTTGGAGGGACAATTCAACCCACAACATTGACACATGAAGAACGATTAGGAAGCATCTAAGGGAATGTAAAGGAGAGGGTATTTCTGGTGGAAAGAATATCATGAGTCAGACTTGAAACACCATGATGATCCTGCAGGAAAATAAGTAAGGCAGTAGTCGGAGCTACCTTCCCTCACTCTTAACTCCCAGCAGATATGATCTCCCATGCTAAGACCTCTGGCACTTAGAGCTACTCGTTTCTTGCATATGTAGAGAGGTCACTAATAGAATTCTAATGCACCAGCTCGCCCCAACATCTGTAGGGCTCAGGTAAGAATATAAACAGAGACCCACATCACATATGTCTAATTATTTCAGTTATATTTCATGCAACAAATTATTAAATAAAATGTGTTTTTGTCCTATTTTGAAAAATATACCATCATACTACAAAATTTTAAAAGAAATTGAGAAGCTATAGTTTTGATTTAACAGAAAGTTGGCAAAATGTCAAAGATGATCCACCTGGGTGTTCTGTTGAAGGATTGGTGATGTTAGGATGAGTAATAAAATAAAGACATACATAATCCATAAATTATCATATATTTATCCCATAGAATTTATTTTTCTTGCCTTAATTTCAGAAAATGTACTAATTATGTTGTTGTTATCAAGGTTTTCACATAATTTGTGTTTTATTGACAGGATTGCCCAATTAGACCAAATTCCTTGAGTGATTATTGTTCTTAGGTAGCTTCTATGAATTTTAATTTTGAGAAACTGCTCTGCTGAGGCAAGAGCAACTGATATTTTCAACAAATTGCTTAAAACAATGCCTAGATTTGGACATAAACCATGAATTTTATAGATCATGTTGAAACATAATTCATCTACATATAAAAATTTATCATTAACATTAAAAATGCTATATTTTTAATTTCATTAATAAAATTTTTGTCACTTATATATCACAGGGTTAGCCATTATTTAAAGCAATATCTAGAGCCATTTCACATTTCTTTAGTTATTTCAAATATTTCAATTTTGGGATGTTTACAAAGAAAACTAAAAATAGTATGTTGTAAGATTAAGTCAGATATCTCTTTAAGCAAGACCCTGTCTTAATCTGTCATAGCCAGAGAACAATTCTCTCTCTCTCTCTCTCTTTTTTTTAAGATTTTATTTTTAAGTAATCTCTACACCCAACATGGAGCTTGAACTCAGAACCCCAAGATAAAGAGTCACATGCTCTATCAACTGAGCCAGCCAGGAGCCCCCAGAGAACATTCTTCTTAAACATTAGTTTCAGGATTATTTATTTGCATATATTATTTGTTTCTCCTTAAAGAGATTTTTGTTTCTAACTTCTGATTAATTTTTTTGTATTTTATTGACATGTAACTTTTGCTGTGTAACTCACATGTGGTTTCTTTTCTTTTGATTATAAAAATATATTCTGGGTATTTTAGGCCAAGATGGTGGAACAACATGGAAGTTTTTTGTGTGTCTCGCATCCATGAAATACAGCCAGACCAACATAAACCATCCTGCACACCTAGAAAACTGATCTGAGGATTAACACAACAGTCTACACAACTGAACCATAGAACTCATCAGGTACGTGGCATGGAGGGGTGAACTGGGGGAGAGAGAAGCTGTGGAGGGCAGGGAGCTGTTTCTGCTTGTGGAGAGAGGACAGGGAGCGGGGGAGAATATGGGAAAAATGCCACCCCCCCCCCCACCAAAAGCAGCTAGAGAGAAAGTGGAAAAGTGGAAACAGCCGCAGGGACTGAACTAAAAAGGGAGAAAGGAGAAAGGAGAGGGTTTTAATTCCATTAAGACTCTATAAACAGGGGGTGCAGAGTCTGAAACTCCACAGCTCGATACCTGGTGGTGCTCTGGTGAGAAGGGAGAATCCCCAGGAGCAAGAGTGGAGTCCGGGGTTCTTCAGGCCACCCGGAGAGAGGCTGTTCCCCTGCTAGGAGGACACCTGGTAGAGGCGATGTGACTCCCCCCACAGGCAAAGGCACCAGTGGACCTGGAGAACAGCCACATTCGCTGGTGCTGGAACAAGGTTGCTGGGGGTGAAGGCTGGTGCCAGATGTGTGTTGTGATTTGCCCTAATCCCTGAAACGCTGGTGCTACACAATCGTGTTAACTTTTTATGGGGTGGGCTGGCCACCGGCTGCAGTCTCTGGGCGTCGGCAGCAACACAGTCCAGAGAACGTTACTGGGTATGGCCAGCACCCAGCCATTGCCCTGTGAAACCCTCCCCCAGAGGGGCAGAATGGGTCAAAACCATAGTCACTTAGAAATAAAGGGTCGGGAAACACAGCCACACCTGAGATAAAATTCAGGAGGGAGGTTCTGCCTGGGGCTTGGTCACAGAAAGTGTAAAAGCAGGGAGTTGATGGAAGCTGAACACAAAGGACAGGTGTGCAATTGCTGATCGGGGAGAACACAGTTCCCACATTAGAGACTGGGTATCTGGATGATGCCATTTTCACCGCTTCCACACATGCGTGTGTGTGTGTGTGTGTGTGTGTGTGTGTGCCCACGCGCATGCACGTGCGCACACACACACACCTACAAGCGCCACAATAATCCACCCTGGTAAGCTAAGCAGCGCCATCTAGTGGAGAACAGAGCCATTACACTAAGCCCCGCCCAACTGGGCCAATCTCACTCAGGAACACAAGTCTCTCCGCCTGCTTAGTTTATGGACTATAAAGCGTTTCATAGTTAGACTTCTAGGGGAAAACGAAGTAATTTCAATTGTATTTCAGTCTGTTTGCTGGTCCATCTATTCAATTTTCTTTCTTTTTTTCTGTTCTTTTTTCTCTTTTTCATTTCTTTCCTTTTTCTTAAATACAGAGAGAGAAAAAATCATTTTTATTTTCAATTTTTATTAAAAATATTTTTCTTTAATTTTTTTCTACTATCTTTTTACTTTTGGGTAAATTTTTTCAAATTCTATCTTGCTTCCATCATTTCATTTTATTCCACCTCAGTGCATTCCTTTTTTCAAATTCTCAAGCGATTTCCTTTTTTTTCTTCTTTCTTTCCCCTTTTTTCTCTAACTGATCAAGACCCTTTCAACACCCAGACCAAAACACACTTAGGATCTAGCATCATTTATTTGATTTTTTTGGGTGTGTGTTTGTTTTTAATGTTTTGATTTTAATATTTATTAGTTTTAATATTTTTAAAATTTTTTTTACCTCATTAATTCCTTTTCTCCCTTCAAAATGACAAAACGAAGGAATTCAACCCAAAAGAAAAAGCAGAAAGAAATGACAGCCAGGGACTTAACCAACACAGATACAAGCAAGATGTCTGAACCATAATTTAGAGTCGTGAGAATAAGAAAACTAGTTGGAGTCGAAAATAGATTAGAATCCCTCTCTGCAGAGATAAAAGAAGTAAAAGGTAATCAGGATGAAATAAAAAATGTTATAACTGGGCTGCAATGTCGAGTGGATGCCATGGCAGCAAGGATGGATGAGGCAGAACAGAGAATCAGTAATATAGAGGACAACATTATGGAGAATAATGAAGCAGAAAAAAAGGGAGATTAAGGCCAAAGAGCATGATTTAAGAATTAGATAAATCAGTGACTCATTAAAAAACAACAACATCAGAATCATAAGTGTCCCAGAAAAGGAAGAGAAATAGGGGTAGAAGGGTTATGTGAGCAAATCATAGCAGAAAACTTTCCTAACCTGGGGAAAGACACAGACATCAAAATCCAGGAAGCACAGAGGATCCCCATTAGATTCAACAAAAACTGACCATCAACAAGGCATCATAGTCAAATTCACAAATTACTCAGGCAAGGAAAGAATCATGAAAGCAGCAAGGGAAAAAAAAAGTCTTTAACCTACAAGGGAAGACAGATCAGGTTTGCAGCAGACCTATCCACAGAAACTTGGCAGGCCAGAAAGGAGTGGCAGGATATATTCAATGTACTTAATCAAAAAATTATGCAGCCAAGAATTCTTTATCCAGCAAGGCAGTCATTCAAAATAGAAGGAGAGATAAAAAGTTTCCCAGACAAACAAAAATTAAAGGAGTTTGTGACCACTAAACCAGCCCTGCAAGACATTTTAACGGGGACACTATGAGGGGAGAAAAAATGTAAAACAAAAACAAACAAATAAAGACTAAAAGCAACAAAGACTAGAAAGGACCAGAGAACATCACCAGAAACTCCAACTCTACAAGAAACATAATGGCAATAGATTCATATCTTTCAGTACTCACTCTAAGCATCAATGGACTCAATGCTTCAATCAAAAGACATAGGGTAGCAGAATGGATAAGAAAACAATATCCATCTATAATGCTGTTTACAAGAGACCCACGTTAGACCTAAAGACACCTTCAGATTGAAAGTAAGGGGATGGAGAACCATCTATCATGCTAATGGTCAACAAAAGAAAGCCAGAGTAGCCATATTTATATCAGACAATCTAGACTTCAAAATAAAGACTGTATCAAGAAATGAAGAAGGGCATTATATCATAATCAAGGGGTCTATCCACCAAGAAGACCTAACAATTGTAAACATTTATTTGCCAAATGTGAGAGCACCCAAATATATACATCAATTAATCACAAACATAAAGAAGCTCATTGGTAATAACATCATAATAGTAGTGGACTTCAACACCCAACTTACAGCAATGGACATATCATCTAATCAAAAAATCAACAAGGAAACAATGGCTTTGAATGACACACTGGACCAGATGGACTTAACAGATATATTCAGAACATTTCATCCTAAAGCAGCAGAATATACATTCTTCTTGAGTGCACATGGAACGTTCTCCAGAATACACCACATACTGGGACACAAATCAGCCCTCAACAAGTACAAAAAGATTGAGACCATACCATGCATATTTTCAGACCACAACGCTATGAAACTCGAAATCAACCACAAGAAAAAATTTGGAAAGGTAACAAATAATTGGAGACTAAAGAACATCCTGCTAAAGAATGAATGGGCTAACCAAGCAGTTAAAGAGGAAATTAAAAAGTATATGGAAATCAGTGAAAATGATAACACCACAACCCAAAACCTCTGGCACGCAGTAAAGACAGTCATAAGAGGAAAGTACATAGCAATCCAGGCCTTCCTAAAGAAGGAAGAAAGATCTCAGGTACACAACCTAACCTTACACCTTAAGGAGCTGGAAAAAGAAGAGCAAATAAAACTCAAAACCAGCAGAAGACAGGAAATAATAAAGATTAGAGCAGAAATTAATGCTATTGAAACCAAAAAAAAAAACCAAAAAAACAAAAAACAAAAAATACCAGTAGAACAGATCAATGAAAACAGAAGCTGGTTCTTTGAAAGAATTAATGCAATTGATAAACCACTAGCCAGTTTGATCAAAAAGAAAAAGGAAAGGACCCAAATAAATAAAATCAAGAATGAAAGAGGAAAGATCACAATGAACACAGCAGAAATAAAAACAAAAAAATCCAGTGAAGCAATGGGCAAAAGACATGAATAGACGCTTCTCCAAAGAAGACATCCAGATGGCCAACTGACATGAAAAAATGCTCATCACTCATCATCAGGGAAATACAAATCAAAACTACAATGAGATACCACCTCACACCCGTCAGAAGGCTAACATTAACAACTCAGGCAACAGCAGATATTGGTGAGGATGCGGAGAAAGAGGATCTCTTTTGCATTGCTGGTGGGAATGCAAAACTGGTGTAGCCACTCTGGAAAACAGTATGGAGGGTCCTCAAAAAATTAAAAATAGAACTACCCTATGACCCAGCAATTGCACTACTAGGCATTTATCCAAGGGATACAGGTATGCTGTTTCAAAGGGACACATGTACCCCCATGTTGATAGCAGCACTATCAACAATAGCCAAAGTATGGAAAGAGCCCAAATGCCCATCGATGGATGAATGGATAAAGAAGATGTGGTATATATATACAATGGAGTATTACTCGGCAATCAAAAAGAATGAAATCTTGCCATTTGCAACTACATGGATGGAACTGGAGGATATTATGCTAAGCGAAATTAGTCAGAGAAAGACAAATATCATATGACTTCATTCATATGAGGACTTTAAGACACTTAGCAGATGAATATAAGAGAAGCGAAGCAAGAATAATATAAAAACAGGGAGGGGGGACAAAACATAAGAGACTCTTAAATATGGAGAACAAACAGAGGGTTACTGGAGGGGTTGTGGGAGGTGGGGTAGGCTAAATGGGTAAAGGAAATTAAGGAATATACTCCTGAAATCATTGTTGCACTATATGCTAACTAATTTGGATGTAAATTAAAAAAAAGAAAATTAAAAAAAAGAAAAAATATATATATATATATATATGTTTAAATACATATGTATATGCATGTGCCTGTGTATAAAATATATGGATTATTTTATATAACAAAACGTTTATCTGTCACTATGTGAACCCTGAGGTGGATTCAGTGTTAATTCATGGATCCCTTCTGAACCACAAATTGGAACACAAAGAGATACAAGAAAATGAGCATTGGGCACTACTAGGAAAAGACACTTTGGTAGGCAAAACCTAGGGAATTTATGCTACCATTGAGAGAAGATTGGATAAATTAATTTATTCACCTTTTCTTTTGTCTGCAAGTCTTCCTCAAACGCCAAATTGGTGTCTGTCTTCAAAGTTGGCAATGACTCAACCCCCAAATTTTCACAATCAACTATTCTTTCAAAGATATGATATTAGAAATTTAGTGTCTGAAGAAATTGCTATGTGAACCCTATAACATATAAGGCTCAGAGCCAGACGCTCCTCCTGCAGGTGTAAGGACAATATTACAATCATCAATGCCCTGGGACTGTGCTCAGTTTAGAATTCTGGTTCACTGGTTCAGTAACATAGGAACCTGACAGGCAAAAGTGGCCATTATAATCACATTTATAAAGTAGGACATGTAAACGGCATATGTACACATACACATACTGTAAAGTGACTTTAAATACTCCATTAATGTACATCAATTGAAATCATCAAAAACTGAGTACATCAATTTTAATGATAATAAGAATACTAATAGTAATAAAAAGGAAGAGAATGGGAAAAAAGGCAGCTAGTATTGATTAAATAATTACTATGAACCAAACACTGTAGTCTATGTTGTATACATATTATCTTATTTAGATATTGCTATTCTCATTTTACAGATAAAAAAGCAAAGATCCAGAGAAGTTACAACTTATACGAAGTCAGAGCTGGTAAGTATTAGAATCAGATTCAGATCATTAGATTAGTTTGACTATAAAGCTCATGTCCTTATCCACTATAGTGCATGGCCTTTAATTTAACAGGGCAAGACAATACCAATCATTTCTCTATTTTTTCTCTATGTTTTGATTCTGAAAATGAAAATAATTACACAAAAGACAACATTCTCATGTTAAAAGATTCAAGAAACACAAAACTGTATAAAGCAAAAAGCTAAGGTCATTTTTTACCTTCCACTAGGATCTTTTTCTCCTTCCCAGGTAGCCACAGGATATAGCTTAGCATACATAGACACATATATATGGTTTCCTTTCACATCATTTAAGTCAAGAATTATGTATTGCTTGTGACTGGCCTTTTTTAAACACAGCAATATGTCCTGAAATATTTTTACATCTGTATCACTAGATCTACAATATTATTTTTAATGACTAGCATTTTAACTATCCCTCTATCAACTGGAATCTACACCATTTATATTTTTTTGCTATTACAAAAAAAAAAGCTTCATTGAATAACCTTACACATACAAACTGGCACGTATGTTGATTTTGAAGAGCTGATTAATAGGATTTGAATTGCTAGTTTGCAAGGTATACTTATTTTTAACATTTTGACAAAAATTGTCAAGTGCCTTCCAACATTACTAATTCATATTCACACCAACATCATACATGATTTTTTCTGCAATGAGAGATGATTTTATTTAAGGGAGTATATTTGGAACTCTGTAGTTAAACCATTTCCATCTATATTCAAATGATGCCCAGAGTTTATATAAATTTGTTTAAGGCATCCAGCTATCAGTGGTTAAATAAATAAAAAATAATTTTTCCATAAATACTGCTCTTTGCACAAATCTTTACTATGACATACTGCCTATAACATTGTCTTCCACAAAAACAAAACCCTCAATTAATTGCAAACTAAATTTGAATTTTGGTTTTTTCAGGCTTAGGGATGGTAATGATAAAATCTGCATTACTATTGTGGCTTTTAATTTTTTTTTCTTTCAGATTTATTGAGGTATGATTGACAAATAAAAATTGTATGTATTTAGGTTGTATAATGTGACTTTTTTCAGGTGTACAACATGATAATTTTAATATACATATACATTGTGAAATGATTACCACAATCAACTTAATTAATACACTCATCACTTCACATAGTTCCTATTTGTGTGTGAGTGTGTGAGAAAGCGTGTTGAGAACACTTAAGATCTCTTAACAAATTGCAAGTATTTATTTAATACAGGATTATTAACTATAACCACCGTTTTTACATTAGAACCTCAGAACTTATCTTTTAACTGAAAATTTGTACCCTTTGACCAACATATTCTTATTAGCATGCTCCCCCCCCCCCCCCGAATTGAATCACCATTCTATTCTCTGGTCCTACAAGTTCAATGTTTTTAGGCTCTGAAGGTGTGGAGAAAAGAGACCCCTTGTATACTTTTTGTGGGAATATAAATTGTTACAGCCATTATGGAAAATAGTATGGAGGTTCCTCAAAAAATTAAAAATATAACTACCATATTATCCAGTAATCCCACATCTGGGTACATATCCAAAGGAAACAAAATCAGTATCTCAAAGAGATATTTGTATTCCCATGTACGTTACACCATTATTCACAATACCTAAGATATGGAAAGAACCCAAGTGTCTGTCAACAGATGAATGGATAAAGAACTCCACTGTGTATGCGTGTGAGTATATTTAGGAGTAACATTTTCAGAGACCAAGTAGGTCATGTCTCTGAATAATAGTGCAAATCGGTATGTGCTCAACATCCTAAGAGAGAAGCTCTAAGCATTCTAAGAGGGAAAAATTAATTGTAGCCAAGGTGGTGCAGGAAAAGTAAAAAGAAGAGAAGAAGCAGAAGCAGCAGCAGCAGCCAGAGTAAACACTTGTCAACCACTATCATATGCCTCACATCCTTCCCTGACCAACTAACACCATGACTCATAACATTTCTTTCATGAGACAAAGTTTTCCAAGAGAACATGTCACAACTTAACAGTTAAATTACAGGAAGATGCTAGCATCCCCAAATAGTATTATTTTCAGGAGTTAAGAAAAAAATATCAGTAAGTCAAGACAATTCAATTTATTTGATATACACTGAGTATTTATTTAGTACAAGTCATGATTTTTCCAAAAGTACACAGTCCTTGACAGCTATTTCTTAGTGATTTATTGCGTAGCCAGGTTGTTGTGGAAGGATTTTAAACATCACCCTAAACATACGCAGTCCTTTTATATTTAGAATATATATAAAGTAGGGGCACGTGGGTAGCTAAGTTGATTAAATGTCTGACTCTGGGCTTCAGCTCTGGTCATAATCTCATGGTTTTGTGAGTTCAAACCCCGCGTCAGGCTCTGTGGTGGCAGCACGGAGACTGCTTGGGATTGATTCTCTCTCACTCTCTCCCTGCCACCCTCCCACCCTCCCACCCCTGGCACTTTCTCTCTTTCAAAGTAAATAAACTTAAAAAGAAAGAATATATATATAAAGTATAATATAAATAATATATATATAAATATAAATATTATATACAGGCTATATATATAAATAAATATTCTCATATTAGGTAATTGCGTACCTCATCTCAAAAAATAATATAGTAGTCAAGAATAGTTACTGACAGGTGCAAGGTGGCATTTCAAATCAACTATGATGGGCATTGAAACAATTGGTTATGCATTTGAAAAAAAAAAAACTAGGTCTCTGCCTCTTCACACACACACAAGTAAAATTTATGTGAATTATGTATCTAAGGAACAGACTCTGAAGGTATCTAAAGTAGGCCCAAGATTGAGTTGCTCATGCTAAGCTCCATGTCAGCAAACCAAATAAGTTACTCAGCTCACCCAGAACCAGGAGGCTCAAGTTGACCAATCATGGCTTGTTTGCTTAGCACAAGTTACCTGGCCTGCTCTTAGACTACCGTTTGCTCCATATGAGGAAAGTAATTTTAGCCAATCAGCAGATGCCCAATGTAACTTCATTTTTCCTCTTCACTTTGGTCTATAAAAAGCTGTCTCCGGTGCAGCTCTTCAGAGCTCCTTTCTATTTGCTAAGATAAGATGCCGTCTGATTCACAAATAGCTGAATAAAAGTCTACTATTAAATTGTCTGTGGAAAATTTTCCTTTCACAAGAACAGCTTCACATTTGTTTTATTCAACGCTACACCGAGTGTTGAACACTGCATTCAACAACTGCAAAGTACATATAGGCTATTCACCAACATAGAATATGTACATGCCATAAAACAAGTCTGGATAAATTTCAAATGAAATTACAGAGAGCATGTTCATCAGTGACAATGGAATTAAATTGGAAATCAATAACCATAAGATGTCTAGAAAATTCCTAAGTACTTAATAATTAAACAGCCAATTTCTAAATAATCCATGATTCAAACAATAAAGGAAATTAGAAAATATTTCAAGTTAAATGATAAGAACATAATCAAATCTTATGGAGCAACTAAAATAGTGCTTGGAGATAAATTTATAGTGCTAAATGGTTATATCTGAAAATGAGATAAACATAAAATAAATGATGTAAGCTTCCACCTTAAGAAGTTATTAAAAGTAGAGAAAATCAAAACTAAAATGAGTAGAGGAAAGAAAATAATATGGGTAAATCAAAATCAATGAAATAGAAAATAAACAAAAAAATCAATAAAACCAGAAGCTCATTCTTAGAAAAGATTAATAAAATTGATAAACACTGTGCAAAACTGGATTCAGATGAAATGAGATAAAATACAAATAACCAATTCTAAAGAGGAAGTGTTAGTAAGAGCTTACAAACACTAAAGAGATTTTATTATTTATTTATTTATTTATTTATTTACATCCAAGTTAGTTAGCATATAGTGCAACAATGATTTCAGGAGTAGATTCCTTTTTTTTTTTTTTTTTTTTTTTAATTTTTTTTTTTCAACGTTTATTTATTTTTGGGACAGAGAGAGACAGAGCATGAACGGGGGAGGGGCAGAGAGAGAGGGAGACACAGAATCGGAAACAGGCTCCAGGCTCTGAGCCATCAGCCCAGAGCCCGACGCGGGGCTCGAACTCACAGACCGCGAGATCGTGACCTGGCTGAAGTCGGACGCTTAACCGACTGCGCCACCCAGGCGCCCCAGGAGTAGATTCCTTAATGCCCATTACCCATTTAGCTCATACCCCCTCCCACAACCCCTCCAGTAACCCTCTGTTTGTTCTCCATATTTAAGATTCTCTTATGTTTTGTCCCCTCCCTGTTTTTATAGTATTTTTGCTTCCCTTCCCTTCTGTTCACCTGTTATGTGTCTGAAAGTCCTCATATGAGTAAAATCGTATGATATTTGTCTTTCTCTGACTAATTTCGCTTAGCATAATACCCTCCAGTTCCATCCACATAGTTGCAAATGGCAAGATTTCATTCTTTTTGATTGCCGAGTAATACTCCATTGTATATATATATATACCACATCTTCTTTATCCATTCATCAGTCGATAGACTTTTGGGCTCTTTCCATACTTTGGCTATTGTTGATAGTGCTGCTCTAAACATTGGGATGCATGTGCCCTTTTGAAACAGCATATCTGCATCCCTTGGATAAATAACTTGTAGGGCAATTGCTGGGTTGTAGGGTAGTTCTCTTTTTAACTTTTTGAGGACCCTCCATACTGTTTTCCAGAGTGGCTGCACCAGTTTACATTCCCACCAACAATGCAAAAGAGATCCTCTTTCTCCGCTTCCTCGCTAATATCTGTTGTTGCCTGAGTTGTTAATGTTAGCCATTCTGACGGGTGTGAGGTAGTATCTCATTGTGGTTTTGATTTGTATTTCCCTGTTGATGAGTGATGTTGCGCATTTTTTTCATGTGTCTGTTAGCTATCTGGATGTCTTCTTCAGAGAAGTGTCTATTCATGTCTTTTGCTTGTTTCTTCACTGGATTATTTTTCTTTTGGTGTTGAGTTTGATAAGTTCTTTATAGATTTTGAATACTAACCTTTCATCTGATATGTTGTTTGCAAATATCTTCTCCCATTCCGTCTGTTGCCTTTTTTAGTTTTGCTGATTGTTTCCGTCACTGTGCAGAAGCTTTTTATTTTGATGAGGTCCCAGTAGTTCATTTTTGCTTTTGTTTCCCTTGCCTCCAGAGACTCCACAGAAGTTGCTGTGGCCAAGGTCAAAGAGATTTTTGCCTGCTTCCTCCTCAAGGGTTTTTGTGGCCTCCTGCTTCCTCCTCAAGGGTTTTTGTGGCCTCCTGTCTTACATTTAGGTCTTTCATCCATGTTGAGTTTATTTTTTTGTATGGTGTAAGAAAGTGGTCCAGGTTCATTTTTCTGCATGTCGCTGTCAAGTTTTCCCAGCCCCATTTGCTGGAGACTGCCTTCATTCCAGTGGATATTCTTTCCTGCTTTGTCAGAGATTAGTTGGCCATGCATTTGTGGATCCATTTCTGGGTTATTTATTCTGTTCCATTGATCTGAGTGTCTGTCTTTCTGCCATAAAGAGAATTTTAGAAGGATATTATAGGAGTGTCTGGGTGGCTCAGTCGGTTAAGCGACCAACTCAGTTTCCACACAAGTCATGATCTTATGGCTTTGTGTGTTGGAGCCCCATGTCAGGCTGTGCTCTGGCAGTGCAGAGCCTGCTTGGGATTCTCTTTCCCTATCTCTCTGCCCCTTCCTCACTTGCTCTGTCTCTGTCTCTCTCAAATAAATAAATAAAGACTTAAAAAAAATTCATGTAATTCACTATGTGAAAAGAATAAAAAGAAAATTTGAACTATTACCTAAAAAGCTGCGCCAAAAATGTATTTAGCAAAGTAAATCACCGATAAATAATAATAATAATAATAATAATAATAATAATAATAAACAACCCTGAAAACCAGAAAGAGACATGAGCTTCCTCAATCTGATAAATAGTATTTATGAGAAGTCTACTAATATCAAACTTAATGATGAATATTGAATGCTATCCCTCTCAGATCAGGACTAAGGCAAGGATGCAACTCCCACCATTGCTATTCTACATTGTATTGGAGGTCTCTGCCAGAGCATTAGAGCAAGAGAAGTGTAATAATTGTATTAAGATGGAAAAGGAAGAAGAAAAATTGTAATTTGCAGATGAAAACCCTAAGGAAGTTACAGAAACTTATTTGAATTTTTAAGTATATTTTGCAAGGTCACAGGATTTAAGGTGAAATTACAAAAATCATTTGCATTTCTAAATACAACCAACAAAAAATTCTAAATTAAGTATCATTTTTCTTAGCATCAAAAAAAAAATCAACTAGGAATAAATATGAGAAAATACTTAAAAGCCTTAAAAAGTGAATAAATATACCACATTCATGGAATTTGAAGGCTCAGTATTGTTACGATGTCAGTGCTCCTCAAATTTATTTATAGATTCAATGAAATTTGACCCAAAATATTACCAGGCTTTATTTCAATGGAAAATGACAACTAATTCTAAAATTCATAGTAAAATAAAGGACTTAGAATAGTCAAGACAATCTCAGAATAAACCTGGAAAATTTTCACAATGTGATTGCAAGTCTTTCTATAAAGCTAACAATAATAATATTTAAAAAAATGGGGGTATTGGTATACAGATAGGTACATACTTCAACAGAACAGAATCAAGTCCTGGACATATTTGTCAATTTGTTGATGATTTATTTTTAAAAAAAGGTATTTAGGGAATGGGGGGGCAACTGCTACATGGGTACAGGTCTCCTTTGGGGAGTGATTAAAAGGTTTTGGGATGAGATGGAAGTGATGGTTCACAACATTGTGAATGTACTAAATGCAACTGAATTATACACTTTAAAATGGTTAATTTTATGTTATGAGAATTTCACTTTAACAACAAAAAAGTACCAAGTGAATTCAGTGGGGTAATGGAAAGTCTTTTCAACACAATAACACTTGAACAACAACAGGATATTCCATTGAAATTAAAAAAAAAAAAAAAAGATCCTTGACATTTACCTCATGCCATTCACAAAAATCAATTCAAAATGAATCATAAAACTGTACAAGCCAAATTCCAAATGTTTTAGAGGAAAACAGAAAAAAAATGTTTCAGCAAACTTGAGACAGGCAAATTTTAGGGGGGGCGTGGTGGGAGGAGACAGGACACAAAAGCACTAACAATTTTAAAAAATACAAAATGGTATTTCATCTACATGTATAATTTCTTGTGCATCAAGAGTCCCCATTAAGAAAATGAAGAAAGAGGGGCTCCTGGATGGCTCAGTCTATTAAGTGTCCTACTTTGGCTCAGGTCACGATCGCAAGGTTCTTGGGTTTGATCTCTGCATTGGGCTCTCTGTTGACAGCTCAGAGCCTGGAGCCTGCTTTGGATTCATTGTCTCCCTCACTCTTTGCCCCTCCCCTGCTTGCTCTCTGTCTCTCTCTGTCTCTCAAAAATAAATAAACGTTAAAAAATATTTAAAATAAGATGTCATGGGGAGCCTGGGTGGCTCAGTCAGTTACGTGTCCGACTTCAGCTCAGGCCATGATCTTATGGTTCCTGAGTTCGAGCCCTGTGTCAGGGTCTGTGCTGACAGCTGAGAGCCTGGACCCTGCTACAGATTCTGTGTGTCCTTCTCTCTCTGCCCCTCCCCCGTTCATTCTCTGTCTCTCAAAAATAAACATTGAAAAAATATTAAAAAAAAAAGAAAATGAAGAAAGACACCATAAACTAGGATGAAAAAATACATATATTTGGAAAAGGATTTGTATCTAGAATACACAAAAAACTAAAAATCAATAACACAATTAGTGATAAAAAATACATTAATTATATTGTATTAAAAATAAAATAAAAAATAAATTGAAAAATCTTAAAGTGAGCAAAACTCTTGAATACTTCACAAAAGAAGATATATGACCAACAACATTTAGTGTTCAATGTCATCCATTTAACAATTAAATCACCAAAGATACTATTTCACACACAATGGAATGGCAATAATTAGAAATGTGGGCAAGAATGTGGAGAAACTGTAACTCTCATACTTTCCTGTGGGAACATAAAAAAGTACAATCACTTTGGAAAACTGTTAGTGTCTTGTAAAGTTAAACATACACATATCCTATATTCCAATAATTCCACTCATAGGAATTGGTCCAAGAGAAATGAAAATATTCCAAACTTACGAAGCAAAAACTTGTACAGCAATGTTCATAGCAGTGCCATTTATAATAGTTCTCAGATGGAAACAATTCAAACGTGCATCAACAGGAGAATTAATAAACAAATTGTTATATCAACATATAAAAGACTACACTTAGAAATTAAAAAAAAAACTACTAATACATACAAATTAATAAATCTGCAAAGCATTATGTTGAGTGAAGCAGACATAAAACAGTACATACCGCATGAGTTCATTAATATGAAGTCCAAGAACAGACAAAACTAGTGTATGGCAATAGAAATCAGACAGTGGTGTTGTCTCTGGAGCAAGAGGATGGGCTGAAAGGGGCAAGAGGATGGGCTGAAACACTCTGGGGTAATGGAAATGTTAAAAATTATTGCAGTAGGTTGAAAATAAGAAAAGCTCATTAAACTGTACACTTAAGATCCATGCATTTTTTAATGTAAGTTGTACACCAGTTAAAAATATTGGAGGAAAAGAAAAGCCATCTGAAAAAACACTAGAAGAAATTTCTAAAGAAAATTAAAAAAATCAATGAAAGCTATAGAAAAATATGGATAGATTAATTCTCTTTAATATATATATTATACTGTACAATGTATATATATATATATATATATCCTCTTTAATATATATATATATATTTTTTTTCTTTTGAACTGCATATGGCTTAAAGACACCATAAAAGAATGAAAAAACAGATGGCACACCAAAAAACAGAAAGAGCTGCAACATACGAAACAGTCTTAATATTCTTAATACACAGAATTTCTTTCAAATCAGTAAGAAAATAAAAGTAGTTCAAAAGAAAATTTATCCAAAACACTCAAATAAAGTACCAATAATATTTTCAGTCCAGAAGTTCCACTTTGCATTTTCTACATGGAAATATACACAAAGAGGCAATATGTACAAGATATCCATTGTTCATAAATTGAAAAATTCAAGAAATCAAAGGTAGATCTTATTATCATCCTTCTATTGACAAGCCACAGTATAACCATAATATAGGATTGCTCAAGGCAATTTGAAAAGAATGCAGTGGATGTATGTATATTCACACTGAAAGATTTTTAATACATGCATTAAGTAAAACATAAAACCAATTAAAGACTGGTTTTGATTTCAAAATTGATGTTTGGGTTATTTTACAATTAAAAAAATTTAAAAATCTATCTATACTTCCTATTCCCTACTCCTTCCTGAACAATTTCATTTCTAAAGTCATTACATTACATGGGTACAACAAAATAGGTGACCCCAGAAAGAAGCTTCAGTGCACTACAGTGCGATATCACCCTACAGGGTGAAAATGATGCCCATGTGAACTTGGGAGGTGGGGTAGTGGTGGAGATAGGAGATTGATTGCACTCAGGAAACGTGATGAAATAACTAAACCTATTAAGGGTAATGCGAGACAATTTTATCACTAGCAAAAAGGGGTCTCTTCACTAAAATTTTGAATTATCAGTATGAAACTGTGGTTTTCAATATACAGATGGAAATAGAGTAAGTGAAGAAAAAAGATGCAAATATATAAATGCATATATATATGTACACACACACACACACATATACATAAACATATATTCTCTAGCTTTGTCCATGAAAAAGATCTGGGAACAGAGATGCTCTAGCAGCAGTAAGCATACCAAGTGTCTAGATCCTGGCTTCTGAATACCATTTTCCACTGAAAAGAACTGGGATTGCTTGAAGAAATGGCTGATTCTAGGGCTAAGGCAGAAATATAAGTCTGAAACATCTTACTGTATCAGGAAGCAAGGGAGTGCTTAAAGACTATCAGGAGACATGACAAAAAACACAAAAGTCACCCTGATGAAGCCCTCACTGGCCAGATCAGGGACAAAAAGACCATCAAAAGAAATGATGATAGTAATGGGTTATAACCCATTGAAAAAAATAGGAAATCATGCATGTTCATATGGATATAAATAACTACATAAACAACTTAGTAAAAATTTTCATGAAGAGTGGGATATTTACTTGGTTTCAAAATAACTCCTCACAAAATGCTAATTACAAAAGTATACCAGTAACATCACCATGGCAAAATCTTGCAGACAGAACCTTAATTAAATGATCAAAGTGAGTATAATCAGTAATGGGACAAATGAGAGTCATGTACCACCAGATAAGACACAATGAGAAGAACACAGATTTACTTCTGTGATATTCCTGCCACTGTGTTCCTGGGTGTAACCTGAATTTAATTAGGAGAAAAAAAAATCAAACCAACCCAAATTGAAGGACATTGTACAAAATATTGGCCAGTAATCTTCATAGGAGTCAAGATCATGAAAGTCAAGGAAAGACTGAAGGAGACTAAAGACATTACAACTAACTGTAACAAGTGAGGCTTTTAAACTGGATTCTTTTGCTATAAATAACATTACTGAGACAATTGGTGAAATGCAAATGGAGTCTCAGGTTAGATGATTTTAATGTATTGATGTTGATTACCTGATTTTGGTGATTCTCTTGGATAACATCCTCGTATTTGGGAAATTTACACTACTTCCTTTAAAATGATTCAGGAAAGCAAGTCTTTGTTCTGTACCTGCAAACTTCCACATCTGTGATTGTTTGAAAGAATTATTCTTAAAGACTATGATGTAAAATGATAGTATATAAAGTACATTCTAAATATGAATATAGAAAAACAAAACTGCATAATTTCACATATGTACCTATGGAAATATACAGAAAAAACTTCAGATGAACAGTGGGTTACATTTGAGGAAAATGGTTGGTTGGGGAAGTTAAAAAGGATTCTTGTTTGTGATTCACAATATTTCTGCATTGCTTGATTTTTTTTATTCAATGACTAATATATTCATATATTGCTTGTATAAAATGGGAAGGACATGAAACTGTCACTATTTGCAAATGATATGGTAATATACTTGGGAAATAAAATTAACTTGAAAATTACTAGAAGGAACAAGAGAATTCAATAAGGTAGTAGAGTAGAAAATTAGTATTCACAAATCAATAGATTTCATACATAACAGAAACAAGTTACAAAATGTAATAGGAGGAAAAAAATACTGTTTCTAATTGCAACAAAAAAAAGGTATAGTTTCTAGGGGATAAAATATGTTGGTTCTCCCTAAATTAACTTAAAAATGTACTGCAATCTCAAAAGTATCAACAGGACACTTTTAAAAACTGGAAAATTTATTCTAAAACATATGGGAAAATAAACAAGAAAAAATAACATGGAAAATTTTGAAAAAGAGGAGCATTGAAAAGGGACTAAAACTATTAGATGCTAAACAGATAATAAATTTTATATAATGAAACCAGTGTGATATAGGTGCAAGAATAGACAATGGAACAAAATAAACATGGAACTATCTCTCCAAAGATAAACCTATATAAAGGTGCATCTGAAATGACAGGGGGCAAGATGGACTTTTCAATAAACAATGTTGGAAGAGCTAGATAGGCATCTAAAAAATAATGTTGGTTCAAATCTTACATTTTATAATATGATAAATTCCGTAAGAATCAAATAATTGTTTAAAAAAACATAAAAGTATTAGAAGAAAACTTGAAACCCTTTACAAACCTGGAGCCCTTCTATGATTTAAAATCTAGAAGCTATTAAAGAAAAGATAAATAAATGGATACACTCACTTCTATAAAAATAAAAACTTCTATTCAGTTAAAAAACTAAACTATAGGCAAAGTCAAACTATAAGTGACTACCCGGGAAAAATAGTTAAGGTTTGAAGAACTTCTAGAAAATGATAAGTATAAGAACTGTAACTTAACAGTAAGAGGAGAAAAGAGATGAGTAGCCTCCTTCTGAGCAGAGGGCAGGGAGAGTTCCTTAAATGAAAAATACACTAAGCTTTATTCATAGTAATAGAAATACTATTTAAAACCATACAAAAATGCTATTTTACTTCTGTCATATAGCAGAAATTCTAACCATTTAATGACATATTATGCTGACAAAACTTCAAGGATATGGCTTTTTATTCATTGCATGGCAATGGTAAATATCCAAAGTGCAAATATGTTCACCATTGGACCCAGCAACCCCATTTCTGAGAATGTATCTTAATCCTACATCTGCACACATAGGATTGTAATGTCACTGCTATTTACTACTACATTGTTTATGATAGCAGATGATTTACCTGACGATGTCAATAGTCATCTTAAAAATACCACCAACCAGAAAATCCATCAGTTGGGGCTGATAAAATAAATCAGATTCTTACAATGGAATATTTATATACTGTACTTGTTTTTTAAAAAAGGAGAGGTGTGGAGGACAATAAGCTACTGATACATAAATTGTGGTGTTAAGTTTCTTTTTAAAAAGCAAAGCATATAACAGTGAGTATGGTCTACATTTTTTTTTTATTAAAAAAAGGAAAAATAAAGGTATGTATTTTTTGGCTTATACTGAAGTAAAGATATTCTGAATGAAGACACAATTACCATTAATAGGAGCAATGGGTTTGGATGGAGATAAAGATGGGAACAATTTTTCCCTATATTACTAAACTTAAACTAATGAGATATGATTTATGCCATACGAAATTGGCCATATTTAACTATTTTGACCTACAAAAATGGAGAATTCTAATAGCTACTATTACTATGCCATTTTACAGATATTGCATATAACTGAGTCTTGAAGAACATGGGAGATGCTGATATTATTGGAATGTTGTAATCTGATCAATTACATTAGAAGTTGACATTTAAAAGACATCATCTGAGGAACTGGTACATTTCCTTTTATGGGATAATGTTAATTCATCAGATTTCTCTTTTTGCCTTGGCTAACTAGTGTCTCAAAAATATATTGACATTTAGTGATTGTCATGTTTTCTCTTGCTCTTTTCTTCTTAATTTTTGTGCATGCTTTAAAATATTTTTGACTACAGTATTAAATTTATAAAAGATGTAGTACAAAAACAATTGTAGTTTAAACAGCTAGTGATCTTTGCTATCTAGAGGAAATAGAAGATGTAAATAGTAGTGATATATGCCCAAATAAATTAAGCCTTGAGTTTCGATGGTCACATACGAGGTACTGATGAAGGTCAGTGAGTATACTGTAATCGAGTTAAGATATCCACAAAATTGGGGCACTTGGGTGGCTCGGTTAAGCGTTTGACACTTGGTTTTGGCTCAGGTCATGATCTCAAAGTTTGTGAGTTTGAGCTCCCTATTGGGCTCTGTGCTGACAGCCCAGAGCCTGCTTGGGATTCTCTCTCTCTGTCTCTCTCTCTGCCTCTCCTCTGCTCATGCACGCGGTTTCTCTGTCTCTCTCTCTCTCTCTAGATAAATAAACTTTTAAAAAGTTTTAAAAAAGATATACACAAAATTTTTGTTGCCACTTGGATCTCTAGAGATGTTTCACTTGCAGTTGGAATAATGACAGAAAGATGTAAGAGATAAATTATTAAGGAGAACACTGTGGACTAAGTGAGAAATGTGGATTAAATATAAATAAAAAATGGAGGTTGGACCTTGAGTTCAGGTGGCTGGTGAGACATCTATTCTAATCCAAAGTTTTTTAAGTTTTTTATACCAAGTAAATATTTTCTCAAAATATCTTACAGAGGATTGGAGTGGTAGCTCTCCCAGAAGCAGAGAGATAAAACTTAATTTCACAACTCTAAGAAACATTTCTCTAAGTTCACAATCATTTACTTCTACTGGTGGCTCACAAAGTGTCTGTTCCTTATGTGATGTTCTGATTTCACCAACGGTTGCAATCCAGGCTGAGATCCAAATGGTTTCTAGGCAGAAACTGTTCTCTTGAGTGACGTCATCAGTAGTCATCTTGTCAAGGTGCACCGAGTCCCCTTCAGCTCCCAGTAGAGTATAAGAACCAGCAAGTAACTTCTTGCTCTCCCCAGTCTTCCCTGAATGATAATGAAATTAAGGGGAAGGGACCAGGGAGAGGAAGAAAGAATAGAGAAATGGAGGGAAAAGGAGTAGGAGAGTATCAGCAAAAACTCTATGTCTGAAGACTCTAAGTAGAAGGTCACTTAATAACTGAGACAACTTTGGAAAGAGGTTCTCAGCATCTTTTTCACAAAACAAACTCAAAATCCTAAGAGATATAAACATTGACCAAGAAAACAAGAAGTTGCTAAACTTAAATGTAGATGAGATACAGAGAGAGATTTCATTCCACTAGGAGGTACAAAAGGAATAAATATAGCATTATGTAAAGCCCCTCCTATAAATATGAAAATAAAGAAATGTTTTGGAGGGGAAGGGGAGGAATGAAACACTGCCTGATTGGAAACCGCAAACAAGCAGATGTCTGATCCAGGCAGAAGGAAGATAGACCATATGAGGATCATTTAATTTACAGATTAGCAAAATGCAGCAGCTTCATGTCTGCTCTGCTGTCTTTTCATTCCCATGGCTTCTAGCTCAGGAAGTTGGTTCAACATGCTTGTTTTGAGAGTTGAGAAACCAGGGCATAGATCTTCTTATTAAAAAGACTGACGATTTCATCCTCGATAAAGATGAAAGTCAAATTTAATATCCACAATCTTAATATTTCATTTGTAATCACTGTAACAAAGAGCACCTGGTTTTATCTCAGAAACAATTCAAGCCCAATTTGTAAGACATAAAGAGATTTCCTAGGGTTTATCCTTCATTTAAAAAAAAAAAAAAGGAAAGAAATTAAGATAAACTCTTTACTTAGAGCAATAACAGAAAGAACATCATAAACTTTTCTTTTGGTATCTCTAGATCCTGTGTCCTGGCTGCCCCATTTTGCTGGGAGGAAACAAGGCTTGAGAGGTCTCATGCTAATTTGAAAGAGAAAGTCATTAAGTGCAAGGATGCCCCAAGGCTTTAGCCAGCATCTGCTCTAGGATGCGGCTGATCCATTTCGGAGAATTAAGAGACCGTAGCTAGGTACTAAAAGAAAAGAAGTCAATTTCTGAAAGTAGCCCCGTCTGTGGTATGATTCATTCCAGTTTAGTGATTAACTGGAAGCTCTCAGCAGCGTTAGGAGTGAACTAATGTTCCTTTCTAGAAAAACTATTCTATCCTGCATTATCTCACTGTCCAGGCAGGGTCAACTTTTATAAGGTTTGAGGTTCATACAATTTGGTTGGGGGGTTAAGAGAAAAAAATAACTAAATTATTACTACAATTTTTTTTTTTAGAAACGCGAATATTTATTTTGAGTGAGAAAAGAAATTACAATAAATTAAAAACTTTTCAAAGCTGATATAAACATCACAAAATCAATATAAGCACAATATTTTTACTAATTGCCTGACATACACTATACTTCTTTTTCTTTACAGTTTGCATAACCTTTGCATACTTCTTCATATTGACAATTTTGTAATATAGTCTTTCTAATGAGGTAACAGAAACATAATTCAGCCTGAAACATGGCTGATGAAATTTGTTACAGTACTGATACTTTTTAAAAAAATGTCAGCTTCACAACTTCATTGGTAATGAGATGCGGTATATTGGGAGGCATAAAACGTGACTTCACACCCAGTTGTACCGCATCTTCAATACTACCACAGGTTTTGTGCCTTACATACAGACATTCTGATAATTTTCACACAATTCCATCAAGAAAAAAATGATCATGCACTGATAATTATATATGGTGCATTATTGAGTATATTCTTAACACAACTTTTTTCGAGGTATTACTGAGAACTAAATTCGCCTCTTGAAAATGGACATATCTGAAGGCTAGACTGTTGCACAAGCCATTTGGCTCCATACTTTTTAAACATTGTTTCTCCTCCATTACACATTACTTCAATGCCAGGTGCAGTAGGACATGTTTATACCATGAGACAACACATGGCCCTGTGCCTTTTTTTTTTTTTTTTTTTTTTTTACAGGTTTTTAGGGATATTGCATAGTGGGCAGTAGGATTATTCCTGGAAACCATTCCTAACAGAACAGCTAACAATAACTTAACTGAACATGAGCATTTGTGACCCACAAATACTCATCCCACAAAATAAGCTAAATGTATTCCCAACTCATCTTTCCTTGGTAGGAGCCTCAAAATGCCTGTGGCCACTCCATCCCCATTTCCACCCCCCTCCCCTAGCCAATATGATGGGAAGAATGACAGAGAAAGCTGAAGTGAAAGGCAACTGTCTTAATCAATTGCAGTCCAATCTTTTGCAGATTTTATGAAAACACATGAATATGCAATCACATTACCAGAATTTCTCCCAGAGCCCTGGAAGGAGCTCCCTTGTGCAAGTGAGGGAACTTTGAAGCTGAAGCTTTATTAGTTCATAATGAACCCGCATTTACACACTGGTCACGTGAGCACAGTTTGGAAATATTGGGTCTGCCCCTACATCTATGCTCATGACCATAAACCCAAGTTAAGACTTCAGCATCTTTGTTCTATAATTGCTCTCCTACTCTTCTGTCTCTTACTCTATCTCCTCTCTCCCTTTCCCTAACCTTCCACATTAGCCTCATCTTTCTCCACTTTGTTTTCAAGCTTCCTACATCAGAATCTTAAAACTGATCGCTAATTTCCTCATTGAAAGGATGAAAACTTGACTCTCTAAAGAGCAAGTTTCCTTAAATTTAGATGAGCTAGTGTTTGGTTTAACTGCTGATTGATTAATTGATGGTGACAGTGAGCGATAATAGCTACTTCCTCCTGTAGCCAAGTATATGCTTGTATGTATGTCAGGTGTGATAGGTGCATTCACATCCACTGTGTCATTCAATCCTCACAACATTCCTGTAAGGTAATGAAGTTATCAACATTTTAAGGAATGAGGCAATAAACTCAGAGTTTACGTAATTTGCCCAACACACAGCTGGTAAGCAATGGGGCATTCAACTGCAGTGACACCAGCTCCCAGTTGCTCAATAAAATCTACGAGGTCTGAGAACAGGAAACACTGGTGGTTAGTGGACCCAAGTTCTAATCATCAGGCTTAGTATCCTTCAATGTCTATGCATCTTTCTCCAGTCACTATCAGGCATACCAAATCCTTCCTCTAGGCTCAAAGCACATCTACCAGGCTCTTTGATACAGAAAGTTATGCACAGGAGACTTTGTTTTGCATCCCCATTTGATTTCAAGCTTCTTTAACATTTTGACAATATATTATCCAAAGCACAGAAGGAATTCAGAAATTATGGGGATAACATAGACATTTATAATTTTTCTTCAGATTTAACACTTATAATTTTCCTCAGATATTCATAAACAAAGCTTACTTTGGTTATTCAGAGAATAGAGAAAGAACACATCTTCACAAGACTACAGAAGTCTTATGAGGGGAGTAAACCTGAGACTAAGTGGAAGAAAAAGAGAAATTATGAAAGGAAACACATACAGAATAAACTAAACAGTAAAGTATCAGGATATAAGGATGAACACAACAACAAATATAACCCAAAGGAAACTAATGGAAATTTTTTAAATGATTAAAAAAAAAGTCCTCTCATCGTCATCACTACTGGGCCTCAGGAAAAAGCAGTGACACTTTGCTTCCATTTTATTCTCATGCTGACTTCTTCATAGAGAAGATAGAACCAGGATGTCCTTCAGTTTCCTATCACCAAACACAGAAACCTACCATCATCTACTCTGATCCTATCATCCTTTCCTCTTGTTCAATTGAGCAGAACAACTATCTACCTTTTCTTCTATTTAGGCCACTTACTTTGTTGATTATCATCCCAATGTGTGTAATTGAAAATCTTACCTTGTCCATTAGCCTGTTTCTTCTATACTCGTGTTTTTCCTCTCCACCGGGATATTCCCACTAGCTTTACAATTGTTTTAGTTATCAGATTAGTACATGTACATAATATAAAAAGGCAAATAGTAAAATTAAGCCTGTTAGGAGAAAGAGCAGTCCCCTACTTTACTGCCACTCCAACTTCCCAGAGTCAAACTCCGACAACTGTGAAATCTTCCATTTGGAACTATCTTCCCCTTTCCAAACTCCAAACTTGCTATTATGGCTATTTATTATTTTTTTACTTAATTTTTAACTTTTTAGTTTCAGACATTTTTAATTTCCCACTAAGAAATATTAAGAGCATAAAATCACAATTCATGGTTATGGCAATGTTCACTGTTTACATCATCGTGTTGGTATAAAAATATCATTCTCAGGTGAGCCACACAGTATGCTCAGGTTCATTCCCTATATAGAACTGTTTTGGTTCTCAGGCGTTAACAAATATTTTTTTTGGTACATTTGCTTACTTTTCAGATAATCAATCATTAACTTATCCAAAACTCTCTCCAGAGCTCTCTGAATAAATGCAACTAATAGATGGGAAAGAGAGATCTATGGGTTATTCCACAGAATAGTAAAGAGCATTGAAATAGTAGAAAATGTTTTTTCATTTTTCTTTTCTTAATTTCTTTAAAAGCACTACTGACTTTTAGAATAACTGTAACATGATATTGTAGGGTTTATAGTATATACAGAAGTAAAGCATATGACAAAAGTGGTGCAAAGGAGAAGGCGATGATAAATGAGACAGTAGTATGTGTTTTATAGTTTACATGAAGTGATGAAATATTAATTGCAAGTAGACTGTAATAAGGACACATATTGTAATTAATGTCTGAGCAACTAACAAAAATGCAAAAAAAGGATAGATTAAAAAGTAAACAGAAGAAATAAAATAGAATATTAAAAACATTTTTAAAAACACAAAAAGAGCAGGAAAGAAGCAACAGAGGAACAGAAAACAAGGCAAAGTTCAAACATATCAGTAATTAGATAATTCGTGTAACATATTTATTAAAGGCAGAACTTATTGGACTAGATAAAAAAGTAAGACACAACTATATGTTGTCTACAAGAGACTCACTTTAGATATAAAAACACAAATAGGTTGAAATTGAAAGAGTGGCAATATATGTACCATGCTAATGTAAGCTTTAAAAAGCTGATGTAGCTATATTAATATGACTAAAGTAGACTTCAAGACAGCATTCTGAGAGATAAAGAGGACTATTTTATTATGATTAAAAGATCAAGTCATTAGAAAAACATAAACATCCTAAGTATGTGTATGTCTAATAAAAAGAGCTTCAAATACAAGAAGTAAACGTTGACAGGATTCAAAGGAGAAATGAAAAAATCCACAATTACAGTTGGTGAGAACATTTACTAGGCTACTGCTACCTCCAGGATGCTGCATTAATCTTACACATATGATTTCATTTACTTTTTGCAATTTCCTAAGGTTACCTGGTTTATAGTAGCTTAAAAGAAAATAGTTTTCAGTAGTTACTTTAATTCACGTATCATGGGAATGATCAGTTCCTAGGAAGTTTGAAATCATTTCCATATAAAGTCAACCTAATTCCAAACCTTTTGTGGAGGTAATATTTCCATTTTTAACTTGATCTAGTCAATTTGAGTTAGTCTTATTAGAATTCTCTCACTTGGATTTCTATCGCCAAGAAAAGACACACAAACAGAGACACTACACATAAACAAGAAGCACTACCCTTCAGCTCTACTGAATTTCAGTAAAATCATCATCCCTTCTTACCCCTGAGCCTTCACACTTGTTCCTTTATAAAAATGCTCTTCCTCCTCTATGCTGGGCTAACAATTGTGGACTGTGAGATGTGCTACACAACACCTTTATTTCCCATTGCACAAGGCTTATTTTTTATTTTAAACTACTTAAAAAATTTTTTTTTATTTACTTTGAGAGACAGAGTGAGTGGGGGAGGAGCAGAGAGAGAGGGAGAGAGAATCCCAAGCACAGAGCCTGATGCGGGGTTCAATCCCAAGAACCATGAGATCATGCCTGAGCCGAGATCAAGAGTTGGACGCTTAACAGACTGAGCCACCCAGATGCCCGAAGGTTTATATTTTATGATTGATTTCATCAAACTCAATCAGAAAAGAGCATTTCTCTCTCATTACATTCCCAGCTAGCACAATCTGATGAATGAGATCATTGCTGAATAAGTTTTTCTTACAGTAGGTGTGTTTAACCTATTCCATTTGTCATACTAGTTCTACTACATCTTTGTAATGTTATCTTTGCCTTCTAATTTGTTTGGTGTCCTAATTGACTTTGCCACACACACAATGTTTTGTTTGTGCTTTGGAGGATGGATATATATATACATATATATGTATACATATATATACATATATGTATATATATATATATATATATATATATATATAGAGAGAGAGAGAGAGAGAGAGAGAGAGAGAGAGGGAGTCTATTTTAAATTCTACCAGTGGATATAAAGCTTCTTTATTAAAAAAAAAATCCTTGAATGTTTAGAACTCAAAATTTAAAAATCAGTAAGAAAACATTTTTACTTCCCATTTATGCAAGAGGAAGAATTTTAGACTTTTATTTCCCAATCCCAGTTCTCCATTTTCTTCCTGTCTAGTTTCCTTTTTATTTATAATAGATGACCACTTTTACATATGTATTTATAACATTTATATTTTTACACTTTATATAGTTTATACTTCTAAACCAGCCAGGGTTCATCAGCAAAGCAAGATGATCCCTCTGCAGGGAGGCTAAGAGCTATCACCCTGAAGGACAGGAAGGGTGAGGGGGGTGGGCAGGCGGGATCCGGAGTGCAGCAGGTTGGGGTGAGGGGGTTGTGGTCAACTTTTAGATGTGCAAATGTTACAATAAGTTAGACTTCCTTATAATAGTTTAATACTCACTGCCAGTCCTTTTAAGCCTCAACTTCCTAAGCTTGAATTAATTGTTATCAATATTCAGCATTGCCTATGCTTTGGGTACTATGTTAATATACTACTTCTATATAATTTAAATGTTAACTTCAGAAATGAATCACTACAAAGCTAAGAGTTACTGAGTAAAAAAATTTTTCATGTAAACTATTGTCAGAGAAATAGGACTTTAAAATATTTACTTCTTGGAGGCTCATACTACCATCTTTCCAATTTACAAGTCACCCAGTGTGCCTAGGTTTGGATAATTGTTCATGAATTCTGCCTGGAACCTATATATTTTCTCATTTCCAAAATGTTTTTTTTTTTTAAGATATTATTTTTAAGTAATCTCTACACTCAGTGTAGGGCTTGAATTTAAAACCCAGAAGTCGAGTTGCATGCTCTACTCGCTAAGCCAGCCAGGAACTCCAAAATTCATCTTTTTTAAAGAAAAAGGATTAATATCTTTAGTCACTGTTTGTCTTCCAATTATTTCTTTGGTAATATCAATTGTGTAGCAAATATTTGTTCTCCTCATCCTCTGTAAAGTCATGGTCTCCAATCGCAATTGGGCCATCCATATTTTTTAACCTTATCAGTTATTCCAAAACTCTTCTGGTCTCCTCAAACCTTTGAATTCAGCAAACTATAGCACAGAAGTCAAATCCAGCCCACTGCCTACTTTTGTAAATAGTTCTAATGGAACACAACCACATTCATTTGTTTACATATTGTCTAAAGCAAGGGCTTTCACACTATGGCATAGCTGAATAGGTAAAGTATTTATTACCCAAGTCCTTTAAAAAGAAAGTTTGCTGACCCCTGCTCTAAACCTATCACCTGCCCCCTTTACTGTGAATTCCTGACTTCACAAGGAATAAAATACATAAAATAAGTATATCAACTTTCAGGTCAAACCAAAGTCTAAATCTGACTCTGTATCCATACATGTGTCCCTTGCACATGTTAGGGGCAATCTTCCTGTCAGGCATCTGATTTCCATTTCTCTTCTCTTCTGATTAGAACCTCAGTAATCCCATCTGTTTTCTACTTTCTAACTCCTTATCATCATTGTAATATACTGATACTTCTTTTACCATAAAAGAGAACAAAATAAGAAACTGATTCTAAACTCCATCCCATAACGTCCCATGTTCTATACTTGGAACATCCATTTTCTCACTCCAATCCTACTTCTTTCCCCATTTCTGACTCTGGTCATGTCCACTTTCAAATACATATGGAATTCATATTTTAGCTTCCTATTTGCTCAGCATGACGCTGTCTTGAAACATTCTTTTTTCCAACTTCTGGGATGGACCACTCTTTGTTTATCTCTGTGACTATTCATCCTCTTTTGTAAGCTGCTCTTTCTCTATCCTTGTTTCTGCCCTGTGCTGTCTTCTCATTACTAGCCTGCACACACCTATTGTCTTCTGTATTGAGGATTCCTGACTTTATAACCCAGATCACTCTCCCGTTTAAGATTCACATACCCAACCAGAATGTCCCATAGGAACCTTAGGCTCAACAGGCTCCAAATTGAAATAATTGGTTTTTCTCTCAAAGCTTCTGCTACTCCTGTGATTACTAGGAGTCATCTGTCTCTTCCTTTTACCATACGCAATTTATTTCCAACCCCTTGCAGTATTTCATCATAAATCTCTCCCTTTTGCTCCATCTCCGCGCTCCTAGCCTAGCACAGAGCACTAGCATTCCTCACCTCTTCAGGGTCTCCTTACCTTCTCCTTTAGCCCCATGCAATTCATCTGAAGATTGATGGTGTTGATCGTGACATAACCTCACTTAAAACCCCTCAACACTCAGGAATCTACTCCTGAGATCATTGTTGCACTATGTGCTAACTAATTTGGATGTAAATTTTAAAAAATAAAAAAATCATTAACTTCACCTTCTGGTTTATTCATTTCCCTTCACTTACACATTAGCACACAGCCATGTTCATCTTCATTCCCATACACGTTCTATATGAACCTTGGTCAACCTCTGGGACTTCACACAAGTCCCAGTTGGAGGACACTCCCACGAAGCTGCCTAACCTCCACTCAATTTCAATTTAGACATCACTTCCTCAGAAGCTTTCTGGGATCTCCATCCCCGCCTCATATTAGGTGCCCCTCTTGTACTCCTATCACAATTCACATACTGTGTTATATAATTATGCTTTCCTCAAGAATATAGACTTAGGAGGATATGGACCATTTATACTTTGTTTACGTTATCAAATTCAGTACAGTGCCTGGCACTCCATTTGTTGTTGATAGAATTCTTGTCTTTGTGATCTGGGAGCATTTAGGAGCCTTGTCTTCTACTTATTCAAATTTCTGCTTACATTTCTGGTATATATCAAGTTTAATGCAGCTAATTTTACTAATTTTTTTCAACTGCACGTCATTTTCATTTTTCCTCATTTCTGCCCATTCCATTTTCGTAAACTGCATTATCTTCTTAGCTAAAATTAAGTATACATCTAATAACCTATGACAATAAATCTATTTTAGAGCCAAGTAAATATCACAATTGCCAGGTCACTATTTTTTTGGGGGGAGTGGGGGGGGGGTGTGCTGTATTGTTATTCCTAAATAAGGAAACAATCCTACAAGTGTTTGGCTATACCTGAGTCCTTTAAAAAAAATTAAGGATGGAAAGCAAGAGAAGAAGAGATGAAAAGGAACCATTCTTATCAGGAAGGACAAACTTTTTTGCCAATATTCCCTGCAGATGCATACAAACCTCTCTGGTACCCCAACAAGTAGCAACAACATATGAAAGATTTTTGCCAATGTGCCTTCTATTTAAAAATAGTGATCTAGGTGGGGAGGAACCAAGATGGCGGAACAGCATGGAAGATTTTTGTGTCTCGCATCCATGAAATACAGCCAGACCAACACTAAACCATCCTACACACCTAGAAAACTGACTGGAGGATTAACACAACACTCTGAACAACGTGAACCACAGAATTCAGCAGGTACGCGGTGCGGAGAGCTGAACTTGGGGAGCAAGAAACCGCAGAAGGTAGGGAACCGCTTTTGTGGGCGGAGAGAGGACGGAGACTGGGGAGAGGGGGAGAATATGGGAAAAGCACCCCTCCCCAAAAGCAGCTGGAGAGAAAGTAGAAAACTGTAAATAGCCACAGGGACTAAACTAAAAAAGGAGAAAGGAGAAAGGAGAGGGTTTAAATTCCAGTAAGACTGTAAACAAGGGGAACGCAAAGGCTGCAACTCCGCAGCTCCATACCTGGTGGTGCTCTGGTGGGAAGGGCGAATCCCCAGGAACAGAGTGGGGGCCGGGAGGTTCTCGGGCCACACGGGGAAAAGCGGCTCCACTACTGGAAGGACATTTGGTAGAGACTGTTGAAGCCATCTGGTCCCAGCAGACCCTGGAAAGTGGCCATATACGCTGGTGCTGGGGGAAGGTCATCAAGGGTGAAGCCTGGTGCCAGATGTGTGTTGTGATTTTCCACAATCCCTGCAATGCTGCTGCTACACTGTCTCGCGAACTTTATCTGGGGCTGGCTGGCACCTACCCGCAGTCCCGGGGAACTGGCAACAGCAGGGTCCAGCAAGCATTCCTGGATGCAGCTGACATTTGGCCATTGCTCATTCGGCCATTGCTCGGTGAGACCCTCCTGCAGAGGGGCAGAACAGGTCAAAGCCGCAGCCGAAGTAAGGGGCCAGGGAAAACAGCCGCATGAGACAAAACTTGAGAGACAGGTACTGCCTGGGGCCTGGTCATGGAGAGTGAAAAAGTGGGGAGTGGACGAGAGCTGAAGACAGAGGTCAGGTGCGCGACTGCTGATCCAGAACAGACTGAGTAGCTGGGTGGAGTCATTTCACCGCTCCCGCGCATGCGCATACGCACCTAAAGAGCACGGCAACAATCCACCCGAGTAGGCTAGCAGCGCCATCTACTGGACAGCGGAGCTGTTACACTGAGCCCGCCCAACTGGGCCAACTTCGCTTTTTATTAAATTTTTTTTTTTTTTTCAACGTTTATTTATTTTTGGGACAGAGAGAGACAGAGCATGAACAGGGGAGGGGCAGAGAGAGAGGGAGACACAGAATCGGAAACAGGCTCCAGGCTCTGAGCCATCAGCCCAGAGCCTGATGCGGGGCTCGAACTCACGGACCGTGAGATCGTGACCTGGCTGAAGTCGGACGCTTAACCGACTGCGCCACCCAGGCGCCCCCAACTTCGCTTTTTAAGAACACAAGCCTCACTGCCTGCTTACTTTATGGACAACGAAGCACTACATAGACTTACTTCTAGGGGAAAACGAAGCAATTTTAGTCCTACTTCAATCTGTTAGCAGATTCATCTATTCAATTTTCTTTTTTTTTTTTCTTTTACACTTTTTATTGAATACAGAAAGAAAAATTCATTTTTATTTTTGATTTTTATTAAAAATATTTTTAATTTTTATTACTCTATTTTTTACTTGTGTAAATTTTTTCAAATTCTATTTTACTTCCATCATTTTATTTTAGTCTACTACAGTGTATTCACTTTTTCAAATTTTCAAACAATTTCCTTTTTTTTGTTTTCATTTTTTTCTTGAATGCAGAAAGAGAAAAAACTTCATTTTTAGTTTCAATTCCTATTTCAAGTATTTTCATTTAATTTTTTTACTATATTTTTTGCTTTTATGTAAATTTTTTCAAATTCTATTTTACTTCCAATCATTTTATTTTAGGCTACTACAGTGTATTCACTTTTTCAAATTTTCAAATGATTTTTTTTCTTTTTTTAATCTTTTTTCCTTTTCGTTTTTCTTTTTTCCTAAATACAGAAAAAGAAAAATTCACTTTTTTTATTACAAATATTTTTCTTTAATTTTTTCTACTAAATTCTTTACTTTTGTGTATATTTTTTCAAATTCTATTTTACCCACATAACCTCATTTCAGTCTACTTCAGTGTATTCATTTTTTCAAATTCTCAAACGATTTTTTTTTATCCCCCCCCCCTCTTTTTCTCTAATCTGTCAAGCCACTTTCAATACCCAGACCAAAACACACCTAGGATCTAGCATCACCTATTCGACTTTTGTGTGTGGGTGTGTTTTTAATTTTTAATTTTAATATTTTTTAATTTTAGTTTTTTTAATTTCAATTTTTCTACCTCATTAATTCCTTTTCTCCCTTCAAAATGACAAAACGAAGGAATTCACCCCAAAAGAAAGAGCACGAAGAAACGACAGCCAGGGATTTAACCAACACAGATACAAGCAAGATGTCTGAACAAGAATTTAGAATCATGATAATAAGAATACTAGCTAGAGTCAAAAACAGATTAGGATCCCTTTCTGCAGAGATAAAAGAAGTAAAAGCTAGTCAGGATGAAATAAAAAATGCTGTAACTGAGCTGCAATCTCTAACGGATGCCACAGCTGCAACAATGGCTGAGGCAGAACAGAGAATCAGTGATATAGAGGACAAATGTATAGAGAATAATGAAGCAGAAAAAAAGAGGGAGATTAAGGCAAAAGAGCACGATTTAAGAATTAGAGAAATCAGTGACTCATTAAAAAGGAACAACATCAGAATCATAGGGGTCCCAGAAGAGGAAGAGAGAAAAATAGGGGTAGAAGGGCTTTACGAGGAAATCATAGCAGAAAACCTTCCTAACCTGGGGACAGACACAGACATCAAAATCCAGGAAGCACAGAGGACCCCCATTAGATTCAACAAAAACCGACCATCAACAAGGCATATCATAGTTAAATTCACAAATTACTCAGCCAAGGAAAGAATCATGAAAGCAGCAAGGGAGAAAAAGTCCCTAACCTACAGGGGAAGACAGATCAGGCGGATCAGACAGATCAGACAGATCAGCAGACCTATCCACAGAAACTTGGCAGGCCAGAAAGGAGTGGCAGGATATATTCGTGTGCTGAATTAGAAAAATATGCAGCCAAGAATTCTTTTTTTTTAAAAATTTTTTTTTTCAACGTTTATTTTTATTTTTGGGACAGAGACAGAGCATGAACGGGGGAGGGGCAGAGAGAGAGGGAGACACACAGAATCGGAAACAGGCTCCAGGCTCTGAGCCATCAGCCCAGAGCCTGACGCGGGGCTCGAACTCCCGGACCGAGAGATCGTGACCTGGCTGAAGTCGGATGCTTAACCGACTGCGCCACCCAGGCGCCCCTACAGCCAAGAATTCTTTATCCAGCAAGGCTGTCATTCAAAATAGGAGAGACAGGGGCACGTGGGTGGCTCAGTCAGTTAAACGTCTGACTTCAGCTCAGGTCATGATCTCACACTCTGTGCGTTTGAGCCCCGCATCAGGCTCTGTGCTGACAGCTCAGAGCCTGGAGCCTGCTTCAGATTCTGTGTCTCCCCCTCTCTCTGCCCCTCCCCTGCTCATGCTGTCTCAAAAATAAAAAAATAATAATAAAATAAAAAAACAAAACATTATGAAGGAGAGATAAAAAGTTTCCCAGATAAACAAAAATTAAGGAGTTTGTGACCACTAAACCAGCCCTGCAAGACATTTTAAGGGGGACACTTTGAGGGGAGAAAAGATGAAAACAAATATATATAAATAAATAAATACCAAAAGCAACAAAGGTTAGAAAAGACCAGAGAACACCACCAGAAACTCCAACTCTACAAGCATCATAATGGCAATAAATTAGTATCTTTCAGTACTCACTCTAAGCATCAATGGACTCAAATGCTCCAATAAAAAGACATAGGGTAACAGAATGGGTAAGAAAACAATATCCATCTATAATGCTGTTTACAAGAGACCCACTTTAGACCTAAAGACACCTTCAGATTGAAAGTAAGGGGATGGAGAACCATCTATCATGCTAATGGTCAACAAAAGAAAGCCAGAGTAGCCATATTTACATCAGACAATCTAGACTTTAAAATAAACACTGTATCAAGAAATGAAGAAGGGCATTATATCATCATCAAGGGGTCTATCCACCAAGAAGACCTAACAATTGTAAACATTTATGCGCCAAATGTGAGAGCACCCACATATATACATCAATTAATCACAAACATAAAGAAACTCATGATAGTAATACCATAATAGTAGGAGACTTCAACATCCTACTCACAGCAATGGATAGATCATCTAATCGAAAAATCAACAAGAAAACAATGGCTTTGGATGACACACTGGACCAGATGGACTTAATAGATATATTCAGAACATTTCATACTAAAGCAGCAGAATATACAATCTTCTCCAGTGCACCTGGAACGTTCTCCAGAATAGACCATATACTGGGCCACAAATCAGCCCTCAGCAAGTACAAAACGATCAAGATCATACCATGCATATTTTCAGACCACAACACTATGAAAGTCGAAACCAACCACAAGAAAAAAATTGGAAAGGTAACAAATACTTGGGAGACTGAAGAACACCCTACTAAAGAATGAATGGGCTAACCAAGCAGTTAAAGAGGAAATTAAAAAGTTCATGGAAGCCAATGAAAATGATAACACCACAACCCAAAACCTCTGGGACACAGCAAAGGCAATCATAAGAGGAAAGTATATAGCAAGCCAGGCCTTCCTAAAGAAGGAAGAAAGATTTCAGATACACAACCTAACCTTACACCTTAAAGAGCTGGAAAAAGAAGAGCAAATAAAACCCCAAACCAGCAGAAGACAGGAAATAATAAAGATTAGAGCAGAAATTAATGCTATCAAAACCAAAAAAAAAAAAAAAAAAAAAAAAAAAAACCCAGTAGAACAGATCAATGAAACCAGAAGCTGGTTCTTTGAAAGAATTAACAAAATTGATAAACCACTAGCTAGTTTGATCAGAAAGGAAAAGGAAAGGACCCAAATAAAATCAAGAATGAAACAGGAGAGATCACAACCAACACAGCAGATATAAAAATAATAAGAGAATATCATGAGCAATTATATGCCAATAAAATGGGTAATCTGGAAGAAATGGACAAATTCCTAGAAACATATACTACCAAAACTGAAACAGGAAGAAATAGAAAATTTGAACAGACCCATAACCAGTAAGGAAATCGAATTAGCAATCAAAAATCTCCCCAACAACAAGAGTCCAGGGCCAGATGGCTTTCCAGGGGAATTCTACCAAACCTTGTTAACAAGGAAGAGTTAACACCTATTCTCTTGAAACTGGTCCAAAAAATAGAAATGGAAGAAAAACTTCCAAACTCTTCCTATGAAGCCAGTATTACCTTCATTCCAAAACCAGACAGAGACCACACTAAAAAGTAGAACTACAGACCAATTTCCCTGATGAACATGGATGCAAAAGTCCTCAACAAGGTATTAGCCAACCGGATCCAACAATACATTAAAAAAATTATTCACCACAACCCAAGTGGGATTTATACCTGGGATGCAGGACTGGTTCAATATCCGCAAAACAATTAACGTGATTCATCACATCAATGAAAGAACAAGAACCATATGGTCCTCTCAATAGATGCAGAGAAAGCATTTGACAAAACATAGCATCCTTTCTTGATAAAAACCCTCAAGAAAGTAGGGAGAGAAGGAGCATACCTCGAGATCATAAAAGTCATATATGAACAGCCCAACGCTAATATCATCCTCAATGGATGAGAAACTGAGAGCTTTCCCCCTAAGGTCAGGAACAAGACAGCGATGTCCACTCTCACCACTGTTTTTCAACATAGTATTGGAAGTCTTAGCCTCTGCAATCAGACAACACAAAGAAATAAAAGGCATCCAAACTGGCCAGGAGGAGGTCAAACTTTCACTCTTAGCAGATGACATGAAACTCTATATGGAAAACCCAAAAGATTCCACCAAAAAACTGCTAGAACTGATCCATGAATTCAGCAAAGGTGCAGGATATAAAATCAATGCACAGAAATCGGTTGCATTCCTATACACCAACAATGAAGCGACAGAAAGAGAAATCAAGGAATTGATCCCATTTACAGTTGTACCCAAACCCATAAAATACCTAGGAATAAATCTAACCAAAGAGGTGAAAAATGTATATACTGAAAACTATAGAAAGCTTATGAAAGAAACTGAACAAAGACACAAAAAAGTGGAAAAAGATTCCATGCTCCTGGATAGGAAGAACAAATATTGTTAAAATGTCAATACCACCCAAAGCAATCTACATATTCAATGCAATCCCTATCAAAATAACACCAGCATTCTTCACAGAGCTAGAACAAATAATCCTAAAATTTATATGGAACCAGAAAAGACCTTGAATAGCCAAAGTGATCTTGAAAAAGAAAACCAAAGCAGGAGGCATCACAATCCCAGACTTCAAGCTATACTACAAAGCTGTAATCATCAAGACAGTATGGTACTGGCACAAGAACAGTCACTCAGATCAATGGAACAGAATAGAGAACCCAGAAATGAACCCACAAACATATGGCCAACTAATCTTTGATAAGCGGTGCTGGGAAAACTGGACAACATGCAGAATGAACCTGGACCACTTTCTGACACCATACACAAAAATAAACTTAACATGGATGAAAGACCTAAATGTAAGACAGGAAGCCATCAAAATCCTTGAGACAAAAGCAGGCAAAAACCTCTTTGATCTTGGCTGTAGCAACTTCTTATTCAACACGTCTCTGGAGGCAAGGGAAACAAAAGCAAAAATGAACTACTGGGACCTCATCAAAATAAAAAGCTTCTGCACAGTGACGGAAACAATCAGCAAAACTAAAAGGCAACCAATGGGATGGGAGAAGATATTTGCAACTGACATATCAGATAAAGGGTTAGTATCCAAAATCTATAAAGAACTTATCAAACTCAACACCAAAAGACAAATAATCCAGTGAAGAAATGGGCAAAAGACATGAATAGACACTTCTCCAAAGAAGACATCCAGATGTCCAACTGACACATGAAAAAATGCTCAACATCACTCATCATCCAGGAAATACATATCAAAACCACAGTGAGGTACCACCTAACACCTGTCAGAATGGCTAACCTTAACAATTTAGGCAACAACAGATGTTGGCGAGGATGCAGAGAAAGACGATCTCTTTTGCATCATAGATGGCAATGCAAGCTGGTGTAGCCACTCTGTGAAACAGTATGGAGGTTCCTCAAAAAATTAAAAATAGAACTACCCTACGACCCAGCAATTGCACTACTAGGCATTTATCCATAGGATACAGGTGTGTTGTTTCGAAGGGACACATGCACCCCCATGTTGAGAGCAGCACTATCAACAATAGCCCAAGTATGGAAAGAGCCCAAGTGTCCATTGATGGATGAATGGATAAAGAAGATGTGACATACACACACACACACACACACACACACACACACACACACAAAATGGAGTATTACTCAGCAATCAAAAAAAAAATGAAATCTTGCCATTTGCAACTACATGGATGGAATTGGAGGGTATTATGCTAAGTGAAATTAGAGAAAGACAAAAATCATGACTTCACTCACATGAAGACTTTCAAGAGACAAAACAGATGAACATAAGGGAAGGGAAACAAAAATAATATAAAAACAGGGAGGGGGACAAAACAGAAGAGACTCATAAATATGGAGAACTGAGGGTTACTCGAGGGGTGTGGGAAGGGGGATGGGCTAAATGGGTAAGGGGCACTAAGGAATCTACTCCTGAAATTGTTGCACTATATGCTAATTTGGATGTAAATTTTAAAAAATAAAAAATAAAATTAAAAAAAAGTAGTGATCAAAAACCAATGCCACTCTTGGCATTCTCTTGGAAAGAAATGATTCTTGAGTGGTAGAACTGAGGAATACTATATCCCAATGTTCTAAAAAAATCTGTTTTTTCAGGGTGCTGGCTACTGCAAAGTAGAAGGGGAATGGTTATACACAATCCACTTAAAGTTTAGAATATGACCACCATTTGTCCTATTTTACTTTAATTGCATAGACAATAGTCATAAGTGTTTCAATCCTTCCTTTATTCTTCTAAGAAAAATTCAGTGTGTGTGTACATGAGTATGTATGTGTATGAGAGATTTTTCACTGTGCATTCGTACTGTCACTTTGGCCATAATTTTTAAGCACTAATTGTGTTACTAAGTTAGGCCAGGAATGCATTGCCCCAATTCTGGTCTTTTTGATGGAAGCAAATAATTAAGTCGTCAGTTAAAAGTAAGAAGGGATAGAAGGACCAGGGAAAGGGGATCTTTACTTACTACATTAAAGTTATATGACATAAAGTCTTTCAATATTGATGGCAATACATACGTCAAAGCAGATATAGGTATAGTATCTCACAGTTAAGGAATAAGTCTTTAGTAGGTTCCAAAAAATACTAGCTTTCCTATGGAGGAAAGATAATTAGTATGCATAATTTAAAGTTACCATATCAAACACATGGCCCTTTTGCAAAGCATCATAGCAATCTGAAAAAGAAAAGTTCATATATTGAAATAAACACAAACTAAACCAATTAATTCTGAATAAGTAGTAACAACTTTATTTTAACTCAACGTGCTGAAACGCAAAAAATATTTTCAGCAACAAGATACAAAAAGTATGTATCTTATCATTAACATCAGCTGATTAAAAATGAGGCTGAAAAGTTCAATATAAGTCTTTACACATTTGAATCTTGAAAATCAATTTCCCCCAGAATTAATTTTTAAATAATTTTAGCATAATTTTATTTTCAAAAATGGGACTCACTTAAGTTATATCTTCATTCTAAAAAACTGGATGTGAAATTAGCTGGGTTACAGTATACAACAATAAACTCTAACAGAAAAATATTTAAATATAAGAATTCCTTTTCAAACATAAAGTCCACATACTGCAAACAGAAGACACGGTGTGGTGATTTCATTCCTAGTGAAGAGGAAGTCTTGCATATGTTAGGCACTCAATATTTGTTCACCTGGACCTAAAATTGACATCATTCCATGAACACTTAAATAAAGTAGAGCTCATAATCTGTATAAAAGAGGTTTGCACAATACTCTTCTATATGCTGAAAGTGCTGTCTTTATAATCTGAAGACACCCACCCACCCACATTATTTTGCAAGAATACACTGAATTTTATCCATCAAAGAGCATGAAGGTCCAAGTCAGAATAATTCACCTTTTCATACATACATGGTTATGAGGAAAGCTTTGTTGAGGTGGATTTTAACAAAACAACTTACTGAAGTCTCTAGTATTCTAATTTAGTAACATTGGGTAGCATATATGACCCATATTTTAATAAAAATTTTACTTGGGTTTTAAATTTATGCACAAAATTTAAATGGATAAATAAATTAGTATAACATTTTTGGCAATTTAAATTCTAACTTAGGTCTAGTTTAAAAATAAGCTAATAATGCTCATGGTTACTTTTTAAGAGTTCTTTGCGAATATTTTAAAACTGAACTTTAAAACTGATGTCCTAAAAAGGCACTGTTTTCATATTTCATCATGCAGTAAAGGTCACATTTTTGAAAATTATAATTTCTTGTCCATCAACTGTCCCCCCAAATAAAGCACATTTAATGAAATATTTCAACTAACCTGAATTTTCAACATTTAACTGAGTCCTATTTTCAGAAATTCACTCTTCTGAACATACCACACACAAGTCTAAGCAAATACAAGTATATGTACACACACACACAAACACACGCACACACACGCCCAAATGACATAATACATGCATGGTTCTCCAATTACTATTTCAAGACAATGACACATGAGTATTCAAGGAGGTAACAATGGCAAGCCATAACATTATGGCACCTTCATATTTGTGCTCTAAATACCAATATACGTTAAAATTTAAAAACAAAAAAGGCACAAATATAGTGTTTCTGTATCTCAAGCTGAAGAACAGTTTTCTAATGGTTACTGTGATAACATATAACAGTTAAAACCAGTCACTTCTTTTTTAAGGAAAAGTTCTGTTTAGGTGACAAAAGGAAAACAAGAGCAGGCTGATAAAAGGCAAAGCTGCTCAGGACAGTCTATGCCTACTGAACACAGTAGTGTGTAGTTTCAAAACGAGAAAATAAAAAGGCTATTAGAGCACTTTTGTCAGAATACATTAAGTTTTTTTTTCATTGCCTCAAGAACCCACAATACCAAAAAAAACCCAACAAAAAACAAACAAAAACCAAAAAAAAAAAAACACAAAAAAACAAAAAACCCCAAAAAACCCCAACCCATAATAAATAAAAAAATAAATCAACTATGATAGGATTCTGTTAGTATAATGGTAGGCATTATATTATCTGAAACGTGGACATTTCTAGAGACATGGATATTCTCACAGCACAGTGTTTGACGTTTTTGGTACAAAATGTACTACCAAACTACAAACAAAAAACGAAAAAAACCCTTTATAATAAAACCCTTAGGATTTGCAATAAACACTAAATTAAGTAGGTAAAAGCAAGCCGAAATGTTCATTATATGGGTGTTATTACTGAAGTCACTATGGTTAGAAACGTAGATGCAAGCAGTGAATTAATTCACAATGTGCCTACGTGCATTTGATATAAATGGATACACCAATATATATATATTTTTTGACACATGACAACAAAATTCTATAGCCTGAGGAATTTTGTTTTGTTGTAAGACCCTGGCAAAATATTAAAAATCTTAACGTGTATATGTATGTGCGTATGTACTTTTTAAATTGTACATTGTAAATTTAATGGACTCAACTTGGTTAAGGAAGTGAATTTCTGTTTCCTATAGTATTCTTACATAGGATGAAGTTCAATCACATGTAAGAATCCTTCTATCTCAAGGGATTCTTCCAATTTCAAATTTAACAAGATTCCAATTAAACTACATAGAAAGAAATGAAGATATCTGAAAATATGATCTTTTCAAACTAGTTTGCTGTGGTTAACAAATGCTTATCTGATAGTGATTGTTCAATGTAAATATGAATCACTCTTGATATATTCTGACTGCTTCAGTGAATATGTAACAAAGAAATAACAAAAATAAAATCTATTTTAAAACCTCAGGCTCCTTTTTTTTCCTTTTGTTCTAAATTCAAAAACTAAATAAACAAATTATACAAATTTTAATCTGGAGAATAAAGTATGTATGTGAATATATAGGTATATGCATTTTTTTCCAGTGACACACTTTTCCCCTTGTGGTCAAGTATAAATCTTGCCTAAGAAGCATATTGTCACTATTCCATGAAATCAGATGCAGTGACTTGCCACTGCTCCTAGTTCTCCGGGACAATGCACCAGGACAGACCTTCACTGTGAACAGAGCTATCAAACACTGAACATGTGTATGTGTTTAAAGCTAAATTCATTTATAATAAAGAACTGGCCCATGAAAAGCAGTTTATAAATAGTTTATCCTGTTCACATTATGCAGAATTTCAGTATCATCCACAATGTTAGTACAGTAACTGAAACAGAAGGAGAAAGCTAGGGGGGAAAAGGTTCAGAGTGTGGCCTAACATATTTCTAAGGGTTCTCTCCTTTAGTCTGCAAATATCAGTTCACTATTTTTAGAAGGAGAGTAGAGTGTCCAGAATTTTATTGTTCAATTGCCTTCTCCAAAGTGGGATAAGACAGAGTAAATTCAATAATAAATATCTGAAATTCAAACCAATTTAACTATAATCAAGAATACCTTTCTTATCTATTATCACAAACATCCCAGTTGCCTCCCTCAGTCTTAAAAAATTCTTGCAAAAGTTAAGACACAATTAATTATACCTTATTAATACCCTCAAAAACAAACAAAAAATATATGTACCATTTAGCATACAAAAGTTACACATGAAAAGTGCATATATATCTTTCTTAATTGGCCCACTCATTAAATTTACATTTGGTCATCCTTACTTTCAACATGGACAGAATTCTTCATATAAATGTAGGTCACTACAAATTAAAAAAAAATTAATTCAGCACAAAACATGCTTTCTTTTTATTGAAATCTTAACCTCAACCAGTTCTCAGTCATTGTAAACTTGAACAAACCCACAAAGAAACACAAGCAAAGGTTTGTTATGCTTCTCTTAGTCTGCTGGACAGTCAACACACAGAAAAACATCCAAATTTTACTAAAAATTTGGGCCAACTCATTGCATATTTGCCCCCTGAAATGAAAAATAAATTAGAATTGAAGCAGTGTATTGCCGTAACTTACTTTGAAGGTAAGCAGGTTCTCCTATATGTATAGGACTTAGACTGGAGACATTACCAGTAATCTCCAATACGAGTGCTTTTAAGAAGAACCTAGTTTTAAACTTTGAGATAGCATAGGACAAACCCTATAAAATTCATTTTGCTTTTCTCAAACTAATGGAAGATCCTTTTGAAACTTAATATCTTCAGTTATCAATATTACTGCATTATGGAGCTAGTGCAATCCTGCATAGCCTTAGTCAAAATGACAAGGCACAATAAAAAAATTAAAGTATTATATGAACAAGAGAAGTCATTGAAGATAATTTAAGGCCTTGAAGTGAATTAGAGTATAATCAGTCTAATTTAAAGCTGAAGAATAAACCATAAATTATCCACCTGAAATGCAAGCAATATGCTTTTTCAGCTTCTGTTCGTGGACAAGACAACAGAAACAACTCTTGCTTATGGTTTGTTATTAGAATCCTTCTGGACCTGGAGGAGTAAAAGTCAATTCCATTTTTCTACAGTTCATGGAAGATTTCAGGACTGTTTTAGCCGTTTGCGTGGAATGCCAAACTGTGGACATTGTGCAGATGCTAGTGCTCGGAAGGCTTCTGCTACTAAATGAGGGTGAGACTGAATCATGGACTTCCACCCTGATGTTTCCATTATGTCTGCTGCTTGGCTGAAAAATAAAATTAAGTGATGTTTATTAAAGAGTACTTTTCAAAATGCATTGTTGCATTGTTAGTTTTAGAAAAAATCACACATTTCAAAATGTTTCAAGCACTTTTGCCTCTCTCTATCGTTAAGCCATGTGAATTCATTAAAATACCATCTTTATGTTACTGGTATTTTCTGTTGCAAATGAAACTTAAATTCTTCTGGAAGTTCTATACTCTGGAAGTATGTGACACTTTTCTCCATAGTCCCAACTCCCATTGTTACCATTTCTGTACCAGCTTTTTAAGAGCTCTTTTCCCTGGCTGTTACACATAGGTTTTCTCTAGAGTTCCAACTTTTGCCCTCATTCTTCTCTCTTAACTTCATCATTCATCCTATTGTATCCACTCTACAATTTTAACTATCATACTCAATGATGGTAAACTACTGATTTGCTAAATCTAGCCCTCCCCACAAGGTACAGTCCCAACCACTTGTTCTCTTTATTTGGACGGCCTCAAGCCCTAAAAATTCAGGATCGCCAGGAAAGAACTCAACACGTCTCTATCCGAGCTGCAAATTCTTCTTCCCTCATTTCTAATCAGCTAATGTTTCCACCATCACCCAGAGGTAACATCAAAAACCTTGGAATCATCTTAGACTCCATCCTTTCCAATCAATCATCAAAGCCCTATTTTAATTTCCAAAGATATTTTGAATTCCCAGTCAAGGTTCATATCATCTCACATTTGGATTATCACAACAGTCTCCTAAGTTGTCTTCTAGTTTCCTATCTTGCTCCTCTCAAACTGGCTTCCATGAACTGCCTTAGTAACACAAATATGACTATGTTACACCCTATTGTTCCCTAATGCCTGTATCCAAGTTCTTTAGAAAAAGAAACAATTTTTCCTACTTCCTCTCTCTACCTTTGTATCTCTCCTTACATGCTCAGGTAACTGCTCATTGTATACTGAATGTACAACATGGTCTACTGAGCATGCAGAGTAAATACCTAATCTAGTTATCCTGGTCTCTTTTCTCCCTTATATCCATCCACCATCCAAATAATATCCAAATATTATAGACTGTCCTTTCAAAATGTTTTATCCTTTCATTTCTCTCTAGCCCCAACTGTCACCAATCAACTCTAATTTCAACTCTCATCTCTTGCTCATCTCTTGCCTGCACTACTCCAGCAACTTTCCAATGTGTCTCCTATATTTAACCTTGCTCAGCTGTCACCACAACCACCACCTCAAGCTCCCCACAATATATTCTCTACCTTGTATGCAGAGAGATTGCTAAAAATGAAACTCTGATCATGCCCTATACTAGGTTAAAACCTTTTATTGGATACCCATTTCTCTTTGAATGTCTAAAAGTCCCAATGTTATTTACATGGCCTTCCAGGATCTGACCTTTGTCTGCTTTCTCCAGCTTCTTCTCATAACCTCTCTCTGACTCTATATTGTTCTTTCTTTATCACCAAAACTTTGTACACCTGATTCCCTTTTTTTGGGATAAACTTTCATGCTTCTTCCCTCTTCTTTACCATGGTAACTCCTATTAATACTCCAGGTGTTTATTTATACAATAATTCCTCAAAAAGGCTTTCTTTCACTCCTAGTTTAGGTAAGGTTCTTTTGCTGTATGCTTGGGATATACATTATCTATTGTCACGCTTTACTTCAATTACTTGTTTAATTCCTATTTGTTTCTTGCTAAACTAAACACTCCATAAAGGTAGGGGAAACATTTGTCATGTTCATCACTATATTTTTTTGTACTAAGCACACTGCCTGAGGTATTTACTTGATAATAAATATAAACGTATGTCAAATGAATGGATCACCTACTGCTTCATGCTTCTATACTTTGGATGAAGTGATCCCTTCTGTTTATAATGCTTGTTATTTCCTTCTTAGTTTCACTAACTCCTATTTGTGTTTAAAGACTCAGATGTCATCTGCAGGAAGCCATTCCTAAACCATCCAGCCTTTGTCAAGTGCCCTGCACATGTCTTCCTTTATCATGTTACTTACCACATTATGAAATAATATATACATGTATTTCTTTCATTAGACAAATTTCTCAAGAAAAGGATTTTTCCCTATTTTTATATGCAGCACCCTAGCACAGTACTTGAGACACAGATGCTAGGTAAATGTTTGTGGAACTAAACAGTAGCTGAATAAAACAACTTTTTAAAAATTTGCCTGACATCATATTACCTGTATGTAATTATGTTTATCATTTTAACTAACTGTTTGGAGTCACATAAATACCTCTTAATATACCTGGCATTTTCATTTATTTAATTCAAAAAGATCTATTGAAAGTCTGTACATACAACAGCTACTCAGGGGATATAAAATAAGGGGATAAAAAAATTATCATTGAATGCTAATATATTTTAAATTTAAATAGATTTTTCTGTGATCATATACCAAGACAATAACGTATCATCAAATACTAACCAATATACCACCAGTGACTTAAACGTAGTTACTAATTTTTACTTTGTGAAAACAGAATTCACAAACTGATAGGAATTCAGAGTTAACAACATAATACAGTTTAAAAGAATGGGAAGTAATCAGGTCAACATTCATTTTATTGTCTCTAACACTGTCTTTTTTCACTTAAATCTACTTTTGATAAAGTGTGAAAATGGAATTTAAGGGTTTATTGGTAAAAACTAATCAAAAGCAGGTGAAAATTCTTCAAACTATCAACTCTTCACCTTTTCTGATTTTGAAAAATTACAAAAAGTAGAAATCACTCTAAAAATAGGAGAAGAAAACAAAAAAGGAAATAATAAGTTCTAATAGTTCATATTCAGAAGGTTGTCTTAGAAAAATGTAACAACTACCACACAGTTTCAACAGGGAAAGGAAAGAACAAACTGCTACCAGTAGGGAATATGAAGCAGCTAGCCTAAAATACTATATGATGCAAGGTACTTGGCTAACCTAAGAAGCAGTGGGTGAGCAGTCAAATATAAAGACTGTCTAGGCAAATGGGGTACATTCCTCATAGTAAAAAATAAGTATTTCCCAACATCTTTAGAAATGTTTTCTGAAGGGACAGGGAAAAAATCCAGTAGCCACTGAAATACATGGGCTCAGCTATATACTGTGAGCATATGTGCTTAAAAAATTAAACTGTCTATCCCAGTTCACATTAGAAGCTGATCTACAAGGGAGCATAGCCTCAAGAATCCACCAAATCATATTATTATGTTTTAAAATAACTGGCAGTTTGCTTCATACAACTAGTATCTGGATTCATACTTATTGTAGATGAGCAAAAGGCTATGCAAACACTTAATTTCATGTATGCAGATCAACTTTAAGTCAGAAACTGATGTCATCTTACTTGCTGTTCCAGTTTTTCCCATCTTTACACCCAAGTTGTCGAAGTACACTGCACCTGCATTAAAGATTTAAACACACTTAAAAAAAAGTCCAGTGAAAAAATGTTGAAGGTGTCATGCCCACTGAAATACAGGCATAGCTTACCTATTAATAAAGTCTATGGCTTGTGCTTTCAACTGTTCTGCACTGTGCAAATCTGCAAGGACAAGGGTATCAGCAACATTTTCTACCGAGAGGTTACTACACAAAGCTTCTTCACACATGACCTTCAGCCGTTCCAGTGCATACTATCCAAAAGGAAAACATAGCAATTAAACATTTACTCAAACTACCAAGTTTTAAATACTTGGTATTTATAACTTAGAAAATAAATTTAAAGCACATTATACTTTGAACTGAGGGTAAAAAAAAGTCCTGAAGTTATTTTAACCTAATATTAAGAAGATACAAATCAATGAATTCAAGAGAAAGACCAATTTTCTTTAGGAAATTTCAACTTGTGCAAAATATGTACTGTCAATTTTAAAAACAGGGTTTTATTCTTTAAAAACAAAACAAAACCAAAAACCAAAAAAACAAAAACCCTTCTTGCTCAAACTCTTAATGAGTGAATTTCTCTTCTCTATTTTAAACACCAGAGTGTACCAGCCAGTACACTGTCTGTTGCCACTGCTCAATCTTGAAGAATGAATTATAAAAGGCCAACAAATCATTTTGATAACCACTTCTTTAGTTATTACGACTTTAGCAGCTTTACTGAAAATTTATAATTGATATACAATAAACTGCAAATAAAGTTTATACAGTCATATGACCATCATTAAATCATGACACCGAACATAATCATCATCCCCAAAAGTTTCCTCCTACCCCTTTATAATCCTTCCTTTTCACCCCACCTCAGGCCACACCTCTGATATGCTTTCTACTGCTGTAGTTTAAATTTTCTGGTATCTTCTATAAATGGAATCATATAATTTGTGACTGGCTTCTCAGCATAATTATTTTGAGATTCATACATGTCGCTACCATTTTATCAGCAGTTCAATGCTTTTTATTGCTGAATAATATTCCATTGTGTACAGACATACCACAATTTGTTTCTGCAATCCTCTCTTGATAAACAATTGGTGTTTCCAGTTTTTAGCTATTATAAATAAAGTGACTATAAACGTTCATATAAGTTACTGTATGGGAATATGCTTTCTTTTCTCTTAAAGTAGACTCACTGAATCAGATGGCAAGTGTAAAACATTTTTTCTTTTTTAATATTTGAGGGGGAAGGGAAGGACAGAGGATCAGAAGCAGACTCTGTGCTGACAGCAGATAGTCTGATGAGGGGCTTGAACTCATGAACCATGAGATCATGACCTGAGCCGAAGTCGGATGCTTAACTGAGTTACCCAGGAGCCCCAAGTGTAAAACTTTTTAAGAAACTGCCAATCTTCCAAAATGGTTGTTACCATTTTATATTTCCATCAGCAGTGTATGAGAGTCCTTATTCTTCCACATCCTTGACTATACTTAGTATGGTCTTTGTAATTTTATCTATTACAATACATTTGTAGAAATATCTCATGGTTTTAATTTACATTCCCCTAGTAACTAATGGTGATGAGCATCTTTTGATGTCGTTAACTGACATTAGTTCAGGAAGTGTTTGTTCAAATATTTTCTCTATTTTTAGAAATAACATTGTTTTCTTATAGTTGAGTTTTGAGAGTTCTTTATATAGTTTATATACAAAAGTCTGTTAGCAGATATATTCTGAATATAAGGTGCTCATCAGATATATGCTTTGCAAAGAATTTTCTCCTAGTTTGCGGCTAGTCTTTTTTATTCTGTGTTTTCTGAGGAAGTTTTAAAATTTTATTTAAGTCTAATTTGTCTATTTTTCTTTTATGTATTGTTTTTTGGTTTTATAGCTATTCTTTGCCTAACACAAGATTACAAAGACTTTCTCCTATGTTTTCTCTTAGAAGTTTTAGATTTTAGGTTTAAAATCAATTTTGCATGACTTTTTGTACTTGGCGTGAAGTTCACATAAAAAGTTCATTTTTTTCAGGAATATAGGTATCCAACTGTTCCAGCACCACTTGCTGAAAAGACTATCCCTTCTTCACTGAATCGTCTTTGCACTTTCATCAAAAATTAGATATCCAGGGGCGCCTGGGTGGCTCAGTCGGTTGGGCGTCCGACTTCGGCTCAGGTCACGATCTCGCGGTCCGTGAGTTCGAGCCCCGTGTCGGGCCCTGGGCTGATGGCTAAAAGCCAGGAGCCTGCTTCCGATTCTGTGTCTCCCTCTCTCTCTGCCCCTCCCCCATTCATGCTCTCTGTCTCAAAAATAAATAAAACGTTAAAAAAAAAAATTAGATACCCAGATATGTGAGAGCCTATTTCTATACTCTCCATTCTGTTCAAATCAGTTGTCTATCTTGTCACCAATACAACATGGTCTTAAATTCTGAAGCTTTATAATAAGTCTTGTCATCACGCAGTGTTAGTCCTCTATTTTGACCTTCTTTTCTCAAAGTTATCGGATTTCTCTAGGTCCTCCCACTTGCACATAAATTTAAAATTCATTTGTCAAAAAACCCCACACAAAACCTACAAGAGACATGTTGGTTCTACTAATGAATTTTAAGAACTGAAATTTTAACAATATTGAGAGTTCTAATCCATGAACAAAATTTCCCTTTCCATTTATTTAAGTAGTACCTGAATTTCACTTATCAATATATTGTAATTATTGGTATAGTCTTGAAGATCTTCTCAGATTTATGCCTATATGTTTAATATTTTTGATACTACTACAAATGTCATTTTTTTAATTTAAATTTTTATTAAGACAGTTATAGATTCATGTGCAGTTGTAAGAAATAATAGATTCCAGAGCTGCCTGGGTGGCTCAGCTGGGTTAAGCATCTAACTATTGATTTCGGCTCAGGTCATGATCTCACAGTTCATGATCAAGCCCCACATTGGGCTCTGCGCTAACACATGGAACCTGCTTAGGATTTTCTCTCACCTTCTCCCCCAGTCACACTCTCTCTAAATAAATAAATATTAAAAAAAGAAAGAGAGAAATAATAGATTCCAGCTCAAGAAGAAAGTGGCAGAGTAAATAGACCCTAGGCTCCTCTTGTCCCATGAACACAACTAGATAACTACCAAATCATCCAAAATACGCCAGAAATAAACCAGAAGATGGACAAAACTAACAACTAAAGGGAGAGAAGAGGCGATGTTGAAGAAGGTAGGAAGTGTGGAGACGTGGTTTTGGGGAGAAATGTATCATGGGTGCTGTGGAGGGGAGGAGCCATGGTCATGGAGAAGGGCCAGAGAGAAAGGAGCATACAGGGGGATATAAAGGAGAATGTTTCCCCAAAAATACTGGTTTGCAAAATAAGAGAAGCTGAATTTCATGAGTTCTTGCAACACGTGGAGATTAAAGCCTAGAGATTTAAAGGTCAGTAAGTGGGCTTGCTCTGCTCCTGGAAGGAAAGCAGACAAACAAGCCAGGAACAGACAGAATGAAACAGCAATCTGAAGAAAATCTGGGACAAACAGGGGGAGATTATTTGCTCCTCTAGGAGGACATTCTTGAGAGGCAGCATTCATGGAGACACTTCTCCCAGAACAAAGGAGCTGGCCAGCACCAGTTACTTCCCCAACCCCTCAGCATAAACACAGAGCCACATGCAGGAAACAGCACAGGATGGCACTGGCTGCTGAACTTGCTTACACCAAGCTCCACTCCCCTGCGTTCAGGCAGAACTGCCCTTCTCAGTCAAGCTTCCCTCAGTCCCAGCACAGAGAGACCTGAACAACGCCCTGCCCATACTATATCTAACCATGAGTTCTGCAGGGCCTCAGTTCTGGATAAAGTTGTATCAGGTCTCATTTCACAAGCAGATCAGAGCACATCTAGGTAAAACTTTCCACAATGAGGCCAGATACCAAACACTGCCTACAGCAGGCAAGGAGAGCATCTGTAGACAATCAGCCTGAAGGATAGAGCAAACAAAACACAATAGGAGAGCTCACACAGCACATATCTGAAGAACTCTCTGAAGCATCAGGCCCTGGGAACATGACTTAGGCCATTACTTTCAGAAACAGGAGACATAAATGGCCTTTCTAACACACAGAAGCAGGCAGACATAGACAAAATGAGAAGACAAGGAAATTATTCAAGAACAAGATGAAGTCACAGCCAGGGGTCTAAGTGAAACAGATATAAGTAACATGCCTGATGGAAAATTAAAGTAATGAACATAAGATACCCACTGGGCTTGAGAAAAGAATGGAAAAAGTTAGTGAGACTCTTACCACAGAGATAAAAGAGTTAAAAAAGAATCAATCAGAGATGAAGAATACAATAAATGAGATTAGAAACAGGCTTGATACAATGAACAGCAAACTGGAAGAAGCAGAGAAATGAATTAGTGACCTAGAAGACAAAATAGAAAATAATGAAAACTGAACAAAAGAAAAAGAATTATGCAACCTGAGAATCGAATTAGAGAACTCAGTGACTCCATGAAATGTAATATTTGTATCATAGGAATCCTAGAAGATGACAGAGTAAAAGGTGTCAGAAAATTTGAGGAAGTAATAGCCGAAAACTTCCCTCATCTGGGGGAAGGAAAGAGACATACAGATCTAGAAGGCAGAGAGCTCCCATCAAAATCAGCAAAAGCAGGCCCACACCAAGACATACTGTAATTAAGTTGCACAGTATAGTGATAAAGAAAAAATCTTAGAAACAGCAAGACGGAAGACATCTTTACTTACAAGGTAAGACCCATAATGGTAGTTAGAGATTTCTCAACAGAAACATGGCAGGCCAGAAGACAGTGGCACGACATATTCAAAATGCTGAGTGGGAAAAATCTGCACCCAAGAATACTCCATCCAGCAGGATACAATTCAGAATAGAAGGAAAGAGAAAGAGTTTCACGGACAAGCAAAAACTAAAGGAGTTTGTGACTACTAAACCAGTTCTTGCAAGAAATATTAAAGGATATACTTTCAGTGCAAAGGAGAGGCCAAAAGTGACGAAGACAAGAAAGGATCATAGAAAATCTCCAGAAACAATAGCAAAACAAGTAATAATATGGCTGTAAATATATATCCATCAGTAATTACTCTGAATGTAAATGGACTAAAAGCTCCAATCAAAAGACATAGGAGGTCAGAATAGATAAAAAATAAGACCTATCTATATGCTGCCTACAACAGACTCATTTTAGAACTAAAGACATCTGCAGATTGAAAGTGAGGGGATGGTGGGGGACTTGAATGGTTCAATCAGCTAAGTATCCGACTCTTGATTTCAGATCAGGTCATGATCTCCTGGTCATGGGATTGAGCCTCACGTCAGGCTCCATACAGAGCATGCAGCCTACTTGGGATTCTCTCTCTCCCTCTCTCTGCTCTTCCCTCTCTCTCTCTCTCTCTCTCTCAAAAATAAATAAACTTAAAAAAAAAAAGTAAGTGAGGGTATGGAAAAACATTACCATGCAAACAGATGTCAAAAAAAAAGCTGGAGTAACAATACTTATATCGGACAAACTACACTTTAAAACAAAGACTGTAACAAGAGACAAAGAAGGGTATTATATCATAATAAAGGGGACAATCCAACAAGAAGATATAACAATTGTAAATATTTATGCACCAAACATGAAAGCACCCAAATACATAAATGTCAATAGCAAACATACAAGAACTAATTGATAAGAATACAATAATAGTAGGGAACTTTAATACCCCACACACCAATGGACAGATCATCTAAACAGATTATCAACAAGGAGACAATGGCTTTGAATGACACACTGGACCTGATGGACTTAACAAATATATTCAGAACATTCCATCCCAAAACAGCAGAATACACATTCTTTTCAAATGCACTTGGGAAATTCTCCAGAATAGATTACAGATTAGGCCACAAATTAGGTCTTAACAAATACAAAAAGACTGGAATCATATCATCCATCTTTTCTGATCACAATGGTATGAAACTAGAAGTGAACCACAAGAAAAAATTTGGAAAGACCACAAATAACATGGAGGTTAAACATGCTACTAAACAATGAATGAGTCAAACAGGAAATCAAAGAAAAACTACAAAAAGTTCATGGAAACAAATGAAAATGAAAACACCAGGGTCTAAAACATTTGGGATGCAGAAAAAGTGGTCCTAAGAGGGACATATATTGCAATAGAGGCTTACCTTAACAGGCAAGCAAAATCTGAAATATACAACCTAACATTACACCTAAAGGAGTCATTAACAGAACAACAAATGAAGCCTAAATCCAGCAGAAGGAGGGAAATAATACAGATTACAGCAGAAATAAATAATACAGAAACTAAAACAAAACAAAACAAACAAAAAATAATAGAACAGGTCAATGAAACCAGGAGCTGGTTCTTTGGAAACATTAACAGAATCTATAAACCTCTAGCCAGACTTACCAAGAAGAAAAGAGAAAGGACTTCAAAATAAAATCATAAATGAGAGAAGAGAAATAATTAACACCACAGAAACACAAGTATAAAAGAATATTATCAAAAACCATATGTCAACAAATTGGACAACCTGGAAGAAATGGATAAATTCCTAGAAACACATAAACTGCCAAAGCTGAAACAGGAAGAAACAGAAAACCTGAACAGACTGATTACCAGCAAAGAAATTAAATCAGTAATAAAAAAACTCCCAATAAACAGAAGTCCAGGACCAGATGGCTTCACATATGAATTTTACCAATCATTTAAAGAAGAGTTAGTGCCTATTCTTCTCAAACTATTCCAAAAAATAGAAAAGGGAAACTTCCAAATTCATTCTGATGAATGAATTACCCTGATATCAAAACCAGATAAATTCTTCATTAAAAAAGAGAACTGAAGGCCAATATGCCCGATGAACATGGATGCAAAAAATCTCAACAAAATACTAACAAACAGAATCCAACAATACATTAAAAAAACCATTTACCACAATAAAGTAAGATTTATTCCTGGGTTTCAAGAGTGGTTCAAAATTCACAAATCAATCAAGGTGATACACCACATTATTAAAAGAAAGGATAAGAACCATACAATCATTTCAATAGATACAGAAAAAGCATTTGACAAAGTACAACACCCACTGATGATAAAAACCCTCAACAAGGTAGGTTTAGAGGGAACATACCTGAACATAATAAAGGCCATATATGAAAACCCACAGCTAGAATCATCCTCAATGTGGAAAAACTGAGAGCCTTTCCCTTAAGGTCAGGAACAAGACAAGGATGTCCACTCTCACCGCTTTTATTCAACATAGTACTGCAAGTTCTGGCCACAGCAATCAGACAACAAAAAGAAACAAAAGGCATCCAAATCAGCAAGGAAAAAGTAAAACTTTCACTATATGCAGATGACATGATACTCTATATAGAAATCTGAAGGCTCCACAAAGAAACCACTAGAACTGATACATGAATTCAGTAAAGTTGCAGGATATAAAATCAGTGTATAGTCATGTGTTGCATTTCTATACACCAATAATGAAGCAGCAGAAAAAGAAATCAAGGAATCAATGCCACTTACAACTCTACCAAAAATGAAAAGATACTCAGGAATAAACCTAACCAGAAGTGAAAGTACTCTGCAAACCATAAAACACTGATGACACAAAGAAATGAGAAGACATTCCATGCTCATGGATTGGAAGCATAAATATTGCTAAAATGTCAATACTACTCAAAGCAATCTACACATTTAATGCAATCCCTATCAAAACACCAACAGTACTTTTCCCAGCAATAGAAGAATCCTAAAATTTATATGGAACCACAAGAGACAACAAATAGCCAAAGCCACCTTGAAATAGAAAAGCAAAACTAGGGGCACCTGAGTGGCTCAGTTGGTTAAGTGTCCGACTCTTCATTTTAACTCAGGTTATGTTCTCACAGTCATGGGATTGAACCCCGCATCAGGCTCTGTACAGAGCATGAAGCCTGCTTGGGATTCATTCTCTCTCTCTTTCTCTCTCTCTCCCCACCTCCTGCATATCGCCTGCTCACACGCTCACATGCTCATTCTCTCTTTACAAAAAAAAGAAAGAAAAAGCTGGACATATCCCAATTCCAGATTTCAAATTATATTACGAAGCTATAATAATCAAAACAGTATGGTAGTGGCATAAAAAGAGACACACAGATTAATGAAACAGAGTGGAAACCCAGAAATAAGCACAAAACTATATGGTCAATTAATCTTCAACACAGCAGTAAAGAATATCCAATAGAAAAAAGATAGTCTCTTCAACAAATGATGCTGAGCAACTGTACAGCAGCATGCAAAAGAATGAAACTGGACCACTTTCTTACCCCATGCACAAAAATAAATTCAAAATGGATTAAAGACCTCAATGTGAGACCTGAAACAATAAAAATCCTAGAGGAGAACACAGGGAGTAACCTCTTTGACACTGGCTGCAGCAACTTCTTTCTTGCATGGGCTAGGGAAACAAAAGCAAAGATAAACTTTTGGGACTTCATCAGAACAAAAAGCTTCTGAACAACAAATGAAACAATCAACAAAACTAAAGGCAACCCATGGAATGGGAGAAGATATCTGCAAATGATATATCCAGTAAGGGGTTAATATTTCAAATATATAAAGAACCTACAAAATACCCCCCAAAAAGAATAATCCAATTAAAACATGGGCGTAAGACATGAGTAGACATTTTTCCAAAGACATTAGATGGCCAACAGACACATGAAAAGATGTTCAACATCACTCATCACCAGGGAAATACAAATCAAAACTACAATGAGATATCACCTCACAGCTGTCAGAATGGCTTAAAATCAAAAACATAGGAAACAATGGGTGTTGGTGAGGATGTTCAGAAAGGAGAACCTCTTGCACTGTTGGTGGGAATGCAAACTGGTGCAGCCATTCTGGAAAACAGTATGAAGGTTCTTGAAAAAATTAAAAATAGAACTATCCTATGATTCAGCAATTGCCCTACTAGATATTTACCACAGAATACTAAAATACTAATTCAAAGGAAAATATGCACCCCATGTTTATAGCAGCATTATCTACAATAGCCAAATTATGAAAACAGCCCAAGTGTCCATCAACTGATAAATGGATAAAGAAGTTGTGGTATAGATATACAATGGAATATTACTGGGCTATAAAAAGGAATGAAATCTTGCCATTTGCAACAACATGGATGACACTAGAGAGTATTATACTAACAAATAAATCAGTCACAGGAAGACAAATACCATATGATTTCAGACAAATACCATATGATTTCATTCATATGTGGAATTTAAGAAACAAATGAGTACAGAGGGGAAAAAAGTGAGAGAGAGGTAAACCAAGAACACAGGGTCTAAACTACAGAGAACAAATTGATGGTTACTAGAAGAGAAGTGGGTGGGGAAATGGTTTAAACAGGTGATGGGGATTAAGGAGTGCACTTGTGATGAACACTTGTGTGTGGAAAGGTTGAATCACTATATTGTACACCTGAAACTAGTATTACACTGTATGTTAACTAACTGGAATTTAAACAACTTGGGAGTGGGGGAAAGAGAAAGAATAGATTCCATATACTCTTGGCTTGGTAATGGTTCCAATGGTAATATTTTGCAAAACAAGTACAATATCGTACTCTCTTCCCTACCCTCTATGTGGTATATGTGTATGTGTATATAAAGACATGTACATATGTGCATAGACAGGCATACTCATAAACTTATTTATATGGACAGAAGCATAAACATCAAAACGTTCAAGAAAACCTCCCAATGTGCCTTCAGGATTGAAAACTACTGGCTTTGAGATTTTCTGGTATTTTTGCATTGCTTCTGAAACTTTAAGAAATAACCATTACAAAAGAATCTTATAAAATTAGCATTATTTTTTCTCTTTCTATGCTATCATGTTAAAAAATATATATCTCTGAATACAGGCAATTAAGTTAGGAAAAAATCCAATACTTTTTTCCTTTTTTATTTCATTATTTTATTTTATTCATATATTCTAACTGGCTCAAGATATTTATATGCCTTATTGATTAAAAAAAAATCTCATTTCCATATCATCTCATTGCATGCTATTTCATAATACACTCAAGAGCCATCTACAAACAGTATAAATTAATTCCTCAGCATTTCAAGTTACTTAGGATTTTCATTTGACGATAACTTTCTAGATACATCAAGCTTGAGTACAGTTTTCAGCGCTTTAGACCTACTTACTTTGTCTGCAGCTGCCAACAAGTTGTCAGCCATTTTATCAAGGTTTGGTGCTTTCCCTGTGTAAATGAATCTCATCATTTCTTTAAAAACCTCAGGGTCTACATCATTTATTTCCACTCGATTCTGATATTGAAAACAACACAAAAGTTATACTCAAACAACACACACACACAAATGAACCTAAGAGAAACTTTGACAATAATTTAACTAAATTTGCACTCAAATACTCTATTTTAAAATGGAGGTAAGTAAATCTGCAGTAACCTAAGCAGGCAAAGTGAAGCAAGCAGGTTAATAGGAGAAGTATACCGAGTCAAGCACTACCATGTGGGTATATAAAACCTCAATATCTCAATTAAAAAGGGTAAAACAACAAACCAACAAAAAGAAAACCAAATTAAGGTCTTTAGGCCAAACAAAATACGTATGTTCAATTTCTAACCTGTATCTTAGAAGAAGATACCTATTAACTTTTTCTTTGTTGAATTCTGAGGTCGTAGTACAATGCCTAAGACTCTGTAACCAGTGGGTTTCAGCAAAAGCAGGGTCAGGTATTTGAGATACTTCCAGAGCCCACTACCTTGGAACTCTCCCTTTGGCAAAAATGGCATGTCATACTATCTATACACTGGCATTACCTCTTTGCTTGAAACATACTCCAGTCCAAAGAGTAGTAATTCCTTTTTTATTCCTACATCTTTGTATTTGGTTTCTCTCATGGGATCAATGAAGCTAAATATCTAACACTAAACAATACCAAATTTTTCTGACTTTGCTGACAAAGTTGAAATTATTCACATCTCCTAATGTGAAAGTGGTCCGAAGGCTAATCATAGTACCTGGTTGACCAACAATCAAAGGAAAGAAAGCAGCTATGTATTTCAGCCTTTAGTTCTACAGAAAGAATGAAGTTGAGCCACATAAATAAACTTTGGAGTGGTCCCGTTAGAGCATGAAGGCTCACATGTAATGCAACCAGCAAAGAATCAATCTCTGATCTTTAATCTGACTACATTTCAAGATGACAGGTGACAGAGAAACATTTGGGAAAACCAAAGAGGGAACATACTGATTAAATATATAATACTACTGTGATTTGTCTTTTTTTTTTTTAAATCTTTCTTATTTTAGTGGCATTATTTTTGTTCTAGAAAAAAAAAATTCCAAAATCAATGTATAATTTAGAAAAGAGAAATAAACACCTTACGTAGAGAGATCTCAAATAGCTATGGACCAGAACCACCCTTTTGGATAAAAACTACTCATTTATTTTGCCACTAGATGGACATCAAAATAGTTATTATTTGGAATATTCACCCACATTAGGCTATATCTATTGTTCTACTACAGAACATACTTTTTCCCTTTCTACTTCTATTTCTGAAATTTTAGTGTAACAATAAGACCATGTACAATTACTTTCAAAATATACATTCCACTATTCTACATTTGTACAAATTAAATATTAGCCTTTAAATGATGTTTACCTTTTTGCTTTCTTCCATTTCATGTTCAAACATTGCATTAAAAACTGGGGATCGAGCTGTAACAACATTAAGCATCATTATTTAATGTACAGATTTATGGAAGAAATGTACAATATTACCCAAAAGTTGTAAGTACCTGCAAGTACAGATTTATGAGCCTTAAATTCTTGTCCTCTCACAAAAAAACTGCAATCTGTAAATCTTGTGTTTTCCCAGAGATTACCTAAATCTTCTGCTAGTCGACATTCAGGCACCTTCAAAGTATTTGTATTAGTATGTCCTGATATATTTACTGAATCTTGGACCACACTCACCTAATAAAAAATGGACAGCAAGAAAAACACTTTTATAAATTAGTATCAGTAATTAGTAAGTCTATACTTAAATTTCTTATCATTAGAATTATTGGGATAATTCAAAATACTGATTAAAAACACTAATTCTTGGGAATTAAATTTAAGGATATAATTTAAAGAACATAGAAAAAAATAGAAACAAATTTGATCATTTTCAAGTAACATTTTATGTAAATAAATGGCTTACCGATTGGTTAGAATGCTTGGTTATTAAAGTAATTAAAAAAACTCCTCAGCAAAATAAAAGTCATAAAATGATATCAAATTGAAACAAGCAGGAGACATTTTTGTGAGTTGAAGCAAGAAATTTCTTTAATTTTTATTTTCTCACTTACACCACAGACCTATCAACATTTAAAGTCTATTACATATGTAATAAACATGGCATCACACTCACAAGGACTTTTTATAGTACTAAAAAAGGTTATAAAACTATAGTCTATGATATTCAATTTGGGAAGTATTTTAAGTGTAGCTCCTACATGTTTCGACTCCAGTAAAATTGATTTAAATATTTAGTAATATTAATTTAAATTGTAAAGTACAAGAATTCCCACAAAAGCAATTGCACTTATTAAAATTCATGTAAATCTTTTATAATAATAATCAACAGTACAAATACAATTTAGTTCTATTTGCAGACCTTTTATTTATCTATGAAATAATAAAATTAGTATGATGAAAACTCTGGTTTTATAAAGATTTCAATATGACATAGATTAAATTTTCTCTCATTAGAAAAGACTATACACTGAATAAAATCCTAAAACACTACTGGTGAAGTCTTGTGCATCACTTTTAAGAAAACGTATGGTACTGGGAGCCTGGCTGGCTCAGTCAGAGGAGCACATGACTCTTGATCTCAGGGTTGTGAGTTCGAGCCCGATGTTGGGTGTTGAGATTACTTAAATAAATAAAACTTTAAAAAAGTATGCTACTAATATTAGAAATTTAATGTTACATTTAATAAACAAGAAAATACTACTCAACTAGTAATGCAAATATTTCAGAGTAAATGAACCATTACTGTTATATGTTAGTTATCTACTGTTTTAAGCTTCTAAGTTTTGTTGTCATTTGTTATGCAGCAAACTATATTAATTGAAAAACATTTCATAAGGCTTTTATTAAATAATGATAAGCATAAATAAGGACACATACCAATAAAGTAAACTACATAGAAAATGTAAATTGGAAATGGATAAACTAGACCAAACTACTAACATGCTAATAACACAGCATAATAATAGTCCAATAAACTATTTAGAGAATATTAAATCTCAGAAGTGCTCCTTCACCCTGATGTATCAAATGGGAATGAATGGATACTTCTAAAGAAAAATTTTATTTTTCTGAGGACATTTTTATTAACCACTTTGTTTTTTTCCAACTGGCATTATTAACCATTTGGAATCATACATATAGAAATCATCTAATCCAATCAACTTATTTTATAAAAAGATTTCAAAGGGAGATCAAAGAAGGTAACTAATGCGTCAATCAATCATACTTCATACCAAAGGAAGGCTAGACATGTAATTATCAGATTCCTTTTTTTTTTTTTTTTTTAATTCTTGGCACTACACAAATATTTCTTTGGATACATTTTAAAATCAGTAGTACTACTTTGATGCAGTTATGGCTCAAAAAGGATCTATTACAACAATCTTGTGAGACGATTTTCTAAATATAGGAACCAAGATATTGTGTAAACAAATAAAATCCAGTAATAAAGGTTCTCTATTCTATTAAGTTTTTAATTATTGAAACTGTTTCTAAAATGACTACACGTAAGAAAAAAAGCTTCACTAATCCTTACCTGATTGCTCTTTTACACCATCCACTATAACTTAATGATACTTTAAAAATGTTGGTGTTGATATTGAAGGTTTAGTTAGAGATCAGTTTTTTATCACATAGACAGTATTTCTTTGTTCCTATCAAGCACTACTCTTAAAAATTTGTAAGACAGAAGGAAGTGGATCAGTTCAATTATGTGCATAAAATATGCAGTGGATTTATAAAAATGTTACAACATATTTAATTTAGGAAAGGATTTCTTAAATTCTATTTATTGCCTATTATCCTAACTCAAAATAATATATTTAATGTAAAAATCTTACAAAAATAAAGTGACAGAAGAAATAAAATGATCAATAATTACAGCCATTTTTATCAGGCATATACACTGATGTTTTATTTTTATTTTGCATATGTAATCATAATTCAGAAGTTATATTATTGACATACACATCTACATAGCATTATTATGCGTACCACAAATTTAAACTAAGAATTAATATTTCATACTGTTAAGAGGTATTCAAGGGACTATTTATATGGCAAATTTAATGACCTAATTAAAAACTGATACAGAACAAATTCTAATGATTATTTTCTTGATGCCTATAATTAAGAAATTGGTAAAATTTTAGCTTTTTTTCTAGCACATATTCAAAAACAGGTAATGAACATTCTTACTGCATGGAACCTAGAGTAAAAAATTCAGAAAAAAGTCTGAGATTCTTTCCTACAGTTAAGTGCTGTTCTTTCAAAATAAAAATGCGAAGGTATAATATTCAAAATTGACAAATACTGCAAAGGAAACACTCATTTGAAAGCTCTTTTTAAAATCTGGTTTCAGCTAAACTGTGAGAATATAATTCAGACTAAAGATAAACATGTGCAAACTCTAATCAAACATGACTGCCCTGAAAATCTGGGTCTCCAATAGTGTGGAATAGAGGTGACTATTATTTCTAGTTTGAAAAAATCTCAATTCTCCAAACTAGTTTTAAAACTAGGAATTTACAATAGTTCACAGTGTATAAATTTTGCCACTCTAATCAACTACCTAACCATTCCTCACACTGGCTTCACAGTGAGAAACTTTTCAATAGTCCAATTTCATATCATCTACTAAAATAGTGGGTCTTAGACTTTTTGACTGTCATAGATAGGCATCCTTTTTAAAAATCTGGGTGACAGAAATAGGGTTGTCAACTTTTCATTTTGCCTTAAAAGGGCTTTTTTAAAGAATGAAACCTAACTTCCATCCATTATCACAAGTATTTTAAAACACAAATGATATCTTGGCAACAAAAAACAGGATGAGAAAAAAGGTGTGTCCTTCTAAATGAATTAACTTTATGAAAAACTCAATTTATACACACATTCTAACTGTACATGTATAATTTTCTGCAATCAAGAGATGGTATGGGTCTATATGAGATTATTTAAAATCTGTTGGACTTAAAAAAAAATGAACTAATCTAAAGTTTTCTATTTCTCATACTTATTCCTCAATTCCTGTCTTCTCCATCACTTTGGGAGAGTATGGGCAGAGCTGTTTACACTACTAGAAATATCTACTCTGGCTACTTGATTCACAATATGGAACTTGCAAGATGAGGTTATTTCTTGCAGAAAAAGGGTAGCACCAAACTGCCTTACCTGTCTACAGCACCACTTGCAGGGGAGGGGGAGGAGGCAGTTCTTTAGGTAGGGCAGTGCAATGCTTCCTCCTCTTCTGCAAGCAGTGCTGGAGGTGCTGTAGAAGGAAGGGCATCAATGAGAGGTATGGAAGAAACGGTGGAGCACATGAGGAATGTTCGTGCAAAGTACTTTTTGCCCACCGATGCTAAATACAGTGCCCAGGGTGTAAGTCTCCACATCAGTAAAAAAATATCTATTACAGTCTCCAAAACTGAATACGATCAATGCCAACTTAAAATGTAAGGCATGGAAGGTTATGTTTTTTGAAGTTACTAGCATGTGGATAAAAAATATACTTCAAAAGTTATGTATTGAAAAAAGATCTTAATTTCAGCCTTCATTCTGAATTTCTTGTTGACTAGGTTCCAATATAATATACTTAAAATATCTATAAACATAATTTCAATTCTAAAAAAAAAGGAATATTTTCTTAAAGAGTTTATTTACATAAGATTTAACTGCAGTAAATTTTTGAAATTGGATTGCATAGCTTTTTTTAAGGTCCTTTAAATTAAAAGATTGTACAATTTAAAAAATTAACATGTTGGAATTTAAGATAACTCCTAAAATTATGAAGAGTCTATATTAAGGATGCTAAAATTTTTAAATAATAGAATCTGTATTTGTTTAAGATACTACTCTGAATATATGTCTATTGGCAACAAATGCTTTATAGTATTTGTTTTTCAAATTATTTAATGATAAATTCTGCTGAAGACACTTGTGGTATGTGCTTTACCAACCAAATAATTATATTCATAACAAATTTATCCTACAGTTCGTTTAACTTGTCTAAGTGAAAATAAGATGCACTATATTTGCATTACGTAGTCTCTAGAGCCACATTTCAATTATTTTTCTGACACAGCATAATAACATAAAATTAGTTTATAATGCTGCCATGAAATTTTATACATTTTCTACAAAGAAATTAAAGCTAACTTAATAGCAGTTAAGTAACTTACCATGCTTCTAATACATTCATTGATCTAAAATAACTTATTAACATATATCTAACATTGAGTTTACTTGATCATAACCTTTCAATTAAGTTTTCCTATGAAAATTATCAACTACCTTAAACATTTTGATAAACTATGTTACTGATGTATATTCTCTATAAACTGTATTGGTAGATAATATAATCCTTGAAGTCACTCCAAAGAATAATCTCAACAATTTGTACAGACAAGAGCAAATTCCAGCCTCAAATTAAAACAAATCATTACTGTAAATTATTGGCAGGGCTATGTTCATAACTGTTAAAATATGACACTTTATGAAAATAAATAAATCTCACAAGTTTGTCAACAGACATGGGTATATCTTAAAAATTTGGGATGCTATTGCTTATAATGCCAACATCTATTTAATTAAATGAACCCAACTGTATAAATATCAAGCTTCTCAATCTTTTCAGGCACTTTCATTATGTATGGATGTACATATTTCAGTCTGTATTCAAACTGATAAGCTACTAATCATATTTAATATGGTCAACCTGAATATGACAAAAAATAGTGATTACCTATTTCAGAATGAAGAAGATACTTAGAAATTTTCATATAAAGATATACATATCCATAGTCTTTCTAGAAGGAAGAAGTACTTAGTATGTGGTAGTATAACTACCATATATAATTTATAGCTGTAGACATGACAGATTCTTTTCAGAATGGGCTACTTACTATATTGAAGACAATCTAGTCTTACTGGTAAAACATCTACAAATGAAACCTTATCAATTATACTGATTACTGAATTTTAAAAGTATCCGCAATAAAAAAAAGTATGCCAATATTGTTCTAGCTTATATTTTTGCTTTATCATTAAATATAACTTTGGAGTTCCTTGAAATAAAAAACGTACCCACCTCACAAAATAATGTAAGCTTGTCATCTGGTAAAAGACCATTAGCTTCATCAAGCAAAAAATCCCTTCGAATGAATTTTTTAAAACCCCAGTCTTTCCCTTGTACAAATCGATATGCTCTTTGGCTTTCTGGTGGAAAACAGAACAGAAGTTTAAACAAAAGAATCATCTAAGAATGTTAATGACAACACAGTTAAATGAATGTACAAAAATAAAACTTGGCCAATACATTCATTATAAAAATTATAGATATGTGTGTTCATAAAATGTCACAAGATTTACATCAGGTAGGACCAGATTGGTTCACAGCACTACTCAGATTTTGGCCATTATCAGTGAGCTCACTTTCAGATTCCTCGATCTCTAAGCAGAAGAAAAGCAGATCAAATCTCTTGGAGAAGGAAGAGATCTCTCTAACAATGCAGGCTCTTTAATGATGAAAAAGGATCAAAATACATTGGCATAGTCATACTCCTCCTCCTCAGAACCTGATAAGAAAACATAGCTCTCATTTCTTGTTTCTCCCTTTAAAAATGGATGCTCTAAATCACAACGGCATCCTTTAACTTTCCTGGGGCATCTATCCCACCAGAGAAAAATCCATTAACTGGTAAAAAGAAGCTAAATAAAGTCTCTTATCACCCTAGATCTTTGGACATAATCTCTTCATCCCTAAAAACAACTTTCATAAAAGTCTAAAAGATGGTTTTAGTATAATCTGTAAATGCCTTAATAATGTCGGAGGTAAATTTTTCAAATGTCTAACATACTGGAGAACTGTATATTAAAAAATAAACAAGATCCTCTACAGAAAGTATTCACAATCTGTTATACAAAGAATTAACTGGAGGTGAAAAACCAAAAATAAATTTAATTGAAAGACTCCATGTTACGGGCTGAATGTTTGTTTGTATCTCCTCAAAATTCTTACATTGAAATCCTATCCCCCAATGTGATGGTATTAAGAGGTCAGTGAGGGTCGCCTGGGTGGCTCAGTTTGTTGAGCATTCGACTTCAGCTCAGGTCATGATCTCACTGTCTGTGAGCTGGAGCCTGCTTCAGATTCTGTGTCTCCCTCTCTCGCTACCCCTCCCCTGCTCACGCTCTCTCTCTCTTCCTCAAAAATAAACATTTAAAACAATTAAAAAAAAAAAAAGAGACTGGAATTAGAGGAGTTCATAAAGGTGGAGCCCTTATGAATGTGATTAGTGCTTTATAAAAGACACTCCACAAAGCTCCCTAGCTCAATCCACCATGTGAAGATGCAGCGAGAGAAATCAGTAGTCTACAATCCAGAAGAGGGCCTTCACCAGAACCTGGCCATGCTGGTACTTTGATCTTGTACACTCAGCCTTCATAAGCCAGCCAATCTATAGCACTTTGTTACAGCAACCTAAACTAAGACACTCCACTACTGTGAATGTCAGACACCATGAAAATATATGTGAAACTATGTTATTAATTCGGCAAAAGATAATTTTTAGAAGTGTATTTTAAAAGTTTTTTTTTTTTGTAAGGACATTACTTGATTCTGTGATTCACTTCTAGAAATCACTTAAAATTTAATGTGGCAGTTCATGATATATTTTCTTACTATGCACATTGTGTATTTCCTACAATGCTCTTCTTTATGAAGCTCCAGACCACATGGTTTCAGTTGGCTATATATGTGAAGCTTGAGATGAATTAAATAGATCTGGAGACTAAGAAAAACTGATTTCCTTTCAGTCAGTGTTTAGTCCACCGCTTAAAAAAATTCTAGTGACAAAATATCAGAACATTCAATCTCCTTTCACACTGTTCCTCAGATTTTATTATCTGGTAAAAACAGCAAGGGAGAAATATTTCCTGAGCACCGATTATATTTGCCAGAAATTGAACCAGGCACCTTGCCCTAAAAGCAACAATTTTTCTAAGTGACAAGTAAGTATCGTTTTAGGACAAGAAAAAGTAAAATTTTAATATTATTTTTAACAAACTGTACATGTCTTATGAAGTCTAAGATTTAGTAAAACAACCATAACTACACTGGCATTTAAAATTAAATGGCCACATTACATGTTTTAGGTTAAGCAGATTTCAGTGGGGAAAAAATATCCTTTCCAGGGAAAAGTATGTAAGTTAACATGTAGTTACTCAGAGACTTCTTTATCCCAAATCACTTACCCATTGCTTTTGTTTCTTCCCTTTTAGCGTTTAGAAGGGAAAATTTGAATTTTGCTCGAACTTCACTTTTTGGGCAGCTGACTAAAAGCAAATATAAGGACAAGTAGTCTTTACTTTCATCATCTAATCCCTTTGGGTTTACCCTCAGGCACCTAAAACAAAACAATAGGCTCATATGGAGGAATATAAAACGTAAAACTCAAAAGAGAGAGGTAATACTGAAATTCGTTGTCAGATAATATCACAAACAACACTCCCATCAATATCCCCAGTTCTTTGTAATTCTCTATACTTTTAGGAACTTACAAATCTAGTATAAAATTAGACTAATGTCCATGAAGAAACAATAACAGAGGCGCCTGGGTGGACCAGTCGGTTAAGCATCCGACTTCAGCTCAGGTCATGATCTCACAGTTCGTGGGTTTGAGATGCACGTTGGGCTCTGTGCTGACAGCTCAGAGCCTGGAGCCTGCTTCTGATTCTGTGTCTCCCTCTCTCTCTCTGCTCCTCCCCTGCTTACACTCTGTCTCTTTCTCTCTCAAAAACAAACATTAAAAAACAAACAAAAAACAGTAACAACCAAACTATAAAGTAGATGAAAATAATATCAAAACAAAATTCAAAACAAAAATCTTACCATTTCATTTTGTCACTGGGGCTAGATGAGAATGTTGAACTTTTTAACACTTCACCCATTTCCTCTCGACAAAAGCTGAAGTTATTAATGGTCCACATGTAGGAAAATTTTACTACTTTAACCTAAGAGATTCAGAAAATTACTTTTACAATGATGACTTATATGCTTTTAGCTTATCACATGTTAAACATCCCATGACTCACTTTTCTTAATACTTGGAATAACTATGACAAAGTGCTTTACAATAGTCTCAAAATGCTATAACATTTTTAAGTGACATAACATAAAGTAAGGCATTTTTAACAGCACGTACCTGTGTATAACACCAGCTTTCTGCTATAGGACCAGTAGACATATCTCCAGGGAGAGGTGGGGTAGGTTCCCGGGACATTGCCACTTTATTGCAGTCTTCCAAGATTTATGCAATATCCCACACAGATGAATACTTTACTACAAAGAAAAGAAGTTTCATTGCTGATGAAAAAGTTTGGATCAAGATAGTACTTCAACAATCATAAAACAATTACTTTCTCAAATTTGATTATGAGGGAACATGCAAGGATTTCATTATTTCAATAATTAAAAAAAATCATAACCCTTTGGGACATATAACACTTAAAATCTAAACAAACAGAATGCTTATAGATAAAACATTTTATAAAGGTATATTTATCAAAATACCACAAATCAATAAATAACCTACATATACACATAAAATCACAAAATAACATGGAAGCTTACCGGCAACAATTACAATTTAGCCTTGAATGAGGCAGGGGTTAGACCTCCAAGCAGTCTAAAATCCACCTATATGACTCCCCAAAACTTACTCATGGCCTAATGTTTACCAGAACACTTACCAATAACATGTTGATTAACACATATTTTGTATATGTGTTATATGCTGTATTCTTCTAATAAATTAAGCCAGAGAAAATGTTATTAAGAAAATCATAAGAGAAAATACATTTACTGTACTATATTTATCGAAGAAGAATGTGCAAATAAGTGGACCTGTCCAGTAAGTGGACAGTTTAAACCCATGTTTTTCAAGGGTCAACTTTAATATCTGATTCACCTTTCTTCATCTTTTCATTGATATATTCACAAAAATCTAAAGGGTTGCAAAGTTAGAACAGTCCTGAAAACTACAAATATTAGTCACTCATCTGTCAAAGTTTTGGCCAACTAGAACAAAGAATGAGAACTCAGAAGCAATGCTGTATTAAGAAGAATTACACAGATTTCCACAGAAGTCCACCTATATCTCAGACTAACAGGTGTCTCTGTTAATATTTTGTTACTATCAGAGTGCCCCCTACTACATAATATGTACCTTATCAGAAAATTTCTTTCTCGTTAGCTGTTCTCATACTACATTCACTTGGGCATATAATTAATTCAGCATAACTTGGCCAGGACATTAGTAACTGGAGAGTGATACTTTGCAACTTGGAAGGTCTATAAAAGAAAGAGGAGAAACCCAAGAGCTACATAGGTAGTATAGTTTGCAGGGGTGTGGGTGAGGATGTTTGAAGCTTACACTCAAACATAGGAACATCATCCAGAATTCAAAAGGAAATATTTGTTTTGTGTCTACAACCAATGTAACAATAGTATGAAACAAGAAAACAAAGACTGAAGAAAACTATGGGAAAGATGCACAGAAACAAAAAGACCTACAAAAGGTATGAAAAAATGTAGACGTACAAATGAAGAAGTATGTTATAAATTTGCACCAGAAATAAACAATGAAAATACAAAACTACCACTGAGATATACTGCTGTGAAATTCAAAGTGAGAAAAAAATGTTATAAGTATACATGTGTTCCTTTAAAGGAACAAAAATCAAGATGGCCCTATTTTTCTCCACATTGTTAAATGTCTGAAAGTAACAGGATAATTACTAAAGAGTTCTAAGTGAAAAAGAGCTGTAGCACAAGGACTCTACATTCTATCATGTTTTTATTCACGTTTAAAGCAGCAAAAATTCATTTCCAGATGTGTGAAATATGTAAACCACCTCCATAGCTATTTGGTGAAGGAATGAATTCACTCAAGTTATTTTTCTGCCAAAGACAGATGAATCAAAAGTAAAAAGAGACAAAAAACCTCCACTATGATGCTAAGTTCTGATTTTTAAACCTCTGAACATGTACAACAAATCTATAATGTTTTAAAACTGCAGAGACATGCAAAAAAAAGCTTTTAGAACACGGTAACAAAATAAGTGAATAAAATATTAAGTAAAATTATGAAATAATTGGAAATCTATATATGAAAGGGTGACATTCATCTGACCCTCAGATTAAGAAACAGCTGATTCAAATGAAAAGTCAGGTTTGTGGGGGAAAAAAACTACCAACTTAAATGACTCAAAGTTTAGTTTAAAAGGAAGAAAACCTGAAAATTAATTGTAATTCATTCATCCACTGGTAACTACTATTTATAATATGCTCTTCAAGCACAGGAAACATGTTGGGGCAAAAACATAAACTAGTAAATAAATAAGACAATAAATTATAGTAAATGAAACTAAAAGGAAACAAAGAAACAGGAAAAGTAATTGTTATGCAACAGCTGAAAATTCTTCAGTTAGGTACTGAGAAAATCAGTTAAGTCGGCTCTGAAGGGTAGATATTTGAGTTGAGAACTAAAAGATAAAAAACAGCTGAGACACATCAAGGAAAGGTGTCTATCAGAGAGTAGAAAGAACAGCCAATGCCAAGGCCCTAGTTCAGGAAAGAATTTGATCAAATTTCAGGAAAAGGAAGGAGTCCAATGTGGTTGATGTCACTGATGGATTTTTCAATATAATTTAGACAGTAAGATCAGAATTAGAGTGAAAATACTTCAAATGGAACAGTTTTAAAATTAATCCTTTATGATTAGACTGTTTATGTAATTTCTCTTTAAAAATTTTTTTTGAATGTTTATTTTTGTGAGAGAGACACACCATGAGTGGGGGAGGAGGAGGCAGAGGGGGTGGGGGAGAGAAGGAGAAGGAGAGAGAGAGAGAGAGAGAGAGAGAGAGAGAGTGAGTGAGTCCAAAGCAGGCTTCAGGCTCTGAACTGCCAGCACAGAGCCAGACTCAGAACTTGAACTCAAGTACAGTGAGATCATGCCCCCTGAGCCGAAGTAGGCATGACCTGAGCCGAAGTCATATGCTTAACCGACTGAGCCACCCAGGCACCCCTGTAATTTACTTTTTAAATTATGGCATTTATACTAACACACTCACCCAAATTTATTTATATTTATGTAAGTTCCTCACATACAAGAAGTTCTTATCATGTGATGTACCTGCAGGACAGCACAATGGGAGAATCAGCAAGGTAGGCAGGCAAGAAAGTGAGAATAATAACACTAGGAATACTCTACCAGGAGTACTTAAAAGTTATCAGTATTAAAGGAGAGGGGTGAAAACCAAGTGGATGTTCCTTAACTAAACAAGCAAAAATAGAATAGAGATGAATGATGGCAGAAGAATGCCTCAAAGAAAAGGGAATATATAATTTAAGAGCATTGCCCATTGTCACTTCAACAAGAATTACTCATTTCTGATAAAAATCAGATACTCCCCTTAGGTACCTCCAAGTTGTTACCTTCAATTGCTTTTATAAACCACAAATGGTTATTTTTATTTGAAAACAGAACAGCAAACAGGCAATCATAACAAGATCACTAACAGAACACTATCATTTTAAAGATATTAGTTCTCCTTACATACTTAAGAGCATTTATTAAGGTATAATTTACATTATCACAAAATTCACCCATTACAGATGAATGATTTTTAGTGAATTTATACAGCTGTGCACTCATCAATATAAAACAGTTTTAGAATTCACCCATCATCCCAAGAGATCCTTCCTACCCCCAAATTTAGGCAATCTGTTTTCTACAGTTAGACCTTACCTAGATACCTAAATACAATTGTACAATATGTAGTTCTAGTTGACTTCTGCTTTTTTTTCCTGAATATGTGTTACAGTTTCCTGCTTCCTGTCTCATAATTTTTTGCTGAAAGCTGGACATTTTGATTAATACACTGTAGCAACTCTGGATTCTGAATTGAGTTACTGTGGGTTGTTGTTGTTGTTTTTAGTAACTTGCCTGGACTCAACTGCAGTGTCTGTTGCCACCATACCGTCTGGATGCTGATGTCCCTGCTTGGCTTTTTCTTCTTCTTCTTCTCTTTGCCTGGTTAAGCAAACCTTGCAGATTGCCCCCTTCCTTCACACTGAGTTTGCTAGTTTTCACTGACAAAACCACAGGTTCCCTGCTCCCTGCCCAAAATCAAATCACCTGATCTGGCAGCCAAGCTGCTGTTTTCCTGGCTGGCCCCAGACTGATAAAACTATCACTTTTGCCTACTGGGCTAGGAGTGGAAATAGAAGCAGAAAGTGGAGCTGGATGTTTCTCTTAAACAAGTTCATAGTAAATGTACTAAAAATGTACTGAAAAAATTATCAGACTTACCTATTAGAAATATGGGAGAGGTCCCTGTCCTAGTTAATAGCTTTTGCCAATTGGTTCTGAAGCGAGCTGATAAACCTTTACGAACAATTTCAAAAACATAAACCAAGAAAAGTATTTGCACTCCATGATAGCACATGAGGGGTTAATTTCCCTATGACATAAGAAATTCCTGAAAATTAGAAAAAGTCAAGAATACTAATAATTCACAGAAAAAGAACTTTACTCATGACTGAAGAAATACAAATTAAAAGAAAATTAAGAAGTCATTTTGTAACCTATCAGACTGGCAAAAACAATCCAAAAAATTGTGACAATATAAGGACAGGCACTCTCATACGTTTCTAGTGGGAATATAAATTATAAAGTTGTTTTAATAATCTCCCTTCTCATTTTTTATGGTGAAATTCCTGGAAACGAAGAGAAGGAAATAATGCTAATAAGCCACTAATTCTGTAAGTTTGAAAATACCTATAGCATTCCTTGATGGCCATGAAAACAATTTATACGGCTAAGAAAAAATTTAACCTCATTTGTAATCAATAAAATACAAAAAGAACACATATAATTTTTTACTTATAGTATGGTCAAAGATTATTTAAATCATTAATCTCTACAACCAGCAAAACTGCAGAGATGCAGACATTACTGATATGTCTGTTTGTGAAACAATTTTACCATTAATATCAAAAGAAATTCTTTATCAGATTCAGCCTAGAAATTTTATCACAATATTACAACTGTGGAGAAAGAGAATTAAGTATTAACATAGTATGTTTCTATGATCTACATGGAGAAGTATGAAACTATTAAGAGTATAAATTTTCTTAATGACAGGAAAAGTATTCAAGATCTGTAGGATGTGTATGTACACAAAATTTTTAATAATACATTTAATAATATATAATTTTATATACCTATGAAAATATGCCTAAAAGGATCTCACTTTTATAAATATAAGTAGCATATAGAGTTAATACACATGCACGAAGAAAAACAGATTGGCACATAGATGCGCTTAATTGTACCTTATCAGTGTAATGTCAACACTGATAAGGTGTACACCTAAATATTAATAGAGTCTATGTCTGGGTGGTGAGATTTTTATATTAAAAAAATTTAAGTCATATTTTTGAAAATAGAAAATACAATTGTTTGCATACCATACAAACCCACAGAAAACGTGTGTGAGTATATGTATCACTTTCCAACTAGTAGAGATTGAGAAATGTTCCAAGAAGATGGTAGGTCAAAGAAAATTTTAATGTAACCTTTAATGTTTAACTTTTCGTAAGAAGACCAACTAATTTAATATTAATAAAATACATAAATAGGGGTGCCTGGGTGGCTCGGTCGGTTGAGCATCCAACTTTGGCTCAGGTCATGATCTCAACGGCTCATGAGTTCATCATGCCTGGCGTGTGGCTCTGTGCTGACAGCTCAGAGCCTGGAGCCTGCTTCAGATTCTGTGTCTCCCTCTCTCTCTGCCTCTCCTCTGCATGCATTTGGTCTCTCTTTCTCTCAAAAATAAAAAAAAACAAAAAAAAATTTTTTTTTAAAAAGCAACATAAATACATTTAAAAAAACAGAAGAGTAAAAGAAAGTTCTTTAATGCCTCTTCAAGAGTTATTACTCTCTTCAAGTGTACTCACAGCATAATTCATATATAAACGCCAACTAGAGGTACCTGGGTGGCTCAGTTGGTTAAGCGACCAACTCTCTGATTTCAGCTCAGGTCATGATCTTGCAGTTAGTGAGACTGAGCTCTGTGACAGGCTCTGTGCTGACAGCATGAAGCCTGGTTGGGATTCTTTCTCTCCCCTACTCTCTCTGCCCCTCCCCCACTCACGCACACATATGCACTCTCTCTCAAAATAAACATTTAAAGAAAGCCAACTAAATAAAAGGCTACAAAGATTTTTGCTTTTTTTTCCCCAACTACTCCTATAAATGATGCAGTCATGGAATGGGGGTATGAGAATGCTGGTGAGCAGGCTGTATTTGTGAGTCCTTACAAGACATCATGTACCTTGAGAAAATGACCAGATAGGTTAGGAAGATTACTTTAAAGATTGTAGATAATCAGAAAATGGTTGAAACCTGGAGCCAGTCTATACTCTTTCCATGGAATCAGCTACCCCTTCTGAGTTTAGAGAGCTGAAACAGCTCATACCTATCTGGTCCAGCTCTCCAGGAGCAAGACCAAGAAAAATGGAGGAGCAAGGCAAGAAAAATGGACTAGAGAAATAAACTAAGTTTATACTGTTAGATGAATAGTAGAAGATAGAAAAAGATCTCCCAATATCCATTTCAGTGCTCTTTCCAGTATTCTATTTTTAGTTCTCAAACAAACAAACAAAAAACCAAAAAACCAAAAAAAAAAAAAAAAAAAAAAAACAAACAAAAAAACCCCACAGTAGACTATCAACTACATCCGGGACATTCAGGACATCCTAATCTTGTTATTGCAGAAATGCTTACAGGAAGAGAGAGCAAAACTAAAATAAGTACTAAAGAATAGTCCAAGATAATCAACACACATTAGTAAATACATAAAAGTTTCACATTACATACATGCTTTTCAAATTTTTTAGTGTAAAACTTATAGCATAAGTTTTACTTATTAAAGGAAATTAAGTATAGGAGTTAAGATGGCAGAGTAGCAAGAGAACCCTATGCTTGCTTTGTCTCCTGAACACAGCTAGATAAATATCAAGTCATTCTGAACACTCAGAAAATTGATCTAAGTGCTAAGAGGAAAAAAAACTGCACAACTAGAGGGAGAAAAGAAGCCAAATTGTGGAAGGTAGCGGGGGAGGAGACATGATTTTTGGGGGTGGGAAAGAATTACCAGTGCTGCGAGGGAAGTGAGCCCTGATCAGGAAGAAAGGAGAGAAAAAGAGAGAGAGAGAGAGAGCAGGGAGCAGGGCACTGTACAAGAAAAACTTCCCCAAAACCACGGACAGGGAAAACAAGAGGAGCTAATTATCACAATACAAGCAGTGGAGCTTGAAGTCTGAAGTTTTAGAAGTTATGCCATCAATGGGTAGAGTGTGGTGTTTGTAGAGGTGTTCCTGTGGAGGAGGGCAGAGGCCCAGGAGCAGATAGCATGGTCTGAGAATTCCCTGGGTTATACTAGGTGAGACAGTTCCCTTTCTTAGAGTGCGTTTAGGAGAGGTGGCACTGCCTCTCCAGGGACAAAAGCCAGCAGGCACCATTGAGCTACCCCATTCATTAGATAGGTACAGAGGCACCTGCTGATTGCAGCTAACCTGGACACCGGCTTTTTGCTGAGCTTTTACTGTAAGCTCCAAGCCCCTGCACGTTCATGTGACTGCCCTTCTGGGACAACCCTTCTGGGACAACCCAGCACCAGCCATAGTGTGGCAACATCCTCCCGTAGATGATCAACACCAGTCTGTAAGGTTTGGAGTTTTGAAACCCAGCCAACGTCCCTGGGATAAAACACAGGAGGACTGCACTGCAGGTACGCAGAGGGCTCAGACACAGTGTGAAGAGAGGGATCTAAGGGATGCCTAGGACAAGCAAGGAAAGGAGAGATTGTTCATCTCTGAGGGCTTCCTGAACAGTGGCAGGCATGAAATCCCCTCTCTGGGAACGAGAGATCTGGCTAACGCCATTTTTATCCCCTGCCATCAGCAGGGATGGACTTCAGTGAGTAGCACAGTGCCACAGCGGATGTTTTGGTGTCATACACCAAGCCCCGCCCCACTGCGCTCTGCAGGTGTTTCTGAACTAGGGCAAGTGTACCTGAGAGTCAGAGCAGCAACAGGCCCCTCCCCCCAGAAGACCAGCACAAACCTCCAATGCACCAAGTCTACTGACCATGCTGTGCTGCAAAGCTTCAGCTCTAGGGAAAATAGGATCTAGCCTATTTTAACAAGCAGACCATAACACACCAAGTTAAAACTCACCAAATACTAGACAAGGTCCAAATACTTCCCACTGCAGGCAAGGAGAAACTCTGTAGAAGACTGACCTGAGGGAAAGAGCAGCCAAAACACAGCAGCAGAGTGTACACAGCATATACCAGAAACACTTCCTAAAGTGCCAGGCCCTGAACAGCATATGACTTAATATAGCCATTACTCTCAGAAGCAGGAAACATAACAGCCTTTTCTAACACACAGAAGACAGAGGCCTAGGATGAATGCCAAGACAGAGGAACTCATCCCAAAAGAAAGAAAAACAGATCGTGGCCAGAAATCTAATCAAAACAGATATAAGTAATATGCCTGAACCAGAATTTAAAACAATTGTTAAGGATACTAGCTGAGCTTGAGAAAAGCATAGAAAACACCATGGAGTCACTTACCACAGAGATAAAAGACCTAAAAACTAGTCAGACTGAAATAAAAACATTCTCTGAGATGTAAAACTGACTGGATGTAATGACCACAAAGATGGAGGAAGCAGTAGAACGAATAAGTGATACAGAAGATAAAATTATGGAAAATAATGAAGCTGGAAAGAAGAGGGAAAGAAAAATACTGGATCACAAATATAGACTTAGGGAACTCAGCGACTCCATAAAGTGTACTAACATTCAAATCATAGGAGTCCCAGGAGAATAGAGAGAAAAAGGGGCAGGCAGAAGGCTTATTTGAGCTACTTAGAGCTGAAAACTTCCCTTAATCTGGGGAAGGAAAGAGACACCAAATCCAAGAGGCACTGAGAATTCCCATTAAAAGCAACAAAAGCAGACCAAAACCAAGACATATGGTAGTAAAATCTGCAAGATACAGAGATAAGGAAAGAATCCTGAAAGCAGCAAGGGAAAAGAAATCCCCATCTACAAGGGAAGACAAATAAGGTTAGCAGCAGATCTCTCCACAGAAACATAGCAGGGCCAGAAGGGAGTGGCATAATATATTCAACGTGCTGAATGGGAAACATATACAGCTAAGAATACTTTTTCACCAAGTAGGAGAGATAAAGAGTTTCCCCAAAAAACAAAAACTAAAGGAGCTCATAACTACTAAATTAGCCTTGCAAGAAATATTAAAGGGGATTTTTTTTCCGGGAGAGAGGGGGAAGCAAAAAAAGATAGCAAGGAACAGAGAAAATCTCCAGAACCACTGATTTTACAGGTAATACAATGGCACTAAATTCAATGGAACTAAATTCACTAAATATCAATGGACTAAATGCTCCAATCAAAAGACAAAGGATATCAAAATGGCTAAAAAAATGAACCCATCTATATGGCACCTACAAGAGCATTTTAAACCTAAAGACACCTGCAGGTTGGAAGAGACAGGATGGAGAAACATCTATCATGCAAATGGATGTCAAAAGAAAGCCAGAGTAGCCATACTTCTTTCAAACCAGATTTTAAACCAAAGAATGTAACAAGAGAAGAAGGGTACTATATCAAAATAAACAGGTCTATCCAACAAAGAAGATCTAGCAATTGCAAATATTTACACCCCAACTTGGAAGTATTTAAATATATAAATCAGTTAATAACAAACATAAAAAAGCTCATTGACAATAATAATAGTAGGAGCCTATAACATCCCACTTACAACAATAGACAGATCATCTAAGCAAAAAATCAACAGGTAAACAATGGTTTGACAGACATTGGACCAAATGGACTTAACAGACATATTCAGAACTGTCATCCTAAAGGAGAATACACATTCTTTCCAAGTATACACATGGAACATTCTCCAGAACTGATCACAGACTGGATCAGAAATCAGGCTTCAACAAGTACAAAAAGATTGAAATCATACCACACATATTTTGAGATCAAAACACTATGAAACTTGAAGTCAACCTCAAGAAAAAATTTGGAAAGACCACCAATACATGGAGATTAAACAACACCCTACTAAAGAATGAATGTATTAATCAGGAAGTTAAAGAAGAAATAAAGAAATACATGGAAGCAAATGAAAATAAAAACGTGACAGTCCAAAACCTTTGGGATGTGACCAAAGTGGTCAAAAAAAGGAAGCACATAGCAATACAGGCCTACCTCAAGAAGCAAGAAAGTCTCAAATATACAACCTAACCTTATACCTAAAGCAGGTAGAAAAGGAACATCAAATAAAGCCTAAAGCCAGCAGAAGAAGGGATATAATAAAGATCAGAGCAGAAATAAATGATATAGAAACAACAACAAAAAAGACCAGTAAAACAGATCAACAAAACTAAGAGCTGGTGGTTCTTTGAAAGAACAAAATTGATAAACCCCGAGCCAGACCTATCAAAAAGAAAAGAGAAAGGACTCTAATAAATATGGAAAAAATAAATAAAAATGAAAGTGGAGAGATCACAACCAACACACAGAAACACAATTATAAAAGAATATTATGAAAAATTGGATGCCAACAAACTGCAATTTGGAAGAAATGGCCAAATTCCTAGAAACTCACAAACTACCCAAACTGAAACAGAAAGAAACAGAAATCTGAACAGATAAATAAACAGCACAGGAAACGAATAAAAAACTGTCACAACAAACAAAACGCCAGGGCCAGATGTCTTCCCAGGGGAATTCTACCAGACATTTAAAGAAGAATTAATACCTATCCTTCTCAAACTGTCCCAAAAAATAAAAATGGAAGGAAAACTTCCAAACTCAACCTATGTGGTCAGCATTACCTTGAACCAAAGAACTGCTAGAACAAAGTAGGATATAAAATCAACGTACAGAAACCATTGCATTTCTATAAATCAATAATGAAGCAGCAGAAAGAGAACTCAAGGAACTGATCCCTTTTACAGTTGTACGAAAAACCATAAGGTATGTAGGAATAAACCTAACCAAAGAGGTGAAAGATCTGTACTCTAAAAACTATAAAACATTTATGAAAGAAACTGAAGATGACACAAAGAATGGAAAAACATTCCATGCTCATGGATTGGAAGAACAAGTATTGCTAACATCTATACTCCCAAGCAATCTACAAATTTAATGCACTCTTTATCAAAATATCAACAGCATTCTTTGCAGAGCTAGAACAATCATAAAGTTTGTATGGAACCACAAAAGACCCCAAATAGCCAAAGCAATCTTGAAATGGAAAAGCAATGCTGGAGGCATCACCATTCGGGACTTTAAGCTCTATTACAAAGCTGTAGTCATCAAGACAATATGGTATTGAGCACAAAATTATTCATTTCGTGTTCATAAAAAGTGAGGAAGTACTGATATATACTACAACATGAATGAACCACAAATACCATGCTAAGTGCAAAAAACCAGACACTAAAGGCCACACACACTGTATGATTTCATTTATGTAAAATATCCAAAATAGGCAAATATATACAGACAGAAAGCAGAGTAGTGGTTGCCAGGGCTGGAAGGAGGCGGGACTGGGGAGTTCAGTACTCAGTGGGTATTACTTTCCTTCTGAAGTAATAAAAGTTCTGGAACCAGTCAGTGGTGATAGTTGCAAACCATCACGAATGTACTAAACACCAATGAACTATATACTTCAAAACTTAAAACACTGAGTTTTATATTATCTGAATTTTACCTCATTAAAAAAAATATGCAACACATGTCCATATCCACATATACATTTCTTTTTGATTAAAAAGTAAATAATTATAAAATTTCTTCTATAACTGCTGAATCTAAACTAGCCATTATTAGATAATAAAATACTAAACAGATTGTTATTAATGATTCTTAAAAGAAAAAGTAAGGTTTTTATTTTTTTAAGAATTGTCTTCAATTAGGCAGTATTCCTAGTGTGTTAGCTATCAAGTTTCCACCAATGAAATAAATAAATTAAACAGCAAAGTAGAGTTGTTCTTTTTTAAAAAAATCACTGAAGAATATTATCAAAATTCTATTCAGTTATAAAATGTGACTACCATGTTAATGAGATGCCACTTTGTGATATTAATCATCTAGCATTTTAATTAATTCTTCAACAAAATGTAAATCATTCAACTGTCAAATACTACCTATCTATGCTAAAAGTTATCTGAGCTGCTTCATGAAGTTATAACTGAAAATACTGTCTGAAATGGCCAAAGCTATTTTATTATTTTTTAAAAATTTTTTAGAGGGGCAAGGAGCAGAGAAAGAGGAAGAGAATCTTAAGCAGGCCCCACGCTCAGCTCAGTCTCAGGGTCCTGAGACCATGACCTGAGCCCAAATCAAGAGCTGGATGCCTAAAATGACTGAGCCACCCAGGTGCCCCCAAAGCAATTTTATATATATGATGATTATGATTACAAAATGAAAGGAGATGAGCTAATATATAACAATATACCGTGTTCAACAATTTTGCTAAAACTATCAGGAAGAATAATTACAGTAATAAATATTTATAAAAATGATAAACTAACAATACATGTTTCATAAATTTCTTAAATCTCTTTGAATTAAGCATATGATGACTTCATGGGAATGAAATAAGCATTTATTATACGCTTAGATATATCATGCACTCTAATGGGCTTTGAACTACAAAGATAAATAACATATAGTCTCTACTCTGGAGAAGATAATAATATAGTAGGAGAGAAAGATACATGCTAGCCTACTTCCAATATGGTAATATGACAGAGTAACCTATAAAGTAATAATGAAGCAGGGCAGGAAGAATATCCAGAAGATAGACCCTGAGCTCGATTCCAAAGGAAGTGAATAAATAATAGGAAGACTATATAAACTACAGTACAGATCTTATAGCAAGCATTCTACACTGAGACCAGTGTAAATCAGTGTTTTGTCATGTATTCTTACATGACTTTACAGACATTGGTCTTTTCTCTATTAAAGGATTATGGTACCTCATTTCCCTATGGTTTGTAAGAATAAAATAAAGTGTGTGTGAGGGTGGGGGGATGGGGGTGTAGGCTTACACTTAGTACAAACTGAATACCAGAATAGACATATAATAATGAAAACTTCACAAGTGACATCTGAGAGTAAGTGGGGGTAAGGGCAGTGGTAGTAAAGGAAGTAATAACCAAAACAAATAATTAACATATATAAAAGGTACTTAAAGACTATCACAGGTCTTCTGCTTCTGAGGATAATGGAATACCTGGCAAGTAACTTAAGTTCTGCTGTTAAATAGAAAACTTGAAATAAAAATAAAATATCTATTTAAAGACATCTAGAACTGCTCAAGCAATCAGGACAGGGGATCCCAAGATTCCAGAGAAGAGGGAATAATCTAAAGGCAAACTGACAGATCCTAGCTACATTTTTTTTTTTTTTTTTCCTGAGAGTACTTGCTCAATCTAGCCACAATGTACAGTGAGAATCCAGGCTTTGCCCAGGCCAGGGGCTGCTGCCAAGGGAAGGAAGTATCTGCAAAGATTCTGTTCTCCTTGTGGGCAGGAGATAAAAATAGGATACTGGAGGGGCTAAGACCCTGATGAAGAGTGACCTTTAAAATTTCTGCCAAATGGTAACCTTGCATGGAGCAGGAAGCCAAGAAAAAAAGCTTCCAAAAAGCACAGCAAAGTTTTCAGATATTTTATACGGCTGAAGAGATAAAGATTAGAGTTCAGGATCAGCCAGAGAAAGGGACCTGAGTAAGAACATTAAATTCTCATTTGGAAGGCCTGGAAAGCTAGGCTGGAAGATGGGAGAAAGTAGATGAAAATAACAGCTTTATCTCAATTCCCTAAGAAACAGTCAAGCGGAAATTCTAGGACTGGAAAACAACTTAATATGTTAGTTTGACAGCAGACAAAACAGCAAAAGATAGGACTAGAAAACTTTTAAAAGAGCAATAAAAGGTACTTGCACTGAAGCACAAGAAAAAAATTTATGGAAAATACAAAAAGGACCTAGGACAAATGTGAGACACAGTGAAAGTCTAACATATATTTGAGTGAATCTACAACATTTGAAAAGATAACTGAAAATTTTTCAAAACTGGTCAGCAAAACAGTAATTATAATGTCTTTTAGGAATTAAATATATGTACAATTAAAATGTATGACAACAATAATGTAAAAGACATGAGGATAAATGGAATAAAAAGTGTTCTAAGGCTCTAGAATTCTTGGGGAAATGGTAAGCATAAGTACTGGTATTAGTTGTAGTAAGTCAACGGGTAATCATTAGGGTAACCACTAAAAGAAAAGCAAGTCAGCTCAACTAAACATATGGTAAACAACAAAAAGTGGGAAAAATACAGAAAAGAAATAGTAAGATGGTAGATAATGATATAAATAATTACGTTTATATGTAAATAGGTTACCTATGCCAATTATCAGACTGGATTAAATAAATACTCAAAGACTTAACTAAGTGCAACGCCACATCTTAGAATGGTAAAAAGAAAGTGGTAGGAATACTGGTACAAATATGATTCAAGTCTTCAGTTAGTTAAGAATATATTATACCAATATTAATTTCTTATTTTTTAATAACATTGCTATTTTATTCAATATAATAACAAAGCATTTACATTTAATTGCTGTTTAATATGGGGCTTAATATAGTGTTAACATTATGGGAAGCTGTGTGAAGAAAGAAAAAGATGCCATTATTTGCTTTTTGCAGAGACATAAACACAAGGGTACTGAAAGGTTTAAACTGAAAGAATGGGAAAATGTATACCTTATAAATCCTATCCAAAACAAAGCAGGTACAACTATACTAGGATCAGACAAAATAGACTTTAAAGCAAGAAGCATTAGGAGAGATAAAAAGGAAAGTAATAAAAAGACAAAAAAGGTCAATCACAGAAACATAATGCTAAGTGTGTCTGTATATAATAGGATTGCTTCCAAAAATCATAGATGTTAATTCTCTCAACAAGTGAAAGAACGACCTTAACGACATATTTACATACATGTACAAAAAGAGAACATGGCACCCAACAGCAAAAGAATGAAAATTCTTCTCCACTGCAGAGAAACCATTCACCAACCCTAACCACGTTATTATTGCAGGATAAAGAAAGCCTCGCAAACAAATTTCAGGCTGCTGAAATCATTCACAGTATGAATCTTAATCATAGTAAAATTAAATTAATATCAATTGGGAGAAGATAACTAGAAACTACCTAAGTCTCCAGAAAGTAAATAGCTTTCCAAATCTGTTCGTGAAAACAGAAATCATAATGGGAATTAGAAAATATTTTGAACTTAATATTAAAGATAAGAAATTTCCATACTTGTAACTTATAGCTAACATGGATGCTTAGGAAATTTATAGCCTTTCATGAATATACCAGAAAAGGAAAGCTGAAAATCAGTGGCTTAAGTTTCCATCTTATAGAAGCTAGAAAAAAAGTCAAACCCAAAGAAAGCAGAAAAAATAATAAGGTATGAGCAGAAACCAATGACTGGGGGTGACACACACACACACACACACACACACACACACACACACACGAGAAAATACAAAGCCAAAAGCTGGCTCTTGAAAAAATAGTAAAATTAATAGCTTTAGTCAAACTAATCAGGGAAAAAGAGAGAGGACACAAATTTATAACACCAAAATGATGCCCTAAATGATGAGGCTATCATGAAAATGTTACAACAATTTAATTTTTTAGGGTTTTAATTAATTTATTTATTTTGAAAGACTTGGGAGGAGCAGAGAGAGGTAGAGAAAAAATCCCAAGCAGACAGCACAGAGCCTGATGTGGGGCTCAAACTCACAAACTGGGAAATCATGACCTGAGCTGAAATCAAGAATCAGATGCACCCCAATGTTACAGCAATTTAATTGATAATTCAAATGAAATAAGACAATTACTTGAAAAACATAACTTACAAAACTGACACACAATATGAGAAAATCATAAATAGTCCTATCTTGATTAAAATTAAATTCATTATTAAAAACACTATCACAAGGAAAACTTACACAGATGGCTTCACTAAATAAGCTCTACCACAGAATAGGAGACAAAAACAAACTTCACAGTTTGATGAAACCAGTGTTAACTTTTATAGCAAAACCTGTCAAGCACATTAAAAGAAAGGAAGATAAAGAAAATCTCTCAGGAACACAGATGTAAGAATCCTAAGCAAACCAGCAATAAATCAAACCTAGCACTGCATAAAAAGTATACTATTTCATGACCAATGGAGTTTTATTTGAGTAATACAAAGGAGATTAACATTAGAATCTATTAATGTAATCACCCTGTAACAAAGAGGAAAAACCACCTTGATAAATGCAGAAAATGTGTTTGATAAAATTCAATACCCATTCAGGACAAAAACTCTTTACACTAGGAATAAAAAACTTTCTTAATTTTACAAGTGTCTTAAAATGCACACCTACATGCCTACAGTAAGAGTTCCCACTGAGATGATGTAAGGGACCACTTTCAGTGCTTTCATTTAACACTGTACTAGAAGCTCTAGCCAGTACCTTCAGGCAAGAAAAAGAAAAGAAAATGATCATCATTCAATGATAACATGATTGTGTACAAAGTAATGGAATTAACAACCAATTTGCCCAAGTTGTTGCACACAAGGTCAACATATAAAAATCTATATTATTTCTATATGTTAGCAACAATCAGAAAATAAAATGTTAAAAGATGACATTTATAGTATAATTAAAAAATCCACTTCTCCTAGAAATAAACCTAATTAAGGATGCTCACAATCCCTACAGTGAAAGTACAAAATGGTCTGAAAGGGTAAAGATAAGCTAAATTAATGGAGGAATAAGCTTAGGTTCATGAAATGGAAAATTCAATCTTGTGAAGAATTCTCCCCAGATTGACAAATAAAATCAATGTATTCAAAATCAAAATACTAATAGTGCTCTTTGTGGAAACTGGCAGGTGAATTCTAAAAATTTATATGGAAATGAAAAAGAGTCAAAAACACCCAAAACAATTTTGAAAGAATAACCAAGCTGAATGACTATAAGTAGATCAAATATAGAACACCAAGACCTAACTATAAAACCTAAGTATAAAATATCAAGACTTAGATCTTGGCTGCAGCAACTTCTTACTCAACATGTCTCTGGAGGCAAAGGAAACAAAAGCAAAAATGAACTATTGGGAGCTCAACAAAATAAAAAGCTTCTGCACAGCGAAGGAAACCATCAGCAAAACTAAAAGGCAACCAATGGAATGGGAGAAGAGATTTGCAAACGACATATCAGATAAAGGGTTAGTATCCAAAACCTATAAAGAACTTATCAAACTCAACACCCCAAAAAATAATCCAGTGAAGAAATGAGCAAAGACATGAATAGACACTTCTCCAAAGAAAACATCCAGATGGCCAACTGACATATGAAGAAATGCTCAACATCACTCATCATCAGGGAAATACAAATCAAAACCACAATGAGATACCACCTTACATATGTCAGAATGGTAACATTAACAATTCTGGCAACAACAGATGTTGGCGAGGATGCAGAGAAACAGAATCTCTTTTGCATTGCTGGTGGGAATGCAAAACTGGTGCAGCCAATCTGGAAAACAGTATTGAGGTTCCTCAAAAAATTAAAAATAGAACTACCCTATGACCCAGCAATTGCACTACTAAGTATTTATCCAAGGGATACAGGTATGCTGTTTCGAAGGGACACATGCGTCCCAATGTTTAGAGCAGCACTATCAATAATAGCCAAAGTATGGAAAGAGCCCAAGTGCCCATCAATGGATGACTGGATAAAGAAGATGTGGTATATATATACAATGGAGTATTACTCAGCAATCAAAAAGAATGAAATCTTGCCATTTGCAACTATGTGGATGGAACTAGAGGGTATAATGCTAAGCAAAATTAGAGAAAGACAAATATCTTATGACTTCACTCATATGAGGACTTTAACACACTCAACAGATGAACATAAGGGAAGGGAAGCAAAAATAATATAAAAACAGGGAGGGGGACAAAACATAAGAGACTCTTAAATATGGAGAACAAACAGACGGTTACTGGAGGGGTTGTGGGAGGGGGGATGGGTTAAATGGGTAAAGGGCATTAAGGAATCTACTCCTGAAATCACTGTTGCACTATATGGTAATTAATTTGGATGTAAATTAAAAAAAAAATAAAATAAAAAAAAGGCACAATGATATCCAAATTTTAGGAATCAACAGTCCATTATCAGTAAAACAACATTTGGGTTCTGGCCACTAATGTATGTGTAATTATTTAATAAGTGTATATATGAATCATTTTAAAGATGTAAGGCATGTATTACAAGCCATAACACAAAAAGAGAACATAAAATATTTTCAGTAAAATGATATGGATAATAAAAAAAAAAATATCAAGACTTAAAATATAGCCACTGAAATTAAGACAAAGAGCAGTACTTGGGCAAAAACAGAGAAACTTACCAATGGAAGAAAATAAAGAGTCCAGAAACTAACGCACCTGCATTTAGCTGGTTCATTTATGACAAAGGTAATAATGAACTTCAATAAAGAAAGGTCTTTTAATAAATGGTGCTGTGTCAAATGGATAGTTATACAGAAAAATAAAATCCTGACTCCTACATCATATACAATGACCAATTCCACATATACTTCAGATATAAATATGAAAGTAAAACAATAAAGCTTTTGAGGGGAAAAATTAAGTCTAATACAGGACTTATATCCAGAATCATAGGGAATTCCTATAAATCAGAAAAAAAATGCAGGCAAATGAACAGAAAGATTGGTCAAATACTTAAATACAGCACAACAAGTACAGCAGGGGAAGGAAGAGAATATTCAGAAGGTCAATAAACATGAAAAGGTGTTCAACTTCATTAGTTATCAAATACATTAAAACAACAATGTAATACTGCTATTCAAGCAACAGAATGGCTAAAATTTTAAAAGACAATACAATAAATGTTGGTAGATAAGGAGAACTGAGTTTTAAAAATTACACTGACAGTGAAAGTATAAATTAGCATAACCACTTTGGAAAATGTTTACAGTATTAAAGCTAAACAAATGAATAGTTTATAACCCATCAATTCCACTCCTGTGTATATATTCTAATGTTCATCAAAAGATTGTACAAGAATGTTCACAGGTGGACTCTAGATATAAATACAAAAATAAAGCAATAAAGCTCTTGTGACAGACAAAAACTTTTTAAAAGACCCAAATGTCCGTCAACAATAGAATGGATAAAATGTGGTACGTTCACATAGTGCAAATCTATACAGCAATGAGACTGCAGCATGGATGAATCTCACAGACATAATGTTAAGACAAAAAAAGCCAGAAATGCTGTATGATTTCATTCAGACCAAGTTTTAAAGCAGGGAAAACTAAGATATAAGAAGTTGGAATAGCAAAACTGTAAGTAGCAAGATTTTGAGAAATTATGAATGCTATCAAGGTTTGTAGTTTTGAAAACAGACTTAATTCAATGATCAAGGGGGTTTATGTCAGTGACAGACAGAATAAGAAGTTGGGTTAAAAAAATTTTTTTTTTTAAGTTTTATTTATTTTGAGAGACAGAGTGCAGAGGAGGGGCAGAGAGAGGGGGAGAGAGAATTCCAGGCAGGCTTGTGCTGTGAGCACAGAGCCCGATGCGGGGCTCGAACTCACAAACCATGAGATCATGACCTGAGCTGAAACCAAGAGTCGGACACTTAACTGACTGAGCCACCCAGGTGCCCCACAAGTTGGATTCTTAAACAATTTAAGAGTTTGAGCTACAGGAAGGGGGTGGGGGGGTGGGCAGAGGTAGAATTGCAAACATATTCAAAAAGGCCAAAAAAATACACATCAGTTTATTATAGTTTAACAGATATGGGCACAGAGAAAAGTGAGACAATCAGGTGAGTGTTATTTATTGGCTTCCCATGAGCACAATAATGCAGAGCTCTACTATTCCAGTATTTCCTAAGAAGGAACAAGACTCTCTAGCAGCCAAACCCCTGCAAGTATGCCTCATACGGACACTAGAATACCACTAACAAACTTCACCAAAAGTTTTCAATTAACAAAGGGATTTTTCTCTGCAAACAAATCTTCAGTATTACAAAGAGAATCATGTAAAAATGTTTTCTAATAATCCACTTCGTTGTCAACATTTTGGAAACTTACCTGTTCTATAAGGAAAGTGCTATTTAAAATGTGTAACTTTTAGGGTGCCTGGGAGGCTCGGTCAGTTAATTGTCTGACTCTAGATTTTGGCTCGGGTCACAGTATCACGGTTAGTGAGTTCGAGCCCTGCACTGGGCTCTGCACAGACAGCGTGGAGGAAGCCTGCTTGGGATTCTCTTTCTCCCTCTCTCTGCCCCTCCCCCACTTGCATACTCTCTCTCACTCAAAACAAACAAAAAAATAAAATGTATAACTTTTTCCTAATAGAAGCAATTTAATAGTGGCAAGAACACATATTTTGTAAAGACTTTCCACATGTCAAACTATTTATCTAATTTGACCCCCAAAATAACTCAATAAGCCAGTAACTGCCTCTGCCAATGTTACAGATGAGTAAACTAGGGTGCAAAAAGGCTATGAAACCTGCCCAAGATTTTAATGCTAAAATATGGCAATACCAGCCTTGATGTGAGCCTAAGCTTATACTAAATTCCTAAAGATATCCCTTCTTGTGTGTTAGTAACAGAAGGAAAAACAAACAAACAAACAAACAAAAAGACTGGTTTAAAAAACCTAGAACAAAAGGGATATTCCGTCTTCGAAACTCATGTGAAAGGTATGTAGCCTTCTATCAATTTTCTAATTTCTAAATACCTGGATCATATACTGCACCCATATATTGCACCTGGATCATATATATCCACCCAAGATGAAAGTTTGAAAACAGAATATGGTTCTAGGCAGAGAAGTGAGCACATTTATGTCTCTTTTATTTTCTAATTTATCAATGAGACAAGTTCTTACAAAAGAATAAAGCCTCAACAGAGCTCGAAAATAAGGGTGGTATCAGTAGATCAGACATTTTGAGAAATTCAAAGCACATGAATGGGAATAAATTAGCAAAAAAAATAAATCAGGTGGGAAGAGATTAGTGGAGAAATTAAGGGAGAAAATCACAGTCCCAGACACTAGAGGTATTCACAGTTCTTTGAAAGGGGCCCAAAGAAGAACTGACCTTTCATCAAATACAAAGGGCAGGAAAAGGCCAAGGGGCAATCATAAGGTTAATTATTTTAGAAACAGTATTTGGGCTAGCTGAGACAGCTGGGACCCTCCCCTTTCCCAAGGCTGGCAACTGTGGCTTTTACCATCATGCCAAAGTCGAAGAATTGCTCTCTAAAGGAAGTTGGCCACCTGTCTGGGTACATTCTTTATAAGAGTATCAAGTGCTTAAGAAACAAATTGGACACAAACTGGACTAACTCTGAATATCCTAAGAGACATTAGGAATGGGACAGGAAGAAGAGATGATACCTAACAGAAATTAAATACTCGACCACACAAAATAAAGCCCTCCTTACTTTGATGTGGGGGGCGGGGGGTCCCCAACCTACCCATACAACCTACAGATAAGTAGGTAATGTTGAAACGCTTTGCCCACTTACACCGAATGCATCCACAGCCTTTCCATTCAGGGAAGAAGCCTGGTGGGAAAAAGACCTATGCAACTTCAGGGAAAACCATGCCAGCCAGACACTAGTAACTTAGTTCTTACTAGTTAAGAACTAGTAACTTAGTTTTTCATCCCAAAATATTAATGGAAACCAACAGACATTTGGGGAAAGATCCAAAACTGAAAAACAAAGCAAAATAACTCTGGTAGAAATGGGAGAATACAGGGAGCAGCATGGTCACTCAAAAAAATTTCCCCTAGGGGCACCTGGGTGGTTCAGTCAGTTAAGCGTCTAACTTTGGCTCAAGTAGTGATCTTGCAGCTCACGAGTTCGAGCCCCATGTCAGGCTCTATGCTGACAGCTCAGGGCCGGAGCCTGCTTTGGATTCTGTGTTTCCCTCTCTCTCTGCCCCTCCCCCACTCATCCTGTCTCTTAAAAATTAATCTACATTACAAAAAAAAATTATCTTAGAGTATACTTGAGTAAAACAACAATAAGCCGCTTAGAAAAAACTGGCTAGAAAAAAGAACTCTTCTAAATTCAGTTGGTGGAATGAGAACAACAAGGTCATAAGTGATGTATAAGTCGAAGGATAAAGACTACTTTTGAGGAGACAAAAAAACACAAAGAATGTAGGAAATAAGAGAAACTAGATACCTGGAGATCAGGTTGAAGAGATCCAATATTCACCTCACAGGTGCTCCTGGAGGAGATATAAACAGGAAAAATAGGGACATATAAAGGGGAGTAGGAAAAAGAGAAGACGATTACCATGATCCGAAGGAAGACACAAGTTCATCTTACCAAGTACCAAGAATGTTTCATGAAACACTGTCTATACCTAGACACATCCTGGTAACACTGTTCAGAGTTTCACCATGTTATCTACAAAGCAACAAGTCACATTGAAATCTGGATGCCATTAAGACATAGAATAAATGCTTTTAAGATTTATAAGGAAAAAAAATTTAACTTAGAATTCCATACTCAAATTTATTCAAGAATGTGAACCAAATAAAGGATATTTTCAGACAGCAAATATTTGAAAAGTTTGCCAGTCTTTATTGAGAATTACTCAATAAGACATTCTGAACCCAATGAAATCTAAACTTTTTTGTATGAAATTTAATCAGATAAAAATTAACAAATAATTTACAATATATTCTGACACCCCCTAAAATTACTTTGTGCATCCCCTTTAATGTGTATGGATGTCTCATTTTGAAGACCACAGCTCTAAACCAAATGAAAAAGAAATCCAAGGAGAAAAAAAACATGGAACTGAAAAAAACAATAAAACCAAACAGGTCTCAGAGGAAGAGAAGTAAACTGAAGAAAACTAAGAGAGAATCTACTAGAAAATGACATTTGGAAATTTTTCAATTGGTAAAGTTTTAATGTACATAGAATTATATTTCATTCTCTGTGAGACCATTCTACTTTGTTTTACAGCGGCATATAATCACATTATAAATATTTCAAGGTTTAAAGTTTTTAGAATTGATGTGTAAATAAAACAAAAAAGAATTTATAGGTACAAAACATAAATACCTTGATGATATAAAATTAACAATGAATAATTAGGAGATGGACGGAGTGAGGAGAGGAACAGGACTATTATTCACAGAGGTAATACTGTCCAGAACTAATAAACAAAAAATAACATTGTTAATAAAAACCACTAACAGAAATAAAAGGAGGCACCATTTACAGCAAAAAGTGGAACTGGGGGTGGGAAGGTGACTTCTTATCTTTTTCACTCTCATGGAACATGAATCTCAACACAATTATGACTAAAAAAAGTATCGTATTAGAAGTATTATAACAGTATATGACGTAGTATGCCCATTTAAAAAACTGAAATTGATTACTCATTGTCATAGTCAGCTCACATTAGATACTTCTAACCACCTCTATCACCCCCTTCATTTACTGCATTTTATTACTTAATCTATGACACCTGTGAAGGTTTTTGTGTTTTTGTCTATTTCTGTACTGCAAAACCTCAGTGTGTGTTTAAAAGAGGGAGGGGACTAATTATATGGTCTGAGGGAATTAATAGAATAGCTAATTCAGACCTATACATGAAAATAGAAGTCATCTTGTAGTTCTGATCACCTGAAAATCTGAAGTTCACTAAAATGTGCATACCACGAGACAAAGTCTCTTCTTCCAATCAGAAATTGCTTTGACTCTCAGTAGAACAATCTGACTCAGTGACAGTGTATCTGGACACAGGTGCTACTGAGAAGAATCTTAGGGGGCAAGAACAAGGGGTGATAAAAAATACAGCAACAGCAATATTTAAAAATTTATGTTTCTTTATTTTTTTGAGAGAGAGAGGGAGAGAGAGGGAGAGAGAAATCCCAAGCTGGCTCCATGCTGTCGGCACACAGCCCAATGTGGGGCTCAACGTCACTAACTGTGAGATCATGACCTGAGCCGAAACCAAGAGTCAGATGCCCAACTGACTGAGCCACCCAGGTGCCCCAACACCAATATTTTAAACCCTCAAGGGAAAAACTGGCTAGGGATAGGAAGATCACTCCTTCTTCCTGGCTACGAGGGAAAACCAAAAGAGCTGGAGGGAGTAGGAGAACATGGGCACCCAGGAGCCATGGCTGCTGCTGCTACTGCTGAAATTACACAGGGCCTTAGTTCTAAAAAAGAAAAACAAATGCATGGAGGTTGAGCCAATACCTTTGTTTACCTTTTAGTCTACTTACCTGGGCTCTTAATTCTTTCCTACTTTGACTACTGAGAGGCCTAAGTAAAATAACTGTTTTATAGTTTGAACTCTCTGTCCCAAATAAAGGATGCCCTTCCTTCAAAGCTTGACAAGTTTGAAGTTTTTATAAGTCAAAAGCAGGAGAATATTGGTAATTTTATATGGTCCAATTTAATAGTCCTAGTCTCTGAGTGATTACAAATGGCAGACTTACAGGTTATATTTCTCTAAAGCAGTGATTCTCAAATATAAGTGTGTATTAGAATCACATGGAAGTGTTAGCCAGAAAGCTAGGCCTCAACCCCAGAATTAATGATGTAGTGGGTCTGATTTGGGCCCTAGAATGTACATTTCTTTTTTTTTTTTTTTTAATTTTTTAATGTTTATTTATTTTTGAGAGAGAGAGAGTGAGAGAGAGGGAGGGAGGTAGGGAGGGAGAGAGCAAGCACACACAGGCAGGGGAGGCGCAGAGAGAGAGGGAAACAGAGAATCTAAAGCAGGCTCCAGGCTCTGAGCTGTCAGCACAGAGCCAGATGTGGGGCTCAAACCCAAAACCGCGAGATCACGACCTGATCCTAGAATGTGCATTTCTAACAAAGATCTTAGGAGGTGCTGGTGGTGCTGATCTAGGGATCTCACCTTGAGAACCACTGTTCTAGTCTGAGGGTTACCAGAGAGCTATTAATACGACGAATACAAAAACCCCATCCTCACTGCCCTAGCTATCCATGTGGCCTCTAACTCTGATTGAATCTTCCATTTTACCATGGTATTATCCTGAGGATTGAGCTAGCTTTCAATTTCTTTGTTCCAGAGTCTTATTCCAGTGTTATGGAATCTATTTTGAAATTCACAACATCCTCTAACACAAAAAGCAAGCAGATAATTTTAATGGCACACACACATGAAAACTTTATAAGGATGGGCAAAAGACTTAGACACACTTAATACCAACTCTTTTTCTATTTGATAATTCATAAAGGCCATTAACACACAGAGGTGAAGGCTTCTGCACAGAGATTTAAAGCCTCTGCTTACTGTTGCCTTGTCATTCAATAACAAAGTTCTCCCTTAAACAAAAAAACAAGAACAAACTAAAAGGCAACCCTGTGTACACACATTGTAGCTCCACAAAAATCACTGCATTTCTGTTACTTTATCGTATTTTCAAAGAAAGGACTAAAAGTAAAAAGTTATTTAACAATATTTCTAGATACAGACATAATATGTCATCTTCCTTAACAATGGTAAAAATGGAAGGAAAAAAAAAGGCTGTGGGGCCCATGTGTTGAAAGATGTGGATTTTATTCCTAGCCATTTCAAAATGGTTTCAGGCCCAAGACATTTTGCACATCACTGAACTTTAGCTATACAAAGAGTTTGAGGCAAGAATCATTAAGTCCCATCTAGTTGTACAAGTTAATGTTTAGTAAGACATATACTCTGTAGACTAAGACTTACTTGATATCACCACATAATTTCCTCACAATGAACTTCTTCAAAAAAAAAAATCTACTATAGATCATAGAGCACCTGATTGCTTTTCCTATAGCATAACATATTAAGAACACGCTGGGTCTTTGGAAGCCACCTTTGAAAATCATCATTCGCAGGGCACCTGGGTGGTTCCATTGGTTAAGTGTCCAACTTCAGCTCAGGTCATGATCTCACGGTTTGTGGGTTTGAGTCCCGCATCAGGCTCTCTGCTGTTTAGAACAGAGCCTGCCTTGGATCCTGTGTCCCCTCCCCCACTCATCCTAGCATTCTCTCTCTCTCAAAAATAAATAAACATTAAAAAAATTTTTAAATGGTTAATTCCTGGGTTTTGGCACCAAAAAAAAATTTTTTTTTTTAAAAATCATCATTTGCAAAGAACTAAAATTATATGTCCCGCTAGTTCAATTATTTTCTTATTACTTATGTAAAAAATTATATACAGGGCATAAGAAAAATATAAGCCTATCTGCAAATAAATATTTCACTTTTTAGAAGGAGGTTATTTCCAGAAATCTTGTAAAGACAGTACTGGGGTTTTTAAAAATCAGGTTTAGTTATCATAACAGTTTTTAACCATGGTTAATAAACCTCATAAGGTAATCATTTTAAATTGTAGTAATATATAAACTATAGTGAACTTTTTAAAAAGGGGTGAGACTAGCAGTCAGGAGACTATTCAATACAGCCAAACTGCAAAACATCTCAGTTTTTTTTTTTTTTTTAAATCATTCATTTGTTGTTTATTCACTCTCTTATTCACTGACCCACTGGGGAACCTACACTTAGGCCCTGTGGAAAGAAGGATTACAGACAGCCCAGCCTCATAATTTGAACTAGACTTCATAAGTCACCCAGGAAAAATCTTCTATAACTTCAAATGTGCTTAAGAGAACAATGAAAAAAAAAAAACAAAAACCTGACCACGTCTTTTTTGGTACAAATTTCAAAAAGTTGAAACTAAACGTTGTTACCCAAATGTGTGTATGTGTATTTTTTTTTTAATTTTTTTTTTTCAACGTTTATTTATTTTTGGGACAGAGAGAGACAGAGCATGAACGGGGGAGGGGCAGAGAGAGAGGGAGACACAGAATCGGAAACAGGCTCCAGGCTCTGAGCCATCAGCCCAGAGCCCGACGCGGGGCTCGAACTCACGGACCGCAAGATCGTGACCTGGCTGAAGTCGGACGCTTAACCGACTGCGCCACCCAGGCGCCCCTGTGTATGTGTATTTTTAAGCAACACAAGCATGATTCAGAAAACAAGATAATGCTTTAATACCAAAGCATTACCTTTGAATTCACTATAGTCTCTAAAGCAAGTTTACTTAGGCATTAGCCTATTAAATTTTGAAAATTTCAGCAGTGTCTTAAAGCTCCTAACAAAACAATTAATCGGAAATTACCTATGCAAAATTGTGTAAAACGTGTGTCAAACAACATGGAAATATATACATGCTACAAACTTTTGAAGCAATTAAAAAATTTCAAAGTTAATTTAATTCAAACTCTAATTTATAAATTACAGTACTATCCCACACTTATTTTACCCAACTCAGAATAGTAATGATCTCAATTAACAAATGATAGTTTAATCTTATCCCTTCTTTAAGTACCAATATTTTTTTAAATTTATTTTATTATTTTGAGACAGATAGAGAGCATGCAAGCACAGGAGGGGCAGAGAGAGAATACCAAGTAGGTTCCACACTGTCAGCACAAAGCCTAACACGGGGCTCGAACTCACAAAACTGAGATCATGACCTGAGCGGAAATCAAGAGTCAGACCCTTAACCGACTAAGCTACCCAGGCATCCCAAAGCACCAACACTTTTTTTGGTCTGTCCATCTTAATTGCCACCTCTTCTGCAAAACTTTTACTAATCAATCTATAACCCCACACCATTTTTCTCAGTATAATGAATTACTACTCTCTAGCTACTCAAGTACTTTTATAACCAATGCCTCTTGCACAAAATAAAATTTATTGTAGTTATTAGTACAATAATCCCTAAGGTTTAACTTCACACTTTAGAACTTTACTCTTACACATATTATCTCATTTGATCCTCTAAACAACCCTGTGAAGTAGTTACTTCTATTTTACAGACAAGGAAACTAAAACACGGAAGTAATGTGATCTAAGGTCATACAGTTAAGAAACAACAACAAATTATAGCCAGTTAGTCACAATTGAATATGAGTTTTAATTGACAATACTACAATTTTTCTAACTGATCAAATATGTTAAACTCCTTGAGATTACTATATTTTCACATTTATGTAACCAATGGCCTCATAAAGAAGACAGCAGATAGTAAGCAAAGATACACTGACTGGATTTGAAGTTAACTACTGGAAAAGTATATATTTCCTAGCAGTGTATAGCTTAATGCCTCCTAAAAACAAAGTACCAAATATAACTTAGTATTACAAAATAATCCAGGGAACACAACTAGTGTTAAGAATTTGGTTTCTGATATTAGACTCAGGTTCAAATCCTGAAGCTGTGTGAGTTCTCCAGGCCTCAGTTTTCTTGTTTGTAAGATGATGATGATGATGATGATGATGATGATAACAATAATAATAATAGTAAAATGGTAATATCTCAACAAATGGAATAATATATGATAACCACCTCAAATAACTGGTGTATTTTTTTTTAATTTTTTGAAATGTTTATTTTTGAGAGAGAGAGAGAGAGAGAGAGAGAGAGAGAGAGAGACGGAGTGTGAGGAGGGGAGGGACAGACAGAGAGGGAGACACAGAATCTGAAGCAGGCTCTAGTATCTGAGCTGTCAGCACAGAGCCCGATGTGCTGGAACCCACAAGGAGCAAGATCATGACCTGAGTTGAAGTCAGATGCTTAACTGACTGAGCCACCCAGGTGCCCCAAATAACTGGTATATTGAGTGGGAATGTATAGGAGGCACCTAGCATTGTATCCGGTACACAGAAATCACTCAATAAATTAGCTTAATGTGTATGAATATCAATATGAAACTCAAAGACAGAACTAGTTTATAAAACATGAACTATTCAGAAGAGCAGAGTGAAATTTCCTTAAATATGTATTTCAGGTTTTATTTTTGCTTTTGCAACCTTTATCACTTGGCTCTCCAACAAGTATTACATCAGCTATTAACACTGTTGCTCTCACATTGCTTATCTCTAACAGCTTCCATCTCCCTTTTAATGCAAGAAATGTGGAGGTATAGTTGGAAAAAGACAGACTGATGTCCAAATGTCTCTTAGGAATTATGTAACATTTAAGGGAACTTTCTGGAGGAATGAAAATGATCAGTATCTTGATGGGGCTGTTGTTATATAGGTGAATATATCTGTCAAAACTCATTGAAATATAGCTCGAAGACCTACATAAAAGACAATACAAATTAAAAAACAAACAAACCAGGACTTATAACCCTTGAATAAGTTACTTTCATTTTCTGGCCCTTAGCTTTCTCATCTTCAGAAAGGGAATAATTTCTTTACTCAGAAAGATTTTAGTGACTATGAAAGGAGATAAGGGCTATAAAGTACTTACAGTAGTTTCTGCACAGTAGTTGCCAATTCTGGATCCACTAAAATTAACCCTAGACCAGACATTTTTCAAATTTATCTAAGTCTTAAAACGTTTATCCAAAATAAAAGCTATAATATCTCCTCTTCCCTTTTCCTACTTTCACCCCAACCTCATTTGATTGAAGTTTTTACCCCCCATTGGGTTTTGTTTTCATTTTTTGCAAAATCATAATGGAATCTTTTGCTTTCATATTTTTCCTCCTGCTCATTTAGAGGATCAAAAATGTTTACCTTAAATAACTGAAGACTTCTTTACCCAACTTGCCCAAAGTTAATCAATCTGCTACAATTCCTTCCTCCAAGAGATTAATGCTCCAATGCCAGGAAATGACACAGTAACCCATTGCTAATCTCATTGCTAGAGATTAGAATTGTAATAATTGCTTAAAGATCTGAAAGATACACATCAATTGTGCAATGTCCTATCAACCTCTAAAAGAACAGTCCCCCAAATATATTAACTACCCTTAATAACCCATTAAGAAACTACCATCCACTGATTTATGTAAAGTTATATAATTCATTTCCCATATTACCACTTCAAATACAAACATGTCTAATTAAAATGGGGTAATTAACTCCATTCTTTGAAAATATGATTGTGTTAACGTAACTGTTCCTTTTTACTAGTTTTCAAATCATTTCTTTAAAGTGTCTAAGCAACACTTTGTTCTAGGATTCCAGGGCACTGGAACAATTTCACACTCGCCCAGCATTTATTGAACAAACATTTATGAAGTATGTAAACAGGCTGGGCGCTGGAGCAACAAACATAAGGTCAGAGAGGAAAATACTTAACTAAAGCACATAAAATAGAACTGCTAAAATAAGGTCCTTTCTTACACCTGCGAAGAATCTAGAAAAAGGGAGTTGAGAGTAAAGTTCTTCTGATTTCATGCTGTTGCTTCCAGACCACTTTTATAACCTTTTGCCAAAACTGCAGGACAACTGCATGAGTCCAATGCTACATTCTCTTACTCTCTTCTCCCTTCTATCATCTTCTTGCACCTCTTGCAGTTAGGTTCCTTTATGGAGGACTTCAACACTTGTCTCCATGTCTCCTCTGCAGTTCCTGCCATCACCTTAGATAGCTGCACTCCTCTGGACTTCCAATCTACCAGCAGCAGAGTTCCTTAGGATCTTAGCCACTTGAAATTTTAGCAATCTTTTTCAAAGATTCTGACTTGGAACTTACCTAAAATATAAAATAGCTTGAGCAACTATGAAAATAAACTTCAGGATATCATTTTTATAACAGAACTAATTCCCATCTGTCACCAATTTAATCCCCCAATACTTCTTATTAACAACACTTCATTGAGACCTTCCCATTCTTAAGACATTTTGACTTCACTTCCTTCTTTATCAAACTCAAACCCTCAATGCCCCCACTTCAAACACTCTCCAGCAAACATGCTTAACATTTCACTCCTTTGTTCTTTTACTACAACAATTCTGTAAACCCTCCACTCCATGTCAATCTAACTACCCACTGTTCCTTTATTTGGGTTTCTGAGCAATGGTGTAAAAAATCTTCATAGGCAAAAGAGTAGTTTCTTAACTGGATGCTTTCATTAAATACATATTTCTATTTTTAACTCTCTGTTGTCAAAAGGGTTTGTTGTGAAAGAAGTCTTCCAATTAATGATATAATTAAATTAAATTAAGCTGAATTAGAAATTCAGCTCCTCAAGTTGTACTAGACTCATTTTAAGTGCTAAATAGACAAAAGTGGCTAGTGGCTATCATAATGGAAAGTGGAGATTATGGAACATTGCCACCATTGCACAAAGCTTTATTAAACATTGCTGCTCTACACATTCCATGGCAAGATTACTCAGTCACTATTCCAGCTCATATAACCTATAATTTCCCACTATATATTGCATTCCTTTCGACTTTACTCTTGCAAGCTATAGCACCAACCATGGAACAGGCTGGTACCTAAAGTGGTCAATAAGGGCAGTGGCATCATAACTATCTCTTACCATCACCTAAGACCAAATGGAGTTTGTTGCCCCAGTTATTTGTGTCCCAGCCCACTTAAAAAAAAAAAAAAATTATTGTGTTTATTTTGAGAGAGAGAGAGAGACAGAAACTGAGTGTGAGCGGGAGAGGGGCAGGAAGAGAGGGAGACACAGAATCTGAAGCAGACTTCAGACTCTGAGCTGTCCGCACAGAGCCCAACATGAGGCATGAACCCACAAGCCATGAGATCATGACCTGAGCCAAAGTCAGACACTCAACTGACTGAGCCATCCATGTTCCAGCCCACTTCTAATCATGGAAATCCCCATCCTGATACTGTCATTAAAGGAAGGTGTTAGTTACACTTTATCTGAGAAGGGTTAGAAAAAAAGAGGCATACTCATTAAACTCCTTTCATATTTTGTTACCTGTTAAAGGCAGAACTCATTATTGCACATGCATCTCACATATTACTAGACTAGAGCATGGCAGCAGCTGGAGTAAAACTTCCGTAAGATAAGAGAAAATACACTTTTGGAACCTTTTAGTTATTAAAATCTAGGTGAAAAATTGGCAAAATAGCATGCCTTAGGATAAAGGGTAATAGGAATTTTTATGTCTACATCATTATACCCTGCATGCCCATCACCATTAAAATGACTTCATTTTCCTTAAAGAAAAATATTCTTGGGGCACCTGGGTGGCTCAGTCAGTTAAGCATCTAACTTTGGCTCAGGTTATGATCTCATGGTTTGTGAGTCTGAGCCCTGCATGGGGCTCTGCACTGACAGTGCAAGGACTGCTTGGGATTCTCACCACCCCCCCGCCCCCACCGTCTCTGCCCCTCCCCCACTAGTTCTTTCTCTCTCAAAACAAATTGTCAAAATAAATAAAATTTTAAAAAAATTTAAAGAAAAACATTTTTGTGGGGCCTGGGTGGCTCAGTTGGTTAAGCAACCGACTTTGGCTCAGGTCATGATCTCAAGGTTCATAGGTTTGTGCCCCGATTAAGCTCTGCAGCTAGGAGGCTGGAGCCTGCTTTGGATTGTGTCTCCCGCTCACTCTCTGTCCCTCCCTGCTCAAGCTCAGTCTCTCTGTCTCAAAAATAAACATTAAAAATTTAAAGAAAAACATTTTTTTGAAGAAAAACATTTCACAAAGCTGTCTGGTTTTCAAGAAAAAAAAAGAAATAAAAAGAAGTCAAAAAGAAAAGAGAAATAAATACAGCAAAATGATCTATGAAGAACAACGTGTTAGGAAATCCTGGGTTTTAAGCCAGTCTTTTCTGAAATGATGTAGTACATGGTTGAACTGGACTTAATAAAAGGAGATTATTGCCATCCACTTACCAGCCCTACCTCTCTCACAAGGAAATGCTTTGCAAAATAAACTAAATCACTCTTGTACCTCATGGGAACACTCTAAGGACATGAATGCCATCTCAGCTCTTCTGATGAGCTAATAATTCCAAGGTTCTTATGACTAGCAATAATCAGTAACTACTTAAGAACATGTAGAGCACAAGTATTTACCAAAGGCTGCTCTACCCAGGAACAGTATTTTGCAGCAGTAAGAAATGAAGTCAGATATAAAATATAAGCTATAGTAGTACCTGGCTGGCTTAATCAGTTCAGCCTGAGACTTGATCTCAGGGTCATGAATTCAAGCCCCACATTGGGTATGGAGCCTACTTAATTTAAAAAAAAAAAAAAGAAAAAAAAAAGAAAAAAAAATATATATTAGCTATAAAAAGGCAAATAAAAAAAGTCATATGAAAATGTTAAAAAGGGAAAAGTACCTTATCGGCAGTCACTTGAGTCTATGTGTGTCTTAATAGAAGAAATCAAAACAACTAATTAACAACAAAAGGTGCAGGAATGGCATTTCCCTACATATAATTCTAAAATGGTCTATACTCAGTGAGGAATAACCACAATCGTAATACTGAAAAGGATACACAAGAGGAAATAAGTTTCTGAATCCTTGGTTTTCACTATTTTATTCAATAATGAAAAATATATTAGTAACACTGCCTTCTCTTGACACAAGAAAAAATTCCATACATAATAAGAAATTAAATATAAAACAGCATACAGCATGCTGTGGGCATATGGTTAAAATTTTCTCAATTTTCAAGATCTGAAAGCTGAGTAAGCTCTGCTGTGTAGACAATGTTTCCCTTATTTAAGGGGTAGCAAAACCTCACACACACACACAAATGAACTTACACAACCTACAATCTGGGTAGACAGTCAAGTAAGAGCAAGAGCATTCCAGCATTATGTAATGAGAGCTTTGAGCCAATGTTGCAGACTCATTCAATAAACTAGCCTACAAAACTTTTCATCAGCTTGCAAAATCTTAAAACCATTCCCATGTTTAGCAATAGTTAGGGAGAAATGCGCCATCTGTCAGAAAGTCAGTGAACTATATAGTGAAGCTATCATTTTCATGACAGACTCATTTTCCTTAAATTATACTTAAATTTGTTTTATATTCAGCATCTTATCAACTGACAAGGCAGCCAGAATCATCTGATGGGTTTTGTAAAAATAAACATGTCTCTATTCCACTTTTCCTGGGTGTGCATGTGGGAGGGGTATGTGGTACGAGTGGAGAAAGGAATCATGCTTATTTTGAAAAACTAGCTTATCCACAATGCAATACCACTTTACAACCACCAGAATGGCTAAATAAATGAAACAATATCAAGCAAATGTTACAGAGTATGTGGGACAAATGGAACTCTCATTCACTACTGATGAGAATATAAATTGACACAACCACTTTGGAAAACACTGGATAATACATACTAAACCTGAACACAAGCACACACCATGATGTAAACAGTTTCACTACAAGGAACATAACCCACAGAAATACATATGCAGCAGCAAAAGACACACACAAGAATATTTTATAGGAGCACTATTCACTGTAGCTCAAAACTGGAAACAACCTGTATGTTCACTAACAGAACGGATAACTTATGGTGTATACAGTCATACAATGGGACAGAATACTACAGAACAATGAGAATGAGTAAGCTATGCTACGCACTACATGAATGAATCATAGAGAAAGAAATATTTTGGATAAGAAGCAAGGCATAAAGGTGTACATGCTGTATGATGCTGTATGCATGTCTTCAAATGGATATTAAACTTCAGTAAAAATTTACCTAAAATTAAAAAAAACAACAACGAATATTTAATAAATAAATAAGCAGCTTGACGCCTGGATGTCTGCAATAAAATCCTGTACTCAGGGCCATGTTACCTCCAGTCTAAAACTGGGACAGAACACTTTTAAAATCTTCCTTCTTGCTCACTTAAAAACATTTTTATATTAAAACAAAGAATGCTGTATTAAGGTAACAGAATGCAAGAGTCAAATCCTTTTTAGAAGAAAACACTAAAAGTTGGACAAAATGTTAACACCAAAGCTCTCCCCCACTCCACCATTACCTGGACCACTCAGATCTTCACCTCCCTTCCATCAGCCAAGAGGTCACTCTTCTGCCAAACATTTAGAACATTTGAAAAGTAATGACCTACCCTAGCAGGGTAGTCATGAGGATTAAAATAAAGAGTGCATATACAGTTTGCAGCACAGTGCCTAAACACTCAATGGCTAGACAGTTTTAATAAATTCGAAGTAATGAAGCTTACAGGTCAAGGGCTATTTCCAATGCATCACTGTAAACACAGAACCTGACATTCAACAGTTGGTCAATAACTCTTTGTGGAATAAATGAATGATGTACGCTCAAAACAAAAAATAAAAACAAAGCGAAAGTGAGAATGAGAAAAATCAAGAAGTTCAAAGGAAGGTCTTAACCTATTTTTTTAAATGTTTGTTTATTTTTGAAAGAGAGAGAGAGAGACAGAGAGAGAGAGACAGAGAGAAAACGAGCAGGCGTGGGCCAGAGAGGGAGACAGGCTCTGTACTGAAGTGAGCTCTGTGCTGACAGCAGAGAACCTGGTGCAAGGCTCAAACTCATGAACCATGAGATCATGAACTGAGCCAAAGTCAAATGTTTAACCAGCTGAGTCACCCAGGGGTCCCTTAACTTACTTTTATTATTAAAGTATACGATAAGATTTTATATCTCAATGAACCAACAAATCATCAACATATGAAACCATCAAAGTAAACAAAAACTACCTCGGTATTATTTTTACTCCATATACTTCACAATGCGGAAGTAGGATGTTTTAACTAAAATTAAAACATGGTTCTTTAGTTTGAAACCCTTTAAAAATATTTCTGAATGAATTCCTTATGAGGTTGACAGGAATCATAAGTATATCACAGGTTATTTTCAAGACATCCATCATAGCATGTCAGTATTCTGAGTAACTATGTCACAACACAGTTGAAAGGAGATTTCAGCTGAAACTCTATACAGTATTATTTTTATGAAAATAGAAATGTAATTTAGATATCAAAGTTGTCAAGACTGCTATCTTACATTAGTTTTAAAAGACAAATCAACAATACTTTATCTTCATTGTGTGCCCAAAATACCAAAGACCCATTTGATAAGGCCCCTTTTCCCTATCTTTTAAGCAAATCATCTACTTATCCTACATCAAAAATAGCAATATTGTTCCTAATTAACCAACATTTACACATGTAATTATGTAAAAAGCACTATTCTAAACGTAAATGTAACTCATTTACTAACTCATTTACTACTTACTTACAACTCTTTCAAATGATAAGTACTGTTTCATTTCCATTTTATAGACAGGAACATTGAGGCAGAGATGGTAAGTAACTACTTAAATTCACAAAGTTGTTAAATAGCAGTCTGGATTCATGCTCTTAACCACTGTGCTATGCTGCTTAGAGAGCTCTGAAGTAAAGCAGAATTTTAGAATTCTAGAGTGTAGCAGAATTTTAGAATTCAGAAAGCTTTGAGGTAAAGCAGGATAAATTTTCATCTCATTTTGGGAGGTTAGTATATTGAGGATCTTGGGTGCTAATCATAAAATGAGGCAGTATTAATGCCACATTTCATTAAATCTAAGATGCCCATTTTTCCCCCCGTATTTCAACATTTCTAAAGTTGATGGCATTTTACAATTATAATTGATAGTGTTCTCTCTCTCTCTGGGGTACAAAATAATATTGCATCTGGTAATTGATGGTAAGTACAATTCAAAGCCTTATAGTATTACCCGTACCTAATGGCATAAAATACCTAATGTACTTGACATAATGTCTGATAAAAGTTCGGTAAAAAAGGGAAGTTCTGGGGGCGCCTGGGTGGCTCAGTTGGTTAAGAGTCTGACTTTGGCTCAATCATGATCTCACCATCCATGAGTGCGAACCCTGCTGTCAGGGTCTGTGCTGACAGCTCACAGCCTGGAGCCTGCTTTGGATTCTGTGTTTCCCTCTCTCTCTCTCTGTCCCTCCCCTGCTGGTTCCCTCTCTCTCTCTCTCTCTGTCTCAAAAATAAACATTAAAAAAAAAAAGTTTTCAAAAGGGCAGTTCTGGGGAACCTGAGTGGCTCAGTTGGTTAAGCATCCAACTCTTGGTTTAGGCTAAGGTCATAATTTCACAGTTCATGAGTTGGAACCCACATCGGGCTCTGTGCTGACAGTGCAGAGCCTGCTTGGGATTCTCTCTCCCTATATCTCTGCCCCTCTCCCGCTCTCTCTCTAATTAAATAAATAAAATTTAAAAAAGGGGGGGCAGTTCTTCCCTGTAAACCAAAATGATCTATGAAAAAATTCCATGTAAGAATACCTTTACACCATAGTAAGTTGTCAGTTTCTCATATCTGTGTTCAAATAAACTTGGTTATACTTTGCTAGGAAAAAATACTGGCTTCATTAGACAATTTGATGATGAAACTTTTGATAAGGGACTTGCAATAGGGAAGAGCAGACAAAAAATAATGGCGAAAATAAAGACACCTGAGAAAATAAAAATCATCAAGAATAAAGCATAAACCAAGATATTCCCAAACACCATTTGATTCAAGCCAGTTCTCAAATGCCATTGATAAAATGCTCACATAAAAAAAAAAAAAAAACAAAACAAAACATTTCAAGTTTTAAATAATACATTTTGAATGCAATGAGAAATGACCAATCCAGTTAGTGTATGCCCACACTCCACTTGAGATCTAACAAAACTGGGAATACTAAACTTGAAGCTCAACTGCCATTTTAGTTAAAAAAGGTTTAAACTGATCCTAATTGGGGGCGCCCGGGTGGCTCAGTCGGTTAAGCGTCCGACTTCAGTCATGATCTCACAGTTCGTGGGTTCGAGCCCCGCGTCAGGCTCTGTGCTGACAGCTCAGAGCCTGGACCCTGCTTTGGATTCTGTGTCTCCCTCTCTCTCTGACCCTCCCCTGCTCATGCTCTGTCTCTCTCTGTCTCAAAAATAAATGAAACATTAAAAAAAAATTAAAAAAAAAATAAACTGATCCTAATTGCTACCAAAATTTTAATTAAATTAAAATAAATTAACTTATTTGGAAGCTTCCTGTGTTGATACGTGCCTTCACAATTTCAGAATGAATTTATATTCAATAATGGTTTTGTGGATTTGTTTTTGTTTTTTACTTACATGATAAAAACTATTTACCTTTCAGGGGAATTTCCCACTAAAACACCAAAAATTATAACCAAATTACAAGTGAAAAAAGTGCCTTGAGTCAATTGCACTCTTTACCTTGAAAAAAAAAAAAAAAAAAGAAAAGAAAAAGAAAAATCACTTAATTCCCTTGGGAGGGGGAGTGAGAGAAGCACAAACGCATCTACACAATAGAAAACTGTTAAATTTGCTTCAAAAAATATACCGAGAGAGGAAACAATGATTCCTTCTTTGCTAACAAATCTCTAGTATTTTAAAAGCATCATACTACTTTTCAGTCATACTACAACCTTTGAGATCTTACACTACTTAATAGGAGAGTAAACATCTCTTTTTAAATCGTCATTCCTGATTATTTTTATTCCTGTATCGAACAAAGAATGAAAACAAATATGACAACCTCAAGGGAAGATTTTCTAAGCATATTCATATTGTACAGATAAATTACTCCCATTATATGTTAGTTCTAGGTATATAAACAACCTACCCCAACTATGGTCTAAGGTAATGCAATTTTATATTTGTAGACAATTTTTTTTAATCTATCTTTTACCTACGTAAAGTTTTGTTTCACATACAGTAGTTATAGAAAATAATTCAGAACATAATACTAATAATTATTCTGTCCCCCTAGAACATGTAGGCAAGTCTGAAGAAGGCAAGAAAGAGAAGCTCTACACATGTACATAAATAAAAGCCCTGAAAAAGTACACCTGTAAGAACCATCGTAATATATAAAAAATATACAGTTGTTTTACAAGAATTCAGTAAGATTTAAAGAACTAAAAACCAGGGAGAAGGCAAGAGCAAAAGATACTAAAGCCAGTAAGAACAACAAAAACAAACTTAGAGTTACAATTTTCTTTAAAAAATTTGTTTAAAAAGTTACAATTTTCTTAATACAAAATTTAAGCAAGGCTGCTCAGCAGATTAGAATAGCAACATTTTGGGTGGCTCAGTTGGTTAAGAGTCTGCTGATTTCAGCTCAGGTCATGATCTCAGCTCATGAGTTCAAGCCCCATATCGGGCTCTATGCTGACAGCGTGGAACCTGCTTGGGGATTCTCTCTCTCTGACCCTTCCTCGTTCAAGCTGTCTCTCTCAAAATAAATAAATAAACTTAAAAAAAAAAAAAGGCAACATTTCTACAATAACTCACTGAATTCAGAAGAAAGTTTCGATAAAGCCCATTCCCCTCTTATTTTAAAGCAGGTGAATTCTAGGGGTGCCTGTCAGGTTTGGTTGATTAAGCAACCGACTCCTGATTTTGGCTCAGGTCATGATCTCACGGTTCCTGAGTTTGAGTCCCGCGTTGGACTCTGCAGTGACAGCACAGAACCTGCTTTGGGTTCTTTCTCTTCCTCCTCTCTGCCCCCTCACCCTGCTCATGCACTCTCTCTCTCCCTCTCTCACGATAAATAAATAAACATAAGCAGATGAACTCTAGAATATTTACTGTGTTTTTAAAATCCATTTAACATCATTTTCCCTTTTAATACACTATTTTCTAAGAGACTGATCTTGTCAATTAGGTTTGGCCTATTGCAGTATTTTTCAGAAAGTAATCCCTGCAATTAAACTGTGTCCTCCTCTGGCGCAAGAGGGTAAATCCAGAGACATTTAGACAACTACCTAAAATAGTATTTATGGCCTCAGGGTACTGTTTCTGAGTCCAAAAGCACCATCATTGACCATATACCTGAGGTTTGGTAGCAAACTCTTAGCAATTCTTACCAAGGCCTTCATTTTCAATTCTCTACATTTGAGAAAAAGTTATACATATAAAATTTCTCCTGTAAAAAAAAATCACTAAACCATAACAGATATTTAAGTTACACTATCAATTACTTAATGATTCTATAACATATAAAATATAAAGCTAACCAGTAAAAATAAAACATCACCTTGGACAATAAATGCTACAACAAAGATCATCTTTAATTTTTGAAGATAATCAGCAGATATCCCCATGTTTGGTGCCTACATGGGTGGTAATAATATTAATCAAAATGGCAAACAGAAAGAGGTATACAAGTTCAAGAAAAGAACTTCTGAATGGCACAGTCAAGCTCTCTAACCTATGATGTACATGCTAGAGCCACAATTCCTTGACTTTGCATGCTTCCAAAATACCTATCATTTCTTTGAACCCCTCACCACTGCATTGCCCTCTCCACCTCTCTACTTGTCTTTCAGAAACACTCTGCTCAAGTGTCATTCTCCTAAGAAAGCCTTCTCTGATGCTACTTCTCTGTGCTTCCAAGGTAACCTGAATAAGCTGCAACGACAGCACTGATCACACTATAACAATATTTAACTGTCCATTTCCCCTAGTTTCTGAAGTGTAATTGCATTTCTAAAAGTTTAGTATTCAATGCCTAATAGTACTTAAAAAGCATATTCTGTTGGAATATGCTCTGAATAAATGAGCTGTAGAAAGAATGTGAGATACTTATAGAACATCTAGATGGTGATAAATGGAAACACGGGTCTGAAGTGAGGAAGAAAGATGGCTCATGCTATAAATATAATTTTATCCTAAATTTAGGACTGTTGCTTTGGCAGATTAAAACAAATTCATCACCAACTAGTTTATGGATGGACAACTACTGAGAAATATAAAATTTTCATGTTGTTCAATCAAAAGTGTACTTTTTAGTTACCAACTTAATTGATTTCTCAGCTTGATTCTATACAGTTGACATAGTTGATTACCCACTCCTTTCTTTCTCAAATAGTCTCCTGCCTTGGGGTAAATTTTTTTCCCAACTCTGGTTACATCTTCTCAGTGTCCTTTGTTCCATTATTTTCTCCCTGATGTTTCATGTTGAAGATTCATAGGGGACTACTATATTCCTTTATTACCTCTCTCCCTAGGGAATCTCATCCCCCACTGCCCACACTAAGATATTAATTGTAAGCCATACATTAACAATTCCCAACTGAACTATCATCAATACTCTCTCTACTTCCCAGAAACAAATAAACAAGAAACTGCTCATCTCCCCAGTATTCCCCATGTTAGGCACAAAAACCACCAACCCTGGAAATCTGCCTTCTCCTCCCTCCAGATCCCTTAGTCTAATTCACCACCAAATCCTATCAATTTTACTTCCCCCCAATCCAGCTACTTTCTATCACTGCCATCCTGGCAAAGGTGTGGTTTATAGACCAACACTGGTCCATGAACCATTGTTACTGGTCTGAGACAAGATAAAGACAGAAACTGAGAGAAGTATTTAGAAATATTTATACCAATTTGACACTGCCACAACATTCATTTCTGTGTCATTCATATTCTGTGCCACTAAAGTACCAGTACAGATTAGAAACCAAATCAATCCAAAACAGGTTGTTCTCCATAGAGGAGTTTGAGAAGCACTGGCCTAACTGGTCTCCCTGCATTTACGCTTGCCCTTCTCCAATCTGTCCTCCGCAGAGCCACCACGTGATATTTTATAGTAATAACGTAAGTAACTTATTCAGCCTTTTAACATTACCAAGTGGCTTCCCACTGCACTTGGGATTTAAGTACAAAATGCTTAGCAATGATTAACCATTGTGGTATGTTTTACATCACCCAGCTTCACATACTAAGGTCCAGCCCCTACAGGACTTTTCAGTTCTAAAAAGCTGAAATTGCCAACATTACTTGGGTAACTCCAGTTACTCCTTCAGGTTTAGCCTAATAGTCATTTCTTCAGAGAAGCATTCCCTGATACATTAGTGGGTTTTCATTGCTTACAATAACTTTCTTGTGTGGCAGTTATCATAATTGTGATCATTATTTTTGTAATTATCTGTTTAGTTTCTTTATGCCAATAGCTTTTGCTTCCATGAATACAGGTAGACTCCTTCGATTACCTCACCAGAGCCTAGCATGGTGCCTGGCACAGATCAGTTGTTCAATAACCTTTTCGTAAGTGAATAAAATGCAAGTATCTTCAATATCTAATCATACACAAGACTTGGGATAAGTCTGTGTACCATGCGCTTTATGAAAGTTACAACTCCTTTACTTCCCTAAACAACCTAAAAAGACAGGAAAACCTCACTGTCAAAACCCAGAAAGGTAAAGAACTTTGTGTAAAGTAACCAACAAGGAACTGGAAGATCTGAGAGACAACAAAAGGTAACAGACCACAACAATACCGTCTGGCTTCATTGCTCAGAAAGCTGTATGATTTTGTGGAAGTTAAGTAATTTCTCACTTTCTCAGGTTCCTTATTTGTGAAGTGGAGATATAATAAAGCCTTCTTCAAGGGATTGTTAGGAGGTTTAAACAAGACATTAAGTTATTCAAAACAGTGCCTGGCACAGGGTTTTATAAGTGTGATTATCATTATCTGTAATATTACCAGTGCTCTCTTATAAAATATTTTATCTGTTTACTGGCTTATTGTCTGTCAGTGCCATTCTAAAATAAATTACAAAAAAGCAGAGTTCATATTATTATTTGCTGACGGAGCTCTTCTCAGCCAGGGTTCTCTAAGAATCAAGCCCTACAGAAACTGAGTTAAATGATTATTTCCTCAGTTCTCACTCTCAAGGTAGACAGCTAGTACCATCTCAGGTACACAGGAGAGGAGTCAATTCATTACATACCTTGGATGCCTTAGGGCATTAGGGCTTGATATTCGTTGGAACTCTTGGTTCAGAAGGGCTGCTCTTATGTATCCTCAATGCCTGGCATGAAGTAAGTGCTTATTAAATATTTTTAGAATGAATGAATATATACAAAACCAAAGGAAGAGTGCTTAGCACAGAGTAGATGCTGAGTGTCAATTTTATTCCACACCTTCAAAATTCCTATAAACTTCCAAAGTCTTTCTCTAGAGAATCATGAATCATTTTTCTTGAACCAGGGCTTGTATTATTCAAAGTCAAAAATGCAGAATGTAGACAGGAGGAAAGCCAAGAGACAGAGAAACCAGTGTTGACAAAAACGATGTGGAAGATAGGTAGACTCTGGATATGTGGGGAAAAGAGTAGAGGCTATTGTAGGCCAGAGAACAGCATAAGCAAAGGCGCTGTCACTCAAAAGTTTGGAGTACATTTCATTGGTGACACAAAAAATAACTTTAAGCTATATGTGGGCAAACATCTTTATTTTGATAGTTGCATATATCACTATTTATAACAATACTAAACAGTACCTATTTGTATTTTAACTGTGTTGTTACAAAAAAAAGTATCAAGAAAATAATAATGCCCAGGAAGTAAGCAGATATGACAAAAATTGTCAGGGTTTTAAAGAGTGAGTAAAATCTGGGGAACATCAAGGCATGGTCATGTTAACAAACATAACATCTTAAGAGAGAAAAGCCACTAGTCTTTTGAATGAAGCCAACCTCATGAATAGCAATTCAATAGAAAGGACAGATGGGTGTGAACAGTTTTCAGTATTTAATTTGTAGCATACTAAAATTTTTATCAGTAAAATCCTCATTTTCCACTATGATACACCTGCTATGTATTTCAATTTCATTTATTCTCAAAACAAAGATACCTGAAGCTGGGACTGACCTGCTTGTAGCCTGGTAACTTACCTGAAAATAGGGAGCTAAAACTGCACTTTTCACACCAGAAGGAATTAATTTATACAGTAAAAGAATATGAATCATATCTACATCAAAAAAGGTGTTAGATAAAAAAGAGCAAAAAGCAGCTTTCTATTCCCACCTTCCTTCCCCCAAATTAACCTACCATTAGCCAAACCAAGTTAAGCTAAGAGATGGTAAAGAATATTTACGTGCCAGGTACTGTTGTATTTTACCTGCATTAAGTTATGCAATTATCACTACCATCTTATCAAGTATATCACTATCCCCAATTTATAGTTGTAAGAATACTGAGGCATAAAGAGATTAAGTAACGTGCCCAAGGCCAGAGCTGGTAAATGGCAAGGCTGGGGTTTAGATCCTGGCAGTTTGGCTACATCTGAGCTTTGAACCATTAAGCACCATTTCTCTCAAGAATAAACAGGATGATAATTTGAAATATTCCACCTTTCCCATTATGGCAGCGGAGATGTAATTTTCCAAAGTATAAACCTTTTATTACTTAAATTTTCTAAGAAACAGTGGATTCTGAAGCTGCAAGGAAAAATCGGGAAGACAAGTACTATAAAGGGTATCTAGGCCCAAGATTATTCAAATATAGACAAAGAATCAAAACCCTAAAAAGTATGGCTGAATGACACAATTCACAGAGAAAGAATCCAAAAGTTAGGCCAAGCAAAAGGTGAATCTTATGTGTACTGAATCTACTGCTCTGAAGGAGAAAACTCGATCATTCCCTTCCCTTTATTCAGCACACATAGGCTCAAGAGGAAGAAGAGTTAACAGAAAGGATAGCACAAGGGAATAAAAGGGGAAAGTGAAGACTTGGACCCTGAATCACAGAGTTAGCTTAATGTAACCTGGTGAACCTGAAAGAGAATCTGTGACACGGCAATGTGTGCTTGGAGGGAGAGGTAGGTTGCATGAACACCGCAGTAAACACTGAATGGTCTGGCTGGAGAGCGGAGAATTTACCCTAAAATGGGCTTAATGGGAATAACTTCACACATACATATGTTTCGGATGAGAGATGTGGGTGAGGACGCTGGGGGTGGGGTGGGGTTGGGGCTTCCCTCTCTGGGCTGTACTCCCGGTGAGGGGAAAATAAAAGGGCGGGAGTGGAGGTATACAGGTATAGAGGAGGCCGACTGGGGAAGGAAAGGGGCGAGGCTTGTGGAGGAAAGTCTAGGGGATCCTGGTAGGCGGAGGCTGGGAAATCGATGGGGGGGCGGGGGATCGCCAGGGGAAGCAGAGACTAGCGAGGGGGAGGACGGGCCCGGAGGGCGGAGGGTGGGGCTGGGGCGGAAGGCAGCCCTGAGAAAGGGAAGGCACGCCGCCGGAGCAGGGGTCCCGGGCCAAAAGGGATGGGGGCGCAGTGAGTGAGAAGAAAGCCGCCTCGCTCCAGCGCAGGCGAGTGGGAGGGGTGAGGGGTTGGAGGAGCAGGCGACCGAGGTGCGGCGGGGACTTCGGAGGGGGAGGGGCACCTACCCTGACGTGCGGGGCGGCGGCGGGCAGTCCCGGCAGCGGCTCCTCTCCCGCTGAGGCGGCGGCTGCGGCGGCGGCGGCAGCGAAGGTGATGGCGGCGAGTCCCTGTGGCGGCCGCCTCCACCGAGCCGCATCCCTCCTCCCCGGCCCGCCCTGCTTCCCTATCTCCCGCTCCTAAACTTCTTCCCCGGGATAAACAAACCCGCCGCCAGGGGCGGCCGCCTCCGCTGCTCCCGCCCCCGCGCAGCCCCCCCCTTCCCGGCCCCGGGCCCGTCCGGGCTCCGGCTTCCGAGTTGCGACTCCAGCCCCAGCCCCAGCCTGCGAGGGCGCGTGCGCGCGGCGGCGGCGTGGGCTCGCAAGGCTCTTCCTCCCTCCCTCCCGCGCCGGGCACTTCCGGGCCGGCCCGGATCCGTCGCCGGGTTTTGGAAGCCACCGCCGCTCCCTGCGCCAGGCGCTGGGCTCTCAGCAGGGCGCGTCCGCCCACCGGCCGCTGTGGAGAAGATGAGTTACCTCGCCTGGCGGGGATCTCCTTCGACCCAGCCTTAAACTTTCCTTACCTAAAAAGCCCACTGATAACGCCTCTTAAATCGAGAGACGTAGGGTGCGAAAGGAGGCCAACTGTTTCTCCGTACGATTTCCTTGAGGTTGTAGCAGACTAGAAAGCCAATATGCAACTTTTACTGAACCCTTGTTGCGAGCCCGTAACTATGTGAAGGGCTAGAACAAAAACAGCAGTGTACGTCTCCAGCTAGAAATACAGACAACTCCGGGTAGGCAAATGAAGTGCCACAGTGGAACGGTTTTCGGTTAGAGAAGATGAGCCTCAAAAGGAAGTCTCTGGCCTAGGAAGGGAGGGGGTCCGCCGAGAGGCAGCCGAGGTTGCTTGCAAAGCACTGAACAGGTGGCATCCCATGACTGACGTGGGTAAATTATGCTGTATCTAAGCAAATGTCTGAAGAGTTGAGGAGACTGCCTTATGGAGTTTAAAGAAAGGTGAAAACAGAACGTCATTCAGCATTCGTGAGAGAAAACTTGTAGCTGCCAAGAATATTCTCCTTTAAAGAGGTTTGAGGGACCAAAGCAGGCACGAATATCATTGAAGGACCCCCGCCCCCATTCCTTTCACTTTAACTGCGCATGCGTGAACTGTTTACCTCCTTTCCCCCAAAAAAAGAGAGGTGGAAGAAAAACATTATTTTGAGCACTGTAATCAAAGACCTGTACGATCTTTTTAAATCCTCTCAACTTCATTGCAGTTCCATGGTGGAGATTATTCCCACCTTACAGATAAAGCAACTGAGGATCAGAAGTAATAAGTAACTCATTCAAGGGTGAGTGGAGTTTGAATACTGGGAAAGCAGATTTCCCTCACTTCAAATTAATACTACTTTAACTACCTTATTCAACGTATTTAACACCCAAAACGTGTGGGATACAACCAGCATCAAAGATTTTCAGAAAAAAAGGTAAGATAAGCATAACCATAAAATTCAAAATTGACTTAGCCAAAAGTTAAAAAGCAGAAGTGGAAGTGACCGTTATTATGCTAGGGACTGGCGGGGAGAGGAAATATTAGTGAAAAAGTTCACGTCCAAACATAAAGAAAAAAGTTAAAACTAGTTGCTGTACTCTGGTAGGTCTCTGTTAACTTTATGATATGTGACAGTGAAAATTATGTATAATTTTTGCCCAGGCCTTATAGCTCTTTCAACCCCTTAAGATTCTGTCACACCCTCTCTTCCACTGATCACTCGTTGTTAGGCACTAATACATGTAATATACTCAATCAATCAAATTATAGTAAATCCTTGAGGTAGATTTTCAGTTGGGAATTAAGAAACGAGTGGGTACTTGGCTTACCCTTGACACTTGACTGGGTTCTAGTTAGGGGTGATTTTACTATAAGGATGTCAAATAGCTCCTCACAGTATTCTCATAGAGTCCTTTACCTAGGCTTGATCTCTGTGTAGTGTTATGACATACCATTCTTTTTCTTGGTGACTTCAGCCTCTGATAAAGAATAAATACAGCTTGTAACTAATGCTAATAATAAAACTGTGATGGTTTGGCAAAGTAAAAGATGGCTCTACGGTCAATAAGCTTGGATTAAAGCTTGTGCTATAGTACCAATTCCCTAAATAACTACCTTTCTTGATTTGATTTCGAAGTTATTGGATACCTATCGAAAAACTACACTATTATAGGCTATAGTTTATTGCCGCCATAAGTGGTTTTTATACAAGTAAGTAACAGCTTTATCACTAGTATAGAGCATAGTATGCTTCCACTGGTCATTTATCAGGTTTGCATTGCTTGAGGCATTAACCATTAGGGTCATCCAATTCCTTAGACAACAGGAAACTTTTGGTACTCATTTTTCTGTTCATTGTCAGTTTTCTATAGAAAACCATCCAGGTTCCTCAGTGGACAACTTAGAAGTTCTACTTATTGTAATTAATAGGTTGGCAGTTAGTCAAGATCAGGAGAATCATTTTCTGAGCTTCATGAGCACAGATCAGAACTAGCCTGTGGATCTTCTTGACCCAACTCTATGGGGCTCATCTGAAGAGCCAACCAAGCATCCCACTTTGATAGTTTAGTGACTGCAGCATTTGATTCCTCTTTTGTAAATTCAGAGATGCTCCCATTTCATGACTGGGTAACCATACAATGGACTGACCACTGCTTTCCATACTACCACCTGTTTTGTACTATCATTTTCCAATTCTAGCTGTTAAAAACTAAAGCATGCAGTGGCAAACAGTTTGCAAATTCATTACTATATTGGGTTTAGAGTCCAGACAGTAGTAACATGCTTTTTAGCAAACACAATATAATTCATGAATCCTAAGTGAGGTACTCTCTGTGCTTCCCTGGACATTTTGCTATTACCCTCACCCTTCCTAAAGTGGTCCACCAAACTCTTCTCTCCTAGTGAGCTGGCTTCCCCATATTTTTCTAACTATTATCCCCTCCTATCTTGAATTTTCTTCAAGGGAACCAAACTCACGCCTTACTTTCATAAACTAACACTTGTGATCAAACATTTAACATAACATGTAGCTTTTGGAATTTATTTTGAAAGAAAAGAACTTGGTTGTTCATTATTTATTACTGTTATAAACTTTAGCTTCTTTATTTGAAAGAAAACACTAAAGCTCTTGTTTAATAACTTGTGAGTTATTTTACATGTAATTTCATTTTCTCTCACCATGTCTCCATTTCTTTCTGTTTTTTTACCTTGCTTGTGAATTCCTAGTTTTGTAGTACTTTTGCATTATATGATACTCATCTATTAAAGATCTGAAAACTTGGGGTACCTTAGTGGCTTAGTTGGTTAAGCGCCTGACTTCAGCTCAGATCATGATCTCACAGCTCACGAGTTCGAGCCCAGCATCGGGCTCTGTGCTGACAGCTCAGAGCTGGAGCCTGCTTTAGTTTCTGTGTCTCCCTCTCTCTCTGTCTCTCTCTGCCCCTCCCCATGCTCGCTCTCTCTCTCTCTCTCAAAAATAAGTAAACATTAAAAAATTTTTTTTTGAGGATCCAAAAACTTTAGAATTCTAAATTAATACTTAAAACCCTTGTGTACTGATGCCTATAGCAAGAAAAGATCAATAAGTTTGATATACTTATTATTGAAAAATCATTCCCAGAAAACTGAGATAGGACCCACCCAGAATTATGAGAACAGGATCATTTTTGTTTAAGTCCTTCCTTGGCACCTTTATTTTCATGTCCCCAGCCACATTATGTCAAATATTTCAGGATACTCTCTTGTTTCAAATTAAATATGCATTCATGTATTTAATGCTTTGGTCCTTTGGCTAATCTATGAGGTCTCCTATAAGACATGATTTTTGCTGATTTTCTTCTATCACCATTTGAAGAATAAGGGTTGAGTTGCAGTTCACTGGTTGGCATTGTTACATTTTATAGCCACTCAATTAAATATTAATTTTAATCAGTTTTGAAACATTCTGAGGCTCTTAAAACATTAGTTATCCCTAGATTCTGGATCACTAATACCCAATGAATGAGAAAGAGCAATACTGTACCTCTACCTAGGCAATAAATGGTCTTGGAAAAACCTTGGTTACCCTATCTACAAGTTCTCTATTTACAACTATTAATAAGGAGAAAAACAACAAAAATGATCTCTGTGACAGGATTATCCAAAGCTTCTATAGCATCCCTCCAGGCATTCCCTGAGAACTTGCTCTCTTCAAGGTTACTTACAGCTGCTGGAAATCATTTACTGTGCCAGGATCCAGACGGCTGCTGCTGCCATGATCTAGTAGTCCCTAGTGACCTCTGTCTTCTTCAGCTTGGCTAGCTAAGCTCTTTCTCCTCTGCTGGTGTCCTGGCCCTGCCCCTGCTCTGCTCTCAGGTAACTTGAGAAGTTGTGGTTGATTCTGGACCTTGGAAATAGTCCCAAGGGAAGCCTAGAGCTCTCCACTGTGCTCTCCAGCTAGAGGTCACCAGCCTCTGCAGCAGCCTCAAATGGCTCTAGAAGTACAGCTACTCAGTCTCCTCTTATCTCTGCTCAGTCATCACAATGTCTCCAGGTCAGGGTCTTTGGTCCCCTCCCAGAGAGACACACCCTTCTGCCTATCAGGGCAATTTATGGCTGGGGGAGTTTACTTAAACATCTGCCCCTGCAAAGCCCATTGGATGGTTCCCTGTCTAGCTTTGTCCTTGAAAATTGGGATCACTTCAGTTTACTCCCCTCTGACCGTGACTTAAACAACAGCTCCATGGCCATTTTCTCTGGACACATTAAAGGGCCCTGCCTCCAGAATAATCTCCAATGACCTCCTGTTTCACTCAAAGCCACCACTCCTCTCAAGGGGCCCTGCTCCCAGACCCCTGATGAGCTCCAGGAATGTTCCTAGGATTGCCCAGTAGCCAATCACGCTAGGTGAACCTGGGAGCCTTGGAACCTCTGTGCACCCAGTGTTCCTTGCTTGACTCACTGATTTTCACTGCTTCGCTGCTTTAGAAGGACTGAGTTCTCGGCTCGGTCCTCTCTTCCCTTCTGCCACCTACCCCCTTTAGAAACTAAGACCTGTTGTCTAGCTGTTACCAATTCTGCATTCATACCCCTCCATAACATCAAGTGGCCACCTACCTCCAGATGGTTCTTTCTGCTAGTCAGAGCCCTCTGCTGCCAGCCTGCCTGCCAGTTTGGAAACCCTGGTTTGGCCATTTCCAAAATTAGAAACGAGACTGTGCCATCTTCAGGGACACTGCTGCACCTCCCAGCACCCAGTCAAACCCAACCTCCGCATCTGTCTCAGACACCCTTCCCCAAGCTTCCCTCTTCTCCCCACCCCCACATGTTTGGGCTTCCTGATTTGGGTTTCTGCCTTCCTCTCCTTGCCTGCCCATCCTTACTGAATTTCTCACACATTCTTGACCTTCCCTGCCTGAACTATGCCAGGCTAAAGATGGACCAACTCAAGGGCTACATAATCCCTGGAAATTCTTTTAGAGGCCTTATCCCACATCCTGTCAAACACGAAAATATAACCATACCCCACATGAAAAATACAATGTCTGGTTATGCAAAATGAAAGAGATTCATATAATTTTCCTCTTGAAATATTTATTAATGTCATTTAGCATTTTTCTGCATATTTTAGAGCCAAGACATTTTCTTTTCCTGCACTCAATCTTATAAAACCTGGAAAAGCTTACAGGCTCTGGGGGCTGTGCCTTTATTTAGTGAGAACCCGAACCTTAAAAGGATTTAAAAAATGGCTCTGGAAGGGAAGGTCATAAGCACTTCCACACTTGATTCAGGTTCAGGCCCTCCCCTCTACTTCCTGTCATCACTTAAATCTTTTTCTTTTCCAGTTTTTAATAGCTGGGCTTCTCTGTTTGATCCCCTGTCTCAGTCATTCACGTTTTATTCACTCTGTTCACACAGACACTCCTTTTATTACAAATGCCAGCCGGCCTGCTGGGATTTCACAGCATCACAAGACCCTGGATTTGCTTTCATAGTGCTCCTTCTACCACTGTGGGCCCACCATTACTATCTTAAAGCCCCCGGGCCCCCGGGAGACCACAGCTTTGGATTAGGCATTTATTTGCTTGACCCTGTAGCTATGATGATGTTGCACATCGGACTCTCGTAAGTCTGCAGCTGCATCCAGCTCTCTGGTGGCTCCTCCATTCAAAGTGACAGGTCCAGTACTGCATTTTAGATGCTACAGTCTTACCCTGTGTGCTAGGACTGACCAGTGAGGCCCACTTGTATCTGAGGCAGGATAGCTACCAGAAATCATACTTTACATTTTTATATTTAAGTGCCTTGTTCACATTTATCTACTTTAGGTATCTCCTTCCCTGGAGGCCTTTTATGCCTCAGTTACAAACAGCATTATTGCTATACTTTTCTGGAGGTTTTTGTGATCACCCACTACTGCAGATGGAGAGTATATATAAGAAACCAAATATCCCCAGTAATTATCCTAGATTATGTCTCTTCTAAATATTAAGCATTACTTAACTGAAATAGCCACTAGAAGTTTGGCTTTTACTTTCTATGATACCTTGTTTTTTGGTAGTGATTCTACAATTTCAGTATACTTCTTAAAATCAAATTATGCATATTCAGTGCACATAGTGAACCAGTTAAGGAGAGTCTACAACAATACATTATTGCCTCTTTAGTCTACTTTCTCAGTTTTGTTTTTTCCCAGAAAGAAAATTAGGCTGGCCTGTTAAAAATTGTGTTCTGCTGTAGTCTACAAATTTGAGAGGAAAAGGTGACAAATGTTTTCATTTTCATGTTGTCAAGAGCTCAGCAAGAAATTGCTTCTACTTTGAATGTAGAGCCTACTGTGTGCAAAAGAGATGTGACAAAATCCAAGTGTCCTTTCTGAACACCTATTAGAGCTGGGTTGTTTGTTTCTTTTTTGTTTGTTTCTATTTTTTATTTCTCTCAGTTGTATTTACTTAGGTCTAGATATTTACACAAAATGTTTTTGTGCTTCATCTGTCAAATTCCTTTTCTGAGTTTTATTTTTAGTGTACTTATTTGTTTGGTCCAGGGTAAATTTAAGATGTTTTTCTTACCTTGAAGGAAAAGGTGATTTAGTACTGGAATGTTTACTTGATGTCTTGATCTAATTTGTGGTATCCTCGCATTGGCAAAATGCCCACAGGCCAATGTGATGGTTCTGAGCTTGTTTCCTTCAGATCCTTCCCTTGCTTTTCTCTGCTCCAAATCTTAGTCAGTTCCAGGTTGTTTCCCAAGCCCCTGTGTCAGCTGACTACCTGCTGGGTTAAGTCAGGAACCTACTATCAGGAACCTCAAGGGTGGGAGGAAGGAAGAAGCCAGTGTATTTCTCCCCTTCTCTTTCTGCCATAGGCATTGTTCCCTGCAACAACTAAGTATCCTCCCACGTCCCATCTCCTGCTGGATAAGTCTACCATGGAATTAGCCCTGGGCCCTGGCAATACCTTTTCCTCTCTCTTGTCTGTTTAAAAGTGCTGTGGCTTCCTTTGGTTGCTAATCCCTGGATTCTCAGTTTTTCCATCACCTATACAATAAGATTCCTTGTATCAGATTCTCTGTTTGAAGTAATGAATGCAGTTTCTTTTTTTCTGGTTGGACTCAGCACATTTATCCATTTTATGTTTTCATAAGAATCTTTTCCTGTTTGTTGGACAAAGAATGATTTTCACAGAGAAGTAGTAGTCATTTTAAACTTATGGATCTGTCTGTACTTATCCACATGTCTTGAGTAATGTCTTTGTTCTTTCTCCTTATCTCCCATACTTGCTTCCCACTTCCCATAATACCCAACCTATTCCCTTTTCTCTGCCACTTTCCATCCTTAGAGCATATGACATCTATCTTCTGGAGTCATATCACCATGGATGCACAATGATTTGGTTTTTTAATGTTTAAATTCCTTTTTATATAACGTTCTTAACAAGAATGCCACAGCTGTAGGATACCAAAAAAGGGCACTGGATTTTTCATCCAGAATCTGAATCTGCGTGACCTTGCTCGAATTCCTAAGCCTCTTGTACAATAGGGCCCTTGGTCGTAAAACAGGAAAAATATAACTTCATCAGATCTAAGAGCAAATGAGATTAAAACATATGAAAGGATTTTGTAAAGGATAAAATGCTAAGCAACTGCAAGAGGTTATTTAAAAACAGTAAATAAGGCTAGTTATTTTTTCTTAAAACAAATGTAATTTTAAGTCAGCAGCAAAGGTATTTCCCAATTGGAATTTATACAGAGTTTAGCGGCATCACATCTAACACATCACTTCTTAATCTTAGTTCTGTTGACATTTGAGACTAGATAATTCTTTATTCTAGGGGGCCATTCTGTACAAGGTAAACTGTTTAGTGGAATCCTTCCGTCTATCTTCTAGATGCCAGTTAGCACCCTTGCCTTCAGTTTTGACAGCCAGAACATCTGTAAACATTGCCAAGTGTCCCCTGGGAGACAAGGTTGAGCAAAAGCACTCCAAATTGAGAACCACTGATGTAACCAAACCTACTTGGAAAAATGTCACCTTGTTTTAAATTTAAGTTGTTAAAAAAATTAATAAAGGAGTTTGGCTTTCTAGAGAAGATTATGAGGAAGGACTTTTTAAAAATGTAGCCATGAGGGGCACCTGGGTGGCTGAATCTGTTAAGTGTCCAACTCCAGCTCAGGGCATGATCTTGGGGTTCACAAGTTCAAGTCCGACATCAGGCTCTGTGTTGACAGCTCAGAGCCTGGAGCCTGTTTCAGATTCTGTGTCTCCCTCTCTCTCTTCTCCTTCCCTGCTCACATTCTGTCTCTCTCTCTCTCTCTTAAAAATAAATAAAACATTAAAGAAAAAATTTTTAAATGTAGCCACAAAGGATAATCTGTCTTAAGAGATCAATAAACCTTGCAGTGAAAGTCAGTTATTGTCACAGCAGTGATGTGTCTCACTAAGTATTTATGTTCGAGAGATTAATCTTCCTGCTTAGTATTGAGGTTGGGCTACCTAACCAAGACGGGCTTTCTTCATACAATTAATTCCTTTTGTTATTCATATTAGGTATTAAAAAACACACTAATACTTTATATCTGGCTATTGTATGTTGGTATCTTTTGATATCCTTTCAGGCATCATTGAATACTAGTAGGAACATATATTTCAGTCATAATATGACTCAGATTTCTGGGTCTGTACTTGTGTAGACTACCTTTAGTAGCAGCAAGAGTTAGAATTTTATGAGCATCATGACGAGGCCATAATCAGTAGAATCCTTCATATTATTATAATTCATAATATGATACTCTTAGCTGCCATTGACTTACCATTGGAGACCAAACCATAGCTATTTAAAATCTAGAAATTATTATTTTAAAAATATTGATTCCAGTTTTCCAAACATGTCTTTTTTAGCTTATATTGTCAGCAGGTTTATTTTTTTTTTAATATATGAGATTTATTGTCAAATTGGTTTCCATATAACATGCAGTGCTCATCCCAAAAGATGTCCTCTTCAACACCCATCACCCACCCTCCCCGCCCTCCCACCCCCCCATCAGCCCTCAGTTTGTTCTCAGTTTTTAAGAGTCTCTGTCAGTAGGTTTCTAAGACCAGTTTCTCATTTCCAACTGTGTCAGTTAGCTTTCTTCCTAGCTTAAGAAAATATTGACCAAAGCAGATTGTGGAACAGGAGCAGCAGGTTGTAGTAATAGGGCTACTTTTGCTGAGAAGACAGAAGAGATGTGCTGTCCTTGACATGAGTATATTGCTAAGCTTTGTGGACACATAGCGTCTCCAAGACTGGTAAAAAGGATACTTACTGCTTCAAGACAATTAGATTCATTTCCTCATCTATGATTTACATTCTCCTGGTTAATCTTTCTTTGGGGAACTATGGACTCTTTGAAGGATTTGTCAGCATGAATAATACTACTATAATTATTAATATTATATATTGTTCTTTTAAGGGTTTTTTTTTTTTCATATAGTATTTCAATAAAAATAGTCTTAATGATTGAGGTAAGTAGTAGGGGTTTAGGATGAAGACACTGCAATTAAGTTGGGCCAGAAAGTTAGGGTCCTCTTGTTTGTTGTCATACTACTGAATTTAAATGACTAGTTCAGGCCTACCTCCACATTCACTGCCATTTCCCCAGCTAATAACATATTGGGTCTTTAAACTTCCCATCTATCAGACCCCTGTGGAGAAATTGGATGTGTAAAGTGTCAGGATAAAGCTTGGGCTAGGATACCACACCATAAATGAGCATTTCCCAGTGGAATTCTCTTGTTTCTGGAGAAGGAATGTGTTTGTGGTACCAGTGTTTGCTTCATCTGTGTTATGTTTTGTTTTGTTTTTTATGATCTTAGAAACAAAAAACTATGTAAACAAATATATATATATATATATAATATTTATGTCTATTTATATATGTATATATATATATATACACACATATATATATATATAATCTGAGCCAAATTTCCCACCCATTCTCATTATATATAAAGAAATGAAGACATTGATGATAGGCTATTTCAGAGTCCTTCCTGCTACTACCTTTGCTTCTTAAGAAAAGCTCACAGATGGAGTTACAGAGTCTAGATTCACCTTTCCACCTATAACAACCAAAACAAACAAAAATAAAACAGACAAAATACATTAAACAATGGTTTTAAAGACACTGTGTATCAGGTGTTAAAGGACAATGATTCTGGAAAGACAAGAAACAAAAGAGGTGAGATCCAGTGTTGCCCCAGCATACTGACTTGATAGAGTGTTCAGGCCCTGACATATGGAAGGGAAACTGAGGTGAAGCCCAGTTAGGACCATGAATTGAAGAGACAGACATGAGAGTCCAGGGAGATCAGGGTAGTGAGAGTTAATAGGATGAAAGACAAAGAGCAGAGAACTGCACAGAAAGCAAATGTGTGTCGGGTGTAGGGGTACTGGTGTCAAATATTCAGCAAAATCCTGATCAGCACATGCTGTGAGGAAACTACCTGAGGCTCAGGAAAGTATCCTCTAGATGAGATAAAGAGAACCTATGCCTGGAGCACATATGGGGCCAGAAATAGTGCCTGTCCCCTTCAGCCCAAGGAGAAACACTCATAGTTCATAAGGCACTGGGTAGCTTACTCAAAAATGTCTTGCTTCATTAGTGGAGAATAATTAGCTCTAGATTGAAAACTGCTCCCAATCTGTCAAACAAACCATAAAAGCAAAGCCTGAAAGGATATCTGTTTCCAATAACTTAGCATCATTCCTGAATAAAGCTCAAGAAGATTTATGAAAATTCAAAAGTATCCAGCACCCAAGAAAATAAAATCACAAAGTATGCGTTTAGTCAAAGACTACCAGGCATGCCAAGACATAGGAAAACAACCCACAGTGAGAATAACCAATTAGTCAAAATTGTCCCCAAATTGACACAGATGGTATAATTAATAGCAATGAACATCAAAACAATTTTTCTGATTATATTCTATATATTTAAAGGGGTAAGTAGAAATTAAAAAAAAAAAAAAAAACAATCAAATTTCTAGAGATTAAAGCTACAGTGTTTAGGATGGAAAATACACTCAATGGGATTAACAGCAAATTACATATGGCAGAAGATGAGATTAGTGAATTTGAAGGCATAGCAATAAAAACTATCCAGAATGAAACAGAGAAAAAGGACCCTCCCTCCCCAATTAAAGAATATTGGTGAGTTGTGGGACAACTTTAAGTGGCCTAATATGTGGTGTGGGTAATTAGAGTCCCCCACAGGAGAAATTTGGGTACAGAGAGAAAAATATTTTTTTGAAAAAATATGTCAAGAGCCTTTCCAAATTTAATCATTATAAACCCACAAATTCAAGAATTCAAGCTCGATGAAACCCAGTTGCAAAAAAAATGAAGAAAATTACATCAATGTTTATCATCACCAAATTGTTTAAAAATGGTGATAAAAAAGGAAAAACCTAAAAGTATCCAAAGATAAAAGACATGTACAAAACAACAGAGAATGAAAAGAGGTTTGTTTGTTTGTTTGTTTTAATTGGAAGTAATCCAAGTGAAAACACAGTGGAGTATTATCTTTTAAAGTAATGAAAAAACTTGTCAGGTTAGAATTTTATGTCCTGCTAAAATATTTTTCAACAACAGTGATGTAAAGATATTTTCAGACACATAAAAGCTGGAAGAATTCATCACCAGTGGACACATAGTATAAGAAATGTTATAAGAAGTTTTTAAAGCAGAAGGAAAATAATACCAGGTGGAAATATAGATATACACAAGGGAATAAATAACTCCAGAATTGGTGACTACATAGGTAAATACATAAATTGTTTATCTTATTCAAATCCTTTAAAAGATAATTTACTATGTAAACACACAAAAAAATAACACTGTACTGTGGGGTTTATAACATGTATAAGTAAAATGCATGACAACATTAGCATAAAGGTCAGGAGGAGAGAAATTAATGTGTGATATTATAAAATTATTTTTGAGGAACTTAAGTGTTATACTATCACTTGAACATAGGCTGTAATAAGATAAAGCAATCAATAAAATAACTAAAGTAAAGCATAGTGAAGAGCCCAATAAAGCAGAGAGCAAATTAAAAAAAAAAAAAAAAAATCCAAAAGATGGTAGAAAAAAGGAAAGGGGGAGCAAAGAACATATTTAACAAAGATAAATAGAAACCAAACCAAACTATATTAATTATGACATTACATGTAAATATTGTAAATATTGCCATTAAAACAGTAAAATTATCAGATTGGATTTAAAAGCAAGATCCAACTGTATGCTGCCTACAAGAAATGCACATCAGGGGTACCTGTGTGGCTCAGTCAGTTGGGCATCTGACTTCAGCCCAGGTCATGATCTCACAGTTGGTGAGTTCAAGCCCGGCATCAGGGTCACTGCTGTCAGTGCAGAGTCCATTTCAGATTCTCTGTCCCCCTGTCTCTGCCCCTCCCCTGCTCATGCTCTTTCTCTCTGAAAAATGAACATTAAAAAAAAAAAAAAAAGGAAATGCACTTCATACATAAAGACAGAAATATGTTAGAAGGTTAGAAAAAAAATATGCTAACATTAGTCACAAGAACACTGAGATGGCTATTAGACAAGAATTTTCAGAACAAGATTATTACCAGGCATAATCCTTCATAATCCTTAAGAAATTATTTTTATGTCTATTGTAAAATTTTCATTTTGTAATGATTATGATGGTCATTTCATAAGGATTAAGTAGTCAATTCATCAAAATAATGTAATCCTAAAGATTTATGCACTTATTAACTGCTTCAAAATACATGAGGTAAAAATTGATAGAACTGCAAGGAGAAATAGACAAATGAACTTGGAGACTTAAATACTCATGACAAACTTGATCTGATTGACCTTTATATAACACTGTACTCAACAAGAGTAGGATACACATTCTTCTCAAGTGCACATGAATCAATTACCAAGATAGATCATACTCTGTGCTATAAAACAAATCTCATTCCAATCATACAGAGTTTGTTGTCTGACCACAGTGGAATTAAACTGAAAATCAATAACATAAGATCCTTGGAAAATTCCTAAATACTTCAAAATTAAATAAAGGAATTTTAAATCATCCATTAATCAAAGAAGTCAAAAGAGAAATTAGAAATTATTTTGAATTGAATAAAAATAGAAACACAAAAGAATCTGTGGGATATTTCCCTTGGAAATTTATACCATCAAACCTGTATTTTAAAAAAAATTTAAAAAGGGAAGGTCTTGAGTCAATGACCTTTCACCATGAGAAACTAACAAAGTAAAGGAAATTAAATCCAAAGTAAATAGTAGGCATGAAATAATACATATCAAAACAGAAATAAAATGTAAAAAATAGAGAAAAATCAATTAAACCAAAAGAGGATTCTTTGAGATCATTAAGACAGATATACCTATAGTTGGACTGATCAGGGAAAAAAGAGAAAAGATGTATAATATCAACATCAGGAATAAGAGAGGACATCACTACAGAATCTACAGATAGTGAAAGGATAATCATTTTGAAAAATTTTATAACAAAGCCATTTGACAATTTGGATGAAATAGATATATTCGTTAAAAAACACACTCAGGAAGCTGGAAAAAAAATGATATCTGTTAAAAATATTGGAAAGCTTTCCGCCCCCCCTCGAAAAAAAATTTCTGTAAAAAAAATTGCAGGCCCACATGGCTTTACAGGTGAATTCTATCAGATTTTTAAGGAAGAAATAATATCAATTGATAGATGAATGGATACACACACACACACACACACACACACACACACACACACACACATCTCCGCACATACTTACAATGGAATATTACTCAGCAATAAGAAAGTATGAAATCTTGCCATTTGCAATGGCTGGATGCAGCTAGAGAGTATTATGCTAAGGGAAATAAATCAGTCAGAAAAAGACAAATACCATTTAATTTCACTCAAATGTGGAATTTAAGAAACAAAACAAATGAGCAAAAGGAGAGAAAAGAGAGAGAGAGATGCATTCTAGAAAGCAGAATCAAGTGCAGTGAACAAACCGATGGTTACCAGAAGGGAGGTGGGTGGGGGTATGGATTAAATATATGATGAGGATTAAGGAATGCACTTGTTGTGATGAGTACCAGGATGATAAATTGAAGTGTTGAATTACTATACTGTACAACTGAAACAGGTATATTCTATGTTAAAATTTAAATAAAAACTTAAAAAAAGTTTTAAAAGTATGATTGTTTGGACTAGCATGTTGACAATGGAGGTATAAGTGGTAGTTGAATTCTATATATATTTTTAATGTAGATCCAAATAGATTTCTTACTAAAGTAGATGTGAGCATGATATAAAGAGAAAAATCAAATAATTATACCAGGTGTATGGTGAGCAACTGGAAGGAGGGGAATGCCATTTCCTGAGTAGGGGGAGACAATTTGAAGGAGCATGTTTGGGTATGTAATATGAAGTTTGAGCATTTTCAGTTAAAATCATCAGATATCAAGTAGGATCAAGTAGGAGATATAAGTTATGAATTCTGACGAGAGAGCCCAGCTAGAGAAGTAAATTCTGGAGTTGTCACTATATATGTGGTATTTAAAGCCATGAAACTAGATAAAGTCACTAATGAAGGCAGCATGGATATAGAAAAAGCTATGGACTGAGCCCTGAGGCCCTCCAATCATTAGAGGTCAGAGGGATAAGGCAGAGCCAATGAGGAAAGCTGTAATAAAATGACCAGTGAAGTAGGACAAAGATCAAATGAGTTTATTATCACTTTAAGATTGGTTTAATTGCAATATATTTGAATCTTGCAAGTAATGGCTTAATGGAAAGGGGAAAATTGATGATGCAGAAGGAGAAATACAAATTGCTGGAGTGATGTTCTTGAATAGGCAAGAATGTATGGGATTAAAATACTAGACAACATATTGGGGTCTAGATGTGTTATGGGCAGTGACAGTTCATTCTTGGTAACAAAAAGGAAAGCGACATGGCATAGATGCAGAGATAGATACTGTGGTGGGAATTTCTCAAGGTTCTCTTTTGAAATACAGATAAGATCACTGGAAAAGGGAAGAGAGGTCAAGGAACTGAGAGGCCATGGTAATATAATCACCAAGAATTATGATAGAAGTGTTAGATAGAATGACAATGAACTAGGTGCTAAGATCTTCAAGGAATAAGGAGGAGTCTTCAAGGGGGTACTCCTAGGATGAGAGATACTGGTATTATGGTGGGAAGATGAGAATCAAAGCTGGAGTTTTGGGAGAAGAGGGTGGGAAAAATGATCTAGAAGCAATAAAGAGCTGTTAGGAGGACACTTAGCCTACCATCAGGCACAGTGGCTTGAGGCACCTGAAAGAAGTAATTGGCACTACTTGTGAGGGCTATAGCAGAAGCTTTGTTACCAGGGAAGAGATGGGACATATGGAAACATGAATATGCAAAGAATAAGTTTTGGGTTGTCACAATGACTAGCAACTGGAGGGCTATAAAAGTTTATTGTTCAGGGAAGAGGGATGTTAAAAGTCCTACAAGTAGGGACAGACCTGTGAAACTGTCTGTCCAAATGCCAATAGCAACCCCTATTAGGAATATAAAGGTGGAAAGTACATTCAGGAAAGAGCTTGAAGATTCTTAGTTGGGTTCCTCCAGGAAGCAACATTGATTGTGAGTAGTTTATTTCAAGGTGCTGAGAAAACCAGTAAAGGAACAGGGAAGTTATCCAGAGAAAAGAAGTCAACCACTAGTACACTATTAAACCAGGTATCAGTCAGTACTGCAACTTAACCATATGGGAAGTTAAAAATGGGGAAAACTGAGGTAGGAGCAAAACACACTTCTTACAATTATTCAATGTCAAGGGTGAGAGAGCTGAAGTAAATATACATCAACATCTGAGTGTCCTTGATTAAGGGCTGCGGATCTCAAGAATATGGGCAAAGCACTGACAAGCCTCTGATACAAGGATGTAGAATAAAGGTTTATCTGTAGGATAAATTACATAAGCAGAATTGCAGGGTCTTAGGACAAGTACATTTGTGATTTTGATAGACATCTCCAAATTGTCCATCACCCAGCATATATCAGAAATGTGTGAATGTCTATGTCTTTGGGCCCTCCCCAATCCTATGTTCTGTTAAACTTTTTGCTTTTTGCAAGTCTTCTGGTTAAACAAGTATTTCAGTGTAATTTTAGTTTTCGTTGATCTTATTAGAAGTGAGTTTGGGGAACTTAACATATTTAGAAGCTGTTTTTATTTCCTTTCTGCAAACTGCACGTTAGTATGTATGTATGTATGTATGTATGTATGTATGTATGTATGTATGTATTTATTTATTTAGTCTATCAGTCTTTTTCTTACTGATCTGCAGCCCTTTGTGATATGAGGTGCAAGTATTTTTCTAGTTTATTATGTGTCTTTATTGTGAATCCTTATGGAATTCTGTACATTACTTTGTCTACACTGTTGGTCCAAGCCTCTATCAGCTCCCACCTGGGCTAGAACCCTAGCCTCCTACCAAATTTCTACTTCTACTCCTCCTCCTGGATACTGTTATCCATGTACAAGACAGAGTGGCCTTTGTAAAATATGAATCAGATCATACTACATCCCTACTAAAAATACCCCAATGACTTTTTCTCAGCACACTTAAGTCTAAACCCTATGCCATGGTCATCATGACCCTGCATGATTCACACCTTCCCTGCCCCTTTGAACTAATCTTCAGCTCTCTGTGCAGAGAATGACCTTCTTTCAGACCCTGGAACAGGTTGAACTTGTTCATGCTTTATGGCTTTTATGCTTTGTGTTTAATATTTCTTGTGGCTGGAATGTTCTTCCTCCAAACTGCACATGATTCTTTCTTCCCCATTTGGCCATCAGCATGCACATCCCCCCCTGGGAGGGGCCTACCCTCCCCATCAGAGTCAAAATAACACACACACCCATACCCACACCCCCAGTTTTCAGGTCTCTCTCTGCCTCTTTGTATTATCTTTGTTTTTGTACTGGGCACAATGTCTAGAATATAATAGACTCCTAATACTTTACCCAAAAATATGCCTTAGGATAAAAGGATATTGTCTTACATTCAGATTCTTGTAAGTTGTTCATAATTTAGGGTATTTTCTAAATTACTTTATTTTGAACACATATTGTATGGGAAATACAATTAAGCTGAAATGACCAAAATCAATGCTAGTTTTAAATGTTCATACAGGTCACTTGACTGAACTATTTTAAAGGTGGGGGGAAGGAGACACAATAATGTAAACAGATTTAGTTTTTTGGGCTGGGGGTTATGACCTTAAAATTACAAAGTTAATCATAGAAACAAGCCTTTCAAATATCAAAAGCAATGTAGGGGAGCAGGTAAAATAGGTGAAGGGGACTAAAAGATACAAACTCCACTTAAAAATAAATAAGTCATGGGGTTGTAATGTATACCATAGGGAATATAGTCAATAATATTGTAACAACTTTGTGTGACAGATGGTATCTAGGCTTATGGAGATCATTTCATAATGCATAAAAATACTGACTTGCTATGTACACCTGAAACTAATAGGTATATGTCAATTATAGGTAATTTTTTTTAGAGAGAAAGAGAGACGGCATGAGTGGGGGGTGACAGAGAGACAGAGAGATGTAGGGCTCACTTTCATGACTCTGGGATCATGACCTGAGCCGAAATCAAGAGTCAGATGATCAATAGACTGAGATACCCAAGCACCCCAATTATACATCAATGTAAAAAAAGGCAATGTAACAAGTGTAAATATTGTGGAAATAGATGAAAAAAAAACCTACCCTAACATTACATTAATAGATGCTTGTAGTTTAGAATAAAAATTACAGTTGGTAGCATCATACACATATTTTAAAAATGCTCTCATTCGAGTAATTTTAATAATACTTGAAAAATCATATGCTCTGGGGGCACCTGGGTAGCTCAGTTGGTTGAGCGTCCGAATTCAGCTCAGGTCGTGCTCTCAAGGCCTGTGAGTTCCAGCCCTGAGTTGGGCTCTGTGGTGACAGCTCAAAGCCTGGAGCCTGCTTCGGATTCTGGGTCTCCCTCTCTCTGTTCCTCCCTCGTTCATGCTCTGTCTCTGTCTCAAAAATAAATATAAACATTAAAAAAAAAATTAAAAAAAAAAGAAAAATCATATGCTCTGTAAAACCATTAGAAGATGATAAAAGCAGCTTAAATTTCTTGAGTCTCCTTATGAATTCAGCATATTTGCTTGAAGAGCTACCTTGACTCACAACAGATTTATAGCAAACAAGAAATAAAATGTTTTTATTTTTATTAAGCTACTAAGATTTAGGGTTGTGTTTTCGTTGTCTTTTGTTTTGTTTTTTAACCAAAGTATGATGTAGCCTATACTGACAAATACAACTGTCTACAATGTAACCTTGAGTCAACCTAATCATCTAAAAGTAGATTCTCGTGGTTTATATCTCTTCCATCTACCCTACATTCTTTTAGGGACAAAACAATGTATAAAATAATACTTACATAAATAAGTAACTCTGGACATGCTGCCCAGAAATATTCTCACTTATAATTATAAAATTTAAAAACTATTACTTTTTAAAAAATAAAAATAATTCCTTAATTATACCAACCATATAGAGTTTATACTAATTTGTTTTGAAATATCAAAACCATAGTCTTTAAAAAAATCAGTTTGTCTATCTTATCTTTTAAATGTCTGCATTTTTGCAAGAAATATAAAGACTGAATATTTTGCAAAAAAATATAAAACTTTTCCTGTTTTCTTCTAAAACATGAAAAGAATATACGTGGTCATCTGTACTTGGAGATAGGAGTATTAATTTACCAGATAGAGGCATTTGTCCGTACTGTTAATACAAAGAGTCAAATCTCCAGTTTCATAAAATATGCTAAAAACATGTCATTGAAATATCTGTCTTGATTACTTGAGTAACATTTAATAGCAAGGTGTATTTTTAATAGTAAAGTATATTTTCCATATCCCCATTTTCCACTGAATATGAGGATTTCTCAAAGTCTGGCTTGAGACTATCTGTGGAAATACCATTTCCCTCTTCTTGGTGCATGCTGTACAGTAATCTGCTCCCTTGGAAAACCAGAGTTTTGACTAAGCTGTGCTCAGTGGAGAGTGATGGCATTCTCTGGAGCAAGGGTAGCATATTTAAAAGCTCTTCATTCCCATTTGGAAATGTCCAGTCCTATGTCCTGTATCCACTAATTTTAGACTCATTTACCAAGAGACATAGGGACCACAGTAAATTTCTCACCATTTGCACCAGCATGTGCTACCATATCTTTCTATGATTGTTTCTCTGATTTACAATTCTTCATCCTAGAATTTTATCTCAGACCAGAAATACTCACTATGATATATAGGAATTCTATAATTATATGCATTGGGATGAGAATCTAAATTGCCAATAATGCTTCCTATTATTACTATTTTATTAAAAAGAAAAAAATGTGTTTTATTGCCTACAGTATTCTACAAATGCTTCATTTGTTAATTATAGAGTTGTTATTGTGAAGACACTCTTTAATCAACATTATCTAGCTTGGAAACTTCACAGAACTCAATTACTAAGTTTATGTCTATGGCCTGGTTTATAATAATATGGCTTAAATCAGCCACAATCCCAAAAGAGAAATAGCATGGTGTGGTGGCAGATCAAGGCCTTTCATAAGAGGCAGATGTATTGAATTCTCATGCCCCCTGAACTGTAGAGACCTCAGCATAACACTGTACTTCACTCCATAAAATGAAGACACAGGCATATGCAGGATAGGGCAAAATGATTTTTTCAGGCCTTTCCTAAGACTAAAACCATTGGCTGACTTAGAATTAGGGTCATATTAAGAACTGAAAGTTGTAAAAATATTTGACATTTTTTGGTGAAGATCTATTTATCCAGGTATAATATGTCTATCCAAAATGCCTAGCTAGCTAGAAAAAATTACCAATCCTTAAAAAAAAAAAAAAGTACCCAAGTTAACAAAAGATCCTAAATTTTGTTGGTAAATACTATGATTCTGAGAAAGAAAGAAGAAAAGCCAATGAATGAAAGTTCTGTGAATCAGACAGCTCTTATAAGGAGTGAGTTCATATTTTTCCCTTGCACGTGTCACAGAAGGATGGGTAAGGATTTATTCCAAGTTTCCTGTGGACTAAAAGGAAAGCAGTGGATCTAGACTGCAAAGGAAAGCTTTTTTGGTACTCTAATCTCTTCCCAAAGGAAGTAGAATGACAGCACATTTAGATATAGGAAGGTATTGATTGATAGAACACCTCACCACCAACACTCTGGGATCAGTTGGGATGGAACAGGGGAAAAAAACAAAACCTTCAGCCTGTTCATTAAAAACATATGTTTGAAATCTCTTTTTGATTTGTGGATTTTCTTGATGACTTTTCCAGACATCTGCTTTTATTTTCCTACAAGTTATTTCAAAGGATAATGAAAGGTGGGTAAAAAAGATTTTTCAGGCTCTATGGGGAAAAAGAAAGTATAGATTATTTTTGTTCTTGCTTTGATCATTCTTTCCATGACTCTCCAGTCAGCTTCATAAACTATTACTGAGATCAAAATATAACAATTTCTGTTATCATTCCGAACAAGTATCTGCCTGAGTAAATGTGCAGAAGTTTCTTTTCATTGGCCTACTCAGGAGCGTAGTTCTTAGAAATATATAACATAGAACTCCCATAACCCTATTCATTAAAAACTGATTTGTCACTGACAAGGGTTCCATGGACTCTCAGCGTATATAACAGCTTTGAAATAAGACTCAAGTGTCATTCCTTTTTATGTAGCTACAGATATGTACCTGTTTTCTTTAATGATCTCATTTTCCCTACTTTTGTTGTCCCCAGTTTTTCCAAGCTCGAGATAGTAGTATCTGTCTCATGCTGGACCAGGCTGATCCCAGTTCCACAGCAGAGTCTGACCAGGTCAGGAGGTTAGAGGAGTTTTGTTATATAGATAGAGCCTACAACTATTCTTCCTGGCTTATAATTGGTGTGGCCTTTGGAAGCTCTTGGATTGGAGTTTATAAACATTTTGTTGCAGATTTTTTCCTCTTTGTTACCACCATCTCAGTCTAGATTATGCATTTGCTCTGCTTTCCCTGTTGGACTTGAGATACTCCCTGAGCTGGAGTTCACTTGGTTCTTGCTCCAATTCCTTATTTGGTTTGCATCAAGCTTCTTTTCTGTGGACCCTGGCTCCAGGCAAGAGGCTTCCTGTGAAGAGAATTATAATCAATGTCAGATGGATTCCTGATGTTGCTCTTTGCCTTACTGATGAGAACCCTTACTTACTCAGCCTTGGGGCTGCCATGTCCTTTGGCTTTGGAACATTTGATTTCCTGGCTACCCCCTGAGAAGTAGTGTCTCAAGATTGCTTGGTATTCTCATGTCCTGTTCCTCAGCCTCAGCTTCTCTTTCCTTGGTTATACATGTTGCTAAGTATGCCTCATGCCTCAATCTGCCCAATTTATGATACTCTGGCATTTGTCTCTACATGAGCATATAAATGCATTTATTTCCAGTACTTTAAGATGAACTCAGTAAAGATTAAGGGCACTGTATCTCTGACTTTTCCTGGAGTCCTCAAATACTAATGTGGAAGAAGGCAGTCCTGAAGCCCTTTGAAGCCCTTGAAACCATTGTTCAATTGACCTTAGAGAATTATAGTTACTGTTTAGAACCTGTCCATCTTCTTCTGGATCTATGATGTGCCTCAGTGACACTTCATATATCTACCTGAGGCTAATAGAAATAACTTCTCATAATTCCATCACTTGATAGTTTTTGGATTCCCCATAACTTCAGAAGGCATTCCTTCTCTTAACAATCCATTCTATATCTAAAATTGTTTTAAATTTTGTCTTTGACCCAGTTGAGCAAAAAACACGATGCTGATATTTAAATAATGTGTTTTATCTTACAGACTCTGGAAGCTGAGAGATATCAGAGTTGTTACTCTAGCACTGGAGTTTTATTCCCCAAAGCACAAGTTTAGTAGTACAGAGTTTCTTCCCATCTACTAAAAGCATTTTTCCACCCACACTTTTTAATTCTCCTTAGCTTCCTAGAAATCTTTCCCTTCTTGGCATCTTTCCCAGATCATTTCTTCAACCCTATTCAGAAATTTTCATTTTCTCTAATATATCAATTCAGAGAAGCATTCATTTTATTCTTGTCCTTTGTAATAGAGACTGAATTCTTCTTCAGAACACAGAACACAAAAGCAATAATAATCTCAGGCAAAAGCATAATTATGACACATCTAGAGCACTGGAAGAGTCTCATTGGTGTCCCTGCTTCCTGTGGTCACAATGAACCACAAAATTCTGTGGTTCCACCAATAAACAGCCAGACAACTTATTTTTGTCTTGGTCACTAAGAAATCTTCTCATTTTGTTTTAAAACCTGGATTTTGCCTTCCTCTCAGGCTATTAATCGCTGCTAATCTGAGACATATTAGTAATTTGCACCTTATGGATATCCGTCCCTGTTTCCCTAATGGTTATAAGACATCCTATTCAACATGGTCCATAACTATTATTCCGGGGATTTTTAGTCATCATTATCCTGGGATTCTCTTTATCTCTCTAAGTTAAATTCTCTGTTTGCTTGATCCTTGTTTTTCTCTTCTTTGTTGATGAAGTATATTCTGTTTTAGTTGCCTGATAAAGGTTGTATGAGCGTATATTACTCAGGGTTCAACCAGGAAAAAACAGAACCAGTAGGAAATATACAATAAGGGATTTATTTCAAGGAACTGACTTACACAATTGTGGGAGCTGATTAGGCAAGTCTGAAATCTGTAGGGTAGGCTGTCAGGAAAGGCAGGCTGGAGGATTCGGAATTGAGGCTGCAACTGACAGGTGGAATTCTTTTCTTCTTCCAGAAAAACCTCAGTTCTGTTCTAAAAGCCTTTCAACTGATTAAATGAGGCCCATTAGTGTATCTAGAATAATTTCTTTTAATTAAAGTCAACTGATTATATATGTCTATTTTCTCATGCTTTCTTGAGATCCTGAAAGTTGTCTAAAGACTATAAGAAAAGCTTGGTGAGCCATCCTTATTCTATGAGAGTTGACCTCTGGTGACTTAGATATAGTAATCTATTAGATAGTGTTAGGTAAATTTTATGAATATTAATTTTTGGCCCCCCCACTTTTTAGCCTCAGTTTGAATGACGGTGCTTCCATAAGCACATCCCTGTCCTTTCTGCAGATAATAAATGGATATAATTAAGTTACTGCTTTTCTTATTTACATTTGATTCTTTGTTTGGATTTAGACCTTCTCAAGAAAACAAAATCTTTTGAATATGGATCTATATAGTCTATGTAGATAGAATATATATTCTATAGCTGGCTACTTTTGTCTACTGTGTTTTAGTTCTCATTACTTTCACTTTCATATTTTGAAGTTTGTTTCTGATCTTACCTAAGTTTTGAGAATTTCTTATTGTAGCCATCCAAATAATATAAACCATATATAAATTTGAACTTCTAGTATGAAAATTCTAAGAATCTGGACATTCTGTTCTTTAATCATTAGAAAGCAAATTATAAAGTTTAGCATCCAATTTCCTACTATTGTGATAAATTCTACCCAAATCAACCTGGGAAAAATTCATTCCAGCTTCATCCATATTAGCAACAAATTCCAATTCATAACCTTACACAGTTGGCTTTAGAAGTACTAGCATTCCCTTCCCACATCCTTATCTATACCTTCAGCCTCCAACCAAATCCCAGAGACATATGATTCTGTATTTTTTTTGGAAGGTTTGCAACAATTCATTACTATGTTCAAAATCCCGTGACTCTAGCTACAATGCTGGGTAATTAATGTGGAGAAGGGTCAAACTGCATCGAACATGCTTCTCAAATAATTTCTAATCCAAATCTTCAAAATGCAACACACTCTTGCTTAGCTTTTGAAATTGTAGGATGGGAACTCAGTTAAGTATTGTGTATAATGTTACTTTGGACAGTAAGCAGCAGTAGTACATTGACTATATTCAACATCATACCCTTGGTAAATATTTAAAAAGATTTCTACACTAAAGAAAGTACTTGTTAGCATTCCTATTACTACTCAATAGTAGCTTTGTCAGGACACAACTAGATCAACCAAATGAAATATTCACAATTAGTAGTGGAGGCAACATTACTTATTGTCAAACTATTTTTATGATGTGGAATCCTAATTTATAAAACAGCTAAGGAAGGGGGCGCCTAGGTGGCTTAGTTGGTTAAGCTTCTGATGACTTTGGCTAGGGTCACGATCTCATGGTTTGTGAGTTTGAGTCCCACATGGGGCTCTGCATTGTCAATGCAGAGCCTGTTTGGGTTCTCTGTCTTGGGAGAGAAAATCTTCTCTTTAAAGTTTTCCTTTCAGGTGGCACTGGGTGGCTCAGTTGGTTAAGCATCAGATTCTTGCTTTCTGCTCAGGTCATGATCTCATGGTTCATGAGATCAAGTCTGTGTCAGCCTCTATGCTAAAAGCATGGAGCCTGCTTGGTATTCTCTCTTTCCCTCTCTCTCTGCCCCTCCCTCCATTCAAACAAATAAACTTAAAAAAAAAAACAACACATAAGGAAGGTATTGCTCAAGTTGAGGAGTATGGGATGCATAGAAAGAAGTGAGTTTATCTTTCTCTTCATATCATGGTGGCCAGCAAAGTACATGTATAGAATCCCAGAGCTCTGCAGAACATGCTAGGAAAACCTTAAGTCTATATTATTTCCAAGAACATTTTGGTTGTTTGCTTAATAATATATTGTTCATTTGCTATATAAAAATGTAGCCAGGAAGCTTTTGGAAGACTCATTGTACATAGCCTTAAAATAAACATCCAAGGGAAGAAGTTGGAAAATTTCAGGAAAATTTCATGGAAAATAAAATCTTTGAGCTGGGAGAAAATCTGAAATAAAGACATAAAAAGGGCACTTTTATGGAAAAATCTTGGAGCACAAATGAATTATAATCACAAACAAATCTTTAAAACAATACTGAGCACACCTGATTTTGTTTGATCTGAGAAGATAAGTAGAGCTAATCTTGGTAAGTTTATAGACAGAAAATGCCTAGGGTCACCAAGAGCTATCTACATACCAAATAGTTTTGGAGCAAAGATGTAGTTGTGCTTACCAGAGATCTATTAAACAAATGCTCTGCTCACCAGCACTTTGGCACAGATGTTTTGTTTGCTGTGAGCACAAAAATAACTGCGACGCACCAGGATCCTAAAGTGCTTTATAAGTCACCAAGAGAAGATTACACTACATCCAGGACAGGTATATTTATGATTATCATATACTGTAATGTCATATAGTAGTAAATAGATAACTGTGTACTGTTGTTAGAAATCTGTTGGTGGGGGTGCCTGGATGGCTCAGTCGGTTAAGCGGCTGACTTCAGCTCAAGTCATGATCTTGTGGTCTGTGGGTTTGAGTCTTCTTGGGACTCTGTGCTGACAGCTCAGAACCTGGAGCCTGCTTCCGATTCTGTGTCTCCCTCTCTCTCTGCCCCTCCCCCGCTCACCCTGTTTCTCTCTCTCTCAAAAATAAATAAACATTAAAAAAATTAAGAAAAGTAAAAAAAGAAATCTGTTGGGAACCTTGTACAGTATGTCAGAAGCATAGTTTTCCAGTAACCAGAATATTTATAGGGCCTCGATATTGTATTAGCTAACAGTATTATATGAGAAACATTCTGTGTACAATTGTTAAAGAGCAGCTAAAGTTCCTGAAGGTACCGGAATGAAGGATATGAAACAGGAAGGTTTTGAGGACTTTAAAGGTTGAAAGGGTTGGTAAGAAAAGTAGAAGAGGGCATTAATTATAAGATGAATAAATTCTGTCAATTTCATGTACAACATGGTGACTATAGTTAACAACTCTGTATTGTATACTTGAAATTTCCCAAAAGAATACACCTTAAATGTTCTCATCACATGCATGTGTACACACACACACACACACACACACACACACACAGACTGGTAACTGTGTAATATGAAGGATTTGTTTAACTTTATTTTGGTAAACATTTCACAAAATATATATGTATCAAATCATCATATTGTAAATCTTAAATTTGCACAATGTTATTTCTCAATTATATCTCAATAAGGCTGGAAAAAATTAAAAATTAAGAAAAGAAGAATTGCTTTTTTTCACATATGCTTAAATTCACTTTGTTTTTCAATTGGTATATTTATAATGCATTTGTTTGTCAAAAGTATGTGTTTCAATGACAATGGCACTAATGCTTCATTTGTAGGTCCTTTCCGAGTGACCTTGGCCAAATCAGACTGGGCATAGCATAGAGCATACATTTGCTTTTTCCCGGTATTACTTCCTCTTGGTGGCTGTGCCACATGGATGGCATTCAGAAATAACAGTTGTATCTCCATACAGTGATGGGCTAGTCCCTGGTGATTCTAAAGGCTGAATGTTTCGATTCTGCAAACAAATGAATACAATCATAGAGACTTTAGTCTATCCTGACTAGGCTTTCATCCTTTAATTAATTAACATCCGTAGTTAGTTGTTTTTTTTTTTCTTAATAGCACTTACTTAAGCATTATATAGCTGCTATAGGGCATATAGTTTAATCCAATATGGCTCTCCCCCCTCCCCCCAACAAGGATCTTGTTACGGTTATTCTTATATTTTCCCTTCTGGCCATCTCTGAAAATTTCTCACTTTTCTTCTTGGAACACCATACTAGGATTAGATTTACTTCCAAGCACTGGCCATGGCTTGGAAAAATGAGTCTTTTTCTTGCCAGGATCCCCATACAGACTCTGCCGAGTCAAATTTAGTGCCAAAGGGAATGTGTGCTGTGTTTGATCAGCACTGATTTCTGAGCTGGGCCCTGGAAAAAGCAAACATGGATTTTGTCAGTATCGATGGAGCCAGAGAAAAGTGTCCTGATCGCAATCTGTCCTGATTACAGCTGTGCTGCTACCAAGTATGGCACTCAGAACATCTACTATAGTCTCATGGCAACCAAACTCAATTTCTGAATGCAGCAAATTTTAGGGCCTGTTAAACAGATGATTTGTACAACTGGTAAACTATTCAATTCTTGAATTGGAAGTGACTTTGTCTTTAGTAACTTTGCCTTCCTCAAGAAAATCTTCTCTTAGTACCCACCCAGAATTTCTATGGATCCTCATGATGATACATAAATACCTCCCCTGAACTCATGATGATGATTGGATTCAACATTTTAATTGCATATGCCTGACTTTTCGATTTTGTCAACAGCCTCTTCCCTGGAATCTCTCCCAGTAAGCATGTCATATCCTGTTAGGTAGATTTTGAGCCTATAAGACTGCATCTCATAGTTTTATGAGCAAAGATCACATTTAACTCTGTCATTTTCATCACTTATCATGTTGTTAGTGCTTTAAAGAGATGAAACAATTCCTTAACACATGTAAGTGCAGGGCATTTATAAACTTTAAAAGTACTTCTGTGTCTGTTACCTTCTGCAATTCCCAGAATTCCCTGTGAGAGATGGCAAATCCCTCTTTGACAAATGAGGAAACTGAGGCATAAAGGTTAAGTGGCTTCACTGAAGTCACACAGACAGTGACAGACTAGATTTAGGATCTAGTTTCGCTGACTCCTACTCTTAGACTTTTTACAATATTGTCTAGTCATCACATCATTACTCCCTAAGAGCTATTCCCACCAGAAATCTCATTTTAATTAGATATTTCATCCTTAAAACTCTGTCTTGTGGCTAGCATTTACAAAATCATGCTGAATGGAGGCAAGGATAAAACCATCAGACAAATTTTCTTTATGACTCTTTAAGACAGGATAGTGCAACCTTAGATCCACCTTGGCACCTGGTTAGTTTGAAACTCTGTCTTAATCACAGGACCACTGTGTGCCCTTCTCACGGCCACTCTAGCTTGGTTTTACAATGTTCAATAGTGAAACTCTGTCTCAGATCTTCATTGGGTTTCCTGCCATATCTGTGGATCTATGATTGTGACTTTAATTTTAGAGCATGGAATGTATCTTAAGGATCATGAATCACATTTTACAAATGAGGATAGAGGATGTGAACTTAAGTTATCAAGGCCATGGAGTTAATTAGACTTCTTAATTTATTAACTGATTTATTAAAAAACATTTATTTGAAAAACCTATTTTGTTCCAGGAACTCTCTGGGTACTGGAAATACAGTAGTGGGGGAAAAAGAAAGAAACACAAAAATCATTGCTTCAGTGGAGTTTGTATACACACACACACACACACACACACACACACACACATATGTGTGTATACATATACATATATGTATATATGTAGTCTATTTGGGCTGCTATAACAAAATACCACAGACTGGGTAGCTTGAAAATAACAGAAACTTACTTCTCACAGTTCTAGAGGGTGAAAGTCCAAGATCAAAACACCAGCATGGTCACATTCTGGTAAAGGCGCTCTTCCTGGCTCATAGTTGGCACCTTCTCACTGTGTCCTCACATGCTAGAAGGGGCTAGGGAGCTCTGTAGGGTTTTTTTTTTTTTTTTTAATAAAAGCACTATACTAATCCCATTCATAAAGTTTACACCCTCATGATCTAAGCACCTTCCAAAGGCTCTACCTTCTAATACCATCATATCGGGCATTAAGATTTTAACATATGCAGTTGGGTAAGGTGCGGGAGGGACATTCAGAGCATAGTAGCAGGAAAAGAGTGTAATGAGTTCTGGGAGCCGTGGATAAATTTTAAATAGAGTAGTCAGGGAAGTTTTCATTGACAGGGTGACATTTTTGAGCAATAACATGAGGGGGGTGAAGGAGTAAGAATGAGAGTATCTGGGGAAAGCCTGTGCAAAGCTACTAGACAGGAGTGATAACATCTTTGGGAGGCCAGGGCTAGGTGGCTAAGGCAGAATGAGTGAGCAGAGAGCACAGTAGTGGGATACAAGGTCTTAGAGGTCATGGGGAACTAGAAGAACATAGGGCATTGTAGGCAATGGCCAAGGACTTTGGTTTTAACTCTGAGTGAGTGAGATGAGGAAATATTGGAGAATGAGGGAATGATATATTGGGGCTTAGTTTTAAATGGATATCTTGGGCTCTCAAAAATAAATAAATGTAAAAAAAATTTTTTTTAAAAAAGGGGGCACCTGGGTGGCTCTGTTGGTTAAGTGTCCCACTTCAGCTCAGGTCATGATCTCACGGTTTGTGAGTTTGAGCCTCACATTGGGCTCTGTGCTGACAGCTCAGAGCCTGGAGCCTGCTTCGGATTCTGTGTCTCCCTCTCTCTCTCTCTCTCCCCCCCGCCCCCACCTTGTTCCCTGTCTCTGTCTCTCAAAAATAAATAAATAAATGTAAAAAATAATTTAAATGGATATCCTGGGTTTTGTGTTGAGAATAGATTAGAGTGAGTGGAGGGTAGAACCAGGAAAGCCAATTGTTAGCAGGCAGTTGCAATAATCCAGGCAAGAGAAGATGGTGGCTCAAACAGGTGGGAGGGATAGGTGTTTGTAGTGTTTGTGGGAAGTTTATGGAGGGATTATGATCTTGAAAGAAGTCCTTAAAGTGGATTGTATTAAATCAAACTAAGTGTATGTCATAGAAAAGAGGATCTGAGTCCATATAACGGAGGTTTTCCTAATAACTAACTTTATGGGAAAGCTGCTTGTGAATAAATGTGTCTGAGGAACAAAAAAAACCAAAATGTTAATTTGAAATGGCACAGATTTTCTCTTTGGTAGTAAGGTTTTGCTAGCTGACTTCTAAATCCACCATAAATTATTTTTGAAAACAAAGCAAGGAGGGGAGCCTGGGTGGCTTAGTCTGTTAAGTGTCTCTGTTGATTTCGGCCCAGGTCATGACCTCATGGTTCATGAGTTTGAGCCCGGCAACGGGCTCTGTGATGATGGTACAGGATGCTTGGGATTCTCTCTCATCCTCTCTCTCTGCCCCTCCCCTGCTTGTGTGCACACACTTTCTCAAAATAAATAAATTTAAAAAAAAGAAAAGAAAGAAAGAAAAAAGGAAACAAAGCAGGAAATGTATAAAGAAGTAATGTCTTTAGGTCCCTACAAACTTGCAGACATTTTTAGTGTTTTGAATGTACTCAAAAGACAGAAAAAGAGCTCATGTTTTCATCATGATTTTTCTTTTTTTCAAGTTTATTTATTTATGGGGTGGGGGGTGGGCAGAGAGAGAGGGAGAGAGGGAGAATCCCAAGCAGGTTCTGCACTGTCAGTGCAGAGCCCGATGCAGGGCTCAAACTCATGAACCATGAAATCATAACCTGAGCCAAAATCAAGAGTCAGACATTTAACTGACTGAGCCACCCAGGCACCCTGGTTATCATGATTTTTCTCTCTTACCTTCAACCCAGGAACTTTCTGGTGGGATAGAGCAATTTGAAACCCTTTCCAGATATTCTGTTGTAAGTTTCCTTACTACTGTGGTCAATACAAAAGCGAAACCAGCATATAAAACTTGGATTGCTACTAACTTTGAACACTGCATGTAAACCACAAGACAACAAGAGAAACTGTTATATGAAGAGTCTGTGTTGGATGATTTGTAAGTGCTAAGGTCTCTAAAATTCTAAAGCTCCATGAGTTCCCAGAGAGTCCTTATCTACCCTTATGGAAAGCTGTGTTCTGTTTGCAGGATGACTCACAGAATCACTTCTCTGTAACTCATTCTGTGAGTAAATTCAGGAGCAACACGTCACACACCAATAACCCAGCTCTTTATTCCATCTTTTAAATGATTTATAGATATCAAATACTTAATTCTACCAAATGTCTCATTATAATCAAGGAAAACAGTTATTGCAGTTAACAAAAAAGGTTTTAATTTGCATGTAATACGCCTTTCAAAATTCATTTCAAAATGCACTCATTGTCTTGTTTTGAATTCTTAGTGTCTTTTTTTCTTTGAGTGTTCTGTATGTAATGATTTGTCAGTCAATGGCATTCCTATAGGTACATCTCTGTCAGAATTCCAAAAGCACATTAGCAGTGGTAAAACAAAGCCCTCAGAGGTAGGCATATTTTACTGTAAGATAACATTCCCCTTTTAGGCATTGTTTGCCATGTGTCTTTGAACACCTAGGAATTGTATTATCTCATTGTAGCAGAAGGCTTAGTGTTTTCTAATGTAATTATGTGATGAAAGAAAATGTACTTTAGAATGAACTATATTGTGCTGCTTATGTTTTTAAGTGACAGGTTTAATAACAATAAAACAGGTAACTGTAAATAGCATACTAAGAGAATAATATAAAACTACATCTAACTCGAGGTACTGAAGACTTACTAGAATAAGTCTCTGAAATGATTAAATGGGACAATCTTAAATCAGCTTAATTTATTTGGTTTACCTGAGGCAAATCTTTCCCTTATAAAATTTAGTAAATCTAAATAAGACATTTTGGTATTTGATTTGATTTGATTTGATTTTTAGCAGTCCAGCATTCTTCTCTTCTTTGGTTATAGCACTATGGCTTCCTGTTAGGAATGTCTTCTTGCCCACTGTTTGCACTCTTTTTTTAATCTTTATTTATTTTTGAGAGAGAGAGAGAGAGAGAGAGAGAGAGAGAGACAGAGTGCAAGCAGGGGGAGGAACAGAGAGAGAGGGAGACACAGAATCCGAAGCAGGCTCCAGGCTCGGAGCTGTCAGCACAGAGTCCAACCCGGGGCTTGAACTCACGAACGGCGAGATCATGACCTGAGCTGAAGTCAGATGTTCAACCGACTAAGCCACCCAGGCACACCTGCCCACTGTTTGTACTCTTAAGTGTCAGCTAAGATTTGAGTCTTGAAAGGAGTGATAGAAAGAAAGAAAAAAATAGAGCCCATTCATTCTCACAGAGGAGACTTGGATATACTCTGACTGGTTCCTGATACCTGGTTCTTGGTACCAGTGTCACTGGATCTCTTTGCTGAGCACACTTCTGCAGTGGCTTCTTTGGTTCTGAGTCACTACCCCACATCCTTCTAATAAGTCCTTTATTTATTTATTTTTTAAGTTTCCCAAAGCTGGACTTGGTTGTTGCAACTAAAGATCCCTGACTGATGCACTCAGAACCTGCACTCCTCCTCAGTGTGTGTTATTTTTCTAAAGGACAATACAGAATTTAACACTTTATATCAGTATATAGATATGAAATATTTTTACTTCTTTTTATGGATGTTTGTGTATATGTGTACATGCTTGTGCACATGTGTGTTGGTATTTAAGACACATATACAAATACCAGGATTACACCAGCATCTTAATGAGGCCTTCATCTTTCTTAATTAGGGAAAATTACTAGACTCAAAGCAGAAAACTGGTGCATTCTGAGGAGACTCCCTTGAGCATTCTGCCATGTTCATTGTTGAGTTTGTAGTCTCTAATTTACAATAGGGCCAAATGAGAAGACAAAAGCTCTTTTAAAATCAGTAAATAATGCTAAACACTTACAAATTTCCTAACAGGTTTGTGCTTGATACCTAGAGAAAGAACTTATAGCTGGTTAAGTTCTATTAACTACCATCAATTTCCTTCAAGGGAATATTAAAAATACTGTGGAAGCATAACCATAACAACATTTGTGGAATGTCAGCATAGATTCCTTAAGAGACTTAAGAGAATCTCAAAAAAGATATTATGGTCTAGAGATCTAAGGCTTAGGAGGCTAAGATTTTGGACTTAGTCTTGCCTCTGTCATTGGATGACCTTTGATAATTATTTCACCTTTCATGGCCATAATTTTCCCATCAGTGGAGTGAAGATGATAATTTTTTTATCAACCTCACACAAAGTTGTATGTAGTTTAATTGAGATTTCCCCTCATTATGCTAAGTGAAGTAAGTCAGACAGAGAAAGAAAAATACCATGTGACTTCACTTATATATGGAATCTAAAAACATTGAACTCACAGAAAAAATGAAATAAAAACATTGAATTCACAGAAAGAGTAGAATGGTGATTTCCAGTCATTTAGGGGTGAGGGAAATTGGGAGATATTTTGGTTAAAAGGCACAAACTTTCAGTTATAAGATGAATAAATTCTGGGTATCTATTGTGACTATAGTTATCAATACTTTATTGTATATTTGAAATTTTCTAGGAGAACAGATTTTAAGTGTTCTCACCATAACAACAAACAACAACAACAACAACAACAACAACAAAACAGTAATTATATGGGGTGGAGGATGTGCTAACTAACCTTATATATATATATTATATATATATATATATAATATATATATATAATATATATATAACCATATATATATTATATATATATAACCACAACTGTACAAAAATGCAACACTTCTTCAAAGGGCAATTTTATGAGATGAGCAACCAATTTACTTTTTAGCAAGAAGTACATTTTTACAAGTGTGTAATAAGTGGGAATTACTATCTACAAACTACTTACCTATTTCTTAGCACCTCTGTTAGCTCTATTTTCACTGTCTTATTTAACCCCCCAAATGATGTGAACTAGGTATTCATTTTATAGAGGAAACTGAGAGTTTTGAACTTTCATGAATTTAAGAAATTTCAGTAATTTAAGAAATTAAATTACATACCAAGATAAAAAATGATTGAGTTGAGATTCAAATTCTTTGGGGACAAGCATGCTCATTTTATTGTACTTTGTTTTATTGCGCTTTACAGATAATGTGTTTACAAATTGAAGTTTTGTGGAAACTGCTTCCAGCAAGTCTATTGGCACCATTTTTCCAACAGCATTTTTTCACTTTGTGTCTCTGTGTCACATTTTGGTAACTCAGAATGCTTCACACTTCTTTATTATTATATTTGTTATGGTAACCTGTGATCAGTGATTACAGTTCACTGAAAGCTCAATGATGGTTAGCATTTTTTTAGCAATAAAGTATTTTTTAATTAAGGTCTGTACATTTTTTAGACATAATGCTATTGCACACTTAATAGCCTACAGTAAAGTGGAAATATAATTTGAATATGCACTGGTGGAAAACCATAAAAAAATTATTTGACTTGCTTTATTGCTGTCTTCCGGAACCAAACCTGCAATATCTCCAAGGTATGCCTGTATGTCTTTCCACATTGAGTATGAGCCTGACCATGTGATTTTCTTTGGCCAATGGGATATTAGCAAGCATGACATAGCAGAGGCTCAATAAGCACTTGCACTTTGGGCGTTTATCTTCTTTGCAGTGCTTCTTGGAACCCAGAGACTACCCTAGAGAGGCCATGTGGAGGAGAAATGAGGTGCCCAGTTGAGAGTTAGAACCAGATTCCAGGCATGTAGCCTCAGTTGAGTCATTCCAGCCATCCTTCAGGTGTTTAAGCCACCAGAAACAAGTCAGTCTCACTGTGCATTGCCTAAATCCCTGACCTACAGAGTCATAAGTATACAAAATAATGGTCACTTTATACCACCTAACTTTGCATTGACTTTATCATGCAACAGTAGGTAATTGATTTTTAATTTAGGATCAGTCTAAACCTGGAGTACTCTTTATCCTACAATATTCTGTCTCAAATTATTGAACCTTTCTATATCTCCTCAACTGAAATCTAGTATGTTGTTTTGCAAAGACATTAAATAGGAAACTTTTATTAAAAGGAAAAGAACATCAAAATGATTCATTTCTCTCCACACCAGATTTACTAATGTTAACATTTTGGCTTGTTTTCGGGTTTATTTTTAATAAAATAAATTATTCTATCTTTTCTTATAAATATTAAGTTTATTTATTATAAATATTCAAATACTGCAGAAAAGCACAAAGATTTAAATATCAGTTAAGTAGCACCACATAGAAAGAAATATTAAATGAACTTCATCCAGTCACATTTGTTTTAAAAATAGAAAGATACACAGGAAGAAAAAATACTTAAAAAAAACATTTTTTGAGAGAAATTGAGGCGGGGTGGAGAAGGGGAGAGGAATAGAGAGAGAAAATCTTAAAGAGGACCTCATGCAGGGCTCCATACCACGACCCTGGGATCATGACCTGAGCCTAAATCAAGAGTCGCGCACTCAACTGACTGAACCACTCAGGCACCCTGAAAAAATACTTTTAAATATGATTATATTATATATCTCTTTCTAATGTAAAAAAAAAGGCAAACTTTTATTTGACCAAAAAAGAAAAAATGAAAACAAATAATACCTGTCCCCCTTCTCCCAAATCCTGATGGAAGTGTTAACTTCAAACAGTTATTTCTTCCTTCTATATAAAAGATAACTCCTAAAAGTCTCATCTAAGGTTATGAAAGAAATTTTGGAAAAAACAAACTTTAAGAAATTGGAACCATTTTTTTTTAAGGTCTCAATTTTAATAGAATGGAGTGATTTCCTGCTATTATATAATGAGGATATTAGCAGTCACATATTTTCTCTCATCTCCCTCTATCCACTTTCCAGATTTACTTAAACATTATCTTACATTATCTTTTTTTTTTTTTTACCATACAGAAATATTATGTACTATAATGATGATTTTCTTTCCCTTAGAACTCTATAGACCCAAGCTCTGCTGTCAAAGAGTCAGAGGCCAGTGTGATTTCTTCTCTCATGATAGTGACTGACTTTTTCTGTTTTATGCTTGGATATTTTTTCTTTATTCTTGATACTATTATAACTAGCATATAAGGAATAGCATAACTAGAGATTTTCTGCATCAAGTTTACTTTGAAAACAGTGTGCTTCTCCAGTACACACCATTTATTTTCTTCATTTCAGGGAAATTTTTCTGTTTCATATTTTCAAATATGTTCTTTCTGCTTTATTTTTTTAATTCTTTATGATCTAATATATTTGTTAGACCCTTTTTACCTATCTATCATATCTATTAACTTTTCTTTAATCTCTTAGATTTTTCTTTCTTCCTTTTTTTTGCATCATTATTATTTCTAACCTTTTCTTTGAGAGCAATTCCATATGCAGTAGAGCCTTTTTATTTTTTTTGCTTTTTCAAATGTATTTATTTTTCTCAGTTTCACCAAGATCAGTTTTGTTGTTACAACTCAAGATCCTGGCAGAAAACAGAATTCACCCTAGATGCTTACAATTTAGAGATATTAGAGACAAAATTAGTTAGTGTGGAGGCAAGGCTAAGATAAAATTTAAAAACAAATCAAAACAAAACAAACAGAAACAAAGAAAGAGTAAGATCCCAGAGACTTATAAGCACTTGAAGCAATTACCACCTCTAGGACTGCAGGGACAAGAGGAGAAAATAGTGTTTGTGGAGTCCACTAATAGTGGGCCTATGGAAGAGGGGTCCCTCCAATGTAAGCTAGAATTGTGGAGGTCACATCTATTGCCAGAGTTGTGTGTGTAAATGTGGAGAGAGGAGAACTACCTAAGCTTCTCCCTCTCCCTACCTCTGATCTCCTGTCCATATGGAAGCCAAACGGCATGGGAACAAAGGTGATAAGGTTCAGGGGTCAACTTCCCCTGGACTAGAAGCAGGATAGAGGGGAAGGAGAGAATGGTGGTAGTAGCAATGGTGGGTGGGAGGTTGCCAATGAGAATAACTAGCACATACTTGTCAATTTATCAAAGATTTTAACTCTTCAACAAGTCTTAAATATTTAGTCCTTTCCACTGGTGGTGTATGTGTGTCTATTTATATACACATACACATTTGCCAAGTACCCACCGGTGTCTTCATGAAGTCTTATCTTTCCAAATTTTAAGGAAGGTCTAATTTTCAAAAGAAACAGGCAGTATCCTAGGGAATATCCTCCAAAGAATGAATCCACTTCATTTTCCTAGTTTATCATTTATCAGCTCAATTTTATTTAAAGGAAAAGAGCCAAAAACTGTTACAGCCGGAGAACAATGTTAGCCATCCTCAATTATTTTTTCTCAGATTGGCAAATTACCATTGTATCTCATACTGTTGTGTTATCAATTACTTTTTGAGTAATTTTTTAAAAAGTTGAATTTATATCCTTTTTAAGTTTGTCTATAGCTTGAGACAATTATAAGATTTTTTTTCTCATTTTAAGCTATTATTTCTTGCAAGTTGGATTCTTTTACTTTTCATTAAATATTTACTTTGGCCATGCTGTCATTTCCATCTTGAACATACTCAGGTAATGTTCTATTGTTATAATACTACAGTGTTGATACCTTCTCCCAACCACATGAGGAAGATTTATTTTCTTCACACCTACAAGTGGTAGACTGAATATTTTACATTATTTTCACTTTTCTGTAGCATGGGGGAATGGCTGGGCCAATGGACAAGCTCAGCTGAGGGGAACATGTGCAATCTTCATCTTGGTTAGTGTGATGGAAATCTGCCCTCTCTCAAAGCTTGGCACTTGCTATATTCTGGTCCATGGAGACAGCTTTATAGCTCTGTGTTTGGCAACCATTGTTAAAGAATGTTGGAGTAAAGAACAGGTCAACCATCAAGAAGTTAAGTAAGTTTACTTTCCTATATGAAGTTAGAAGACATTAGATCTAAATAGCGTAGAATTTTTCTATGAGAAGGAAAATAAATTTTACTTGGTTCTCTTGGAATCTATCATCTGTAACTAGCAGCTACATAATTCCATTCTGATATTGTATCTATGAATCAGAAAGAAAGAATGCCAACAAAGATGTTGGGAAAGCCCATGAGCATCATTCTGGAAAGCAGAACTTAAATAAAGGAATTGGGTAGAGATGTTTCTAAATGAGTACAATGAGAAATGAATCAGTGAAAGGAGCTAAGAAATAGCAGACTTAATTCCATTTTACATTTCCATGAACTCCAGAGAGAAGTTCACAAAAATTATTAAGCTACATAGTTCCTTTTCACTGTAATTTAATCATGTTGTGTTCTTTCGTTAAAAAAAAAAAAAAATCTTAGACAATATTAGAGGAGTTCTGTGTGAAGTGGCTATACATTTTTTTCTTCCTAGCATCTTTCTGGTGAACAATCCCCAAATTTTTGCTGTAGTTTTGAGGAAAGAGACAATGGGGCATGACTTGTGGGAGGAGGAGATAGGATTATTACTTAATAAGGATGATGTAATCCAAGAGCTCTTCCTGGCTATGTCTGCCACTTTGTGGGGGGAGAATCTGCCCAGAGAAAACAAAGAGTAAGAAAGTCAAACCCTTGAGGACAAAGTTTAAGTACCTGAAGTTCATTGTTTGACGTTCTCAGAAAGCTAGAAAAGTCTTTGTTTCAACTACTTTGGTTAGGATTTCTGTTACTGAAAAAGTTCCTTTATTAAATATATTATGTCTCCTATGGATTGGTGGGTAAGAGAAATAGCTGGATTACAGAAATAGCTAGGCCTGCACTTTGGAAAAGAAGACCCTGTTGGGGAGATGAATGTAGTCAACAAAGAAAGGGAGCTACACAGCAGCTATGTTGAGAAAAATACAACAAAACAAACAATAACAACAAAAGAGCTAAAGAACTTAAGTCCCCAAGTGACCCCACTTGTAGGTAAGGCAATCTGATGACATTTATCACCCTAGTTGATCGTCTGGTTTGCTAGCTAAGTGTCTTTTCTGTTTGTTGTATTTTCCCCACAAAGTTCCTCATCAGGTAGAAGACGATTCTGGGATTTTCTGATGGAAGGAAGAACCATTAGGAAGTGAGATTGGGATGTTATTATCACTGCTGTTTCTATTTGTGTTTTTGATGCCCCCAGGAGACTGAAAGTTTTTTTAGAAACATGAAGTGCATCATGTCTTGCTTGCTCATCCCAGTACATCAATGCCTCATACAGCACTGAATATCCAGTGAACTTATTACATGTTTGTGGCAAAAACTAGTAACTTTATCTCAGGGTCAAAATCAGTTGCCTTTGATGAGATGGAAGTATCTTGCTCAGAGGAATGGCACAAAAATAGAAGACTCAGAAAGGTAAGGGACCAAGTGTTGGCTTAGAGGTATCATTAGGCATGTGACCTACTCTGATATTGCTAGAAAATTGTCTCCAGAGATGGAAAAAAAAAACAAAAAACAAAACACAAAACCTGAAGCAACATAGTATGCATCTGTTTTATATAAAAATTTAATATTGTGCTAATTCTGTGAATGACAAATGGTCTATTTTATAGCACAAATTTAACTTTGAAGCCATCACTTTGTGGTCAATATTTTGTCTTAAAATTTTGTCCATAGATAAACCATGAAAATGTAAACTTTGGTCAGAAGAGAAACAGCATATCTTAACTTTTTTTAATGGAAAGTTGTAAAGCATATTTTGATATTCAGTGATAAAGATTCCAAACTCAGTTCAAGATTTGCTTACCTAATTGCTGAGCCAGTTGACCAGCTGTTCAAAATTAGACAATAGGTTAGAAAAATATGACAGCCCTAGACAAAGTTATAAAGCAGGTGAATTTGGCCTTCAGAAAATGCCATCTTCTCTTTCTAAACTGATCCCATTTTTCATTGCTTCTTCCTTCTATGATGACCATATCTAAGAAAATAATCAAAATACTAATTGGGTCATGTCACCTTTGATTGAAAATGTGCTAATGGCTTTTGCCTGCTTGTAGGATAAAATCCAACTTACTTAGGACTAGATAAAAAATTTGTGTGTGTGTGACTTGGACCTTTCTTATCTCAAGAATTTGCCAGTATATTTGATCCAGTTCTGAGTTCATTGGTTTTTGTTTTGTTTTGTTTTGTTTTGTTTTGTTTTGTTTTGTTTTGTTTTGTTTTGTTTTGTCCCACGCTATTGGAGGCCAAGTAGGTCTTCTAAATAACACACTTATTCCTCATCCAAGTTTGAAGCCAATTGAGAAATAAGACAAAAATGCAAGGTATGTGGAGACCAAACTATGGCATTTTTTTTTTTTTTTACCAGAGCTGATATAGAAAGAATTGGTGGACAAGTGGGCTTCCTAATACCAGATCCCCAGAACTATTGTCCTAGTAGGTACCTAGTAGGTAACCAAGTTGTAGGAAGTGCTGGATGAGTGCAGGACTCCCTACACTTGGTCCCTATGTGCCCTATAAAGTACTTCACTGAGGGCAGCCTAGGTCCAAGCAGAAGAGAAGAATAAGAAACTGGCTCCTTTCAGCACAGTATCTCCTTTCAAGTTTTCCAGCCATGTTAACTCATTCTTCCTCAGAGGAGGATTGAGTAAGCTGCTGATGAAGTGGGCTGAGTAAGGCCAGGATTGTGATGTGCTGGAGGATCTTCCATATGATACTAAAGCTAAGAGTGGAGAAGAGGCATCACTCCAGTAAGGTGGACTGCACTTTCAGCTTCACTTCTCTTATTGTCAAAGTATAGAGTTCTTTTAGTGAGATTTATGGATGGTGGAGTCTTGGTTGTTTGTATGTCTGAAAAGATCTTTATTTTTCTCTCACTTTTGAGAGATTATCTAGTCTGGTGGTTTTCAGAAGTTCCACAGATCTTTCTCAGTTGATATTCTGGTGGGAAAGGGAAGGAACAGGACTAAGCTGGGAGATGTGGGGATGATCCAGGTCCTGCCTTCCAGCCATAGATATTCTGTCTTTATTTCTTTTACATATTGGGTTTCTGCATAATATTATTTTCAACGAAGATCTTATCCCTAGATAAAGTTTGAAAAATATTATTGTAGACTAATCCTTCTTATAATCATAATAATAGCAAACACATAAATAGCATTTATATTCCAGGTATTAAGTGATGTATGTGTAAACAAACACTAATTCTCAAAACAACGTTGTGAAATAGTTATAATGATACTCCCTTTTTATAGATAAGGTATTCAAGGCATAGAGAACTGAAGTACCTTTTATGAACTTATGCAATTAGTAAGAGGTATAGTTGGAATTTGACCCCAGTATCCTGAATTTGGAGTATATGTTATAAACAATTGCACCATTTTGAGTTCTAGAAAGTAGAATGAATCCCACATCTAAAAAATTGAAGGGAGGAAACAAGAACCAGATTTCCTCACTTTCTGCTTGACTTTCCTGCTATATCACACCACTATTAAGGATGGCCACTTACTCTGTGCATAAGTAATGTCAACACTGACCAACATTGTGTTCACTGTTGCTGATTTAGTAGCAATGACTCCAGACTGGGATATTCAACATCCTACTTGCTTTCACCAGTTGGATGACTCACAAGCTTCTCAAACTTAGGAAGTCCCAAACAGAACTCATAATTCCACACCCCACAAACCTGTTTACCCTACCCTTATCTGCTTTCAGTAAAGAGCATCATCTTTTATCATTTGTTCAAACCAGGAAGTTATTCATAATCTTTAATTTCTCCTTCTCCTCACCTCCCACATCCAACTCACCAACAAGTCTTTTTGATACCAACCTCAAAATGCAGCTGGAATATATATAATTCTTTCCAACACCACTGCACCACCCTTAAAGAAAAGAAAACACAGTAACTATTACAACTCATAATTTTTCCTTTTTAACCATAGAATGAGCTTCCCTCTATATATATCTATTTTTCAGAGGTTTATACTCAATATACTCAATAACAGTAGTCTGTTAGGATCCAATCGTTTCCTACTTTGTAAACTTATTTTGTGGGAAATAAATTAGAAGTCACAAACATCTCATAATTTACTCTGAAAAAAATTACATTTTCCCTCAATTTTTTTGAAAAGCATAAAAATTATAAATATACATATACTACAACTAACTTATCCCCAATTATTTAATACTTAATCTAGTTTCTAATTCATATGGTTGCAAAGTTGTTATATTCAAAGTAAGCTCTTCAGGCATATTTTATGGAGATTTGCCACCAAAAACTTTTGCTATCAGTTTTAGTATTTAACTATTCAAGATTTGATATCAAAATATATACTTGGGAAAGTTTAATTTCAAGCAAAGTATTTAAGCTGTATTGAACTTGTTTAGTTTAGACATATTTTAATCTTCTTGTTATTATATTGGCATGTTACAATTAATGGCCTATTTGAAATTCCATTAAATCTTCTATTATCAGAGGTTCATAACTGCACATAGAAAATTTTCTCCAGGCTGAAACTTGTTATACAAGGTCTCAGTCTAGAACCAATTAAAAAAATTAGTCATTAAATAGTTTGTCTTTGAATGCAGAGTTGTCATTTTCATTAATTTTTTGACTAAGCTGTTTAGCCAGGTCTATACTCCTCCATGCTAATACTCTAAAATTTGTTTTTGAAATGTTCATAGGAATAGTGATGAGAAATATAAGGAAAAATACTTCCTCATTTTATACTGGGGAATGGTATGGCTCCATGTGCCCTCTCTAATGCCCAGTGTCCTCCAATCCAGTATCCTCTGGCTCACCATCACCATCATGTAACCTCCATTCTTCTTCCAAGGTTGGGAGGACCCATTGCTTGGCTATACAAGATGGAGAGTGGAATTTTAATGAGACTTTTAGTGAATCTTCCTGTTCTCAACACCCCCATTCATCTTCTATTTTTAGGAGTACCGGTACCACCAGTTTCTGAGCCTCCTCAAGGTTCTGCAATGAAAATCAAGTTGCTTCTTGATTAAGCAGATGGGATGATGATAATGATAACGTATGAATGATAATGTAAACAATTACTTGAGTTTACATCTTGCATGCCATTCACTGGCCTTTTAATCTTAGATTAATTATTCAACTTCATTGAGTCTTAGTCTCCTGATCCGTAATAGGGATAGCAAGCTGTCATAGAGTTTTTAGGTCTGGTGCGTTAATGAAGATGAGGTTAAAAAGGTAACAGAGTGGCAGATTAAGGCAAGACATGATAGGTCATTGTAAGACTTGGCTTTTCCTCTAAGTGAAATGGAGAATCATTCCTAGGTTTTGAGTGGAGGAGTAAAATAATCAGGGACTTTTTTTTAAGTAAAAAAAAAAAAAAATAGAGTATTTTGCCATTAGGATTTTCTGACACACTGAAAGAGAAGAGTCAGTGTTGATTCCAAGGATTTTTCACTGAGCAGTGATGGAGTTTCCATCAAATGTGGTAGGGAAAGCCATGGGTGGAGTGGACTAGGAGTGACAGGAGATCAGGGATTGTATTTCTTTTTTCTGCTGAACATCTAGATAAGATGTTGGGGAGAGAGTTGTGGGGAGGACTTGTAATTTTGAGTCTTTGCATGCAACATATAAGTTGGAAGTTTTGATAAGGATGCCTTCAATCTACCGATACTTGTTGAATGTGTGACATGTGCCAGGCAGTCTTTTAGGTGATGTGGTCATGTAGCAGAACAAAACAGAGATAATAAATGCTAATGATTTTTCACAATGTCTGACACATAGAAATCACTCAATAAGTGTAGGTTGTTCTCATTATTATTTTCATCTTTATTATCATTCTCATCCATATAAATACTGACTAGAGAATATCTGGAGGAGACCAAGATTATAAAATATTTGGAAATCTGGAATATAATAAATGCTTGAACAGCAGTGAAATACCATGAGGAGAAGGGGCAGAATTAATCCACCCCTTTAAAAATCAGAATAGGAATAAAAGGTAGAGGGAGGTATATTATAGCTTGATACAAAAATGAAATGTCGTAAATTGAATAGGAAGCCTAACTGTAAGGGAGTGATTAGCTCTCACAGGTACTCTTCAGGCAGCACCATCAGGAATATCCTCTTGGGTATTTCTATTTGGGAGTGATATGTTAGTCTTATGAGTTTCTAAGATCACTTATGAATCTAAAATGTAAGAATTCTATAACATTTCTAGAAGTGTAAATTATTTTTCCTGCTTGGAATTTTGACTTATTTGTTCTTATATGAGTCACTTAACCTCTTTGGGTGTCAGTTTTGGGTCTCATCTGTAAAATGAGGCCACTGTAAATGACTTCTAAAACACTGATACTAATTAATGAAAACCACCAAAGAAATTTTTCCTACTTGTTTTCATTTTCCCCCTCCTTTTGAGCAAAGAATGTGAAGATTTCTGGTATACTCATAGTATATAATTCTCACTTTTTCTTTCCATTTGACTTTAAAGGTTAAAAATTACATAAATTAGGGGTGCCTGGGTGGCTCAATCGGTTAAATGTCTGACTTCAGTTCAGGTCATGATCTTGCGGCTGTGAATTCTAGCCTCATGTCAGCTCTGTGCTGACAGCTCAGAGCCTGGAGCCTGCTTCAGGTTCTGTGTCTCTCTCTCTGCCCCTCCCCCACTCACATTCTGTCTGTCTGTCTGTCTGTCTGTCTCTCTCTCTCTCTCTCAAAGATAAACATGAAAAAAATTACACGAATTATATTTGCAAGAAACTTTGAGCTTTTACAAATAAGCACAGATGCCTGAGCAAATAAAAACTATATTACAGAGAGAATAATGTGCAGTGTAGGTAAAATCAAACATTTACTCTTGGTTCTGAAACCTAAGTTATTAGAAGTATAAAAAAATTGCAAACAATTATTTCTGTGAGAAACAGCTTCTGCTTTGCAATCTTAGGATGCTAATTTTGATCTGCACTGAGGGTTAGTTCCATGACACCTGGGAGAACTATTGAGAATAAGACAATTCTTCCTAATATATGCAGTTCTTTTTCTTTGTATTTTTTCTTTTTTCCTTCAGTGTTCCATCTTTCCCTCTTCCTCATCTCTTATTTTTCTGTGCCATTTCTTTTTGCTATTTCTAATACATTTTAAAAAGTTTTTTGTAATGTTTATTTATTTTTGAGAGAGAGGCAGAGTGTGAGCAGGGGAGAGGCAGAGAGAGAGAGAGAGAGAGAGAGAGAGAGAAAGTGTGAGTGGGGAAGGGGCAGAGAGAGAGAGAGAGGGAGACACAGAATCTGAAGGCTCTGAGCTGTCAGCATAGGGCCTGATGCAGGGCTCTAACCCATGAACCAGGAGATCGTGATCTGAGCCAAAGTGGGATGTTTAACTGACTGAGCCACTCAGGTGCCCCTTTTTGTTATTTCTAAATCAACAATTCTTTCAGCATATATTATGTGCTCAGTGTAACTGATAAAGGATAGGGCAAGGATGGGGCAATGTAAGACCTGGTTTCTGATTTTGAGGGATTAGATTATTTAAGGAAGGAAGGATGGAAGGAGAATGCAATAAACAAAGCTCTTACAGTGACCTTGGCATTGTTTTTAGTGCTGAGAAGACAAAGATTCATGTTTTCAAGTAGTTTATAGTTTAGGCAGACAATGTCTTGGCAGACATTGCTCATTTAATCCCCTTAACAATCCTAAAATACTTTGCAATCCTCATTTTGTAGATTAGAATTTGAGAAATTTTGTCCATATGTGTCTGAATCTAAAGCCATATTTCTTTTTACTACATTGTGCTGCCTTACAGGACCAATAGAATATAATTGGATCAAGTGCTTTGTGGGGGTGGAGTAAGCTGTATTTATAACAGGCATATGAGAAAAGGATTTTAACCATTGGTAGAAAGGTGGGTGAGAACTTTATGGAGAGGTAGGGACTTGAGTCAGTTTCTCCACTCATTCTTTAGTGAAAAAAATGTTTAAACACTCTGTGCCAAGCACAGTGCTATACCTGGCTTAGCTCCTTGTGAATCACTGATTTTAAAAAGGATTGATGCCTATAGACAAAATTATAACCAAAATTTTGTAAAAGATTTTATGTAGTGGGAAATAGCCGTATTTCGTACTATTTTTATTTTTTCAAGTTCTACTGACATAAATTAATTTTAATTTATTGAATTAAGATGAACCTTTAAGATCTTTTAAAAAAGGCAACCAGGATTCCTGCATTATATTTGATTTTCACTTAAAATGAACACTGTTTCCCAAAATTAGTTGAGCAAGGTAATCATCTAGGGACACTTCTTACAACTGGGGATCCCAGAAAAATCTAGAAATCTATATTTTTAACAATGGCCCCAGGTTATTTTTTATCATCAGTAAATTTGGGAATCCCTAATTTAGCCCAAAGGCATTTGAAATTTAGCCTTGAATATCTTGATAGTCAATTTAGATGTGCACAATTCTAGCTGATTTGACACTGTTGTAAACATCAGTTGGTTGATGGGGCCAGATGGACTTGAAATTGGCCTCAAATTTAGATGGGAAAACAGCATTTCCAAACCAGATTTAGGTGAATGAAATTTAACACAGTTAATTTTTAAACTATTAATGAACAAAAGAACAACTGAATTGAAATTAGTGCCATTTCAAAATCCCTAAGACTTAGCTTTTAAGGGAAGAAAATCTAATGATGTAGGTATAAGGACAGTGGCAGTATCATTTATTTTAGTTTTATGCATGGATATTTGAAGCAAAGCAAATACAGTGGGGAAAATGGAATCTGGTTTTTAGGAGACTGTTGTTTTGTTTTCAGTTTTAATAGTTGAAGCCTGAATAACATAGGAATGATCAAGAATTTAGTGAAAAAGTTTTCAGGTGCTGGAGGAGGTTAGTAAAGAAAAAAAATTTGTTTTAGATATAAAATGTCTAATAAGTATTTTTTAATGGTGATTATGATTAGCTTTCTCAAACTTGGGGCTTTGTTCATTTTATTTTTTGATTAAGCAACTAAGGCTGGCTTATGGTACAGGGAAGAAAATGTACTTTAGCTTGTTAGTCCTTAGTGATAAAATTAGTGTGATCTGTTTTGGATATTAATTAGTATGCTTAGGTTGGGATTGGTTTTGGAATTAACCTGTGTGATTTTGAGAAAACTGCTTAACTTGTCTGCTTTTAATTTTCAACCTCTGTCAAAGGAACCTAGCAACACATATTCCATGCATCTTAGAGGATTGTGAGGGTCAGATGAGATAATGGGTATAGATAAAAAGTTATTAAACTCCATTGATAATAAAAATAATTCTGTATATTTTGTTTCAAAATGGTTTGAAAATCATTCTACACTGTTTAAAAAGAAATATTTGTTCAAGGAACCTAACTCAGGTCAAGGAAGTCCCCAGTAAATTCTTCAGATCCTTTCAGTACCCAGATTCTGTCATATGACACAGTTAGAAGTACACCTCAACACCAGAAATCATTTGAACATCAGAGAACACAAGAACAGTGGAATGAGAGCCACTCATAAACCTTCCCATTCCCTGCTCTACTTGTTTAGCAGCTCAGGAGAGGCTGTCCCTATCTACTGCTGTCCATTTTCACCCTTTTCATGGGCCTGTAACTCAGCAGCTTAGGATCTTTCCTAATTTAAATGCTGTTACTCACTCGGAATGCCAACTGGGAAAATGCTGGCAATGCAAAGGTTAATGGAAGCGCTGACACAACCCTAATTACAGGAGCACAAACATATCTCTATAATTGTAGCTAGCACTTATCTCTATTTCTCATACTCCTTCAGCCCACTGAGATCAGCCTCAAGCTGAGGATGAAAAGGGGGCCTCCAGAGTTGCTTGAATGAGCAGGGGCTGATAGAGCTATCAGGCTTTTGCAGATGGGATGCCTGCCACTCTTGGATATGTTGTCATAATCAGTGTTTAGGCAAAACACCTGGACTACTTCAAGGACCACCACTCCCCTCCCCACCCCAACCCTGTGCTGGTGCCTAGTTATTCCACTGGCTGGGAGGGGCAGATGAAACTACAAGGGATAAAGGTGCCAGTCTGAACTGGCTCTCAGACGCTTGACTGAACATTTCCCATTAGGTCATTGTTTACCCTCATTTGAATATATGTTTATTTTCATACTAAGAAAGGCATTGGAATCATGCCCAACATATCCCCAACAACTGACTCTAGCATTTAAAGCCCAAACATGCTGATGCTTGTTGAGTGTAATTGGCCATGCTACATAGTGATGGCTTTGGGAGGGTGGAGATGCTAATTTTGCAACTGTAGGATCTCAAGTCAGTTAATTTAATGAGGACCCAGACTCTTTACTGTCAAGAGACTCTAATGAGATTGACCATCACCCTTGTTCATCTTGTTGTTGGCATTGACTTTTTACCTAAATAGTGTACCATTATGATGATAGTTAGACCAAAGTTGTTGAGTTAATATATGTAAATGGAAATGTTGGAACTGGGTTTCTTAAGTTTAATTTTCATAGCTTTTTGTGTTTGGTTCTGATTAAAAATCTCAGAGAAGTACATATATGTGAAATTATCTATAAATCTACCTTTCTACTTAATTTATTTTGTTTATGTAAGCTAGTTATGGATTACCGGTATGACACTTCTATGTGTATGTTTGAAAATATTTGTACTTACTATTTTTACCTTAATCCTATGTGGATCATGGAGCTAGCCTTCTCAAATGAAACTGTGTACATAGAAAGATACTTCTGAAACTTCGTATTAGTTTCAAAGACAAAGGCCTCCAGCTTTTGCAGAGTAATGTCTAATTCGCAGGTTTGCTTTTGATGCCTAGAGTCATCCTTTGGAGAACTTTTAATCTTTTCACTCCCTATCCCAGGAGAATCCAACATACCCAAGATCCACACTTCTCTCATTCAGTTTGATCATTTATTAATGCCAATGGTTTTGTAAGTTCCCATTTTCAGTAGCATTTTTGTTTGAAAGGGAGAGGGTGGAGAGGGAAGAGTTGACCTTAACACCACAGAATGAATGACTAAAAGTGTCAGAATTCCAGTGATTGGTGGCAAGGATACTTTCAGAGAAAGAGTCTTCCATAGTAATCTTCATTCCTATAATCAGCTTTGGCAAAGAGGCTTGTACACTGGACTGTGAGCATAAAAACCTAAGTCATAAGGATGAGTGGATATATGAGTATATGGGTTTGTGTAGTGGGGAAGACAAAATGCAGAAAAAATCACTATTGAATATTAAAACTGTTCTATAAAACATTGTGAGGGAAGCAGCATTCTGAATAAACAAATATAAATAAACAAATGACAGAACAGGAACTCAGTTGTAGTATCTCACATGGATAATAATAGTAATAATGCTAATAATGATAAGCATTTATTGAGCTTTTATTATGTGCAGGAACTGTGTTAAGTGCTTCATTGAGTTATCTTAAAGTCCTTGCAACCACAGAATGAAGTATGTACGGTTCTTAATTCTGTTTTATTTTTTTTATTAAAAAAAATTTTTTTAACGTTTATTCATTTTTGAGACAGAGAGAGACAGAGCATGAATGGGGGAAGGTCAGAGAGAGAGGGAGACACAGAACCTGAAACAGGCTCCAGGCTCTGAGCTGTCAGCACAGAGCCCGACGCGGGGCTCGAACTCACGGACCGCGAGATCATGACCTGAGCCGAAGTCGGACGCCCAACCGACTGAGCCACCCAGGCGCCCCGTTAATTCTGTTTTAGATGGTGAGCTGAGGAATAAGGAACCTAAATTAATTGTTTGACTGGTAAGTTCTTGGAAGTTGTGTAAAGTCCATGTTATTCTGATGCCAAAACCTGGGTCATTCTATCCTTCTTCCAACAAAGTCAGTTCAGAGTTTTCTTTAATTTTTGTACTCTTCTTAGAATATTTTATAGGTTTGCTCAAGTCAAGGAAGAAAAATGGCTAATTAGGAAACAAATTACATGTATTCAAACCATGAACTCTATGAGCTACTGTACCTATTAAGCATCTACTCCTTGTCAATATCAGATCAGATTTTTTAAAAAAAGTTATTTTTTAAGACCCAATAAAGAGACATTCTGAAGAAAGCACTGAATAAAACGAATATAGAGCTCTACTTAGTAAGTCCCTCCTGATCTCTACTTTCAGAGCAAAAACCATTATGTGTTTTCTTTTAATTATGAAAATTATATATCTACTTCTTTGGTCTTATTTACTTCTTTTGGTTTACATGTAAACTTATTCTTAAGAATCTTTAAAATTCTGGAATTGTGAGGCTTTTCTGGGAGCTGCATTCATCTTTTCCCTTCCTGAATTTCAACTGTAGTATAGGGCTGGCCTCTTATTTAAAAATTTTTTGCAGGGGCGCCTGAGGGGCTCAGTCAGTTAAGCGTCCGACTTCAGCTTAGGTCATGATCTCACAGTTCGTGGGTTCAAGCCCTGTGTCAGGCTCTGTGCTGACAGCTTGGAGCCTGGAGCCTGCTTTGGATTCTGTGACTCCCTCTCTTTCTGCCCTTCCTCTGCTCGTGCTGTCTCTCTGTCTCTCTCTCTCTTAAAAATAAACATAAAAAAATTTTAATGTTTATTTATTTTTTTTTTGGGGGGGGGGGTCAGGCAGAGAGAGAAGGAGACACAGAAGCTGAAGTAGGCTCCAGGCTCTGTGCTGACAGCACAGAGTCTGATGTGAGGCTAGAACCCATGAATAGTAAGATCATGACCTGAGCCAAAGTTGGACACTTAATCAACTGAGCCACTCAGGCACCCCGTAGGGCTGGCCTTTTGAGGCTGACTCCCCAACATGAAGAAGTAGGGTACAATAGTGAGAGATTGCCATGGGTGTCTGGATTCAATTCCCAGCTCTGTCTTTCCCATTTGTAAGTGACGTTGGGCAAACCAGACTGTTTAAATGTTCTAATGCAATGGTTCTCAAACTTTAGCATGCTTGTTACAACTCGAGAGTTCTGATCTTCTCCCCAGAGTCTCTGATTTAATAGGTCTAGATTAGACCTAAGAATTAGCCCAGGTGATGCTAACACTACCAGTTTAGGGCCATGCCCTGAGAAATGCCACAGTAATTCTCAGTGTTCTCATCTTTAAAATGAGGACAATTGTATCTACCTCAGCGAGCTGTTATAGGGTTTGGAGACAGAACATTAAGCTGACTTTCTTACCTGTGCATGTAAATACCCCACACTATAGACACTAGTTTATTTAGTGCTTAAAGTCCACCATTCAAATCCTCTATTTGGATTATTAACAGGACATTGATAATCCAAGTGTCTCTGAAGGGGTTACTTCTTAAAACTTATCAGTGACCAGGATTATGGAGTTAACTTGCAAAAATTACAGGCATCTGAGAAGGTGGGAGAACAGAACTAGAGATCTGTGCTTATTCAGGGTCGGGAGAAAATGCCTGAAACAAGACTTCCTTCCTGGATATATAGCATTGGGGAAGGTCTCTCCTGATTTTCAGTATATTCTAAACAAAAAGATGAGAAAGATGATATCATGAGGATTATATGATTCCTGGCTTCAGGAAACTTTATTTAAAACCCCCTGAATCTCTGTTTCTAGGTTAAATTCAGAGTCCCCAGCCATAATTTTAGTGTATTTATTATTTTATAAGACTCACTGATATAAATAGATCAATTGTCCATGAGTATTGAACAGCACATTTTTCTCTGATCTTTATTAGGCTTTGTGGATGATACAAGGAAAGTATAGTGAGGATCTCTGAATTCAAAGAGCTGAGCTTATTAGCCACCTTATATTTACATATTATGCCCTGCCAGTGCTAAACTGCACATATTTATTAAAAGTTAAGGAATGGTCAGAGAGGAAACCTAAGAAATATTTCCTTGTGACTGAAAGTGCTTCCAACATGTGGTCGGTCTCCTTCAACCTATAATTCAGAATTGATTTAAGATTAAGAGTTATTAAAACTATGACATTTGACCTCAATCCAAATGTGGAGCCTAACTCAAATTTAGCTCATCCACAACAGTAGGGTGCATGGAACACATATAAGAGATACCCCTGCAGCACCAGGTTCTGGTGAACAGGGAACATTGCACTGTAGGGCACTACAAGACCTCTTCTCCATAAGGGCATTACTTTCAAGAGCAGGAGACATAGTGAGAGACTTTCCTAACATACAGAAACAGATGCAGAGAATTAGGCAAAATGATCAGTCAGAAGGATATGTCCCAAATCTAAGAACAAGACAAACCACAGCAAGATACCTAAGCAAAATATATATAAGTAATATGCCTGATAGAGATTTAAAATAACAATAATAAAGATACTCATTGGACTTGGGAAAAGAGTGGAAGACATCAGTGAAGACCCTTAACAAAGAGATTTAAAAAGAACCAACCAGAGATGATGAACACAATAAATTGATTTAAAAATACAGTATATGGAATAAATAGCAGGTTAGAGGAAGCAGAATGATTTAGTGACTTGAAAGATAGAGTAATTGAAAGTAATCAAGCTGAACAGGTGGGAGAAAAAAGTATGGAAAATGAGAATAGACTTAGGGAATTCGGTGACTCCATCAAGTCTGATGCCATTTGCATTATAGGTATCCCAAAAGAAGAAGAGAAAGAAAAGGGGCAAAATATTTATCTGAAGAAATAATAGTTTAAAACTTTACTAGTCTGGAGAAGGAAACAGATATCCAGTTCCAGGAAGTACAGAGAGCCCCCAGCAAATTCAACCCAAATAGATTCACACCAAGGCACCTAGTAATTAAAATGACAAAGAGTAGTGATGAAGAGATAATTTTAAAGCATAAAGAGAAAAGATGACAGTTACATATGAGGGAAACCTCATAAGGCTATCAGTGGATTCTTCAGCAGAAACTTTATAGGCCAGAAGGGAGTGGCATATTCAAAGTGCTAAAAGAAAAAAAAAACAACTGCAACTAAACTGCCTGGTTTTTGTCTGTTTCTCAGACAAACAAAAATTAAAGGAATTTAATGTGGCCATGAGGCCACAAACCAGTCCTGAAATAAGTGTTAAAGGGGACTTTACAAGTGGAAAGGAAAGACCGTAAGTAGGAGTAAGAAATGTAGGAGCAACAAAAGCAGTAAAATTAAGCATATTTATAAAAATTAGTCAAGGTTTTCACAAAACAAAAGGATGTAAAGTATGACACCATATACCCAAAACATGTGGAGCAGGGAGAAGAATAAAGGATGGGTTCAAACTCAAGAGACCATTAATTTAATATAGACTGCTATATGCGTATATTATGTATAAACCTAATGGTAACCACAAATCAAAAACCGGTAGTAGATAGGCAAAAAATAGAGAAAGGAATCCAAGTATATCTCTAGAGAGCCAACAAACCACGAGAGAAGAAAGCAAGAGAAGAAAGGAACAGAGAAGACCTACAAAAACAACCACAAAAGAAGTAACAAAATGACAACAAATATGCCTATCAATAATTAGTTTGAATGTAAATGGATTAAATGCTCTAGTCAAGGGTGACAGAAGGGATAAAAAGCAGGACCCATATATATGCTGCCTACAAGAGACTCATTTCAGACTTAAAGACACAGACTGAAAGTGAAGGGATGGAAAAACACTTACCATGCAAATGGGAGTGAAAAAAAAAGCCAGGATAACAATACTTTTATCTGGCAAAATAGACTGGAAAACAGAGATTGTAACAAGAGACAGAGAAGGAAACTATATAATCATAAAGGGCACAATACAACAAGAAGATGTAACAATTGTGAATTTATGTTCCTAACATGAGAGCACCTAAATATAGAAAGTACCTAATGACAAACATAAAGGAAGTAATTGATAATAATTCAATAATAGTAGGGGACTTTAGCTCATCACTTACATCAATGGATAGATTATCCAAACAGAAAACAAGGAAACAGTGGCCTTGAATGACACATTGGACCAGATGGATCTCATAGGAATACTGAGAACATTTCATCTTAAAGCAGCAGAGTACACAATCTTTTTAATTGACCATGGGACATTCTCCAGAATAGGTCACATATTAGGCCACAAAACAAGTCAACAAATTCAAAAAGACTGAAGTCATATGATGCATCTTTTCCAAACACAATGCTATGAAACTAGAAATCAACCACAAGAAAAAATCTGGAAAGAACACAAATACATAGAGGTTAAATAATATGCTAATAAATAATGAATGGGTCAACAAAAATTTAAAGAGGAATAAAAAAAAAAAACACATGGAAACAAATGAAATGAAAACATAATAGTCCAAAACCTTTGAGACACAGCAAAAGCTGTTTGAAGAGGGAAGTTTACGGCAATAGAGACCTACCTCAAGAAGCAAGAAAAATCTCAAATAAACAGCTCAACCTTACACCTAAAGGAGCTAGAAAAAGAAGAACAGACAAAACCCCAAATCAGTAAAAGGAAGGAAATAATAAAGACTAGAGCAGAAATAAATAGCAACTAAAAAAACAAAATAAAACAAAAAAACAAAAACAATAGAACAGATCAATGAGAGCCGGAGCTGGTTCTTTGAATAGATCAACAAAATTGAGAAACCTTTAGCCAGACTCATTTAAAAAAAAAAGAAACAAACAAAAGAGAGGACTAAAATAAAATCAGAAATGAAAGATAAAAAATAACTGGCACTGCAGAAATACAAAAAATTATAAAAAATATTATGAAAAATTATATGCCAACAAATTTGACAACCTAGAAGAAATGAATAAATTCCTAGAAACATATAACTTCACAAAAATGAATCAGGAAGAAATAGGAAATTTGAACAGACCAATTATCAGCAATGAAACTGAATCAGTAACAAATAAAAGTCCAGGACCAGATGGCTTCACAGGCCAATTTTACCAAACATTTAAAGAACAGTTAATACCTATTTTTCTCAAACTATTCCAAAAAAATAGAATACATTCCAAATACATTCCACAAGGCCAGCATTACCCTATTATCAAACCCAGATAAAGACGCCACAAAAAAAGAGAATTATAGGCCAATATCTCTGATGAACATAGATGCAGAAATCCTCAACAAATATTAGCAAACTGAATTCAACAATACATTAAAAAAATCATTCACCATAATCAAATGGGATTTATTGCCAGGATGCAAGGTTGTCCAGTATTTGCAACTCAATCAACATGATATATCGCATTAACAAGAGAAAGGATAAAAACCATTTCAATAGATTTAGGAAAAGCATTGACAAAGTTCTGCATCCATTCATGATAAAAACACTCAGTAAAGTAGGGTTAGAGGAAACATACCTCAACATAATAAAGGCCATATATGAAAACCCCACAACTAATATCATACTCAATGGTAAAAAGCTGAGAGCTTTTCCCTTTGGTCAGGAACAAGATGAGGATGTCCACTCTCACCATTTTTTTAAAAAAGTTTATTTATTTTGAGAGAGATAGCATGCAAGTGGGGGAGGTACACAGAGAGAGGGAGAGAGAGAGAATCCCAAGAAAACTCCACACTGTCAGCATGGAACCTGATGTGGGGCTCAAACTCACAAAGTGAGATCATGACTTGAGCCAAAATCAAGAGTTGCTTACTTAACCAACTGAGCCACCCAGGCACCCCATCACCATTTTTATTCAACATAGTCTTGGAAGTCCTAGCCACAGCAATCAGACAAGAAATATGAATAAAACGTATCCAAATTGGTAAGGAAGGAGTAAAACTTTCACTATTTGCAGATGACATGATACTATGTATGAAAACCCAAAAGACTCCACCAAAAAACTGCCAGAACTGATAAATGAATTTAGTAAAGTCACAGGACACAATATCAATGTATAGAAATGTGTTGCATTTTTATACACCAATAATGAAGCAGCAGAAAGAGAAATGAAAACAATCCCATTTACAATTGCACTAAAAATAATAAGATACCTAGGAATAAACGTAACTAAAGAAGTGAAAGACTTGTACTCTGAAAACTGTAAAATTTGATGAAAGAAATTGAAGATGTCTCTAAGAAATGGAAAGATATTTGATGCTCATGGATTAGAAGAACAAATCTTATTAAAATCTTAATATTACCCCAAGCAATCTACAGATTTAATGCAATCCCTATTAAAATATCAAAGTACTTTTCACAGAAGTAGAAAAATTAATCTTAAAATTTCTATGGAATCACAAAAGACCCAAATTGCCAAAGCAATCTTGAAAAAGAAGACCAAAACTATAGGTATCACTATCCCAGATTTCAAGATCTACTACAGATCTGTAGTAATTAAAACACTATGGTACTGACATAAAAATAGACACATAGTTCAATGGAACAAAATGGAGAGTGCAGAAATAACCCATGATTGTGTGGTCAATTAATCTTTGATAAAGGAGACAAGAATATGCAACAAGACAAAGTCCCTTCAACAAATGGTGTGGGGAAAACTGGACCACTTTCTCACACTGTACACAAAAATGAACTCAAAATAGATTAAAGACCAACATATGAGACCTGAAACCATAAAAATCCTAGAAGAGTACATAGACAATAATTTATCTGACATTAACTGTAGCAACATTTTTCTCTACTTGAAGAAAATCTTTACTTGTAACTAGTTGTGCATATCAAAGAAAATGAATGTACAAAGTTTATTATAGAGTTTGATTCTAGTCATAAAATCTTCTCAGTAAATCTCTGGATACTTAACAAAATATAGTATCCTTCATTGACAAATGTACTAGTATTGACATAAACTTATCAATAGTATGTTAATTCAATAGATACTTAACATCTATTTCATATCAACAATCATGGAGATGATTTTGTACTAATTTTTGCATACATTCTAGCTTGATCCCACTGGAATTGAAAGGCTTTCCTTTTCAAATTTTCAAATGGTACTAAAGAGACAGGCAGAATTCACAAAAAAAGAGATATGTCATATATATGAATACATTTTATGTAATAAGCTAAATATAATTTTTTCAATTATGTATATTAAATATTATATGAGTTTTATTTTAATATAAATAATATAAGATACATAGACCAGATTTTAAGATTGAGTCACTACATTTATATAATTTAATATATTTATGTAATATATAATTTATGTAATATATCTATAGCTTATATGTTACATAAATTATAATTTGTATGTAAATTGTATGAATAATATATAGATTGTATCAATATGTTTTATATTATATACAAATATATAAAATAGATTAAATATAAATTTATACATAAATATAATAATAAATCTGTCAGGTATTTTTAAAAATTTTTTTAATGTTTATTTATTTTCAAAGGAGAGACAGAGTGTGAGTGGGGGAGGGGCAGAGAGAGAGAGAGGGAGACACAGAATCAGAAGCAGGCTCCAGGCTCTGAGCTGTCAGCACAGAGCCTGGCACGGGGCTTGAACTCACAAACTGTGAGATCATGACCTGAGCTGAAGTCGGATGCTCAACCAACTGAGCCACCCAGGTACCCCAAGTATTTTTGTTGTCAGTGATTCACTGTTATTTAGAAAATTCGAGCCTGAATGGGGAAAGGATGGGAGAGAGTTGAAGGGATCTAGATGGTGTTCCAAACCTACAACTCTGGGATGCCTTATGGCTGGTTAAAAGATTGCTCACTAAAGAAAATATAATTTTTGTTGAAGGTTTTAAAGGTCATTCTGAGTTTATTTAATCATCAGTGCTTTATTCTCACTACGTTTTTTGTTTGTTTGGGTTGTTGTTTTTTTGTTTTTTTGTTTCCTTTCCAAAACTATATTTACATGGTAGATGAAATAGGTTGTGGTTATAGTGGTTGGGTAAAATTCATATTTTAATACCAGTTCAGCTTCTGCTATGTCAGATGGGAACCAGAAAGGACAGGAATAAGGGTGATATCTGAATTAGGTGGCCCCTTTTTTGGTGGTCTTAGAGTATAATGGTTCAGTTAGATAACCAAGGTCCTTGAAGAACACAGAGACCTAAGAAAGGATTACCAACTACAGAAGAAGAATTCAAAGTAACCATTTTCCTAGGGCTTATCCTGTTCTTTTTTTGTATTACTTATCTAATTAAGCAATAAGTAATACCTGTAAACTCAAGGTCACGTCTTTTAAAAATATACGTGAGAGCTTTAAAGTATCTTTAAAGATTTCACTCTAAAATTTTTGGGTAAATTGCAACTCAATTAACATTTGACTTATTGAATTAGTAAGAACAAAAAAAGAAAAATAAAGCCAATTTTTCATCAATTCAGATTCTTAGAGTTTTTTGAAAAGTAAAAAAACAGATTTCTTTATCCCTTGGTAATCTGATTAATTTAATAATAATTAAAGTTGACTTTTAAGCTATAAGTTAAAGCATTAAAGTATCTCTATTTTCAGATGGTGTGATTATATGACTAAAAACCCGAAGAACCTATGTAAAAACTACTACAAGCAATAGTGTAATTTAGTTCAGATTGACAGACAAAAGTTGAATAAACTTCATACATAAATTTAAATGTGTATATATAAACAAAAACTATTTGAAGTTATAATACAATACAAGAACCAATGCATGATTAAACACAGACACACAGATACATCTAGGCATAAGCTCAATAAGAAATTGCCAAAACCTCTGTAAGGAAAATGATAAATCACTGCTGAAAGATTTAGAAGTACAGTTGAACAAATCGAAAAGATATACATTTTTGGACAGGACAGCTTAATATCCTAAAGATGTCAGTTATTTTTGGGGGGCACCTGGGTGGCTTAGTTGATAAAGCAACCGACTTAGGCTCAGGTCATGATTTCAACTTTCGTGGTTTGATCCCTACATCGGGGTGTCTGCTGACAGCTGAGAGCCTGGAGCCTGCTTCAGATTCTGGGTCTCCCTCACTCTCTGCCCCTCCCCTGCTTGTGCTCTGTCTCTCTCTGTCTCTCAAAAATAAACAAACATTAAAAAATATTTTTAAAAAGATGTCATGGACAGCCTGGGTGGCTCCATCAGTTAAGTGTCTGACTTCGGCTCTCGTCATGATCTCATGGTTTGTGAGTTCGAGCCCCACATCAGTTTCTGTGCTGACAGCTTGGAGCCTGGATCCTGCTTCAGATTCTGTGTCTCTGTCTCTCTCTACCCCTTCCTTGCTTACACTTTGTCTCTCTCTCTCTCAAAAGTAAACATTAAGAAAAAAAAAATGTCAGTTGTTTTTAAGTTAATACATGTAATACAATCTCAATAAAAGTGCCATTATTATTTTTCTTTCCTGATACTAGAAAAGTTGTCTATAAAGTTGATCTGGAAAGAAAAAAGTGAAAATAGACATGAAAATCTTAAAAAAAGGAAAAGAGCAATAAGGGGAATCTAATCCTAAGATACATTAAATCATATTACAAAACCTCTATAATTAGAATAGTATATAGCATTATAGCATGAGTAGAAGGAAAAAATAGAGCCAAATACATATGGAAATGTAGTTTAAAATAATCTCACATCAGTAGGGAAAAGGTGAACTCATTTAAATAACTGGTATTGGCATAAATGGATAATAATAGAAGAAAAGAGAAAATCAGTCCCAGTTTCCATCCTACACGCAGAATAAATTCTAAATGTATCAGAGAGTTAAATTAAAGTGCTGAAGTACTAAAGCAAAACATGGTCTGTAGCTTAGCAATAAGAGAAACTTTCCAAACTATAACTCAAGATATAAAAGCATTAAGAGAAAATATTGATAATTTGACAGCAAAAACAACTGAAAGGAACAATCCAAATGACAGCCCTACCTTAGTTTAAAGCTAGGTTCTCTTTTCTGCTTATTATGGATCTTTGATAAGAAATACAATTGCTGAGAAGTCTGTTTTGCTTGCTGTTTGCTATGAGCATTGTGAGACCTTTCCTGAATGTAACCCGCTGTGTAGTAGAATGGGTTGTAAACCTTCCTAAATGTAGTCTGATATGTAATGGAATGAGTGGTTGTACATAAACTAACCGGCGTTTCTCGCTTCTGTAAACCTGCTTGCTTAGCACATTCCTCACCTATCCCCTTCCCCCTTTTTTTCTCTCCCACCACAAGTAACGGACAAAGCCTTCCCGCCAAAGGACAGACAAAGGACGCCCAATCAGAAAACCACAAATGTCCGTACTTTAAAATCGACTAATCAGGGGCGCCTGGGTGGCGCAGTCGGTTAAGCGTCCGACTTCAGCCAGGTCACGATCTCGCGGTCCGTGAGTTCGAGCCCCGCGTCGGGCTCTGGGCTGATGGCTCAGAGCCTGGAGCCTGTTTCCGATTCTGTGTCTCCCTCTCTCTCTGCCCCTCCCCCGTTCATGCTCTGTCTCTCTCTGTCCCAAAAATAAATAAACGTTGAAAAAAAAAAATTTAAAAAAAAAAAAAAATAAAATAAAATCGACTAATCAGGCCCCTCATAATTTGAAACCTCACCTATGCTGTTTGTCCCTGTCTATAAAAACCCTATACCAACTCTGATCGAGGCCTCTTAGCGTCACCGGCAACGAGTGCGCAGAGGTCCAGGTTCGAACCTGCAATAAACACCCCTTGCCGCTTGGCTTTGACTCACGACTCTGGTGGTCTTTTGTGGGAGGTTTAGGAACTTCGGGCATTACATTTGGAGGTCCCACCGAGATCTCCCCCGAGCCCACCAGACTTCTGGTCAATGGGTCGTATCTGATTCCGATCAGTAAGTAAGCCGGCTCTAACGTTCTTCCTTTTCTCTCTGATCTGTGCTTCTTCTCTGGAGAACCGGTTCTGTCTGGAAGCTGGTGTGACCCTGGCGGACGCGCTATAGGGCACCCGGCCGGGGTCAGTTGGAGACCTCCACTGACATCTGGGGGCCTTCTTGGCCCATCTGGGGACCTGCTTGGTCCATCTGGGGGCCTTCTTGGCCCATCTGGGGTTTTTTTTTTAGCCCATCTGGGGGCCTTCTTGGCCCATCAGGATTCTTTTCTGTGGGTTGCTTACGCCCAACGCGCCTGCGAACTAAATACTTTCATTTTCTCTATGAACTTCCAGAGTGCTAAGAAATATCTCTAGGCGTCTAAAAAAGGAAAAACCATCTAGGCATGCCAATTGTTACCGGTATTTTGATGTGATGTATGTCTGTGTGTCTGTCTGTTGAATGGAATGATTGTTGGGAGTCAGGGGCACGCGCCTGACTTACCCTATGTGTAGTCCCACAGCATAAGCTACGGGATTCGAGTGGGCTCTAACCTGATTTCCGCGGTGATCCTCATACGGCTTAAGGCGGTCAAAATTTTTTCGATCCGAGCAGGGGGTTTATACCTGCCCGCCCATGCTAAGAGGCACCTAAGTTCCCGCGAGGGACGCGGACGGGCGAGTACGCGAGTGCTTCTTTGTCTAAATGTATTGTCACCCCTGGGCCCTTGTAATTACCGCCGTCCTAGCCATAACCCTTTCTGTTGGGCTGGCCGAGACGGCACCAGAAAGTTGGAACCGCTGCGAAAGATTCTTGTTAGTTCTTGTTTTTCTTTCATGGGTCGGATGTTTTATTGGAATTAAGTGTTTTCTCGGCTGATCAGAATTAATTATTCCATCCTTTGTTCCTCTCTCCTCCTTCCTCAGCTCCCTGCGGCTTTCCTTCCCGCCCCCTGGCCAGCGGCGCCCCCCTCCTCCTCTCCTCGTCCTCAGAATCATAATATGGGCCAAACGCAGAGCACCCCTCTCTCCCTCCTTCTCGCCAACTTCAGGGACGTAAAAGCTAGAGGACACAGCTTAAGCCTAGACATTCACAAAAGGAAGTTAATTACCTATTGCCGCTCTGAATGGCCCACCTTTGGGGTTAACTGGCCTACAGAGGGAACCTTCTGCCTCCCTGTGGTCCTTAAAGTAAAATCAAAAATTTTCCTACCAGGGAAAGAAGGTCACTCGGATCAGATTCCCTATATTCTGGTGTGGCAAGATTTAGTAGAAAACCCTCCTCCTTGGATGGCCTCTTCCTTAATAGCAGAGTCATGCCAAATCCTAGCGGCTAAACCTATCAGCCCTCCCAAGCCGCCAACTCCAGCTGCACCCCCTGTTCTCCCCGACAGCCAAGATTTACCTTTCCTTGACCCTCCCCCTTACCAGGTTCCTCCTCGCACTCCGCAAGCTGCCCCTATCCCTGCTGCGCCGGCAGAGCCTCCCGTAGCCCAGCCCATAGGAGAACTGGAGAATAGGGAGGCTCAACCCGCGCCCATGCCTAATGGGGGCGAAGTCCAAGGGCCGGCCGGACATACCCGTAGGCGGGCCCCACGTGAGCCAGGACTCCGCCTTCCTGACTCCACCGTAGCTTTACCCTTACGGGAAATAGGGCCTCCCGATGATACGGGGAATCCCCGACTCCAATACTGGCCCTTCTCTACTAGTGACCTATATAACTGGAAAACCCAGAATGCCCGATTTTCTGACAACCCTAAAGATTTAATAAGTCTCTTAGACAGCGTTATGTTTACTCACCAACCCACCTGGGATGATTGTCAGCAGCTCCTCCGAATCCTGTTCACTACCGAGGAGCGAGAAAGAATTCAATTGGAAGCAAGAAAGCTGGTTCCTGGGGATGACGGCCAACCCACTGCTAACCTTGATCTCATTAACGCAGCTTTTCCCTTGACCCGACCCCCACAGGATGGCTGGGACTACAACACGGCAGAAGGTAGGGGACGGCTGCGCATTTATTGCCAGACTCTAATGGCGGGTCTCCGGGCTGCTGCACGCAAGCCCACTAATTTGGCAAAAGTGTATTCAATAATACAAGGTAAGACAGAGAGCCCTGCCGCTTATTTAGAAAGATTAATGGAAACCTTCAGACAGTATACCCCCATGAACCCCGAGGCCCCCGAAAATCAAGCTGCTGTTGTAATGGCCTTTGTAAATCAAGCAGCCACTGATATTAAAAAGAAACTCCAGAAGCTAGAGGACCTGGAGGGAAAACAGATTCAGGACTTACTCCGCATTGCCCAGCGTGTCTATAATAATAGAGAGACTCCAGAGGACAGGCAACTTAAAGCCACCGAGAAAATGACCAAAGTCCTGGCTACTGTTGTCCAAAAGCCCCTGGATAAACACAAGCCCCTAGATAAGGACCAATGCGCCTATTGCAAAGAAAAAGGCCACTGGGCCCGAGAATGCCCTAAAAAGAAAAAGCCACATTATGGTCAAAAACCGTGGCAGCCAAAAACTACACCCGCCCTCTTCACTCAAGATGCAGAATAGGGGGAACGGGGTTCGGATCCCCTCCCCGAACCTAGGGTAACGCTACAAGTGGAGGGGAACCCAGTTCAATTCTTAGTCGACACAGGGGCACAACATTCGGTCTTGATCAGACCCCATGGAAAAATCTCTGAAAAATCTTCCTGGGTCCAAGGGGCTACTGGAATAAGAAAATATCCCTGGACCACCCAGAGAACTGTGGACCTAGGAAATGGAAAGGTCACCCATTCCTTCCTAGTCATCCCTGACAGCCCGTGCCCCTTATTAGGAAGAGACTTACTCACTAAAATGGGGGCCCAGATTCATTTTACGCCAGGGGGCCCCCAAGTGACTGGCCCGCACAACCAACCCATTACCATACTTACTCTAAGATTAGAAGATGAATATCGACTCCATCAAGGGCCACCCTCACAAAGTCAAAACATAGAGCCCTGGCTCCAGCAGTTTCCAGAAGCATGGGATGAAACCAGGGGTATGGGGTTGGCTAAACATCGCCCAGCTCTATTCATAGAGCTGAAGCCGGGGGCAGATCCAGTTCGGGTCTGACAATACCCGATGTCAATGGAGGCCAAAAAGGGCATCACACCACATATCCGTCGCCTCCTAGACTTAGGCATCTTGCGTCCCTGCCATTCAGCCTGGAACACCCCCCTGCTGCCCGTACGAAAACCTAACAGTGCAGACTACCGTCCGGTACAAGACCTGAGAGAAGTTAACCGCCGAGTCATGGACATACACCCAACAGTACCCAACCCCTATACCCTCCTAAGTGCCCTCAGCCCAGAAAAACAATGGTATATGGTCCTTGATTTAAAAGATGCTTTTTTCAGCCTGCCTCTGGCCCCCAAAAGCCAGGAGCTCTTCGCCTTCGAGTGGTCCGACCCTGAGAGAGGCATAAATGGGCAACTCACCTGGACCCGGCTCCCCCAAGGATTTAAAAACTCACCCACCTTGTTCGATGAGGCACTCCACGAGGATCTGGGTGAGTACCGGAATCAAAACCCCGAAGTAACTCTCTTGCAGTACGTTGACGATCTTTTAATCGCCGCTGAGACTGCCGAAGCTTGCTTGCAAGGCACCAAAAATCTCCTCCGGACACTTGGTGCCCTGGGGTACCGGGCTTCAGCAAAGAAAGCCCAAATTTGCAGATCCGAGGTAACCTACTTGGGGTATCTGTTAAGGGAAGGCCAACGATGGCTCACTGATGCACGGAAGGAAACCGTTCTCCGCATCCCCCGACCCACGACCCGAAGGCAGGTAAGAGAGTTCCTGGGATCGGCCGGGTTCTGCCGCTTGTGGATACCTCGGTTCGCCGAGATGGCTAAGCCTCTTTACTTGGTCACCCGAGAACAGGCGCCCTTTGAGTGGACAGAGGAAACTGAGCAGGCTTTCCAGCAAATTAAACTCGCCCTGTTGTCGGCACCAGCCTTAGGGCTCCCCGATGTCTCCAAACCCTTTCATCTCTTCGTAGATGAAAATAAAGGGGTAGCCAAAGCAGTGCTGACGCAACTCCTTGGCCCATGGCCCAGGCCCGTTGCCTATCTTTCAAAAAGACTGGACCCAGTAGCGGCTGGCTGGCCCCCTTGCCTCCGTATGATCGCTGCTACAGCTCTAATGGTAAAGGATGCTGATAAGTTAACTATGGGACAAGAGTTACATATCACAACCCCTCATGCCATCGAGGGAGTCCTCAAACAACCTCCTGACCGATGGATTAGTAACGCCCGACTGGTTCACTACCAGGGACTATTATTAAATCCCCTCAGAATCATTTATGCTCCCACCCGAACACTAAACCCTGCCTCCCTGTTACCAGACCCAGACTTGGATACCCCTCTCCATGACTGCGCTGAGATATTGGCACAGGTTCATGGAGTTCGGGAAGATTTACAGGATCATCCGCTGCCAGACGCCGAAGTTACCTGGTTCACTGACGGCAGCAGCTTTATACATCAGGGTCAAAGGTACGCGGGGGCAGCAGTCACAAGTGAAACTGAGACTGTTTGGGCAGAGCCTTTGCCAGCTGGCACCTCTGCCCAACGAGCTGAACTTGTGGCCTTAACCAAGGCACTGACTTTGGGAAAAGACAAGAGACTAAACGTGTACACCGATAGCAGATATGCTTTTGCTACGGCCCACATACATGGAGCTATATACAGAGAGAGGGGACTGTTAACTGCAGAGGGGAAAACCATCAAAAACAAAGAAGAAATATTGGCTCTTTTAAAGGCACTCTGGCTGCCTAAACGACTAGCCATCATACATTGTCCGGGCCACCAAAAACCGATCACACCGGTGGCCAGAGGAAATAATCTGGCTGACCAGGTGGCCCGAGAGGTGGCCTTACAGGTGGACTGTGCTTTAATGACCACCCTACCAGACCCCGGTCCAGCTAGTTTACCAGAAAGTCCCACCTACACTAAAAAAGACCTAGACTGGATCCAAAAATTGCCTATGACTCAGTGCCTTAACGGATGGTGGAGAGCAGTGGACTGCAGCATAATCCTCCCAGAGGAAATGGGAAATAAAGTCTTATCCAAAATGCACCAGGCCACTCATATGGGCACGAGAAAAATGCAAGACTTAATAAGACATGCTAGGATCACCATTAAAAACTCTAGGACAAAAATTGAACAGATAGTTACTAGCTGTAAAGCTTGTCAACTAACCAACGCCACCAACCACAGGAAAAACCCTGGCTCCAGAACTCGCGGAACCAGGCCGGGAGCCTATTGGGAAGTAGACTTCACCGAGGTAAAGCCTGGAAAATATGGATACAAATATTTGCTAGTGTTTATAGATACCTTTTCAGGATGGACAGAAGCCTTCCCCACCAAGCGTGAGACTGCACAGGTAGTAGCAAAGAAAATGTTGGAAGACATCATGCCCAGGTACGGATTCCCTACCCTAATAGGATCAGACAACGGACCAGCATTCATTTCAAAGGTAATACAAGGGATAGCGCAGTTTATTGGGGCCGATTGGAAACTACATTGTGCATATAGACCCCAAAGTTCAGGACAGGTAGAAAGAATGAATAGAACCCTAAAAGAGACCCTAACCAAATTGACCATGGAGACTGGCGCTAACTGGGTAGTCTTACTCCCCTACGCTCTGTTCAGGGTGCGGAACTCCCCTTATAAACTTGGATTAACCCCCTTTGAAATCATGTATGGAGTGCCCCCCCCTATAATTCCCAACCTACAGTCTAATGTGTTAACTGAATTTGATGATCATGAACTTCTTATTTCCCTGAGGGAACTCCAGCACATCCACCAGGAAGTTTGGCCCAGATTGAGAGCCATTTATGAGAACGGGCCCCCTCCTGAGCCGCATCACTACCGACCCGGAGATTGGGTATACGTGCGGAGACACCAGCAAGAGACCCTCCAACCACGGTGGAAGGGACCCTACATTGTGATCCTAACCACACCCACTGCTCTCAAAGTCGACGGGATTGCTACCTGGATCCATTACATCCACGCCCAACCAGCTGATCCCTTTGCGGTTCGAGAAGACTTCGTGCCGGAAGCCAACACCGCCTGGACGGTTGACCAGAGTAAGACCCATCCTTTAAAATTGACTCTGCGTCGAAAACCTGACCCCGAAAACCAGCTAAGACCAAAGGCCTGGGTGTCCCATACCAAGACTGTTGCAGCAGCTCCGGACCCACAATGATCAGAGGAACACTCATAAGCGTGCTCCTGCTCACCTCCTACGGACTGATAAGTATTGCGAGCAACCCCCATATACCCTATACTTTAACTTGGGAGATTTCTAATTTAGAAACTCAGGAAGTCTATAATACTACCACAATAGACGATACTCCCCTAAATGCCTGGTGGCCTGATCTATATTTTAACCTAGAGGACGTAGCCGTAACCATGGGGGTACTTCCCCCCAACGGAAGCCGCCAGCGTCCTAATCCGTCATGGACCGGAACCCCAGAAAATGAAAAAAAGCGCATAAGATCTGGTGGGTTTTATGCATGTCCCGGGTTCAGAACAGGAGCAATGAAAAACACCTGTGGAGGAGTCGAATCCCTCTACTGTAAGGCTTGGAGTTGTGTCACTATCAATGATGGAAGCTGGAAATGGGAGGTAAAACCCCATTATATTGACATGAAATTTGCCAGCCCCTGTCCCAAGCAGATCCGCGCCTGTAACCTTATTCGTATCAAATTCCTAGAGGACGGAAAAAAGGATACGAGATGGATTACGGGGCTAAATTGGGGAATTCACCTGTATCGGGGACCGCCTTACTTTGCAACTGTTATTCAGATAAAGCTAAAGGTACAACCCAAGGTTCCACCAGTGTTAGTAGGACCGAATCCAGTAATAGGGGCCACAAGTGAGCCTACTACTACTCCAGGGCCCACTAGTAAGCCTACTGACACCACGGGCAAGGGTATTAGTTCTTCGACCACTCAGGTGACCCCGAAAAAACCCCAAAAAATTCAAATCCCATTCAAAGATGACCCCTTATGGGTAATGATAAATACCACTTATAAGGCCTTAAACCATACTAAACCCAATGAAACAGAAGCTTGTTGGCTGTGTTATTCCACAAAACCTCCATTTTACGAGTCAGTAGCAATAGTAGGAAATTATAGCACTGCAAACAACTCAGACGCTTGCAGTTGGGGACAGAGAAAACCCGGCCTCACACTACCAGTACTTACGGGAAATGGGACATGCATAGGAACAGTGCCAACAAAGTATAGCCACTTATGCATAAGTAACAGGAATATATTCACTACTTCAGAAAACTGGATTATTCCACCAAATAACTCATGGTGGCTTTGTTCTCATGCGGGATTAACCCCTTGCCTCTATAAGAACATGTTCAATCAGTCGGAATTCTGTGTAATGGTAATTGTGTTCCCAAAAATCATATACCACACAGCTGAGTATGTAGACCAGATGTGGATAGCACCCAAAAGAGTGACTAAAAGAGAACTCATTACTGCAGGGGCTCTAACTCTGGCAACCATATTTGGACTCGGGGCCATCGGAACCGGGACAGGGATCTCGGCCTTAACTATACAAAACAAGGGATTTAGTATACTAAGAGAAGCGGTTGACAAAGATATAGAAAGAATAGAAACTGCCATCACTTCGCTTGAAAAGTCCCTAACCTCCCTCTCGGAAGTAGTTTTACAAAACAGGAGAGGATTAGACCTGCTGTTCCTACAGCAAGGTGGTCTCTGTGCAGCACTAGGAGAAGAATGTTGTTTCTATGCTGACCACACAGGAATAGTAAGAGATTCTATGGCCAAGGTCCGAGAAGGGCTAAATAAACGAAAAAAGGAAAGAGAACAAGAGGCTGGATGGTTTGAATCCTGGTTCAGTGCGTCCCCATGGTTAACTACCCTGCTCTCCGCCTTACTCGGGCCTCTGGCCATCCTACTTCTCGCTCTCACATTCGGCCCCTGCATCATAAACAAAATTATTAATTTTGTCCAAGACAGGTTCAATGCTGTACAATTAATGGTCTTACGAACTCAGTACCAACCGCTCGAGACATTACAAATAGAAAACTGAAGATCCAAGATTGGCTCTTTAGGCACAAGAAAAAGGGGGGAATGAAAGGAACAGCGTTGACAGCCCTACCTTAGTTTAAAGCTAGGTTCTCTTTTCTGCTTATTATGGATCTTTGATAAGAAATACAATTGCTGAGAAGTCTGTTTTGCTTGCTGTTTGCTATGAGCATTGTGAGACCTTTCCTGAATGTAACCCGCTGTGTAGTAGAATGGGTTGTAAACCTTCCTAAATGTAGTCTGATATGTAATGGAATGAGTGGTTGTACATAAACTAACCGGCGTTTCTCGCTTCTGTAAACCTGCTTGCTTAGCACATTCCTCACCTATCCCCTTCCCCCTTTTTTTCTCTCCCACCACAAGTAACGGACAAAGCCTTCCCGCCAAAGGACAGACAAAGGACGCCCAATCAGAAAACCACAAATGTCCGTACTTTAAAATCGACTAATCAGGCCCCTCATAATTTGAAACCTCACCTATGCTGTTTGTCCCTGTCTATAAAAACCCTATACCAACTCTGATCGAGGCCTCTTAGCGTCACCGGCAACGAGTGCGCAGAGGTCCAGGTTCGAACCTGCAATAAACACCCCTTGCCGCTTGGCTTTGACTCACGACTCTGGTGGTCTTTTGTGGGAGGTTTAGGAACTTCGGGCATTACACAACAACAACAACAACAAACTTTTCCATGCATGAAAAAAAAAAAAAAACAACAACAAAGACTACATACCATGAGCAAAGAACAAATGGGAAAATGGGGAAAATATCTGCAATTTATATTAGAGGCAAAGGTTAATAATATTCAGTATATAAAGAGCTTATAAATGTAGAGAAGAAAAACATTCTATAAGTCCTATAGAGAAATGGACAAGAGATTTAAGTGGACAGATAATAGAAAAATGTAAATAACCCTTATTTGCAAAGATTCTCAAATCATTGACAGTAAAAGAAATGTGATTTAAAGCTATCTTGAAATTCCCTTTCCCATTTATGAGATTGGCCAAAATATAAAATTTTGACAACATCATCTCCTGGGTGGATGAGGCACTCACAAACATGGCTGATAGAAACCCAGAACTGTACGATTTCGAGTGGAGGACAAGTTGGCAATGTCCATTAGTTGGCAGAAAATCTTTAATTTTAGGAACCCAGTTTTAATAAACCACAGGGGAATAAGGTGGGAAACAAGAAGACATTTGCACAAGGCAATTTATTATAGTAAAAAACTGGAAAAACCCCAAATAGCTGTTATTAGGGGACTGGTTGAATGCTATATTACATCCACTCAATGAGATACTATTCTATGAAGTGGTAAAGAGAAATGGGAAGGGTCATTATATACTACTATGAAGTCTTATAACTGGAATTAATAAAGAGAGAGACTTGAGAGACCTAGCCACTTATTATAATGTATAGATCTTATTCATGAGTTGGCAAAACTTCTCTTAAGATCCAGATTAGTAAATATTTTAGGCTTTGTGAGTCATACAGTCTCTGTCACAACTATTCAACTCTGCCTTTGTAATGCAAAAATAGCCATAGACAATATGCAAACAAATGGGTTCGATGTGGCCGTGTTCCAATAAAACTCTACTTAGAAACATGAGCAACAACTGGATTCAGACCTCAGGCTATAGTTTGCTGATATGTGAAAACTATTAAAAGAAATACATGAGACAAATTGAACACTAACTGGGTGGAAGAATAGGGACAGGACAACGAGAGTAACCTCTTCTATTTGGAAAGGAGAACAAGGGGAGGCACAGAGCAGTTACTGGCGTATAGAAATTCTGAAATCCTATTGAACAAGATCTCCCTGCTCTGGAATGGGGACTGTTCCAAGTTTACATGCTAGCTTTTGTTCCTTTGAGTAGATTTCCAGTTTGCTGTATTTTCTATTAACTCTACCTCTGGGGGTTCATATCTTTTCCATTATTGTTCTTGGTGACATCTGAAAATACTCTCCTTGTGAGAGTGCCTCAGCCTGTGCTGGGTTGTGTATTGTTGACTTAGCACCTAAACTCCTGTCTAAGGTTGGGAACTACATTTCTCAGAATCCTCTTCTCTGTACAGTTATGGGACAGAGTTGACCAGTGAGATGAACTTTTATTACATTTGGAAAGAAGATGAGAGCTGAGGACATAACTCTGTGAAAACTATGATGGTCAGACATGATGTGTAGCAGAGGTACCTGGTGGGCTGCCTGTTCTCTCTTTCTGCTTCAGCTCATCTTCTTGGTTGCTGGCCATGCTGACCAACAGCTGCCTCAACCCACAAAACCTTGGCTATAGGCCCACAGAAGCTTACATAGAACTCTCCACAAACTCTTCCTTTGCCAGGTCAGGCCTCTCTGGCAGTGAGATTCACAGTCCTTGTATTTTCCTGCAAGATCCAACTTGTCTCTGTGCCAGGGCTTCAGATGAAAGTCATTAATAACTATTTCTCTGATCTTTCAACTCCTACTGCCAAGACCTCCACTTTCCTAGCTCCATCTACATTTAGATAAACTGTAATTCACATATTACATCATTTCTTGTAATACTTACACTCACTCTGGTTTCCTGACTTAGCCTCAGTTGATAGAACTGCCCATTAAAAGTTAAAAATTAAGAGTCATTTTATGTCTAAGATGGTCATTCTTTTTAGTCCTCCCCAATGTAGAAGAAGATATTTGAACTAATAATAAAATCTATTTTATTTCACCGCTTCTCAAAAAGAATTTGGTATCAGTTAGTTTTATGCCTGTTTTTCAACTATATTTTAACTGACCAATTGGATTCTAAACGTCATGATGCCAGATACTACCTTTTGCCAATTAAAAAAAAAAATCCTGCTCCGGGGGTGCCTGGATTACTTAGTCATTTAAGCATCTGACTCCTGATTTTGGCTCAGTTCATGATCTCGTGGTTCATAAGTTCAAGGCCCACATTGGGCTCTGTGCTGATAGTGTGGAGCCTGCTAGGGTTCAATCTCTCTCTGTCTCCCTGTCTCTCTACCCCTGTCCCATTCACACTGTCTCTCTCTCTCTCTCTCAAAAAATAAATAAAACATTTAAAAAAATCCTCAGAATTAAACATGGGTTAAATTGAAAAAATATATATCTTTTGAAAAACATCATTCATTCAAGGAATTCCATTATAAAAAATTCCTGCCTTGTGATTAATCTAAAATGTTATCATTAAATTTTTTTTCCTGAAAGATATTTGTCTGCTGAATATGGCATGACATCTAGTTTTTCATAAATTTTCTAGTAATATTTGGGAAAGAACAAAAAATAATTCAAAATATGTAATTGCCTGAATATTTATAATCATTTTTTATCCTCCAAGCTTAAATTACAACTGTACAAATTCTTGGCTATTGTACTATCATTTGTGGATTTGCTTAAAAGAAAGCCCTTTAGTGTTTAGTCAGACAGTAGACGGATTTCAGTAGGTAACATTATTTATGACAGACTCAGTAGCTGAACGGTATTCATTTTTTTAAATCTAGTAAAACATTTTTTTGTACTTATTTATCATTTTTGCAAAAGGTGACACATTAATTTGTGATGGGCTTTTAATTATACAGTTTTTGTAAAATTACTCCTTTTCTCAAAAAGGAAATTTTAAAATAGCCAGGGCAAGCCATGAAAATAAGCCTGTGCCATGCACCCCAATGTTTATAGCAGCGCTATCAACAATAGCCAAAGAATGGAAAGAGCCCAAATGTTGTCCATTGAGTGATGAATGGATAAAGAAGATGTGGAAGATAAACACACACACACACACACACACACACACACACACACACACACACAGTGGGATATTAACTCGACATTCAAAACGAATAAAATCTTGCCATTTGCAACAACATGGATGGAACTAGAGTGTATTATTATGCTAAGTTAAATTAGTCAGAGAAAGACAAATACCATATGACCACTCATATGTGGAATTTAAGATACAAAACAGATGAACATAGGAAATGGAAGCAAAAATAATATAAAAAGAGGGAGGGAGACAAACCAAAGGAGACTCTTAAATATAGAGAACAAACTGAGGATTGCTGGAGGGGTTTTGGGTGGGGCATGGGCTAAATGGGCAAGGGGCATTAAGGAGGACACTTGTTGGGATGAGCACTGGGTGTTATATGTAGGGGATGAATCACTGGATTCTACTCCTGAAATCATTATTTCACTATATGCTAACTAACTTGGATGTAAATTAAAACAATTAATTAATTTAAAAAAAACCTGTGCCAAAGTCCAAGGTCAAAGCAGTGTGATTGAGTGAGGTAGATTTAATTATAATCCCAAAGATTCCTTTGTTCCAGTAAGATAATCTATTTATTCTTTTGCCACGCCTTTGTTTTAGATAGTATGTGCTTCTTGTCTCCTTGACTTTGTATTTGGCTATGTAACTTTCTTTAACCTATGGGAAGTTAGCAAATATGGTGAAAGCAGAGCATTGAAATGTGCTTGCTAGGTTGGGCAGGTTCTCTGTGCTTCTGTATCATGAAAGAGCATACCCTGCACAGTACTGTTCCTCTAGCATGGCTCCCAGACTAAGACACAGGAGACAGAGCTCCCCAGCCCAGCTACAGGCACATGAGCCCAAAATATATGTTATGAAGGTTATATTTATAAGAATAGGAAGAGAAAACGTTTTATGTAATGGTTTTTAGGTTGATGTATAATATTTACATATTTAGACATATGTTATACGGGCCTCCATTTTTTTTTGTTTTTTAAATCTTGCCCTGGACTTTGCAAAGGTTAAAGGCTGGTCTACAGTCAGATAAAATTCCATTTCAGTAGTAACACTTCTATTTGTAGTCTTCACGTGTATTCTCTGAATTTATGTGTGTGTGTGTGTGTATGTGTGTGTGAGCATGTGTGTGCTATGACTATATGGGGCCCTCTAAAGTGCAGGGCCAGAGGAGGCCCTGGACTGTTTGTGGGGAGGTGAGGAAAATAGTAAGATTATTCACAACATTAATGCCCATTTTGAAAGCATTTAATGGTGGGCCTTTTAGTTGTGGCTTTGAAGGTTTTTAGCATGTCCGAAGGAATTGGCCAGAACCATCACTTACATCTTTGAGTTTCAGAAAAAGTATGGCAAGTGCTTATAGAATGAATGTTTATGTTCCCCCAAATTCATATGTGGAAACCTAATCCCTGACATGATGATGTTTGAAGTGGGGCTCTTGGGAGGTGATTAGATTACTAAGGTGGAGCCCTCAAAAGAAGCCCCCCACTCTTTCTGACCTGTGGGAGGGCTATCTGTGAACCAGGGAGCAGGTTCTCACTAGACATTGGATCTGCTATTGCCTTGATCTTGTACTTCTCAGCCTTGAGAACTAGAAGAAATAAATGACTGTTGTTTATAAACCACCCAGTCTATGGTACTTTGTTATAGCAGCCCTAGTGGACTAAGACATCCCCTTTCCTTTCCATACCTAGCAGCCACTCCTAGGAGGTGTCCCACTGCATGCCACTCTTTGCCCTGTTGTGGCTTCTGTTACCCTTCAATATTGTGACCAATGTCTATTTAAATTTAAATTTGATTACTGAGTAAAAATTCTAGAACACAAGACCTAACAAAATGCTTTGTTCTAGGCCTTGAAGTCCTATGGATTTTTTTTTTTTTTAGTTCATTCTATGTAAACAACAACAACAATAACAAAACCCAAAAAACCAAAACATCTCCTTTGCATAAGAATACCCCAGAGTACAGGGGCGCCTGGGTGGCGCAGTCGGTTAAGCGTCCGACTTCAGCCAGGTCACGATCTCGCGGTCTGTGAGTTCGAGCCCCGCGTCGGGCTCTGGGCTGATGGCTCAGAGCCTGGAGCCTGTTTCCGATTCTGTGTCTCCCTCTCTCTCTGCCCCTCCCCCGTTCATGCTCTGTCTCTCTCTGTCCCAAAAATAAATAAACGTTGAAAAAAAAAATTAAAAAAAAAAAAAAAAAAAGAATACCCCAGAGTACAGACAATGCACATTTTCTCTCTTGGCCTAGAAATATTCTTAATAGTTAATTCTGATTCTTTCTAATAGTTTCAATGGAGCCGTAACCCACTTAGCTGGATTTTAAGCATCACCTACATTTCTAGGTACATTTATAATGTTAAGGATATTCCCGGAACATACACCAAAGGAAAAAAAGTGGGGTGGGGGGGGGAGGGAATGCTTTCGCATTGTAGGATGATGACATATGCTTGTGCTTAATCAAATTCCCAGCTAATCACAAATACCAAAGTCATTGAAGAAATCAATTGCTTTTGCATACTGAAGCTCTGATTTAAATTTTCAAGCCTCCATAATTTTAAAATCAATAAACATTTATTATTGTTTCTACTTGTACCTCTGAATAAATCACTGTATAATTTTACCTCTTAATTCTCAAAGGTATAATATAAAAATATTGATTTTAATAGTTTTTTTGTGCTTCTAAAAGGATGTGTAATTTATTCAGAAACAGCCTATTGGCATGATGCCTAAGGCAATGGATATTATTGTTACAAATAATGTATGAAAACCTTTTATTTTAAAAATCTTTTATAGAAATACAGAAGTCTTACAGAAATGTGCACACAAATGATAAGTTTTCAATTTGATGGATTTTCACAAGGTGAACACACCTATATAAACTCTAGATTAAAAACTAATAGAATACACCAGCAACCCAGAAACTTCCCCTTTTCCCCTCCTAGTCACTATTCCCTGAAAAGATAACTGCAGTCTGATTTCTAACACCATTGATTAATTTGGCCTGATATTGGACTTTATATAAGTTGAATCCTACAATGAGAAAAAATTTTGTGCCTGCTCTAAAAACAAAACAAAACAAAACCCAAATCCTCTCAGCATTGTGCTCATGCACTTCACCCATGTTTTGGATTTAGCAATGATTTGTTTATTGCTGTATAATATACCTTTGTATGAATGTGCCACAATAACTTTATCCATTTTCTGTTGATATATATTTGTTTCCAGGTTTTAGCTCTTATGAGTAGTGGGATTATGAATAGTCTTGTACATGTCCTTTGATGAACACACAAATGCAGGCATAGTCATGAATTGCTGCTAGGTCAAAGAGCTTGCATGCCTGTGTACGACTTTAGTTGGTACCATCAAATTATTTTCTAAAGTGGTTGTATCAGTTTACTGCTATCACGTACTCCTAGTAGCAGTGCATTCTTGTTTACTTCCTCAACTGCTTTCTCCATCTTTTTAATTTTAGCCATTTTGGTGGATATGCAGTGGTGGCTTTTTGTGCTTTTAGTATATATCATTTCTTTGATGATTAATGATGTACATATTATCATACATTTATTTATTGGCCCTGCATATCCCTTTCTCTGAAGTACCTGGCCAAGTCTTCTGCCCAATTTTCTGTTAAGACATTTATCTGTATTTAAAAAAAAAAAACAACTTGATTTGCAAAAGTTTTTTTTTCAATGTCTGGGTTTGAGTCTTTTTAAAAATTATTATTATTTTTTTAATTGCTGTGGGGGAGAGGCAGAGGGATAGAGAGAGAATCTTAAGCAGGCTCCGTACTCAGCACAAATCCTACGCCCCTGAGATCATGACCTGAGCTGAAATCAAGAGTTGGCACTTAACCAAGTGACCCACCCAGGTTCCCCAATGGGTTGGAGTCTTTTATGTTTATTACAGTTTTTTCTCTCACTCTATGGCTTACCTTTTCCCTTTCTTTTTTTTTTAATTTTATTTATTTATTTTGAGAAAAAAAGAGAGCGAGTTTGAAAGGGGCAGAAAGAGAGGGAGAGAGAGAATCCTAAGCAGACTTTTTAGAAATAAGTTTCTTACTTAGTACAGTAAAATAATACAGATAAATGTCAATAATGTCTTGTATTTCTATCTTTCTTAAATAGTTTTTATTAATTTATATATTTCTTTATGTATAAATACTCCCTGAAATGGTGCTTGTGCAGGAACAGGGAAGCTGATCTTGAGTAGCTTCATATCTGAGAAGGAAGATTATGAGAATAAATAAATAATTACACAAATATGGAATGAAATAAAAGTTGTAAGATAAGGAAACATGGCGTATAAAACACATTTTATCTTCTTTTAGGTGGGTAGCAGGGAAGGTTACATGGAAAAGAGGGCATTTAACCAAACCTGGCTGTATGGGTGGAATCTGGACATGATGAGATAGATTGAAGGCATTTCCTTGAGCAAGCACAGAATAAACAAATGGCCAGAATTGAAAAGATGTGGTAAATGTGTAAGGACAGTGGTAATTTAATCAGATAGTTTACATGAACTGTGACTAAAAAATTACTGACCTTGACTATTATAAAGGAAACAACAGAAAACATAAATCTAAATGCCTGCCATTTCATATGAAATAGTTGTATTGAATTGCACTTTTCCAGTTGTATTAACAGAATCCAAATCTAGCCAGTTTAAGCCCAAAGAGAAATAGGGTGACTGGGTATTTCATGGAATCTAAGGGGGACATGAGCAGGTAGGCTTTGGGAACCAGTGGGGGCTAAGTGTGCCACTCCATAGTGACCCAGGTAATCCTCTCAGTTCCTATTTATCAGTTCTGCTTCTCAAGCATATCTGGTTCATTCTGCTGTCTTGCTGTTGAATGGTGTCTTAGTCTGGCCGTTTGGGCTGCTACAACAAGTACAGACCTGGTGGCTTATAAACAAGAGAAATTTATTTTTCACAATTCTAAAGGCTGGAATTCCAAGGTAAGTGCACCACCATGGTCAGGTTTTGATGAGAACCCTTTTATGGTTTCAGACTGCTAACTTCTCATTGTATTCTCACATGGCAGAAAGAGAGCAAGAGAGTTATCTGGGCTCCTTTTATATGATGATTAATCCCCTTCATGAGAGCTCCACCATCATGGCCTAATCACCTCCCAAAGGCTCATCACTTAGTATGATCACATTGGGGGTTAGAATTTCAATGTATGAATATTAGGGAAACATGAACATTCAGTCTGAAACAAATGACTTCCCTGCTTCCCAGGCCAGATATTAGAAAATAACTTCTAAGGGCTCTTAAGTAGATTTTCTCCATTCAAGAGATCAGACAGATGTACCTGGAATCTCAAATGCCTGGAGGAAGGGGCTCATCAGCTTTGTTTGGGTCAAGTGCCCATTCTTAGTTCAATCAATTATGACAGAAGAGAGGATAGGAGATACGTGGTAGAAAACATCATATTTGCTGTGATTACTTAGAGCCTTCCCATTATAGCCAAAAGGATATTTGAGGCTGGGGAGGGGGTTTTTAGAAAAGGGGAAAGTTAATCAATTCAGGAGGTGTCACTTTAGAAGACTGTGGTGATATCTAACTTGAGGATATATTATTGAGGTAATAATTGAGCATCTTAAACAAGCTAGGTCCTTGTTTTATTTTGTTTTTTAACTTTTTATTTTGAAATGATTATAGATATATAGAAGAATTGTATAGATAGAACACAGAATTCCTGAATATAGTTCATCGAGCTTCCCCTAATACTAATATCTTATATAACTATGGCGCATTTAATGAAATTAAGAGTTAACATTGTACACTCTTGTCTAAATTGTAGACTTTACCCTGATTATACCGGTGTTTCCACTAGTGACCTTTTTCCATTCTAGGCTTTGATCCAGGATACTACCCATTGCATTTAGTCATCATGTTGCCATGGTCTTCTCCTATCAATGACAGTTTCTCAGTCTTCCCTTGTTCTTTGTTATCTTGACTGTTTTGAAGAGTACTGGTAAAGTATTTGTAGAATGTCCATCAGTTTGGGTCTATCTGATGTTTTCTCATGATTAGACTGGGGTTATGGGTGGAGAGAATACCACAGAGGTGATATGTTCTTTCTTCATATCATGGTCATGTTATCCGGGGAAGAAGAGAGCAACATGACTTATGACTAGGGGTGTAAACCTTCATCACTTGGTTAAGGTGGTGTCTGCTAGTTTTCTTCACTGAAGAGTTACTATACATTTGAAAGCAAATGTTAAAACCACCACAGTAAGGAATGAATATTTCAGGGGCAATACTTTGACAGGAAGGAAATACTTTCTCACTCCATAAAGGTTCATCTATTTGAGCATTAAGCTATGGGTCTTGCTTGTAGCAGTTGTTTCTGTGTCTAATGGTGATGTTCTTTTCCCTTAATCTTTTTGTATTTATCCTTTGGAATGATTTCATAAAAAATGTTTATTTCTTCTTCCCAGTTTATTAATGGTTTCAGTCATTTGTGTGGATCGGAGTGGGCACATGGATATTTATATTTTGGATCATAATCCAATACTAACTTTATTTATTGAGCTGTTCAAATTGTTCCAGCTTTGGCTATTTCAAACTCTTCCAAATAGGATTTTATTCCTTTTTCCATGTACCCATTTTTTTCTTTTTTTTTTTTTCCCCCCTTAAGGCACTTTCTTTTACATCTTTATTAGATGGTCAGATTTGTCAGCATTTTTCTTGTTGCAGTTCTGGAATCTTTCATTTTCCCCAGGAAATCATAGTTCCTTCTATTGGGGAATGGTATTTAGAAACTCAGATGTAGACCTTAGGTGTGCTGACAGCTACTGGAGTGTTACTGCTTCTAGGTCCTCTCTGCTCACAGAGCTAGGAAATCTCCGTATGTATATTAAACTGTGTATACACAGACATCTATAATTACTCCTGTGTCTATCTTCAAACATTTAAAAATAAAAATGTGTTGATACTGATATCTTTGACTCTGATCCAGTACCACAGGATTTGTTTTAGCCTTACCCTCTTATTCATTTGTAATTTTATTCTCCAACAGTGAGGAAACTCATGCCAGGTGCTTTTTTTGTGATATCATAATAAGTTGTTGCAGCTATGCTTTGGAGATTATCTCCATTTTACTGATGAAGAAACACTTAACTTAATATGCTTAAGTGATTGTCTGCAGGCCCAAAGAAAGTAAATGGTGGAGCCAGTGGATTCAAAGTTATTTAAATGTCATGATTACTCACTGACTTATGGTTAAGGATATATGCTTACTATGATAAAACTCTCCTTGCTCAAAGTATTTTTAGAGCTGGTCTTTTAAAATAACAGCCTTATTGAGATATAATTCACATCCTATAAAATTCACCCATTTAATCCCTACAATTAATTGCTTTTTAGCATATTCACGGAGTTGTGCAGTCATTAACACTGTCAGATTTTAGAACATTTTCATCACCCTCTCTGCCTCCAAAATCTATAGCCATTAGTACTAACTGTCTGTTACCCCTTAACCTCCAGGCCATGGCAACCACTAATCTGTCTTATGCCTCAATAGAGTTGCCATTTTTGGACATTTCAAGTAAATGGAATCATACAATACATGGTCTTTTGTGATTGGCTTTTTCCTCTTTTCTTGTTTTCAAGGTTCATACGTGTTGTAGCAAGTATCAGTACTTAATTTCTTTCTTTTAAAAAATTGACTTTATTTTTTTAAAGTACTTTCAGATTCACAAAAAAGATGAACAGAAAGTACAGGGAGTTTTCACGTATCCCCTCTGCTACACAACCTCCACCACTATCAATATCCTACACCAGACAGGTACTTTTGCTGTAATCAGTGAAAGTGTATTGACACATCATTGTTACCCAAAGTCCACAGTGTACATTAGGGTTCACTCTTGTATATTCTGTGGGTTTGGACGAATGTGTAATGACATGTATCCACCATTACAGTATCATACAGACTTGTTTCACTGCCCTAAAAATCCTCCATGCTTCACCTATTCATACCTCCTTTCCCCTAACTCCTAGCAACCAGATCTTTTCACTTTCTCCATCGTTTTGTCTTTTAGGGAATGTCATCTTGTTGGGTGCATATACTATGCATTCTTTTCAGATTGACTTCTTTCATTTAGTAATATGCATTGAAGTATTCTCCATGTATTTTCATGGTTTGATTGCTCATTGCATTTTAGTGCTGAAAAATATTCCAATGTCTGGATGTACCACAGTTTGTTCATTCATCTACTAAAGGACATTTTGGTTGCTTCCAAATTTTAGCAATTAATAATAAAGCTGCTATAAACATTCATGTGCAGTTTTCTGTGTGAATGTGTTTTCAGTTCCTTTGGGTCAATACCAAGGAGTATGATTGCTGAATTGTATGGTAAGAGTATGTTTAGTTTTGTACAAAACTGTCAAATTGTCTTCCAAAGTGGCTGTACCATTTTACATTCACTTTGACAATGAATGAGAGAGTTTCTGCTGCTTTACCAGCATTTGGTATTGTCAGGGTTTTGGATTTTGGCCATTCTAATAGGTGGGTATTGGTATCTCATTGTTTTAATTTGTGGTTCTTGATTACATATGATATATATCATGTATTCGAGTGCTTATTTTCCATTTACCTATCTTCTTTCCTGAGGTGTCTGTTCAGGTCTTTTGCCCCTTTTAAATCATGGCATCTGTTTTTCTCAGTTACCATTGTTTTGAGGCAGCTGGTTGTCAAGGCTACCATAAAGCTGGTGAGAGGGGAATAGGAATAAGGCAAGCTAAATTACCCACAAATGTTGATGTTCTTATCAAGATTCAACTGTTTTTCTTGAATAAATGCTAACCTGAATCATTGAAAGCCTTTGCTTAATATTCAGAGTTCTGAAAAATTGATTTTGACAATTATTATCAGTATTCTGACAATTTTTTAATGTGGGAACTGATTTTTGAAGGTCCTTACTCTGTTATTCTAGAAGTGCTTCTCCTTTGAAATTACACTGCAGGGCAACTTGGTTATTCATTTTGATTTTGGCATTAGCATTTTACTATGTCTTCTGGAGTTTGGTATATTTCATTTTAAACTTTGGTACTTTAAATTCATACCATATTCCACCTTAAACTTTGGTACTTTAAATTCATGCCATTTTGAATTAGTGTGTTACTTCACTTTGCAACTTTTCTTAGGCACTCCAATCTTAAAGGTATAGAAGACCTTTCAGAATTTTAAAATGTTAATTGGGGTTAGTTCCTGTTTTTTCCTGCTTCTATGTAATCTTTAAAAAGAGGAAAAAGCCCTGAGGATGTAAGTGGCTCAACACAGTCTTAAGTGCACTGAATTAGTTGCAGACTGATGACCATGTCATGCTGAAGACTTTCTTCTGTGCTATGTTCCATGAGAGACGTGTTCAGTCTATATGGTTCCTCACCACAACCAACGCAGGAGAGATGCATTAAAGGCTATTTCCTCCCCACCTTCCATTCCCTTGTGGTTCCTGGCATATGACTTGGTAGAATTTTCCAAAATCGACTCTTATCAATGACAGATACCATGGACCTAAACATATACACCTCACTTAAAAATTTGCATAACAGTATTCCAGCAAATCACATGCACTGTCTGAACATATGGTGTCATGCAGGATTACACACTAATGTGTCATATTGGTCAAAATCATTTTGGTTCACAACAAAGGAAAATTGAGTTAAATGAAATTTTATCATATATACCACTTTATATAATCATATTTTTGAGCATTTGGGGAGAGGCAAATGTATCTTTAGCAATTGCAAATGTATCTTTAGCAATTTGAATCTTTTTCAGAAAAAAAAAATTTTCCTTTTTTTTTTTTACTTTTTTATTTCCATTTTGTTCTCAGTCATTATTGTACCTCAGAAATATCTATAATATAAAGGTCTAATGGATGAAAAAAATCTAAAGAAAGGGTGTTAATTCAGAAGAATAGTGAACTATTGCTGGATATTCATTGGAATTATTTTATATTTTATTTTTTTAATTTCTTTTAATTTTTTTTTTATTTATTTTTGAGACAGAGAGAGACAGAGCATGAGCAGTGGAGGGGCAGAGAGAGAGGGAGACTCAGAGTCCGAAACAGGCTCCAGGCTCTGAGCTGTCAGCACAGAGCCCAACACGGGGCTCGAGCTCATGGACTGTGAGATCATGACCTGAGCCGAAGTCCGATGCCCAACCGACTGAGCCACCCAGGCACTCCTCATTGGAATAATTTTAATGCCGTTGATAAAGACTGAAAATTATTTCCTATTATTTTTTCCTTTCTTCTCTAATGATAGAAGCTCTGATTTTTACCTTAGGGGGGAAAAATATAAATTATCCTCTAATCCCTATTGCCATTTGCTAAGTTCTAACAAATAAGATATAAGTATAATATCATAGGAATATTGTTATTTGGCAGTTGCACCACAGAGCAGGTAATAACTTGCCAAAGGTTATACAGCTCAGGATCTAGTAGGATCTGGAATCAACCAGCATCCTTATTCCTTTAAATATATTTTAAAATACATGATAATTAGGGGCGCCTGGGTGGCGCAGTCGGTTGGGCGTCCGACTTCAGCCAGGTCACGATCTCACGGTCCGGGAGTTCGAGCCCCGCGTCAGGCTCTGGGCTGATGGCTCAGAGCCTGGAGCTTGTTTCCGATTCTGTGTCTCCCTCTCTCTCTGCCCCTCCCCCGTTCATGCTCTGTCTCTCTCTGTCCCAAAAATAAATAAACGTTGAAAAAAAAAATACATGATAATTATTCCTTTTCTTGTTGCTTGGTTACTTTTTCTCTTGGGTACATTTAAGTTGGTTGTTACAACTGATCCTTATTGCTATATAATTCAGATACTTTGTCTAATCCTTTGTGGTTTAAAATGTTGGATGTTCCATATTTCATTGAATCTAAAGCAGTAATAATTTTAAAACACCATTGTTTTAAATACCATTGAGATGTTAGATGGTGCTATTAAATATAACCATAAGATGACACCAGTAGTAATATGCATCCTTATTTCAGAGATGATAGAATTAAAAAATAAATGTCTTAGAATAAAAATATTATCATCCCTTTTTGTTGGTCATTTAGGTTGAGGTTTTCCCAGATTTTGTTATTTCAGAAAGCAAGCAGCAACCTAACACCTCACACCCATTAGGATGGTTACTATCAAAAACCGAGAAAATAACCAGTGTTAGGGAGGATGTGCAGAAATTTGAATCCTTGTGCACTGTTGGTGGGAGTGTAAAATTGTGCACCTGCTATGGAAAACAGTATGGCAGTTTCTCAAAAAATTAAAAAATAGAATTGCCATATGATCTGGCTATTCCGCTTCTGAATATATATTATATACATACATACATATATGTATATGTATAATGTATACATTATATACATACATACATATAATATATATACATTCAGAATATATAAAATATATATATAATATATATATTCAGGACATATATATATATTATATATATATATATATATATATTTGAAAGCAGGGATTCAAAGAGATATTTGTATATACCCATGTCCATAGGAGCATTATTCGCAATAGCCAGAAGGTAGAAGCAACCCAAATGTCCATTGACAGATGAATAGATCAATAAATTGTGATGTATTAATATGATGAGATATTATACAGCCTTAAAAGGGAAGGAAATTCTAACATGCAACAACATGGATGAATCTTGAGGCCATTATGTTACGTGAAATAAGCCAGACATAAAAGGACAAGTACTGTGTGATTTTGCTTATATAAGGAGGTATCTAGAGTAGTCAATTCATAGAGATACAGAGTAGAATGGAAGTTGGAATGGAGAGTTATTATTTAATGGGTACAGAGTACAAAATGAAAAGAGTTTGGAGACAGGATAGTGATGATGGCACAATAATGAGGATGAATGTACTTCATGCCACTGAACTGTACACTTAAAAATGGTTAAGTTGGTAAGTTTTATATTATGTACTTTTTACCACAATAAAAAAATGAGGAGCAACACAAATTTCTGACAATACAGTAAAAAATTAAAAAACAACAGCAACACCGTAGTCTCAATTCTTAGAATTCTACCAAAATGCTTGAAGGCAAAGCCTTTTCATGATACCCTATCCAGTGTGCTTTTAAATTTAGAGAATTAAAAAAAAAAACTTAAAGAATTCTAAATTTTAAAAATTTTTAAAAATTTTGTGATCACTTCAAATGTGAGGAATATCCTTATTTTAAAAATGTATACCGGGGTGCCTTGGTGGCTCAGTCGGTTGAGCGCCCGACTTCGACTCAGGTCATAATCTTACAGTTTGTGAGTTCAAGCCCCGTGTCAGGCTGTGTGCTGACAGCTTAGAGCCTGGAACCTGCTTTGGTTTCTGTGTCTCCCTCTCTGTCTGCCCCTTCCCTGCTCATGCTCTGTCTCTCTCTGTCTCAAAAATAAACATACATTAAAAAAATTTTTTTAAATAAAATTGTATACTGTTGACTAATTTACAAATTACGTTAGCCAAATTATTCCCTGACATTTTTTTTTCATTCATTCAACATATTTTATTGAGTGCATTCTATGTGTCAGATTTTCAAATAGGCATATAGAGCCCTAGACACACATGCTCTCTGTTCCCATGAAGCTTCTAATCTAGCAATTATTTTGCAAAATTATCTGACAACAGGGTAGGCTAGGTTTCTCAAGAAACCCAAGGATAAGCCAAGTATGTTTTCCTTAGAAACAAATTATAATAAATTTAAAAAATAATAAAATATAAATTGATAGTATGTAAAATGTGAAAAATTTCTTCTCATTACCATCTCCTTGCCATAGTCCCTCTATTTAAAAGTAGAAGTAGTTGACAGTTTTGTATCCTTACAAGTCTATTTCTATGCATTGATAGACAAATAGTTCTATACCTCATTCATAATTATTAACATTGTATCACAGATATTATCCTGTGCTAGTCCACTTAGATTCTCCTCATTCTTTTTCAACAACTACTTGTTATTCATTTCTTTGTGTCACAATTTATTTAACCATTGATGGACATTTAAGAACTTTGCAAAATTTTCACCTATTACATATAATCTGATGTAAATATCCATGTATAATTTATTATTGATTTATTTTGACTATATTAATAAGACAATAGATAGAAAGAGAAATATATAGCCCAAAATTTAAAAGTTGTTAGATACTGCTAAATACTACCCTCCAAAAGTTGTACCAATCTAGAGTTCATGTTATAGGGTACATATTTTAACCTCCTTGACAACACTGGATTTTATTCATCTTAATTTTGTACTGATCAGATGGGAAAGACATGATATATTTGTCTGAACTTTAGTATTATATGTTGGCCATTGACTCTACCAAGTTTTGTTCCTTTTTTCCTTACTAATAAGTATTGAAATAATATTGAATGCAGTGAGGCAGGCATTGCTCTAGTAACAAGAATATAGCAATGAAAAAGAGAGCCAGAATTCTGCCTTCATAGAGCATAGACACTAGTAAAAGAGACTTCCATGTAAACAAGGAAGTAAAACAATCTCTGGGAGTGGTAAATGCTCAGAAGAAAATCAAAGGGAAGTATAGGGGTATAGGAAATGTTGGGGCACAAGATAGGATGGTCAGAAAAGACTTCTTTGGGAAGGAAAACTAAGCAGAGATTGAAAGAGGAAAGGTATGCCCCTTTTGAAGAGTTGGAAAGATAATCCTTTATAGAAATGCCCTGAGGGGTTCGACCTTGGCTTTCCTGAGGAATGTTGGGAGGTGAGAGCTACCGGAGAATAGAGACTGAAAGGAAGAGTGGTAGATGAGGTCAGCAAGAGGACCAGTGTCTGTAATGACTAGGGGTTTTCCCTCTAAATTTTAGGAATTCCCATAGTAATCTATGTGAATAACTGTAGTCTCTGAACAACTAATATTTTGGTGTGAAATTAGAGACTTGTTTTGAAAATAACATCTTCATAATCTTTCTATTTTCCTTAAAACCTGTGTGCTATTCTCAAATTATTCTTTGCTTTACTTACCTCACTTACTCTCCTAGAATCTTAGAGACAATTTTCTTTTTTATTTTTTTTTAAGTTTATTTATTTATTTTGATAGAAAGAGGGAGTTTGTGTACAAGCAGGGGATGGGCAGAGAGAGAGGGAGAGAGGATCCCAAGCAGGCTCCGTGCCGTCAACATAGAGCCCAACATGGGGCTTCATCTCACCAACCGTGGGATCATGACCTGAGTGGAACTTAAGAGCTGGACGCTTAACTGACTGAACCACTCAGGTGCCCTGACAATTTTCTTTACCCTACAAAGCACTTGATATTATTTGCTCTAAATATACATCTATTTCAACGCGGACATGAAAGAAAGTCTATTTCTAATCCCATGCTTACTTACACAAAACTTATAGAACTGGGAAGTTCCTCTATGCAGATTGACACATGATGTGACTTCTTTTTTACACAATCATATACTCTTAGAATTAGTCTTATTACTCTAAATTTACACATATAATAAAAGTGATGTACTTTGTTTCCTGCAAAATAGCATTGCATTGGGAGTTAGAAGATTGGAGAAACAGTTTACCTTCTGCCACATACTAATTCTGTGGTCTTGAGAGTCTCTTGGTCTTCTTGGAACTAAAGTCCAATAATTGTTCAAAAGAAGATGTTGGAAATTATTTTGAAAGGATTAAATTATTATCATTATCATCCCTAGCACCAATTATGGTAACTGGCACATAGTAGATAGTCAATATTTTAGTGAAAGAATGAATTCACTAATATTGCTTCTCAAGGGTGCAGTTAAATGCCCCATTAGATAACTTACTGAGTGATCATGATGTTCTCTTTCTTAGAGTGTTTGATGGAGAAGGGATGGACCAAAATGATGTGGGTAAATCAGCAAACATTAATTAAGCCTTTATATGTGCCAGAGTCTATGCTAGTTCCTGGAATGCCAGGAAGGAGTAGGAAGAATGTTTGTTCACAGGTATTTTTGTTTGATTCTTACAAGGAAACCAATTATCTAGTTATTGATAGGTTTTTATATCCCTCATATATTCTGTGAAATGTTAGGACTATTCAGAACTATTAGAATTATTGAGCTTTGAGTTCAGATAAACTGCATAAACAACTCTAATCAACTGTATTTAGTTTAACCACTTCTCTTCTTAATTCAGTAAAGCCAGGTTCACAAGACATGAAAGTCAGTGAGCTCTCCCAAAACAGTGGGTTGGAACCAAGCTCTTCAGTGGAATTATCTGGAGAGATTTTAACCACTCCTAGTTCCTGGACCCCAGTTTGAGAGATTTTGATTTAGTTGGTCTGATATGGCCCTGAGTATCAGTCTTTTTAAAAACTCCTCAAGTGATTCTAATATGTGGGTAGGATTGAAAATCACTGTTTTATTAATTTCATTGTTATATCTATTCTGGGCATTTCAGGAATGACTAATTTCACATATATATTTAAAATTGTTTTTAAATTAAATTAAATTTAATTTAATTTGATTTTTTAAGAGAGAGTGAGCAGGGAAGAGGGAGAGAGGGAGAGAGAGAGAATGAATCCCAAGCAGGCATCATGCTCAGCGTGGACCCTGATGCAGGGCTAGATCCCAGGACCCCGGGATCATGACCTGAGTGGAAATCAAGAGTTGGATGCTCAACCAACTGAGCCACCCAGGCATTCCTAACATTCTTTTTTAAATGGAAAGAATTTAAATCCTATTAGTCTTTAATAACCAGCAATACTATTGACTTTTATAAGTTTTGCTCCCTGAGCAGTACAGCCTGGCAACCTAAAGCCCTTTGGCCAAGAAATCTCTGTGCAATTTTTAAGCTGAAGAACGCTTGGATAACAGTCTACTGTGTCTAAGCCAGTTAGAACCCACTCCTCATAATACAGAAAAGTATTATTTTTTTGGAGTGGTTTCTAGGAGTTTCATTGGTCTTTCATGGCCCACCTAAAATTTAATGCAACATTTTCTATGTAGATACCAGTGGGTATTTTGGGTGAGGGGAAGTCCTCTGTTTTAAATCAGATATTCAAAGGGGACTGTAAACTCTTCTAGGAATGTTAAAAGAACCACTGCCCACTAGTATAAAAACACATGGAATACCTCGTGTTTGGAGAAGAAAGTGCTAAGGTTTGATGTCTAAAAACCAGTCTGATAAGAATTAGGAGGGTGGTTCTTGACACTCCAGAAAAAAATTGAGAATGCCTCCTACTTCTTCCCACTACGTTTCTAAGAATGACTCCACCACAGAGGAAGGTGAATGTGAAAGGCTTCAATATATCCAAGTATCTTTCCTTTCTGGAAGTGAGTCATTACAGTTTCTTCTTACTGCACTTTCTGTTCCCTCAGAATTTAAAGAAAACTTTTTTTACTTCTTGCATTTTGAAACTTTGTCATATACTTATTATTGTTTGGTATTATAATTATGTGTATTCGTTTCTTTGTTTATTGTCTGTTTTGTTCAGTTGAAAAGCATCATATGGCCTGGATGCTGTCTTATTACAATTATTGTATTTTTCACTGATACTGTTTAGGATGGTGCCCGGCATGTATTAGGTGCTCATGAAATGAAATGTTTGCCAAATAAACCATAAATCAATGTTCAGTGGCAGTAGCCACTATCCACTTCCTCACTTGACGTCAATCTGGGGAAGTTATTGCAAAGTCCATTCACTGTCTCCATTTATGATATTTGGAGCCAAGGTGATTCCAACAGAAGGTATAACTCAGTTTGTGGAATAAACAAATAAATATATGCCAGAATAACTGGCATATAATCATGGTTGATTCTAAGACATTTATAGGTCTGACGTGTCTCTTAAATTATTGATTTGTTGATCAATTGAATAACAGAGACCACTTCATTCTTAAATTTATGCACATAGGCTGATGAGAAGTACAGGGAGGTTCAGTAGGGAAAACAAAACAAAACAAAACAAAACAAAACAAAACAAAACAAAACATTGAAATGGGATTCCAGATACTTGGGGTCTAGATTTGCCTCTGCTACTATGAGACTTGGGAGCAATAAGTTTATCTCTGAATAAGTGGGTTGAACCAGCTGATTAGTGAGGTCCTTTCCATACCTAAGATTTCAGGCATGTTTGATTCCCAAAGCAAGGATTGATAAGTATGGGGGATTGACATATAGGATTCACATCTCTTGGAAACCTTTAAAACAGTAATGAATAGCAAAGGAATTTACCTTTCTGTGTTTTGGCTCACTGATAAGCAGTGTATGAGAGTCTATCATGATTTAATCTTCAAAATACCTATTTTCTTAACTATGGCCAGCCCTATCTGGGATGTGTTAACAAATTACTACTTTTGTTTTAATAGAATTCATTTTCTTATTCTTGTAAGACTTGAGCTAGATGTCCTTTTTGACCTTTTAGAGGGCTTACCTGTATTCTAACACAGCCCACAGCATTTTCCATACCATACTATCTCTGTTTCTCACTAGAGGGACTATGAACTCCAAAGGCTAGGCATAATAAGAACTTAGCCCATAGTAGATGTTCCTTCAATTTTGGTTAAATGAATGAATAAATGAATAGAACATTTGCTATGGTTACAGCTAAATAAGCCAGTAAGTCAGAGTTTTCCCTACTTTTTTGAAATTGGAATAATTGATTTCCAAATAACAGTGTTACACTGGGATTATTGTTTATTTGCAAAAGCTCATGCTCCATGAGCATCAAAACTTGACACTGAGGTTCAAATGGCAGTGGAACCATATGGTGTAATTCTATACATCCATGAAAAGGCACAAAACCACAGTATCAGATAAAAACCTCACCAAATGTTAGAGCTACTAGAAACCTTGACTACAACATAGTCATTTTGGTGGTAAGGAAACAGAAACCCAGGAGTTAAACTAATGTGTTCAAACTTCTTGATAAGGAGTCCATAAACCTGAGCCCATAACCCAAGCTTTCTCATTTCCCCTCTTATCCTTTAACCCTCATGTACTACACAGTCTCAATCTCCTGTGCTTAGATTCAGAACAAAATTAAAATCCTGTTGCTTTCTCTGTTTTCTGTTCTTCAGCCTGGCCACTTTTTGGGAATTGAACACCTGCAGTAGTGTCCTCTCCTTCATGTACCTCACAGTGTTTCAATGCAGTTCACTTGCTGCGCCAGGTAGGTTTCCTCCCTCACCTCTTTCTCTCTTTTGTTCAGCCTTTGAATGGACCTGTAATTCAGGAAGTTGACAGGGAGCATGAAAGGATTGGAAAGGCAGCAGATGGAGTGGAGGGAGGAGGGAAACAGGAGTCTGAAAATGGCCTGGAGGCAGCTACTACCTGGTGGCTGAAGCCCACAGATGCGTTGCTTGACTTTGAAGAAATGTACACACATATTCTCATGAATATTCTCACATGACAGTAATATCATACAGTTGCAGAGCACGTTGCAGACAACTCCTGAGAGAGGTGATACAGGGTGTGAGGCAGCCTGGATTTAGGTATTATTAAGATTCTTAGTGTAAAAATTTATTGTAAGTAATTTACTGTAAAACAATCTGCGGGTTTTGGTAGGCTTTAAAAATTCTCTAAATTTTAGCTTCTTGATCTATAAATAGGGTGTATAAGTTTCCTAGGTCTGTCTTTTCGCTCTGTCTCCACATGGCTTTTCCTCTGCATGTGCAACATGTCTGTGTCCAAATTTTCTCTTTTTTTTAAAGGGCATCAGTCATATTAGATTAGAAACTACTCTAAAGACCTCACATTAACTGAATTATTATTTTAAAGACCTTATCTACAAATAAGGTTACTTTGTGAGATACTGGCAATTGGGACTTCAGCGTATGAATTTTGTGGGGGACACAGTTCAGCCTATAACATGGAACATATTTTATAATCCTCTTAGGGTTTGTCTTGAAGATCCAATGACTTTTATATGTGAAGTGCTTTTCAAATTTTAATTTGCTATATAAATGAAGAGCCTGACATTTAGCAATAGGAATCTTTAAATCCTTATTTTTAGAACCCACAAGCTGAATGGTTAAATGTTCAGTTTTATAGATTTATTACAGGGTCGTGATGTTTAAAGATTAATACACTTCTATATGTTTTGATATATATTTTTTCTTTCTTGGTATTTCATACATGCTTTTCTCTCCCATCTCCCACCTGTTAAACATATCCCCTGGTATGGGTTGCATAAGGTGGACTCTCTGCCTTTTGCCATTCTAGATGCACAGACAGAGTCAGTGCACACAAAGTCTAAGCAGAGGGGATCTTGACAAACCCACAGGCATTCCTAGTCCCTGGTGCGGCACAGACATAGTAGGGAGAGTTACAAGACCTGCAGGTCGAAGTGGACAACAAACATGAGGAAAGTTGCTGTGGAAACCTTATGATCTGACAACTAGGAGCCAGACAGAATGAAAGATGTCTCAGAATCTCTATATGGAAAATGGACATCTGGAACTGTATCTCAGCAAGAAACCACTGGCATCCTCACAGAGGACTAGCTGGGGGAGGGATTATTTACCAAAGGAATGATTACAAATGTGTGAGTACAGTGTAGAGTGCAGGAACCTGGGGCTAGCACTGTTAGCTCTGCTAGGCCTGAAAGGCTGAAGGGAGAGCATGACATTAGAAACCAGAAGAAAAAGAATCATATAGAGAAGACTGATTCTGTCTGGAGCAGAAAGAAGGGAACCCTGTCGACGTGCTCCCTTTAATTCAGGCTCCAGGACAAATTGCTGGGGTGGAGGTGAGGTGAGAATGAATCTGGAGTAGCAAATAGAAGATTTTCCATGGCCATAGTTCTTGGCACTACACATGTCCCAAAACGTTGGCATAATCCTAGGGGTAGGGAACAATGTGGGCATGAACCGGTTAATACTGAGTTTCTACCACTGTAGCAGAATGGGGACTCGAAATAGAAAGTGAACTGAATTATAGAAAAAGACATATGTTATAACTTCTTACAAAATATGAGATTTGGACTGAGAATTGTATCCACCTCATATAATCCATAAATCTAGTGTTATATATACCATACACATGTGTATCCATACACATACGCATGCACACACACACACACACACACACACACACACACACAACACCAAATGACAATGCAGATGACATTTACATGGAGTATAAGATAGACAAAAAAGTGCTGGCAGAGAGAAAGAAAGTCTGAGATGAGTAAGAAATCAGTAGGAGTGCATTAAGTCAGAAATGTCAAGCAAGGAATGAGGAAATGGGATTTGGAATGGCAGGAGCCACTGGTATTATGAGCTGGAGACTCCTTGACTGACACTGAGCACTTATGGGGAGCAGCAGAGAAATTCTTTCTTTGATCTAGGATGAGGCCGAGAGGCAGAGCAGCAAGTATCAGCTAGGAGAAGACAAGAAGGAGGAATGGGGTCCTGGTGGGACAGAGGGAAGCTTGCTTTTCCACCTTCTTATTCTCACTTCCAGTAGACCTGCAGGCTGGCTGTGCCTCTAAGTCCTCAGTAATCTCCTCTTTTAACCTAGTGTGACTGGGGCTCAATTCCATGGTGTCTGTTGTAAATTTTACAATTATTTTCTACAGCTCATTTAAGTTTTTGAAACTCAACCCCCATTCTTCATGACACAGAAAATGAAATCTAAACATTTGATCAAATTTATTTACTATTTGTCACTTCGTGTTGGAAATTGTCAGTCAGGATTGTTGTACTTTCTTTTTCTTCCTCTTCCCAGGTTGAGGTTCTGAGGGCCCTGAACCATGGTTATTGATGGCATTAGTAATGAGGGAAAGTCCACTGTTAGTATTCTGTTTCACATAGTATTTGACCCTTTAAGTTATAGCTAGTTATTATCTAGTCCTAATGTTCTCCTCATTGACCTTGGCAATCTGCTGAAATGTGGTCACATCCTATTCTAACCTTCTCTGCAACAGTCCACACCCTTTGTAGCAGGGTTCCTACATCCCAGCCATGAGTTCCATCCTCCCCCTCCTTTCAACTTCACATGCAAAATTAACCTTGAAGAGTATAAAAGCTTCAAATTATCGCTGATATTGAGATAATATTTCAGGAAAAGAAATGATCTGGGTGAGGGAGAGGGAGAGAGACACAGAGAGAGAGATTGATTCCAACTAAGGGCTTTTTCTTTTCTTTTTTTTAAATAAATATGATTTTTAATTCAGAGTGGTCTAGTTTCAAATCCTATTTTGGTTACTTATTAATTGTGTGGTATCGGGAAGCTTAGTTAAAATTGCGGAATGTGTTTCTATAACTGCAAAATTAGGAAAAGAATGTCTACTTCTGGGGAGGCGGAGGGGATACAAGGACCTGGAACACTATATGTGATTGATAAATGTTGCCTGCATTTTATTTCATTCCATTAATGATGCAGGCTTATTGTGGGCACAGTGAGAGGAAAGGAATGACCATAAATTAAAATGTTGACTTGTTTTCAGTTACTCTTTATTCTCCTTTGTGCAGCATCCTCTCTGGTCTTGGCAATCTCCTAAGGCCAGTGGGTGTGGGAGATAATTATGGGTGAGGGTTGCCTCAGGGATCTTTAATAGCAGCTCCTCTTCCAAAAGCAGATCAGGTACAATGGATAATATCTTTGATTAATTTTGGTGCCTTGTAAAATTAAACTTTATTCTGTGTAAAAGTTTTACACATCATAATGGAGACATTGTAGATCAATGAGTAAGAGAAAGATTGCTTAATAAATCTTATTTGGGCAAGTGTTTAGCTACTTGAAGAAAAATTAAATTTGGATTCTCATTTAACAGCATAAACCAAAGTCTGTTTTATCAAGATTAAAAAGGCAGGGGCGCCTGGGTGGCTCAGTCGGTTGGACGTCCGACTTCGGCTCAGGTCATGATCTCGCGGTCCGTGAGTTCGAGCCCCGCGTTGGGCTCTGTGCTACAGCTCAGAGCCTGGAGCCTGTTTCGGATTCTGCGTCTCCCTCTCTCTGACCCTCCCCCGTTCGTGCTCTCCCTCTCTCTGTCTCAAAAATAAATAAACGTTAAAAAAAAAAAGATTAAAAAGGCAATTTTAGAATATGAAAGTTAATTTGACCTACCAGAAATAAAAGGTGATTATTTTCCAATTTCTGGATAAGGGAGGAAGAATTCATAAAGGAAAGGAATAATAGATTTGACTATAGAAAATATAAAATTTCTCAGTATCAGTATTATGAACAAATTTAACTACACATATGACATAATATTAATATCCCTAATGTTTAAGGCAGTTAGTTATATAAATTGATACAACTGCAATATGTTAATGAGTATAAGACATGAACAGATAATTTATTTAGTAGGTAGAAATGATTAATGCATGCTTTAAAAAGTATAATGTTACTAAATGCTCAAAAAGATAAAAGTGAAATGAGATAACATTTCACCTACTGAATTAAAAAATATGAGAACACTCAGTTTTGCTCGGGTCACTTCTTATATAATACTGATGAGAGCTTAAATTGGTTTGCCACTTTGGAGAATAATTTGACAATATGTATGAAAATTCTTAAAAATGTTTACATCGTTTAACCAAGAAATCCAATCTCAGGGCATGAATGATAAACAAAAAATTCTTAAATTTAAGAAAAGCTTCATTATAATAGCTTTAATTCATTGATTGCTTACCATGTGACTGGCTTTACTTGAATAATTCACTTCTCACCAAAACTCCTAAGTAGCTGGGCCAGGATTTGAACTTACATCTGTCTGCTTCAAATTCTGCTTGTATTCTTTGTTACTATTTTATCCTACACAAAGATACCTTTCATGATATAATAGTGAAAATTTAGAAATACTTAAAAAAAATCTATTAATAATGTAATAGTAAAACAAGCTATGGTTAACCGATTCCATACAATACAGTGCAGCTAGAAATGATATAGAAAGTGCTTATTTTCAATCATTTTAAATGAAAATAGTGTAAAATAAATTGGTATATTTCTTCTGTGATTTTAAGTATTTAAAGGAGATAGATACAAAAAAGAATACCAGTTAATAGCAGTTGCCTTTGATTTGTAATATACTGGTCCTTTTCTTCTTTATCTCTATACTTTTGTGGTCTTCTCAGATTTTGCAATCAAAATAGATTATCTTATATTCAGGAAAAAGTAAATTTGAATTAAAAAGTTTGTGGAGACTTTTAGGTTTTTAAGGCTTGATAAGAGATGTATAATCTTCATTAGGTTAAATTCTTAGTCACATACTCTGTCAAAAGAAAAGTGCTCTAAAAATTGACAAATCCAATGAAAATAGGCAATAGTTGTGAGGTTAGATTATTATTAGTGTAATTAGATAAAATCTGTTAGTGTCATATAAATAAACAATATCTGTATCAACGTTATAGACTTAAGACTGTTGATTTACCTATCGAAAATACAAGGATTGAGAACCAAGTTATAAATCTAATAAAGTTTCCAATATAATGTAAAAAGAGGTTATCTTAGTAATGACTTTCCCTATGACTATATATGATCTTTAGGAATTTAAATATCTTAATCAATTGGCTGAGAGTTTTCTTTCCTTGACTTACATGGCAAAACATGGATAAATATTTTTTAGGTGCTATCATCAAAATTGCACAACCTGATTTTTTTTAAAGCAATTTCTGCAGAAGTGTCATCTTTTGGGAGCCCCATCTAGCTTTAGAAAATAAGCTTTGCCATAACACATTTAGAACAAAGGCAGTGATTTTATATTTATTTTTATTTTAATGGTTACAATCCCCTTAATTCCATAATTAACGTTGTAATGATTTGATTATGATCAGTTTGTAGGAATATTAACCACTCTTGGTTTCTTCTCACCTCATTAACTAGCAAACTAGGCACTGACTATTGACGATAACCAGTTTCTCATGGACTGTGGCTCAGTATTACCAAATCTTTTTAGTTTTATGAAGCCATTTCCATTAGAGAATGAATAGATTTTCTATTTTTTTTCCTTTTTAGCATATGTTGGGATCACATGAAAATAAATATGACTTTATCACCTCGTTTCCAATTTTTTTATCCTAAGAAGCAGCAGCACCTATTCATTGTTTCAAATAGCGCAGCGTTAAAAATTGTTTCTTAAATCAATGTTTCAAATAAGTGGAACTAGTTTAGCTAAAATGGCACTGCTCATTTAACCTGGTATGTTGCTAACAAGAGTGTTGGGGGGAAAAAGTTGAAATTAAAAAAAAATAGTGGTGATAGCTTGGTTATAATCATTAAGGAGTAATAATATTGAGTTTGATTTATAAGTTGGAAAGATTATGGTGAGAGAAACAAACCAAATTCAGCCAATTTGAGAGTGTATTTGTTCTCAGGACCCTGATAAATGTTTATGGTTTGAGTGAACTGGAGCCCACTAGCATTGCCAAAACACCTGGAAGGGATGTGCATGGAAGAGAAGAGTGTTCTATGTTATACATCTATTTAAGGTAAATAGCTATTTAGACAAAAAAGAAGAGGAAGGTCATCATTTACAGCACTATTTTCTCAGCATTACTGCTTTCCTCCCTTAAAAAAAATAAAAGTAATTTATGCATATTTCCTATGAATTCCCAAATAAGTTTCCCTTTTCCACTTTTCTAATGGAATATCATTTTCTTTTTGTTTATAGAAACTTTTCATGTAACACAGCTATTTTTGTGCTTATTTCAAATACTTCCTCTTTGTTACTTCATGTGATTTTATTTGTGAATCTCTTATATTGGTTTTACCTTTCCCCTCTGTATAACCAACTAGATTTTAAGGATATAAATAAAGAGAGGAATTATATTTCATTTTTCTTCTAGAGAGGTAAATTGGAGCTCAGAAAAGTTAAGTAATTTAATTAAGCCAATAGACCAGTGTTTACTAAAATTTATCTTGTGGGTCATTAGATTTAAGGCAGGTGTAATCATACACACATACACATGGTTTAGTGGCCAAATTAGTTTAGGAAAGACTGCGTACTATGTAAATTCTCAGTGAGTAACAATAAATATTATATACCAAAAACAGAAATATTTCTGCAGCAAGCAAAGTGATCTATTCATCTATTAAGCTTATTTGAATGCATAGTGTCATTTGTTTTGCTCTTACATCTTTCGTTTGAGGGTTTTTGTTTTCTTTTTGCTTCTTGAGTTAAACTTATTCATATACATATATTAAACTTATATATATATATATAGGTATATTAAACATATATATATATATATAGGTATATTAAACATATATATATATATATATATATATATATATATATATATATATATATGTTTTTCAGTAAATGCCTTTTAGGTTATAAATTTCCTTCTAAAAACCTCTTGAATTGCATCCCACAGGCTCTAAAATGACGTAATTCTTTAACACATAATTCTAGATATTTTGTTTTTTGCATTAGGATTTCAGGTTTAATCCATAAATTGCTGAAGATATATTAATAAGTATCTTTACTCTGTGTATTCTTAGTGGGCCACAACTAATTCACCTTTTAGATATAACATGGCACAGCATATAGTAGATATTTCCTGAAAGCTGGTTTAAGTGAACTGAATCTTTTTTGAAATCACTTGGACTGACAGAAATGAGTCTCAAATATACATCTCTTGATTTTTTTAGTCAGATTTATTGAGAAATAATTTACTTATAATAAAATTCACCCTGTTTATAAACTTGACACATGTATACAGTCATGCAACCACTACCACAATTAGGATAAAGATGATTAGCTCCCCACAAAGTTCTTTGTTTCTTTTGTAGTCAGTGTCCCCCTCCCACCTCCAGGCAACCATTGAACTCTTTTTGTCAGGATAGTTTTGCCTTTCTAGAATGTCATAGGAATAGAAGCATATAGTAGGTAGACTTTGTGTCTTCCTTCTTTCACTCAATGCATTTGAGATTCTTCCATGTTGTTACATGTAATAGTAGTTTTATTCCTTTTTATTGTTGAGTAGTGTTCCACTAGTTGGCTATGACATAGTTTATTATCCATTTGCCAGCTGATGGATGTTTAGTTTGTTTCCATTTAGGTAGTTTTTAGCAGTTATGAGTGAGGCTTCTATAAACATTCGTGTACAGGTTTTGTGAGGACATAAGTTTTTATTTCTCTTGGGCAAACACCTAAGAGTGAAGTTGCTGGCTGTTCTGATAATTGTGTGTTAGTGGTGGGGATTGGTGGTGGAAGAGGAGTGAATAGGCTCTCTGATGTCCTACTGCAGGATAGTGTTTCCTGGTCCTTCCAGCAGTGATAGCACACCTGTAACACATTAACATAATATCATGGGGCTGACTCCATACTGTTTCCTGACCCCCCTCCAGGGCCAAAGGAGTTTTTCTTCTACATTTTCCCATCAGCAGTGGGTCTTTACCTGTGCCTGGTAGAGACAGAGTTTTCTCTGCCCCTCTCACAGAGGTTTAAGGTTTTGCTACTTATGAGAGGATGGTCTGGGCAGGGTGTCTGGGGTTCATGCTTTCCCCACAGCAGCAGTCGCTGTCTTCCAGCTGGCCCGTACCACACAAGGGACTCTCTCGGGTTGTCTACTGTGCTATCATCTTTCTCATGAGCACCTGCTGGGGTCCACGGAAAAGAGCCTGGGAGTAAGTACCAATTCCTCTTATGTCCGGGGCTGCCAGGGGTTTCATACTGTCATACTACCCACACTCAACCTTTGCCAATTCTTTAAAGGTTTGGTTGATGTTTTTTTAAACTCAATTGTAGGGTGGTCAGTGCTTTTTCTCCCATTCTCTGCCACCTGTGAGCCAGTCCATGGGTACTTGATTCAATTTAATTTTATTCAAATATAAACGTAAACTAAAAACAATTCAGCATAGTTTAATTTCTTGTATTGCCTTTCTATTGGGGCATTAATGGAGGGAAAGTTAGATGATTGGGAGGATCAAAATCTGAATCCAAAGAGATGTGTTCTCAAACTAGCCTCCCGCAGACACTGGGGTTTGGCTACAAAATTTGACTGAGTTGCTTTTTTCCCAAATACTCAGAAAATAGTTAAATTTATGGGTTGAATTATCTGAATTCTAAGATTCTACCTCATAATTTGTTATTATTGTAAAACCTTGGTAACTGCTGCTGATTGTTTGCTCAGTGGTACATGCAGCTGGGTAAACAATGAGCATGAAAATGGCAAATTGGACAGCCAATCAAGCTTTTTCATCACTTTATAAGGTAATTTGGGTTCATCTTATATGGTTTTAACTTGATAAAACATTTTCCTGAAAATTTTTGTGTGGTTTGGGAGTATAGAAACACATATCATTTTAGAGATGCTTAAAAAATTTGCATTCCCTGTAGAAACTCAAAGTAGTTTTGTTGAGAAACACTGCAAAGCAGAGGGGATGATGTAACCAAAAAATAGGATCAGTAAAAGGTCTTTGATTTCAATCTCATATTATTTCTGTTACTGTGCAAATTTTTACGATAGTGGCTCATGTTATGTAAAGTAATTTGAAAAGGAAGGATTTCAGCAAAACATATTTAAACACCTAAAAGGAAGATAAGTGAAGCCTAAATACAAAGCTTAATCATGTACTTAATCATGAGGGAGAAGCTAGGGGTGTTTCAATAAATTTTAATTTATGCCAATTTTTATCTTATAAAAGGATGTGGAAAGTCTTCCAGGACTGATTTGAAAATAGCTGAAATATATCCTGAAGAATTTTCAACTTTTCCAAAATTCAGTGAGTGAAATAAGTGATAATTCTGTAAGGCATAGGGTGTCTGTACTTATTAGAGTTGAAGGCATTCTGGGATATAAGGTCCCTCTCCAAATCTGAAATATATTTGTATATTTAAACATATGCAGTGTGCACTCTCAACAATGCCAAATTGTGGAAAGAGCCTAAATGTCCATCAACTGATGAATGGATAAAGAAATTGTGGTTTATATACACAATGGAGTACTACGTGGCAAGGAGAAAGGATGAAATATGGCCCTTTGTAGCAACATGGATGGAACTGGAGAGTGTTATGCTAAGTGAAATAAGCCATACAGAGAAAGACAGATACCATATGGTTTCACTCTTATGTGGATCCTGAGAAACTTAACAGAAACCCATGGGGGAGGGGAAGGAAAAAAAAAAGAGGTTAGAGTGGGAGAGAGCCAAATCATAAGAGACTCTTAAAAACTGAGAACAAACTGAGGGTTGATGGGGGGTGGGAGGGAGGGGAGGGTGGGTGATGGGTATTGAGGAGGGCACCTTTTGGGATGAGCACTGGGTGTTGTATGGAAACCAATTTGACAATAAACTTCATATATTGAAAAAAAATAAAAAAAATAAACATATGCAATGTAAATATAATTTGGTTAGGGTGGGGGTGGGATATAATTGAAATAGGCAAAGGGAGGTACAAACTTCCAGTTCTAAAATTATATATAATATCTATAATTTTGATATATTTCATATATAATTTATACATAAATATATAAATAAGAATAATTATATAAATATAAATGTGTGTGTGTGGATGGGTGGATAGATAGATAGATAGATAGATAGATAGATAGATAGATAGATAAAACTTAGTTGGATGGGGTGCCTGGGTGGCTCAGTTGGTTAAGCATCCAACTCTTGATTTCAGCTCAGGTCATGATCTTGGCTCAGGTCATGATCTCATGGTTTGTGAGTTTGAGTCCCACGTCAGGCTATGTGCTGACAAAGCAGAGCCTGGTTGGGGTTCTGTCTCCCTCTCTCTCTCTCTCTCTCTCTGCCCCTCCCTGTTTAAAAATAAATAAATAAACTCTAAAAAAAACTTGATTGGTACCTATATATATATTTTCTAGTAATGTTTTCTTCTAGAAAATGTGTTTCTAGTTTATACAATAGAACTGAATATATCAATATTTCATGGTACTCTGCGAAGAGTACTATGATTTCCAAATAATATATCACATGTGTTTGAGTGGGCTTTGATGTGTTTTCCACATGACCTATTTTGGATTTGGGGCATACTCTTGCATAAAAATTTGGCTCTGAAAAGTGATTGTGTTTCAATTTCCTCATCTGTAAGATGGGAATAATAATAGTGCCTCCTTCACAGAATTGTTATGGGAAGTAAATGAGGCATTGCTTGTAAACTGCTTGTTTCAGTGCCTGGCTATAATAAGTGTTCATTAGAATTTAGTTATTATTAATACCTAAAACATGGGATTGTTTTCAGGCCCTGGAGAAGAGCTATGTATCTTTGTAGTGATACCTCCATTTGAGACGGAAGGGACAATAGTGATGATGTTCCCTGACCCATTAATTTACAGCATTTGTTGTAAGAATCAACTGAGATAATTAATGCTTGTTAATCCACATTGCTACTTTTGGGTATGCAAGTTAAAAACTTCACAATAAGAAAGAAACTGTCTTTATTATTTTATACACATCATTTTAAGAGAATCTGTCAACTTTTATTTTACATTTTTTTGTTTTATTCTCCTAGGTTTCTTTTTCTTGTTTTTAACCAACAGCTCTTTTAACCTTAAGTTTCAGACATCTCTTTCCATAACATCTTTCATCTGACTAGCATGGGTATCAATGTGGTGTGTTAGTTCAGTTCAGGTTGTAAGAAGCCCTTGTTGCCAGGATGACTGACTGGAGTGGGTTTTCCAGTTCCCTTTTTATCTCTAGAACCAGCAGAGGGAGCACCAGTCTCTCCCTATCTAAACAATCGTGATGACTTTTAAACATATGGTGGCCCTTTAATGATTAAATTTAAAAAGATGGTGTTTGAATGAAGATGTAAAATTTAAAGTGTGAATGTCCATTAATTATTTTAATAATGCAGACAAGTTTAAACTTATTCAAAGGGGAAATTTTCTTTTCAAGACTACAGGTCATTATGGAGTGAAACTGGGAGCTACCGAATAACTTTACCACAACATAATTTAGAATATATTAGTTTTCATTGGAAGTAGAGGGAAGGAGGAAGCTGAGAATGTCTGGAATCATTTAATAAATATTTATTGAGTGCTTGCTATGTTTCAGGTGATAAGCTAAATTATGAGGCTATAGAAATGAACCAGACTCAATCTGGGAGGCAGACCGAGAAGAAAACGTTGGGAAAATTACTTGAAAATGTCTAATTGTTAAATAAGAATTTTAAATAAAATGTTTGTTGAAAGAATGAATTATAATAGTATGTGTATTAATAATTTAAAATTAACATTTTTGTATGGTGCTATAATAGCATGTGTATTAATAATATAAAATTAACTTTTTTATATGGTGCTTTAGAGTTATAGTGCTTCCACATACATTACTCATTTAATTAGACTTAGGAGAGGTTTAAAGTTCCACAAATATGAGGCACCTGGGTGGCTTAGTGGGTTAAGCATCTGATTCTTGATTTCTGCTCAGGTCATGATCTCACGGTCATGAGATCCAGCCCCACTGTGTACCTTGGTTGGGATTGTCTTTCTCTGCCCCCGCTGTCCCTCCCCTCTAAATAAATAAATTAATTAAAAGTTTCACAAATGGTGAATATATATAAGGTTTTTATACTTTAAAAGTAAGGATTATCTGCTTAAAAATAAATTCTTAGAAAACGAACATCCTCCTTTAGTATATTGGGCAATAATCCTTTTTAGAAGTTATTTTCCCACTCAGTAGAAACTATTAAATATCTATGTTTAGAAGATCAAGAAGGTTGACCAGGGGAAATAAAACTAAATATACAGCAAAAGCCTAACAAGAATTTCTTTGAGGTCATTAGACAAATCTTAGTTGAAGGAAGTACAGGGTAATGCCATTCAGAAAATTTCATCTATATGGAGAAAAAAATGATCCAATAAAATTAGTAGTAACTTTGATAGAACATCTGGGATAATATAAAATATACATGTTTTAGATTAGGCAGTTTACCTAATATACAGACCTCAGTTCTGCACTAGAAGAGAGTAACCCAGTGAGTTAATTTTGACTTCATTAAACTTTGTTGATAAAGCAAACTTTTGGTTATTAAAGACATAAAGTGAATGCATATTATGATACTTTTTAGAGATCCTAAATAAATAGGCACCCAGATCTTTCAACAACCAGACTTAATCTTACCAAGGAGGGACAAGAACTCCAAATTGATCAAATACAAAAGGTTATGAGAAATTGGATTTAGGAATAAAAATCCTACAACTAACCCAGTTTTAGATATAGGCTATTTCAATGTTTCTCAAGATGAGATATAGCCTTTGACCCTACCAATTCTTTTTTTCTATTTTGGGGCTCAAAGTAGCCACTTTATTTATTTCTCTCAGTTCTGTTGGCTGACTAGGCTCAGTTGGTTGGAAGGCTCTTGTTCAGGGTTTTGATCAGGACTTACTTTTTTTTTTTTCTTTAAAACACCTTCACCCATTTCCTCCACCTCTCTGCTGCCCCCTACTCCGCCCCATCTCAGGCAACCACCAGTCTGTTCTCTGTTTCTGTGAGTTCAGTTTTTTTAGATTCTGCATATAAGTGAAATCATATGGTATTTGTTTTTCTCTATCTTATTTCAGTTAGCATAATGCCCTCAAAGTCTATCCATTTCACAATTGGTAGGAGTTCTGGCCCCACTCAGAGGGGTAGAGCTTGCTTTCTTCTGTTTTGTCCCCCAAATGCAATGGGCTTCCAATAGTGCCCTAAGGTAATTGGTTTCACGTTTGTTCTTCCCCCTGCATATTAAGGCTTTTGTTTTGTAGGAGACATAGAGGTGATGGGTTGAGCCAGGGTTTTGGCAGCAGCTAGTGTTTCCTCCTCTACCAGCACCCCAAGAAAAGCCTTCTCAGGATTCTCCCTGACCTTCCCTGTGAGTGTCTGGTGGGATTCATGGAGTCCAAGCCTGCAAGAGTGTGTAAAGTCCTCTATAGCTGAGATCCTTAGGAGTTGGCACTCTCATGCTAGTTCATTCTCATCCTCTAGCAATTTGTTTAAATGTTTTAGCTACATCTTCTTTTCAGCTAAGATTGTATCTAGTATTGTCTGCCTCAAGTCAGTAAATACTTGGCCTTGTTTCTCCCTGAAAATACTGTTTCTCCCCAGACTTCAGGTTACTTGGTGGCCCTGCAACCTCAGTTTCTTAATGTGTTAAAGAAAAGTTATTAATTTGCGGTTTGTATAGCTTTGTCCTTACTACAAGATTGGAGAATACTCTACATCTCTGAGCTGAAAACCTTTATCTTACTTGTCATCTGTGCCATTTTTTGGTCTTCATTTGCCACCACCATGTTTCTCAGGATTTACTATGCTTAAGAATCAACTGAGAAGCATGTTAATAATACATATTTCAATGTCCCACTCTAGAAATAGTGATTCAGTAGTCTCAGGTAGACAAAAGGGATTTGCTTATTAACAAAGCTCCCCAGGGAGTCCCCAGGCTAAAAAGGACTTTGGAAGGCAGTATCTTCTCAAAGGTAAATTCTTCCTGAGGGATGGTAGTGTGCTCATTCATTTTTCTGTCTTCAGTTGTGTCCATGCCTTATATATGTTAGCCTGTCAATAATTATGCAAAATATGCATTGAATTTAAATTAGTTGCATAGGATCAGAGGTGGGGAAGAAACTTCCCTTGAAATATCCCACATTTATTAAACCTATCCACAATTCAAGGTTCAGCTGAAGTTCTAAATCTTCCAACCAACTTCTTGGAGTAAATAGCATTGGAGGAGTGGGGGGGGGGGGGAGTAGTGAGTCAAGAAACCTGCTTTTAGCTTCTAGTTTGAGCTTCTAGTTTTGTCAGTAATTAGTTATGTGATTTGGCTAAGGCACTTAAACTTTTCTGCAATTTATTTTTGGCTCTGATTTAACAAAATATAAGAATGGAATTGACTTGGAACATAAACATGAATAATCATGAAAATCAGTTGAGAAGGTGTTTATTTTTACTTATAATGTATGAAGATATGTTTATAAACACACACATACATTATACATACATACAGACACATGCATATATGCACATACATACAGTAACCATATTGTATACATTATATATTTTGCATATGTAATTACAGATTCCAGTGCCTCCATCTGTAGAGATGATGAGTCAGTAATTTGAAATATATATATTTTTTAACATCTCTAGATGATTCTAATGAATGGTCATGTTTGAAAACCACTCAGTTAAATGCTTTGAAAATTTTCAAGTCTAAGCCTCTATCTCCCTTTACTGAACTCCATCTGATGGCCATGAACTACCAAAGAGTAGTGACTAAAAATATATTTGTTTTATTTTTCATTTATATTATCATCCCAATACATGCCAATAAGCTTAGTGATAGAAAACGCATCATATTTTTTCTTGAATAGAGTTCCTAGTATAGTTTATAGAATCCTGCAAGCAAGTTAGTAAATTTTTGTTGCTGGATAGATTAAAATAAAAGTAGCCAGAAGTTAGAAGTCAGGGAGGAAAGGGAAGTTAGAGATAGGTGGGAAGACGTAACTGTCTTGGTCTTAGCTATATGAATAGAATATCTTGGCAGAGGAATTTTAAATAGATTGGATAGGTGACAAAGGAGAATTGGCAGAGAAGAAGGTGGCAGTAGTCAAGGTAACTAAGCAGTTGATGAGCATCTGAGTTGGGAGCTTCCGGAATGTGGAGGAGGAAATGACACATGTGAGTATCTGAGGGAGGAGTATGTGAGAGGAAGGGAGAGCTAATGAGGGGAGGCCGCTGTATTTCTAAGGGCTAATGATAGATTTCAGAGAGAGAGAGAGAGAGAGAGAGAGAGAGACAGGAGGGTCTAGAGTTGGGAATGTGCAAACATGTGTAGCACAAAGACTCCAGAAAGCTTTAATTCCTGGAGCTCAAAGGAAGGCAGTTGCCCTGGAGATCAGCTAGTATCTGCAACCATCACTGTGAAAGTGAGACATAAACTTTTGCCGAGGAAAGCCAGTAAGATCTGGGAATCCGTGGCATAGCCTAAGCCTATCCTGTCTGCCCTGAAAAAAAACTTTAATAGAGTTTATATAGGATGTTGTTATTGATCCTGATGGATCTGTCATTTTGAGTTAACAGTAAAATAAGACCCCAAGTATCTGAATGAGTTTGCCTGTTGAATGGATTTGTGTAATGCCGTTATTGCTAATTGTGAAGAACATTTGCTCAAAATAAAAAAACTTGAGTTTTTAAATTTGACTTAACCTTTACATATAAGAAGCAAATGCTGTTCCGCTCATCAGGGGAGGTCATGTTTACTACCAAGTAAGGAGTTGGGATTTTGATTGACTTTATTGATTTTATTAGTAGAATAACATCCAGGAAGTGTAAACATCCCAAAAGATATTTTAAAATAAGGTTTTTGACCTAACACTGAGGTTTCAGTGCAAGGACTGGAGTGAGCAAAGATCAATGATTTTGAGTGGTCTTTTTCAGAAATTATCATGGTATCCATGTTTCCTTACAAAGGAGAATCAGTGTTCAGTTGTTATGACAAAGAAGTGATTTCCTTTTTAAAAGGTGTACTGTATGCATAGTTGCAGCCCAGAGATGACTGATGCTCTGAAGAGACGTAGTCATCAGAGAAGACATAGCCACAGATTAGAAAGTTCAGGTCTGAGAGGCAGAGTGCTGCCATAAGTGTAACAGAATATTTGATGGAAGGCAAACTTTGACTTTAAATAAGTTCAGGAGCAAAGATGTGGGGCCCCGAAAACAGAAGTAGGTGTCGCAGCATTGAAAATCATGCAACCCAGAGAGGAGAGTGTTCTGGCAGAAACCACTCCCTTCACCTCCTTGTTCCAGGTTTATCATAAATTCTATGTGAGATAAACAGGTTTCAGAAACTATGTATCCTTTCTAGTTCATTGTATTTTAACATGTTTCTAGGTAACATTACCATGTATGGAGTTATTTTACCTCAGTAAAATTTTTTGTCATCTCTATAAAGTTTTGAATAAAAGCAACCTTCCAATCTTTCATCACTGAATGTAGATACTAGAATTGGGAATAACTTACTCAGTACTCATGGTCAAGGCTGTGGCTCTTAAATCACTACTGTAGAATAGACATTGCTGTGTTACTGTTTGGCTGCCTAACAACCATCAACAATTCTTAATCTTCTGTGACTTTTGAAGGAATTTCTTCTTTTCATTTATGGGAATTTTGAGTATAAATGTCAGGCATGTGTCTTGCATGCCCTAACTGAAAGCCAGGTACAGAACTCAAGCTGATTAATCTTGCCTAGAATCTTGAGCTGAATAAAAAAAAAAGTTGCTTGAAGCTCATTTACTCCAGCACTTGGACCCAGGTTCCAGTCGCATTGTTGAGCTGCTTTGATTTGTGTTTCTGCCTGTTCCTTCTCAAAGCTTAGTTGTTTTTCTTCCTTTTTATGACAAGTAAAATTATAATATATTTAAAGTATACAATATGTTTATTTGAGATGTATATATTGTGAAATGATTCCCATTACTGAGTTAATCAACATAGGCATCACCTCATAAAGCTTTTTTTTTTTTTTTTTTTTTTTTTTGGTGAGAATATTGAAGATTTAGTCTCTTAACAAATTTCAAGTATACAATATAATATCATTAACTATAGTCACCATGTTATACACTAAACCCTCAGAACTTACTCATCTTATAACTGAAAGTTTGTAGCCTTTAGCAGCCTCAAAGCCTACTTTTCCAGTTGTCCCTTTATTCTGTCAGCACTTGATATCTTTCCTATAAATTATATTTTTAAGTTTACACAAATTTGTCTTCAGTACTTGAACTCTTTGCAAATGTAGTGCAAACTCTTTTAGTAAATATAGTGAATAATTCTCAGGAGGAGAGTAATTTATCTCAGTTGGTATTTCATATTATAAAGGCCAACAGGAGGGGAAAAAGGAGGAAGGAAAATGGGTTTTTTTTTACTTGTGGGCCCCCCAGATACTCCCTGCCAGCAATGTTAGTTCAACACGGGGTTCACTCACATTAGGTCCATCTTTTTATTGTCAGTTTGTGGGATCAAGTGCTACAAATATCATCTGAGCAGATTCAATGAGCATTAGTTTGCCTTTAGTCACATAGGTTATATAGATGAAGAAGGAGCCAAGAAAGGTAAAAGAGGAGGAGCAATCAGGTCCCATAGGAATACAGGCTATTCCTGACCTCTATAGAGGTCACAAAACAGTAAATATAGACCCAAGATATGAGCGTGGGAATTAACAATGTCAGGCACAGGTGCACAGGCGATACAGAGCACCTGAGCACCATGTGATGTGCATCTAGGCAAAGGCAGAGACAGACACTGGAGTGCCATTCCTCCATTTGAATTCACACTCCTCCACTTATTGGCATTGTGACCTAGACAAGCTATATAATTTCTCATCTTTTGGTGCCTCTGTTTCCTCATGCATAAAATAAGGACAATTGTGTTTCCTACCTTACTTACTTACTGAGGACTGAGTGAGTTAATACAAGTACAGCAATTAGAACAGTGGTTGGTGCGCTTAATAAATGTGATATATAAAGAATAGTACTTGTTAAATAAATATTAACTATTAAAAGGTATTGGTAAATACAGTTGGGGTTCAACAGTCAGCTTTCGTTCAGGCACTTGACTGAGAATGTGGGAAGGAGGAATGAAGAGCACTTAGTTGGAATCAGCAGTGAGTGGGTGAGGATCCAGGAATGCTTCCTCCCAAATGCAAGCCTGAATTTGGAGACAAATAAATGTGGCATAATATAGCCTGGAGGGAAACTTGCGGAACCCACATGGAAGAGACCTAGATATAATTCTCATCCGGTTCCCCCCTTTTATTTTCTCTTACATAAAAAAGAATCTGCTCGACTATAGCGGCAGGCAAATCCTTAACCTCTTTTTGTTCTGTCATCCATAAAATAGCACATTCTCTGTGCCTAAATGAAATTATCTGTGTGAAAGAATTTTTCACAGTCATAGGAAGTTTGTATTATTTAGGACTCTTTCAGTTGCAAGTGATGGGAATTCAAACGAGCTAAGAAAGTAATTAATAGACTGATAAAACCGGACAGGATGTTGGGTATTTCATAGGACTGAAAGACATGCCGTAGGAACCTGGTCCTTGGAGACTGGAACTAAGTATTCAAAGTTACCTGCCTTTTTTTTTTTCTCATTACTAAGACTACTTTGTGGCACAATTTCAGAGGAACTGTTCACATGGTATTCTAGAGGAGTTGTATAAAAGGCACAAGGTAATGTAAGGGGTGAATGTACCCTTTGGAGATGTGACAAACTTTTATCTCTGATTTTGCTTCTCTTTGCACCTTATTCTTTTTGATACTAGATAGGTTTCCTCCTTAAGGCTGGGAAATGTGGCACAAATAGCTATAGCTTTTATCCTTCCAACACTGTAACAGAGAGAAAACAGAATCTTTCTTGTTAGTTTAAGTAGAAAATTCCCAAGAAGGACTCTGATTGGCCTGAGCTGGGTCACATGCCTATTCCTAAGTTACCGTGGCCTAGGGGATGGGGTCCTCTGATTGCAGGAGCCAGGATCATGTGCTCACCTTTGCAAGTATGCACGGGGAGTATGGAGAATGTTTGGGATTGAAAACCCAAAGAAGGGAAGTATGAAAGACAAGATAGAGTTATCATAGTCCACTGTAAACAAAAGCATTATTATTTTTTGATGTTTGAGATTATTCACCACCCACCAGCCAACATTAATGTGAAGAGTGTGTTGTGCAGTAACAGTAGTTATATACATATGTGACATATATTAAGCCAAGATTTTTCTGTTGGGAAAATAGAGTGGCTGAATTAAGATACTTCAACACAGCTGTACTATTTTTCTTCACCATTACCCCTTTGGAACACTCTAATACTGTCATGAATGAGGAATTACTTTTCCATATACTATCTTCATGTGGACATGCTTTTTAACAATCCTGAAAAGAACTGGTAACTATCTCTGTTACTAAATGGGAAGTAGGTGAAAATAGGAATTCAACGGGCATTCATTTGCTTAGTAAGTCTCCTGAGTGTGCTCACAATACCAAGAGTCAGCATGGCTTCGGGAAGAAAGCGTGTGTTTATCAGATGTTCTTGCTGAGGCGCATAAGCAAATAGTACTGGGACTGTGGAAATGATATGTGGATATGTTTCTGGAAATTTAAACAGGAGTATTATTCAGTGAGCAGAAGACTTGGGCTTGGAATTGATAACCCTTTGAGGGCCACTAGAAAGATCAGATATGTACAGATGAATAATAGCATGCATAAAAACTGAAGGTGAACTGGTAGTCAATCCAAGTTTAATATAACAATAAAGAGTGCTTCCTCTTTCCCCCCAAATTTCTTTGCTCATCATTTCTAAGTTTCTATTTTAAAGACCATGATTTCTAGTCTATATACAACCTTATTGATAGAATTTTACCCTTTCATTTCATCCAGAATTTTTATTACTTTATGATCCTTACCTTATGGATAAGGAAACTGAGGCACAGAGAGTTTAAGAAACTTGACAAAGCTGCAAAGCTAGTTGGTGGCAAAGCCAGGATATGGACCAAGACAGGCTGGATCCAGAGCATATGCTATTCTACTGTGTTGCATTTTCACTAAATTCAAGGTAAATGTTTGAAATCTGGGGCATGGTCAAGCTCTCCTTTTCCAGGAGAGTTTTTGTATGATCAGATAAGGTCATTGTATTCATCCATTTGTTAAATGTAGCAACAAGATTATAATTTTTTTTTGAACATGGATATGTTCCGAATATAGGTATAATTTGAGTGCTAGAACTGTCTCATCCTCTTACTAGCTGTGTGAATATGGGTATACTCAGATTCATCACTTGAAACAAAGGAACATTACCACTTGCTTGACATGCCTTGCAAATTATTGGGAGAAAAAGAGCTGGGAAGTATGAATTCAGGATGCATTAAGAACATTTGCACCATGAAAATGAAGCAAATTGAAACCAACACCAGCTTCTCACAACCTTTTGCCATCTCACTTTCCTGGTTTTGTCCTGTCTAATTTAGATCATAAACCCTCCAGTCAGAAACCATCACCTCTTTATACAGAGTACGATGACTGGTGTCACTATTTAATAAAAACACAAGAAGCAGCTGCAAAGGTTTGAAATTAAATCTACAAACGTAAGGTGAAAGTTATATTGAGTTCCAACTGTAGGTCATTATGGAAAAATTAAGATAAGGACATGGATTTGTTTTCTTAATTTTCTTAAAACTGGTGTAATGTAGCAATTAAGAGAATGTGGTCCAGAGTCAGGTTTCCTATGTTACAATTCTAACTTGGCCTCTTACTAGTTATATAATGTTTTGAACACACTATATTTTATAGATTCCATGAAATACAATATTTTACATTTTCACATCTCAGAAATTGAGATTATTTATACAAGGAACAGTATTTTATGATTACCATTGCCCACATAGCAGCTAAGATACAGCTGGCATTGCCTGAGCCTGTGCGCACACACACACACACACACATGCACACACACGCACACAACACACACATACTTGGCCATTGCTGTTCACGTTGTCGTGAGTTTACTTGAGTTATAGGCATTGGTGTTAATGCACATGCTGAGGTAATTTGCTATTTAAACTGTCTTGAGAAAAATTACACAGTGCATTTGGCTTTAAGATAAAAAGTTATTGTATATGCAGAAACAAAGCAGTGGGGCTTAAATTTGTTATTTGTGAAGCAACAATTCATCACTGGAAGAATGACTGTTATGCCAGGTTTTCTTGCAAAGAAAAAAGAAGGGGGCTTTATGGTATCCAAGAAAGGAAAATACCCTCAGGTAGCTGAAACTGTGTTCCTTTTGTTACTGAGGTGCAGCAAAAGGATTGCTTATCACACACCAAGTCATGCAACCAAAAAGCAGGAGAAATCCCAAATCCCTTGGTATATGGAGAAAAAAATTGCAAGGCAGCGAGAGGCTGGTGTGACAGAAGAACACTTTCAACAAGTATAAAATAAAAATCTGAAGTGGCAAGAAAATATTATATCACAGTTTGGCAGCATTCCCCCCCCCCTTTTTATTTGTATATTTAAAAAATCATATAATGTGCTCATGGCTTCCTTGAAATGTGAAATACAGAATACCTCATTAGCTGTGTGAGAATTAAATGAAATAACATAGGTGAAGTGTTATTGGTGTGCTTGACACATAGTAAGTGTATAATACATGTTGGCCATTATTATCGTCATCAAATTACAAAGGCCTTTCATTTTCGTATCTGCTCTCTAATAGATTAATGGGGATTAGAAACAATTCAAGTGGGATACGTTTCATTTGAAAATAAAATGTGGTTTTGTGATCTCAGGGAGAGCTGGGGAAAGTTTAATAGGCAATATCAGGTATTTCACAAGTGGGAGGGATGAGTGAAGTGAGAACTTTTCACAGTGTGGCCAACATGGGATGCCTTTTCCTGTCGTGGACTGGAAGTTATATGGTACTACCCTAAGAAATTGCTGCCTGGCAACATGATAGATACAGCTTCAGCTGTATTTCCTTAGCCAACAAAATTGCAGACATTTCTATGTACCACCTTGGTGTTTTATTCGAAAGTGTAGTGTTAATTTCAGTGTACCACTTCACACACACACAAAAAAAATTCATGGCTTTAGAAATTGTGATTTTAGCAGCTATTTGGAGCTGTAAGTACATTTAAGGATTTTATTGAAAAGTTCTCAAGTAAACAAATGTGGGCCTCGGCTCAGTGAATTTATACAATGTTCAAGTACACAGATGAATTCAACCTCTGAATTTTAATTTTCATCTAACTTGAGCTGTTGCATTCCTCAAAACATAAAAGGAAGAATTTATAAAGTCATGAGTGACGCTAATTGGGATGTGATTTTTTTTCAGAGTCCATTTCCTGGTTAGAAAGTCAACATTTTGAGATACTTTCCCAAAATGTCTTTCAGATTGTGTTCAAGAGTCTCTATTAAAAGTTAATTCTTTTTTTCTTTAACAAATTAACTTTTGAAGTCTGAAATATCTACTTGAATATATTTGATTTTTATTTATCAAGATAACTAAAGTAAAGGCATGTCATACACCACTCCTCTTTCACGCACTACATTTTTTAAGTTCGTGTTTGTGAAGGACAAGCAAAGCTTGTGTGTATTTGATTTTTATCACTTTTGTTATTTCAAGAGTACAAAGATGATAACACAAGATATTTGAGACCTTAGGATTGAAAATCTCTCTTACGGCCAGAGGAATTATGGAAAGTTCAGTGCACAAACAATTCTGGGCTTATTCATTTGGCCAAATTAGTTTGTCTTGTTTTTGCATTATAATTTTGATTGCTGCACTCCAGTGTCTTTTCTGTCCCTGAAAACTATCTAGAAATATTTGGCTATTGAGTATCATAATAATTGTGTCACGAGACAGTTGTTCTAGCAGTAAAGTTAACCAGTCATGATAGAGTGCCTCTGGACAAGTGGACTTGTGTGTGTGTGTGTGTGTGTGTGTGTGTGTGTGTGTGTGTCATTGCAAGTTAACTTGGTGTGTTTACTTATTAGTCTTAACAAAGTTATCCTTTTAAAAAGTGGGGAGGAAAGGGGGCGCCTGGGTGGCTCAGTCAGTTAAGGGTCTGACTCTTGATTTTGGCTCAGTTCATGATCTCACGGTTCATGAGATCGAGCCCCCATCAGGCTCGATCAGCGTGGAGCCTGCTTGGGATTCTCTCTCCATCTCTCTGTCTCTCCCATCTCTCAAAATAAATAAATAAACTAAAAAAAGAAAAAGTGTGGTGGGAAGAAAAATGCTGTCCTGGGACTTTGTTGACTTAAATTTGTCCCTCAGTGTCCAACTAAGGAATGTCTTTTCAGTATAAACTACTTAAGAACAATCTTCCATTTTTCACATTTGGCTTCTTTTCCCTTAAAGGTCAGGTAGATAAACAAGGAATGGATATAACTGCTAAATGTGGTTCAGTTCTTGACATTGGTACTGAGGGTCTATCAAAATGGAAAAAAACTTTTTTTTTCTTCATTTTATGCCTTCTATTAATTTTGTTTAAGAAAAAAAAAGTTGGGACAAAACTCTAATCAGTGATGGTAGAACTTTCTCCAAAATGTTGTCTTTCATTTATTTATTATTATCTAATATTGTAGCAGGATTCTTGCACAGAGTCATGACACCGAGGCTTTTCTTTCCAGGAAGCAACTTTATTCCTGCAAGCACCACTCAGTTGGGTTCGAACCTGAAGAACTGAGCCCTGAACGCCATGTAACATAGTTTTTTATATATTTTTTACTCTTTGTCTCCCATATATGGTGACACACAAACATAGTCTGATTAAGTGGTCTCATGTTACAAGGTCAGGAGTGATGTTGTCAAGTAAGCAAATAGCAAGGTTGCCTTGAGGTGTTTTTTTTTTTCTTTCTTTCCTTAGGGAGGGGACCCTACCACATTGTGAAGTAGTTTGACTAGTGCTAGATAAATTACACAATGGAAGAGAATTTTAAGAAAACAAGTGTTTTATTGTCTCGTTCTATTTGATGGTCTACTCTATTTTTGGAAGTTCCTTTTAAGCTCTGGGATTGTAAAACAATTACCTTTCAAACCACTGAAGTGCAACTTGAATATGGTTAACACTTCATCTGGCTTCCAGGGTGTAAATTAGCCTTGTCTACAGGCCATCAGGAAAATTTAATATTCTTTATTTGTGAATCATCAACATTCTAAAATTTGACTAAGTATTATAAAAGATAAGCAATGTAATAAGAATTCTTGAATGCAATTAGGAAGCAAGGCATTATTTCAATAATTTTATTGCAATGTGCAATACACTTTTCCCTGATTCCTGAGTTGATTAGTTTATGCATTAATTCCTTTTCAGAAGGACCCCTAACAATGTAAGGAATCAGTACCCTCCCACTTGCTGTCACTTCAAATGTACACATATTTATAGAAAGTCCAGGGACCCCAAAATATTCCTCCATCAGTCCACAGGTCTTTTGGTGGAAAGGAGACAGCAGTAGGCATTAGGAACGGAAGTGTAGTCTCAAAGTCTGCCACAGGAAGGTCCCACCAAGATAATTTTCTAGTGGGGTGTTTTAGCAATGCACAGACTTGACATAAGAATAAAAATATGGCTAGCCTCTGTTAACTGAAATGTAAAAACTTTTTCTTTGTCCTCTTTACCTTTTTCCTCTTTCTCTCTTTCCTCTATTCTTTCTCTGTTGTCTCTTCCTACTTCTCGTCTCTTTTTCTATCTTGGTCTTTTACTATCCCTCCTTCCCGTATCTTCTTTTTATGCATTCTCCCTTTGAAAGCATATTTACTCTATGGCACATCAATATACATATCATTTCAGTTCTCTATCTCCAGTCTTGATCTCTTTAACCTCCAATCTGCCATTCCCACCTGCCTGTTGGACACTTGCAGATGTCATTCTTTAAACATTTGAGATTCCTCTTTTTGTCTGTTGAACTTATCTTCCCCTCATTCCTCAAAACAGCTCTTGATCTTCTCTTAACCTATTTCAATAACGTTCTCACCAATCTTTCAGTTACCTCAGCCTCTCACCTTGATGTAAATCTTGCATTTTCTTCCTATATCCAATCAGGCATGAGTCCTCCTGATTCTTCTTTTGTTATATTCTTAAATCTTTTTATTTTTATTTCTAATATCAAGTAGTAGATCCTTTTCATCATTCACCTAAATTGGTCTTCTTACTTCTTTTCTCTGGTCCTTACTTACCTATCCTCCAAGTCAAGAGAGAGCTATGAAATCACAAGATTCCTAACATAGTACAAGGTTCATTTCACCTGCTCATCAAAAGTCTTAGATGAGAGACAGGAATAGGCCAGACACTCTGAGAGATGAAAACAAAGTTGAGTATGTATAATACTAGATATCAATATGTGTTGTAAATGATTTATACTACAAGATATCAAATGCAATGCAGACAATGTGGTACTTATTCAGCAAAGATAGACAAATAGACTTGGTGGGGCACCTGGGTGTCTCAGTCAGTTGGGCATCTGACTTCAGCTCAGGTCATGATCTCGTGGCTCATAGGTTCAAGCCACGCATCAGCTGTGTGCTGATAGTTTGGAGCCTGGAGCCTTCTTCAGATTCTGTCTCCCCCTCTCTCTCTGCCCTTCCCCTGCTCACACTCTGTGTGTCTCTCTTTCAAAAATAAATAAACATTATTTTTTTTTAAAAACATAGACAAATAGACTTGGAATAGATGAAAAAATTGCAAAGCAGTAGGTCTGGTATGACAAAAGAACTCAAAGTACAGACATAATAGACAGTCCAGAAATTGACTCACACTATGTAGTTCCTTGATTAATGAGAAAGACAATGCTGCAGTGTAGTTGGGAAGGATAGCCTTTTCAATAAGTGGTGCTGGATCAATTGAATATCCATGTGGGAAAAAAAGGAAATGTTGACCCCTCTCCCACATTGTAAAAAATCAGTTTTAAATGGGTCATAGAGCTGAATGTGGAAGATAAAAGAACCAAAGGGACACGTATGAAAAATTAACTAAAAAGAAAATTACTAATAAACCAGATTGTGTTAAAATTAAGAAACATAAAGAAGTAAAAATGCACACCACAGAGTGGAAGATGTTTGCAATACATCTATCTGACAATGGAGTAGTATAGCATATTTGACAAAATCCTACAAAATAATAATAATAAAAAAAGTAACCTAGTAGAAAAATGGGCAAAAAACTTTAACAGGTAATAAAAGAGCATTTATACATGGCCAATATACACGTGAAGAAATGCTACATTTTATTAGAGGCTAAGGAACTGCAAACTAAAACCTCCATGAAATATCACTACACACCAACCAGGATGGCAAAACTCAAATAGTACCAGTACTGGGAGAGATATGGAACAGGTATAACTTTTATAATTCTTGACAGAAATGCAGACTTTATATAATTGCTTTGAAAGACTGTTTGGTAGTTATCAACTAAAGCTGAGTATGGGCTTTGGTTGACCCAGCAATTCCACTTGTAGGTAAATACCCAAGAGAAATGAGTAAATAAGTGCATTAAAGCATATTCATAGCAGCACTATTCATAACAGTCTCAAATTGGAAAGCTACCTCAATGTCCATCAATAGTAGAATAATAAATACATTTTATTATGCTTGTTAATAAATACACATTCTACCAACATTTTGGAAACCAGTGGCTTCCATAATACTCTTTCTTTGTACTTACTTTGCATCTCCCTAAACTTCTCTGGATGGTGGGTCCAGCAGAATTCCATGCTCTTGGGGCATCCCCAACATTATATGTAAATAGGGCAGTAAGAAACAGTAAAGGCAGTGGCGCCTGGGTTGCTCAGTCAGTTAAGTGTCTGACTTCGGCTCAAGTCATGATCTCATGGTTCATGTTTTCAAGCCCCATGTCAGGCTCTGTGCTGACAGCTCAGAGCCTGCTTCAGACTCTGTTTCTCCCTCTCTCTCTGTCCCTCCCTGGTTTGCACTCTGTCTGTATTAAAAATGAATAAACATTAAAAAAAATTAAGAAAAAAAAGAAACAGTAAAGACATTTTGTCAAGTTCCTTTGTTTACACACATGATCCATTGTACCAGCAGACTTACCTTACAAAACACAAATTCAAAGATCAAATCATTAAGATTTTCAATAGCAGGGCAATAAACTAAGCATGGGCCCTTCTGAGTGAGGGGCATTCCCATGAACCCAGCCATTCATGTTAATCATCCTTCAATAAAGGGTTTATTAAAAGTAAAGTGAACAAATAAATATTTCGTTTGTCTTCTTCACTGTTGAACAAATAAAGGCAAAATCCCTTAGGCTAAAATGGGGTTTTTAAAACTTTGGTTTAAACTCTAGCTTGCTCACCTTTCATTTCCCTCTCTGCACACCAACTAATTGTCCCTCAATACTAACCCATCTCCAAACCTGAGATTTATCTTTCACCTCTTTCTCAACTCCTCACAGCAGGTTTGGTTGCCTCAGTCTCACAAATGCATCCACTTTCTAATAGAGACTGATCACTCTAAAATAAGCCCCATGGTACCCAGGTGCCTAATCTAATAAACCAGCCAAATGCTGCAGAGCAAGATGAAAGCCAAGGCCAAACATCCTAGGGCTCAGGGTGTGGGGAGCTTCCATTCACCATCCCTCCATGATTCCCTATAGTCATTCTCCAAATAGTAGTCACTATACCCTTCATAAAGTGTCAATGACTCCTGCTCAATTTCGACAGCGACTTCCCACTCCATGGAGACTGAAATCCAGATTTTTTACTCTGAACCAGGAGGTCCTGCCCACATACCTGTCCATCTTCATCTCTTTCTTCTATTCACTTACTTCACCCCAGCCTCCCTGTCCCTCTTAGGACTGATTCATGGCTTATAAATTTGCCTAATTTCTCCTGATAGAATGCACATCTTTGCATAGCTATTAACCTTCCTGTTAGGATACAGATCAGCAGTCCCCTCCTTGAAGAAGACTTTGCCTACCACAAAATATAAAGTAGCTCTCTGTCACCAATTCTGGTCATTGTTAACAGTACCAAACTTTTCCCTCCTAGAACTTACCTCCACCTGCAGTGATTTGATTGATAATTTTGTTTACATATTTAATGTTTGTGTCCTCTTTCTTTTTTTTTTTTTTTTTTAATTTTTTTTTTTTTTCAACGTTTATTTATTTTTTGGGACAGAGAGAGACAGAGCATGAACGGGGGAGGGGCAGAGAGAGAGGGAGACACAGAATCGGAAACAGGCTCCAGGCTCTGAGCCATCAGCCCAGAGCCCGACGCGGGGCTCGAACTCCCGGACCGCGAGATCGTGACCTGGCTGAAGTCGGACGCTTAACCGACTGCGCCACCCAGGCGCCCCTGTGTCCTCTTTCTAAAGTATAAGCTCTAGGCTGTCCTGCTCATGGACAAGAACAAAATTTGGCACATGCACATGCTTAAAAATACATCTCATCACTTGCTTTTGGAAGGGCAATCGAAAGCTTTCCTCATTCTCTTGGTTAGTCTTGGCTTTATTATTATTGTTATTATTATTATTTTCCCATTGATACTTCTCAGCCAAGTTTTTGTTTTGGTGAGGGGGGATGGATAGTAAGAGGCATATGAGACAGGGAACTAGAGCTCATGGTTGGGGTTGGAGAGTGGGAAAATGGAGAGGAGATATGTATGTTCTGGAGAGAATTTTTTTTTTCTTTTTTGGGAAAGACAAAAACTTTATTGTTTAAAGTGGATTTTGGAAACTTCTGTTGTCTAAGGTGCCATCTAACCCTTTGTCCCTTCTCAGAAAACCATGATTAAAGTTAACATGACTTATGAAGCATTGTCAGGTTTTGGGGGGAAGGGAAGATTGTTCCATCATGTGCTAAGATGGGGTTCATATACAAGGCAAGTGTAGGGAGCCTCAACAGCCTTCCCTCCCTCAGGTTATGCTTCTCCTTCAACCAACATGCCAAGTTTGTTGACTGCTAAGTTTGGTTAAAAAATGCTTTCTTTGGCTATTCTGTTTGTAATATTGTTGCCAAACATCCTTTCCTAGGCAACCTACTGTGGAAAGGAATTTGTGGGTAAGAGCAAAGGTCCTGGAGTCTGACTTCTTTTAAAGCCCAGCTGTGTCCTCACTTCCTCTTGTTCTGTCTTGCCTGCATTCTAAAAATAGGATTTGACTCATGGCATGGAATGCAGATACTGAAGACCTGGAAGATACACTGAAGACCCCATATTCAGATCTTCTCATTTTAGAAATGTTACTTGATAGGGAACTTTTCTCCCCCAGTACTGGTGCAGCAAATCCAGTAAAGGGTTCTGCTTAGTTTCCCTTGAGTTATGTGCCTATCTTTGAGTTAATCAGTGTGTTGATGGAAATGGGTCCTATATTTGATCAGAACTGGTTCATATCCTTAATCTAATGTCTATGACATGGAATCCATTAATAGAAGAAAGTGCTCACAAAAAATGCTGGGCAATGAAAACGATAGATTTCATAATTTTCCTGAGTCATTTTTGCTGGGTCAGAAGATCTAGAAACCAGGGTACTAATAGCTAAGACAACCAAACAATTCATTATCAACAGTCTTCTAAAATTCTTAGAATTCCCAAAATCAACTTCAGGTTAAGGCATAATTTTGAGGGTGGATTTGCACATTATATAACTGTAAAGGACCATGAGAAAGAAGATGCTAAGCAGCAAGAAAGGCCTGGGTTTAGATCCTGGTTCTGATACATACTATGACTTTATATCTTGGGACCTGAGTTCTCTCATTTGTGAAGGATTTTTGCATGGACGAGGTACTGTAAATTAAAAATTCTGTGCATATATGATGTATTTAGTTTCTTACCCTTTGTCCCCAAATCACCAGGGCTTAACCTTTCTGAATCATAGCCTTTTGATGTCTCTTAGAATCATGGAACTACAACTCCCAAGGATAAGTTTAGAAGCTAAGTATAGATCTAGACAGAGAACCCTGTCCAGTTGGGACACTTGGGACCTAGAGTGTAAAATAAAAGTGAGTTCTCCCACTCTAGCCAAGAAGGAGAATTAGCAGAACATTGAGACTAGCAAAAGTCAAGGTGAGGGCAGCTTCTCTGAACCCCAAGTTGCTTGGGATCTTCTGTGAGCTGTCAGGTATTTCTTTGGCGCTAAGGAAACTCTGATAGTGCCTTTTACAACCCTCTGTCTCCATTTCTTGCTTGTAGGGTTCAGTGGCTACTGATTATATACTGTCATGTTTTATGGTTACAATGTTTCTGCCTATCACTCCCCTATTAGATTAACAAATCTTCAAGAATAAAAAATCATTCATTCAGTAAAACCAAATGAGAAATAGTATGTGGAGACTGGAACCACAATGTTGAGGTTTAAGTGGCAGTTTGCCACTAAGTGGCTATATGACCCTAAGCAAGTTACTTATCCTTTCCATGCCTCAGTGTTTTCTTCTGTCAAATGGGGATAATCATAATATCTAGCTCATATGGTTATTTTGAGAGAAAAAGGTTTTTCAATGACATGTTGCAAGCCCTTAGTGCATGCATGCCGGCTATTATTAAGGCAGCACTTACTATGTGGTAGGTGCTGTACTATATTTACATCATCTAAGTTATTCCTCACAACACCTCATGATATTGTTAGTACTCCCCTCATTTTACAGATGACAAATTTGAAAGGTGGAGCTCTTTGCCCAAGGTGACGCAGCTAGAAAACGACAATGGTGTGGCTTCAGAGCTTATATTTTCAAGAATATCTTACATTGCCAGCTTACCTGGGGAGTCCCTGACTTTGGTCCTGGGCACCCAGATGCTCCCTTAGAGGACTGTGTGTTTGGAGCAGATTGGTGCTCATGGAGCTTCCAGATTTGATTGCCATCTCACCCGCAACCCAGGGCTTTTTTCCTGGAGCTAATTCACATCATAGTTTCACAATACAGAGCTGAATGTGGAGGCTGTGTTGAACCATTTTTTTTCCCTCCTTGTCATTTAAGGTCAGGATTGGGTACAGCATGTTGAAATATATATTGTTCACAGCCTTTTTCTGTTCACTGAACTTTCCAATTAGTGTCCACTTAAATGGATGCCGGGGAGAATTTCTTACAAGTCATGGTGTCATGTTGAATTGTGGTGATTATGAAGGCTACAGTGACAGGAAAGACCAAAGATATTTTTTCTCTCCTCATGTTGCTTGGCAAAAACTGGCTGTGAAAAATAAGCCTTGAGTTAAGAATTCCCTGATATAAAAGGGCATTAAGACTTTTTTCCCCCTTCTTGCCATTTTTTTTTTGCTGTTGTTAAAAGTCCTTCTAATTTAAATGTTCCATTTCCTTGAATTTTGTTTTTAAGATTATAGTTGTATATGGCGCCCTCGGGGTAATGTTATATTGATTATCAAATGTCTCCAGTGCATTCCTGCTCTTGGTCTATTTAAGTATAGAACAAAATATCTTTCATTCTAAATGTCATTTGCTGTGAGCTATTTTCTTGTACCCAGTTGCTTTCTTTCCCTTTTGTTTATCTTATTTTGCATACACTTTCACTTTTTATAAAATTGGTTATAATATGGTATGATTATGCTGTGTTCTGAGGGTGAATTTGAACATTAAGTCAGATATTTTATTTTGTGACATAAAGATTAGGGTATTCCCCCCCCCCCCCCTTGTATTCTCCTTCAAAAAAAGAAATGCCCCAGTCAATGAATAATTTAAGTCCTTGAATTCTGAAGAACATTTTTGAGTATTTCATGGTACAGGCATCTTTATTTTATGTTTCCTTCCCTGAGGCAGGAGAGGTACCCGGTATTATAATATGAACTCAATCAGTCATGTCCTTTCCCCCAGCTGCATGGTGATGAGAGTCTCACCTCTAAGAGAATTTAATTCAGGGACAGGAAGAGAATTCAAGGAAGGCCGCTGTCACCCTTATTCAATCTCCATTGCATTTTATGTTAAGTCTAGGACCACAGGCTTCAGCTTTTCTCATGCTAAAACCAAGAGGGACTGGTTTTCCTGTGAAAATACGGTTGTCTCTGGAGTTTTTCTGGGGATCACCAGGTTGTGATCAGGGGTTTAGAACAGGCCGTCCGCCTAATTCCCTCCTGGTTCTCTTAACAGATCAGTGGAAGGAATTGGGTACAGGAGTGTTTCTAATTCTACTTTGGTTCTGGTCTCTAGATCAATTTTATCGAGATTTATTGCAACATACTGGCTATCTCAATAAAAAGAAGCATGTGCACATTAAAGAAATGTGATGAGTTGACTTACCAGCAATTCAGAATATAATGGTTGCAGAGGATTATTTATGCTGAACTGTGTTCCTTGCCAAGTTTCAAGGCTATTTCAGGGTGTGGCAAGTCACTGCTATAGCCAGTCTGCCTTTTATTTATTTATTTGTTTGTTTATTTATTTATTTATTTATTTTCAATATATAATTTATTGTCAAATTGGTTTCCATACAACACTCAGTGCTCATCCCAGCAGGTACCCTCCTTATGCCCATCACCCACTTTCCCCTCTCCCTTACCCCCCATCAGCCTTCAGTTTGTTCTCAGTATTTAAGAGTTTCTTATGGTTTGCCTCCTCTCTCTGTAACTTTTTTTTTCCTCTTCCCTTCCCCCCTGGTCTTCTGTTAAGTTTCTCAGGATCTACATATGAGTGAAAACACATGCTGTCTATCTTTCTCTGCCTGACTTATTTCACTTAGCATAATACTCTCCAGCTCCATCCACGTTGCTACAAATGGCCATATTTCATTCTTTCTCCTTGCCAAGTAGTATTCCATTGTATATATAAACCACATCTTCTTTATCCATTCATCAGTTGATGGACATTTAGGCTCTTTCCATAATTTGGCTATTGTTGAAAGTGCTGTTATAAACACTGGGGTACAAGTGCCCCTATGCATCAGCACTCCTGTATCCCTTGGGTAAATTCCTAGCAGTGCTATTGCTGAGTCATAGGATAGATCTATTTTTAATTTTTTGAGGAATGTCCACACTGTTTTCCAGAACGGCTGCACCAGTTTGCATTCCCACCAACAGTGCAAGAGGGTTCCCGTTTCTCCACATCCTCGCCAGCATCTATAGTCTCCTGATTTGTTCATTTTGGCCACTCTGACTGGCGTGAGGTGATATCTGAGTGTGGTTTTGGTTTGTATTTCCCTGATGAGGAGTGTCTAGTCTGCCTTTTAGAAATGTATTGGACCTCCTTGTAAATTGGCTGTTTGGAATTTAGGAGTATAACAGTCCATAGAAACGTTTTTTTTTTCAAGTTTTTATTTAAATTCCAGTCCGTTAACATACAGTGTAACATTAGGTTCAGGTGTAGAGTCCAGTTATTCACAACTTACATAAAACACTCAGTGCTCATCACAAGTGCCCTCCTTAATCCCAGTCCATAGGAACATTATTAAAAATAGTGACATAATTCCTAGGCTAGCCTATTAAAATCTATTCAACTCCCAATGCAATTGTAGTGTGGTATAACAGTACAGCAAAACCAACAACCACTTATGCTTGGAAATGTTTTTGGATTTCCAGTTACCTCCATTGTGGTCCTGGTTTTATGATCTGATGTTTTCCTTCCACTCCCACCAACTCCACCACTTCCCTGGCTTGCTACAAAGAGACATTTACTTCTCCATCTCATGCCTTCAAACTCTACATTTAGTCTTTGTCAATTCTTTTCAGATGTTCAATGTGCCATCCTTCTATCAATTCAAGGCCCTCATTGTGTGTGTGGGGGGTAGGGGGGTATTAAACTGAAATCAGTTCATCTGAATTAAGGTTTCTAAATCTTTATTCATAATTAGTATCAGCCTATAGAATAAACCTATACATATAAATACAAACTTATTAAACCAAAATTGTAAAATTACCACCAACCTAAAACCAAATGACCAAAAAAAAAAAAAAAAAACCACCAACAACAACAAAACAAGGCCCTCAATTTTGCTGGCCACTCTACCTGAAAAGCTCCGTCATTCATGCTTCTATTGGCTAACTCCTATTTGTCCTTCAGTAGGGGTGTCACCTTTCTGTATAAGTTCCATGGTTCCTCCTTCTCATGTTTCAAGTTTATGTTAGGTCTCCCCACCTTGAAACTGTCCAGAACCTCTGAGAGTGTAGTTAGTGCAAGGAAGAGAGGATGGCCAGTCCAGCAGCTCTACTTACACGGAGAAACAGCTGCTGTTTCTATTGGCTGTTGGTGGTACTTATTGTTCCTCATGAGCACTGGTCCTACAGAGATGTCAGAACCTGCTCTTCCACTCCCCTGACAATGACAATGAGACCCCTCCAGGGACTTCCATGTGTTTTTGAAGAAGGGTGACACACCAGCGCCAGTGCTAAGCTCAGTCACAGCTGCCCCACTCTTGGCTCCCAGGGTTGGATCCTAGTGCTCAGTTTTTCCATTCACATGGATAGCTCCCTCCCTGAGGAATGAGTTCCCACTGACACTGGGTCAGGACTGATCTGTCCTATACCTCACAGATCCAGACTACTCTCTTCCTTCTCTCCCCAGGGATTTACATCTAGTGAATGAGCAGTGTATTAGTTTCCCAGAGCCATTGTAACAAACGAGCACGCACTGGATGGCTTAAAATAAGAGAAATTTATCCTTTCACCATTGTGGAGGCTAGAAGTCTGAATTCAATGTGGCAGCAGGGCCACTCTCCCTTCTTTTTTTTTTTTTTTTCAACGTTTATTTATTTTTGGGACAGAGAGAGACAGAGCATGAACGGGGGAGGGGCAGAGAGAGAGGGAGACACAGAATTGGAAACAGGCCCCAGGCTCTGAGCCATCAGCCCAGAGCCTGACGCAGGGCTCGAACTCACAACCGTGAGATCGTGACCTGGCTGAAGTCGGACACTTAACCGACTGCGCCACCCAGGCGCCCCACCACTCTCCCTTCTAAGACTCTAGGAAAGAATCCTTTCTTGCTTCCAGTAGTTTTCTGAAAGTTGACAGCAATCCTTGGCATTCCTTGGCTTCTAGATATATCACTCTAATCTCTGCTTCTACCTTTAAATATCTTTCTCCCCTCTGTTTCTATGTCTCTGTGTCCTAATTTCCTAAATCCCATCATATTGGGTTTAGGGCCTGTCTTAATTCATTGTGGCCTCATCTTAACTTGATTACATCTACAAAGATCTTGTTTCCAAATAAGGCCACATTCAGAGGTTCCTGGATGAACATGAATGTTGGGGAAAAACTTTTCAACCCAGTATAAGCAGTTTCACACTAAATGTTCACAATCCAAATGGTCTCGTTATACCTGTTTTCTCCACAAAATGGCAATAACTTCCCACACTCCCTTAGAAGGTTACTTCTAGCAGTTATAAGATGATTCATCCTCATAAAGGAGATTCCCCAAAAAGGCTGAGAGGTAACGAGGCAACTAGAGTACAAAGTTTAAGGAGGTACTCATTGTCTGTGTCATGTAGATTATAGGGTTGTGCTTACATGAGCCTTAAGTTTTGGGTATAGATCTCTTCTTGCCTCACCCAAGTCCCAACACTATTCCCCAAGGCAACACAAAGAATATACCCATGAAAATGGCAGGTGGGGTGAGCAACTTTCCTGGTATCTTTGTCAACAAAAAGAGAAAAAAGTCTATAGTTTTCACTTGTGGCATGTCACCCTGAGACATAATGATAACAAATGTTGGGGTGATTCTTCTGTGTAAGCACTGAGCTAAGGTCTTTTTATATAATTTGTTCCTCAGAATCCTAAGAATGTAATAATATTTTCCCCATTTTATAGATGTAGACGCATAACTTCAATTCTCTTTCATTTCATAACACTTTGACTGCCATAGTACCTGACACAGCAGGTGTTCAAAAAATGTTTGAAAAAGAAATCTTGGAATATTTTGAAGAGATTTCTTTATTTGACAACTAATCATGGTGGTTCTTTTTGTATTCATCTGCTTAGGCTGCCATAACAAAATACCTTAGACTAAGTGGCTTAAAGAAACTTATCTTGTCATAGTTGTGGAGGCTGGGAATTCCAAGATTAAGGTGTTGGCTGATTCAGTTTCTGGTAAGAGCTCTCTTCTTGGTTTGCAAATGGTCACCTTCTTACTATGTACTCGTATGGTCTTTCTTTGGTAAGTGGAGAGAGAGCACATGCGAGGTCTCTGGTGTTTCTTCTTATAAAGGCACTAATCCTATTGGGTCAAGTCCCTACCTTTGTGATTTCATCTAACTTTAATTATTTCCTTTCTCCGAATACAGCTGTACTGGGGTTAGGGCTTCAACATATGAATTTTGTGGGAACACAAACACTGAGTCTGTAATACTTTATGTCAGATATTGTTGTGGACACTAGCATGTAGAGATGAGTGAGGCATCATCCTATTCTTAAGGAACTTAGAGTCTATTGGAGCAGTTCCCAACTTAAGGATGTGGAACAGGGAAGGAACATTGGAATTACCTATGAAGCTTCTCCCAAACTAACTGGAGGTCATTCTAGGAATCACAAGATTTCTCATCTTAAAGCTTGCTTACCCTGAGAAGTACATCACTTCTTAATCCCCAAGTGACCTTCTGCCTAAGCCATGAAAATGCTATTATGCAAATCTCCCTCCTTGTCCAATAATTGAGTTGTGCTTAAGTGCTGTGTAACAACCTCGAATTGTGCTATTTCCTTAATAAAAAAAAGGAGATGTATTTTGGAACATTTTTCCTCTGAAATCCCTCTGCATTAATTAGACTTAATTGTGTAAAGTGATTTTATGATTAATTAAAAATCTAATAAATTATTAATATTCTAATAATGAGGACTCACTAGCATAAAATATTTAGGATTCCATTTTTTCCCATAATTTATTTGATATAATTTGATTATATTTGATATATTTTATTTGATATAATTTATTGTCAAGTTGGTTTCCATACAACACCCAGTGCTCATCCCAACAGGTGCCCTCCTCATGCCCATCACCCACTCTCCCCTCTCCCCCATCCCCATCAACCCTCAGTTTGTTCTGGGTATTTAAGAGTCTCTTTGGTTTGCCTCCTTCTCTCTGTGTAACTTTTTTCCCCTTCCCCTCCACCCTGGTCTTCTGTTAAGTTTCTCAGGATCTACATATAAGTGAAAACACATGCTATCTGTCTTTCTCTGCCTGACTTATTTCACTTAGCATAACACTCTCCAGTTCCATCCACGTTGCTACAAAGGGCCATATTTCATTCCTTCTCCTTGCCAAGTAGTATTCCATTGTCTATATAAACCACATCTTCTTTATCCATTCATCAGTTGATGGACATTTAGGCTCTTTCCATAATTTGGCTATTGTTGAAAGTGCTGTTATAAACATTGGGGTACAAGTGCCCCTATGCATCAGCACTCCTGTATCCCTTGGGTAAATTCCTAGCAGTGCTATTTCTGGGTCATAGGATAGACCTATTTTTAATTTTCTGAGGAACCTCCACACTGTTTTCCAGATCGGCTGCATCAGTTTGCATTCCCACCAACAGTGCAAGAGGTTTCCCATTTCTCCACATCCTCTCCAGCATCTATAGTCTCCTGATTTGTTCCTTTTAGGCACTCTGACTGGCGTGAGGTGATAGCTCAATGTGGTTTTGATTTGTATTTCCCTGATGAGGAGTGACGTTGAGCATCTTTTCATGTGCCTGTTGGCCATCTGGATGTCTTCTTTAGAGAAGTGTCTATTCATGTTTTCTGCCCATTTCTTCACTGGGTTATTTGTTTTTCGGATGTGGAATTTGGTGAGTTCTTTATAGATTTTGGATACTAACCCGTTGTCCTATATGTCATTTACAAATATCTTTTCCCATTCTGTCGGTTGCCTTTTAGTTTTGTTGATTGTTTCCTTCGCAGTGCAGAAGCTTTTTATCTTCATGAGGTCCCAATAGTTCATTTTTGCTTTTAATTCCCTTGCGTTTGGAGATGTGTCAAGTAAGAAATTGCTACGGCTGAGGTCAGAGAGGTTTTTTTCCTGCTTTCTCTTGTAAGGTTTTGATGGTTTCCTGTCTCACATTCAGGTCCTTCATCCATTTGAGTTTATTTTTGTGAATGGTGTAAGAAAGTGGTCTAGTTTCATTCTTCTGCATGTTGCTGTCCAGTTCTGCCAGCACCATTTGTTAAAGAGACTGTCTTGTTTCCATTGGATATTCTTTCCTGCTTTGTCAAAGATTAGTTGGCCATACATTTGTGGGTCCAATTCTGGAGTCTCTATTCTATTCCATTGGTCTATGTGTCTGTTTTTGTGCCAATAGCATGCTGTCTTGATGATGACAGCTTTGCAGTAGAGGCCAAAGTCTGGGATTGTGATGCCTCCCACTTTGGTTTTCTTCTTCAATATTACTTTGGCTATTCCAGGTTTTTTGTGGTTCCATACAAACACCACTTCTATTATTTATTACAAAATCTGATGAAAATATACCTGCAAGGAACTCCACACTTAAAAAAAATTTTTTTTAACGTTTATTTATTTTTGAGAGAGAGGCAGAGACAAAGTGCAAGTGGGTTTTCTTCCTCAATATTACTTTGGCTATTCCAGGTTTTTTGTGGTTCCATACAAACACCACTTCTATTATTTATTACAAAATCTGATGAAAATATACCTGCAAGGAACTCCACACTTAAAAAAATTTTTTTTTAACGTTTATTTATTTTTGAGAGAGAGACAGAGACAAAGTGCAAGTGGGGGAGGGGCAGAGAGAGAGGGGCACACAGAATCCAAAGCAGGCTCCAGGCTCTGAGCTGTCAGCACAGAGCCCTATGTGGGGCTCAAACTCATGAACTGTGAGATCATGACCTGAGGTGAAGTCGGACGCTTAACTGACTGAATCACTCAGGCACCTCCAATGAACTCCACACTTTGGTCATGGTTTCATTTTATTCTATATGCCTGGCTCACTATTTTGGAAAGGAACTAGTAAGTTTGTTATATTGAATACATCACAGAAAGAGAGGAAGTGGGACTTACTTCACGTGTTTAAGAATCTTTCTCTTCATATCTAACAGGAATTGGAGGGAATGAATGACCTTCCTGTGTTCTCATTTAGCTTCCTAGAATATCAAATGATTCCTTAGATTATAAATTTCATACTCTACAATATGTCAGCATCTAACGCAATGCCTTAACACAGAGAAGATGCTAAAAAATATTTGTTGAGTGAGTGAATAAATAGCAAATCTGCTATTTAGCCCTCTTCTTTCTCTATGAAATTGGCTGTTCTATCAGTAAGAGAAATAGAAATTGTTCAATGACTTCAGAAAAGGGCCTAAAAATATGATTCCTTTCATTATATGGGGAGATTTGAAATGTGTGTTAATAAACATGTATACACATATTATAAATATATGTATATGTTGATGCATATAAAATATATACAAAATGTATTATATTGAAATTTAAATTTCTTCATTTAGAATTAATCTTTTATGATGCTACAGATACGTATCTGTTAACAACAAAGTTCTAGAATGCTGTCCCAGAATGTTTTCCCACAAAAATAACTCCCTAGCTACTGGACAGAACTGAAATGTTTTAGTAGAAAATAGTATGCAAATACAGAAGAACACTGACTTTTCTTTTTTTGGGGGGGTTGGGAGGGTAGAGAATATAATTAGTTTGTATGTTAATACACTGCCAACTTGCAAGGAATAAACAACTTTGTTTGCTTCCAAAATGTGCTTTTATTACTTAGCAGATTCAACCTGTATTTAATCAGACTGCTGAATATTTCTTCTTGTAATGGTGTTAGAAAGATAATAATGTCCTTAAGGAGTTTTCCTCAGGCAGTAAGTATTTGCAAGAAAACATATATACTTATAACATGCTTTTTAATAATTGGACAGGATTTTCCCAGCATTCACCCCCTAGGTCCTAGAAATATTTTAAATAGAACCACAAGATTGACTTTACCTTAGACTTAACATCTATTGATAAGAAGTCATGCTAGAAACTAGAAAGGCAAAAATTGTTTTGTTGCCAATCAGTGATGTTTCAATTTAAACTTAAGTTGTTTGGTACATAAAGTGCCTCAGTTACTACTAGTGATTGATGGGGGTTGTTCTTCAAGTGCTAAACTGTAAAACTATTTTATATAGCTGAAAGATATGGTAATTTTTTTCTCACTGATTCAGAAAAAAAAAGTAGTTTAAAAAATAAACTCTGAACTTGAAGAGTTATTTCTGTGGAAATGAAGAAAACAACTTAGGATATTAAGTATTAAAAAATTCACACTCTGAATCTCGAAGCAATTGTAAAAATGTATTCATATTCCTAGGTGGTACATTTTCTTTCTTTCTCTCTCTTCCTTTTATTTATTTATATTTTATAATGAGATGCACCATGTTTATTTGGGTTAAGTAAAATTCCCCACTTTCAAACGTATGCTGGAAGGGAGCTTGTCTTCTATGTTAATGTTAAAAAGGCTAGCAAAGCAATTTTGTGTTTTGAGAGACTTTTCAGCTTCACTGTGACTGTATAAAGAATGAGAGGAAGATGATGTGTGATTTGACTAGGATTGCCGTTGCTTGCTGGGAGAGCAGTAGCGATCATTCTTCTTGATAAAACTGGACAGAATTAAATCCTGCTTCCTGTCCTCCCACCCCCTGTTCTGGTATTCCTAAGGCCCAATGCAGAACTCATGGAAAGCACTGGAACTACTTCAGTCTCCAGTATTGTGTGCCTTAGAAGAGCTGTGTCCTTAAAGACTTGTTTTGGAGGAAGCATTGAGGGGTTTCCAGTGCTGAAATCTCTTGTGAAAATGCGAACACTTTAGATAGTTTAGATAGTTAAATAATATCTAACTATCTAACTCTTTTGAGCACAGGCCCTAGTTAGAGCCAAAACAGCAAGGAAGTGCTTTCCCATTAACACTTATTGAGTGCCCATCATGCATCAGTTGTGGTGGGATGTGATGGGAAGTGTAATTGCTAAGGCTTAGTCTCTTCTTCCAAGGAAGGGTGGGGCAGGAATTTACCTGTGAATATGTGAAAAGCAGGAATAAGACAAAAGGGAGAGTTGGGGCTTGAGGCAGTTGAGGATACCTGCCAAATCCTTCAAATTCAGTTGTTTACCAATATTGTGGTGGCCAAGCAGATTAATCCGTGGCATAATTTTTGACCCCCGGGCTGGCTATTTGGTTGTCTATCTACTTTACTATAAAACTTAATAGTATCTCCATGTGTTTCTCTCCTTAAATATCTCTGAAGCTCTCCAGGAGAGTATATAGTGTTCATGAACCATTTCCTACCATTCTCCCATGCTGCTTCCTGCTGGGGGAGCAGAAACTGATACCCTCCTTGAGGACAGCCACCATATTGACCACTCTTTCTGAGACCTCCATGCCACCATTAGTGGATCTAGAAATCTACCACCGATGGCTCTGCATTCCTTCCTGCCATGAACGTTAGCTGATTTGTCCCGGCCACAGTAGCTTCATGAGTGGTAAAATCTCTTTCAATTCAGAGCCACTCACCCTGTGGCCCATAAAGTACACTCGTATTACCAAAATTAATTGTGCTAATAGTAATTGAATTTTCAATGTTATATGTGGGGAGAACCAGAAGTCTCAACTCACCCATAGCTTTGATAAAGAGACGTACTCATGCTTCCAAACTACTTCTATCTTGTATGCTGTGTTCCCTCTCAGAGGTCTTATTGCTCTTCGTTAGAATCTGCCTTGGGCCAGACCCTTGCCAGTTCATTGACTTATTTTAATACCTTTGCATGTCAGCAGAGAAAGGTCTTGGACTCAGATTCATTACCCTTTTTTCTAATAAGTCTTATTTGTTATGTTTTCATTTGTTTTCACAAATAATTACAAAGAAGGCAGGCTGCTAATCTGGCAGCATCGAAAGATGAAATGAATGCACCTGGGTTTATTGGGAAAGGTATGCTAGAATTCAATGGGTAAGTAGAGTTTAAGCCCTGACCCCATTCGTAATGCCATATGACACTAGTCACTGAAAAAAGATTTAACAGAAGTTAGCAAGGGGCTAGGAAAAACCAGTCAGCAAGAAGTGGTGTGGCCAGGGAAGGAAAGATCTGTGACAGAGGTAATGAATTGTGATGGATACAGACAATGGACTGGAGAAACATCTCTTTTGCGTGGTGATTATGTGTCATGAGGAAAGTGATGGCATTTGGGAATGGGAGCAGTGTCATCAGAAATTAGAGATGAAAAAAATAAAAAGAAATAAAAAAAAGAGAAAAATTAGAGAATATCACTGACAGAAAAATTAGGAAGACTCCTGAGTTTGATTCCCTTCCTTGTTTTTACCCAAAGCCAGTAATATATATGAGCATTTTGAAACTATTCCCCAAAGTATTTTTAATGATTATAATTCATAATTAGTTCAACTTTAATATCAGTTCTAAAGAAATGACAGTTTTCTTGTGCTTTACAAAACTATGTTATTATTAATTAACTACTTTTGAGTATATTAGGTTTATTCTGGAGTGATGTTAGAAATTCTCCCACCCTCCAGCATTTTCTTCTATAAGTATCCAATGTGTGCGTCTTGGGTCTTTAGAATTTTAACCTTTTAATAGGGGTTAATAGCAGAGACGTTAATTACATTACATTATGGAACAAAGGGGTTGAACATGATTCCATTACTACTTCCATACATAGTAGAATGGTGAACAACAGAACTTACCCTTATTTTGCAGATAGAGAAGGAGGAGGCATAGAGTATTAGCAAAACAAGGTATCCAAAAACATGATTGTGGACAACTGGTGGCTGCTAGCATGATCACTACTACCAGGGGAGGGACCACAGGACCACAGACTATAACAATAGGAAATTCAGTATTCCCTAAGATGATTTATCTCAGTCCAGGCTGGCAGCCCTGGGAGAACAAGCCCCAGGAAGGGGAACTAGGGATGTGGGGATCAGAACTACAGTCCTGAGGAGCGGGGGTGAGAGCAAGGCACTAGGGAATCCTTGAAGGATACTAAAAGAGATTTAAGTATACAGAATAAAGTAGGAAGGATAGGGTCAGGGCTTGAAAGAACCATGAACTGAATTCATCTGTAACATTCTCCATACGTTCTAGATGGCATCATCATCAAGTACAGGGATTTGGAGCTCGTTCCAATTCGTGAACCTTGGGGGATTCCATTTTGCTTGACTGGAATTACTCCATATTCACTGGTACATGACAATGAGCACCCTCAGACTTAAAACTGACAGCACATTCTCCAGTGTCTCTTCTCTTCTCCCACCATGTGATTGTGTAGCTGTGCTAAAAAAGAGGCTGATTAATATACTAGTAAGTATTATTTGAATATAAGACTATGCTAAATACATCATACCTATTGCCTCATTTAATTCTTAAATCTTAAAACTACATATTAGGAAATTGAAATAGAGGAATTGGGATTTGGGTCATCTTTCTTGAAAGCTCTTAACCGGGGTGCCTGCGTGGCTCATTCGGTTGAGCGTCCGACTTCGGCTCAGGTCATGATCTTGCGGTCCATGAGTTCGAGCCCTGCGTCGGGCTCTGTGCTTAGAGCCTGGAGCCTGTTTCAGATTCTGTGTCTCCCTCTCTCTCTGACCCTCCCCCGTTCATGTTCTGTCTCTCTCTGTCTCAAAAATAAATAAATGTTAAAAAAAAAAAGAAAGCTCTTAACACTTGACATTTTTATATATAAAAATGCTGTGTGCACCACACACCCCCCCACCCCACAAAGTGGAGCAAACAGTTTCTTACCCTACCTTTCCAATTATTCAGTTAACAAAGTGTTTGACATTGACATTTTTGAGACTTCCTTTCATGTTGATTATAACGTATTAGTAATTTACAAGAGGAAGTTCCCTAGTATAGCTGTGCTTTTGGACATCTCCTGTGGGAGATGATACAACATCATATATAATTATATAGCCCTCAGCTTCCCATAGATCTTGGTTTAAATCAAGTTTTTCATTATATCAGATGTGTATCCTCAGGAAAGCCACTCATCTTCTCTGAGCCATTTTCCTCATCTGTAAAATAGGGATAATAAATAAAATAGAGTTATTTTGAAGATTAAATGAGATCATGTGTATAAGGAGGCATGGTTTCTGCTTCATGCAGTCTTGAGCCTGGTAGGGGTGGGTAAACAGACAAACTGATAAAACCAAAACAAAGATGAAAACTACCCATAATAAATGTATTAACAAATTATAATGTATTGTGAAAAAAATAATTTTATTTGAGACATAAAGGGTGCAAGGTATATGATTTAAATTGTGCTTATACTTTATCTTAAATACAATGGGAAGTTCTTGAAGGCTTTTAAGAAAAAGTGACATAATGGGATTTTCACTTTAAATCAAAAAATTTTTTAATGTTTATTTATTTTTCAGAGACACAGAGAGACAGAGCATGAGCAGGGGAAGGGTAGAGAGAGAGGGAGACACAGAATCCGAAGCAGGCTCCAGGCTTTGAGCTGTCAGCACAGAGCCCGCTATGGGGCTTGAACTCATGGACTGCAAGATTATGACCTGAGCCAAAGTCAGAGCTCAACCAACCAATCCAGCCAGGTGCCCTGCAATTTTCACTTTCAATTGGTCATTTAGACTGCCATGTGGAGAATGAATGGAGGAGGGAGGAGGGCAAAAAAGGGCAAATGCTGGGAGGCCAGGTAAGCAATCAGAATGAAAAGAGAAATGTAAGTAATTTAAGTAATATTTTGAAAGTCAAGTTAACCAGATTTTATAGTGGACTAAATATATGAGTCAAGAAAAAGTGGTAAGGTATCAAGGACAATTCTCAGATTTTTCTGGCTTTAGCAGTATAGAGATTGAGAAATCGAGAGAGGAAGCAGATTTGGTGTTAAAGAAGGATGATCAAGAGATCAATTTTGGAGAGGCTAAATTTTAGAAACATCTGAGATATTTGAGCAGATGTATAAGCTAGGGAAGAGGCTATCACGTTTAAGGTCTGTACTGGGCATTACATTCAGGAAGCACCAAAATTTGTATGGTTTCATAGCCATAGGAAAGGATGAGATCACTGAAGGAGTGTGTAGAGAAGGGGGTAGAAAAATTAGCCCTAAAGATACCCAATATTGAAAGGTAGAGGGGCTATTAAAAGAATAGAAAGATCTTAGGAGTGACAAAAATAGAAAGAAAATGAAGATTTACTGTCTGTATGGCACAATTTTATACTGCAATAGAATATTTAATTTTCTACTTCTTCTTACCTAGTTGTATTATTTTTCTAATGAGATGAACATTTTTAGGTAAAGATTATGATTCTTCCTCCTCTGGGTGCTTTATATTGCAAGGGCCCAAGAAATATTTTTGATTGATTTGAGAAGAGATGATAAAATAAAGATTCTAACTTACATCAGAACACTGAAAGTGATCTTACCTTACATATCAAATACTTATAGTCTTTAATGGACCATTAGGAAGACTTTAACTCATCTCTTTGCATAAGTGAGAAGGAAACTTTCCATAGCAAAACCATTTTATTACTTGTCTACTTAAATCAGATATCTTATTTGTTAGTCGATTAGGGCCATTCAATTGCAATAAAGACTCTAAATCAGAGGTTGACAAAATAGGTAAGTATCTGATTATGTTTCTGGACTTATTCAATGGCTAATCAAAACTATAATCTTTACTTGATTACATGTAAGAGGGGGTAACACTTCAGTTTTCTATCAGTTAATCATGAAACCAAAAAAATCTGTTAAAATACTTCATAGCCTTTATACCACCTGCCCACAGGTACACTAATTACTGGAAGGCAAAAAAGAAGAGTAGGAAGAAAGATTATTTCTAAGAGGATTTTAGCTTTGACACTTATTTAAATTATGGCTGCATGATTGCCGAGACAGATCCACAGAATAAATGAAAGCATTTTAGTGGAAGATGACACTTAAGTTTAAAAGTAAGAAGTATAGGTGGTTGTGTTTATCATCTGACTATGGTGACACTCTCACCTCTGATTTTCCATCTATTTAATCTGGGGAACTGGACATTTATGGGATGAGCCTTCTAATCAAACAAAACCAATACCAAAATCACAGCCCCCCAAAACAAAAACACAAAAATCTTGTTCTTTGGGTAACATCTGTTGTATTGCTCTGGGTTGATTCATATAAATTTTAAGGTGTGTGTGGTCTCCCTTAGATTCCTAACATTAATGAAAAAGTAGTCAACATGGGCACCTGGGTGGCTCAGTTGGTTGAGCATCTGACTTTGGCTCAGGTCATGATCTCACAGTTTGTGAGTTCGAGCCCTGCGGCGGGCTCTGTGCTGGCAGCTCAGAGCCTGGAGCCTGCTTCGGATTCTGTGTCACCTTCTGTCTCTGCCCCAACCCAGCTTGTGCTCTGTCTCTCTATATCAAAAATAAATAAATGTGAAAAAAAACTAAAAAAAAGTAGTCAACAAATAATATTGTGTTTCTTAATATTTATTAGTATTTTAATATAAAGCAAAAAATGTCCTATAATCCCATTTTCTAAGTAATTATAGTAGACATGGAAAAATAAGGAGGAATATATGAATACTAGCAGAAAATGGAAACAATATGAAGAAGTATAAAGTGAAATTAAGAGCCCAAATCCACCCTTCCTTATTGAAGGTTTTTGAATAGTGCATGCATAGCTTCCAAAAAGCATATATGTGTATATTGATTCTTTCATTCATTCAACAGATACTTATTGAAGATTTATTATATAAGTGTTAATATATGGTTAATATATACATAAGTATAATGTATATACACATGTCATTCAATGTGTTATATATGACACACATATATGTGTATATATAATGTATTAATATACAGTATATACATATATGTACACATAATACATTACATCTATAAGATAGGTGTATGTGCCTTCATACACATATATGTACCCTAGTATAAACAGAAGTGACTAAAAATGATTTTCAGTTATTTAGATTATCTGCATACCGGAGATTTTTCTAGGGAGACAGCTTGCATAATTTTTTCTCTATTTTATTTTTATTCAGTCTTGTCATTTTACTTTTTTATTATTTTTCTTTCTCCAAATTTTTATTTAAGTTCCAGTTAGTTAACATACAGTGTAATGTTAGCTTCAGGTGTAGAATTTAGTGATTCATCACTTACATACATATATTTTTCTTACCTTTCTTCCTTTTTTTCCCATCTTTCCTTCTTTCATTTCTACGTTTCCAAATGATACATGATATAGTAGACATTATTGTCTTCTAATTAATTTACAGAATATGCCTCTACTTTCTCATTTTAAATATGATTTTTAAAGATATTTGTTATAATATTAAGGATATCATAGGGTCCTGGAGCCAGAATACCTGAGCATAACTTCCTAGATGATGACCTAGATGATGAAGCTTCTGCTGGCAGCTTGTACTATTGTTCCCACTGAAAACCCAGCTGTTGTCAGTGTCATAACATCCAGGAATACTGGCCAGTGAGCTGTGCTGAAATTTGCTGCTGCTACTGCAGTCATTGCTGTTTCTGGGGGCTTCACTCCTGAAAGCTTCACTAACCAAATCCAGGCAACCTTCTGAAAACCAAGACTTCTTCTGGTGGTTACTGATCCCAGGGCTGACCACCAGGCATTCACAGAGGCATCTTATGTTAACCTACTTGCCATTATTCTGTGTAACACATTCTTTCCTCTGCACTATATGGACATTGCCATCCCTTTCAACAATAAGGGACTTCACTCTGTGGTCCTGATGAGGTGGATGCTGGCCCAGGAAGTTCTGTGCATGTGTGGCACCATTTCCCGTCATGTGTGATCTCTATTTCTACAGAGATCTTGAAGAGATTGAAAAGGAAGAACAGGCCACTGCTGAAAAGGCTGTGACCAACAAGGAATTTCAGTGTGAAAGGACTGCTCCAGCTCCTAAATTTACTGCTACTCACCCCATAAGTTGCAGAGTGGTCTCCGACTAAAGGTGCGGTTCCCGACTAAAGACTGCTCTTTAGCTCCCACTACTTAGGCCACATGGATAGGACCAGTGAGTGGTCTTAAGCTGCTTTTTCACAAAAGCAAACAAGATGGAAATAAAGTTTACAAAAAATAACCAGTTAAAAAAAAACAACGAAATGAGTACGTGTAAAGTGACTAGAACAGAGACTAAGGGCTCAGTACACCAATACATGTTAGCTATTGCTATTTTCCTTCTAATCTTCACTTGCTAAAGATCTTTTTTGTTGCTGTTTTAAAATATGTAATATGGGTTCAAATTTGTTAATTGCTCTTGAGTCTTTGCTTCCTTTTTGCCTGCTCTGCGTTTTTGCCTTTGGAAAAAATCTGCCTTAAAAGAGTCAGTTTTCCTACTTATAAAATCATCTAATTACCACTTTGCCTAAAATAAAACCCTCTTGAAAGTTTTTACATTCATTTGGTAGCTCCTAATTTCTGCCATATTTTAAACTATATGCAGTCTTTGAAATTAATGTACCTAAATATTTACTATGACAAATAGCTGTAAGAAATAAAAAATAATCAAATTTACAGCATTTTGTGCTGAGACTGTTTTATATTCCTTCGGTAAGCCTTCTTATTTTTGTCCATTTTCATGACTTAAAAACTCTTTTTCCTGAACAATATTTCATTAATGCAGCATATTTCTAATATTAACTCCTTATTAGGTGAAATATTTCATATAAATATATATAATTTCCAAGGTGGTTATGTTATATAATTTATTATGATATAGCTCTGACAAAATAATAGACAAAATGGAGCATTATAACTCTCTTTGAAGCACTAGTGCAATTTAGTGTAAAAGTCTGGGCATATATACTCTCTGTAAATTACTGCATATTATAATCCAGTATTATTTTATGAATTAGAGATCTTTTCCAAAATCTGAGTTTAATGAAATATAATTCATTTCTCACGTCTTTGGTAATATCTTTGATTAATGTCAATTCCTCACTAAACAGAAGCTAGTATTTGGTTGATTTATAAGCATTTAATAAATACACCAGACATACAAAACATAGAAAGTTAGCATTAATTTGTAAAGACTAATCACGAAGATAGAATATGAAATAGCTTTTACAAAACTGTCAGATTTGATAAGTACTTGTTACTAGAAACCAATTTTTGAGGTGGGATTTCTTGAGTAACTGATAAAAATTGTTTTCAATATTCAATAAAATATTAGAATGTGCCTCCCAAGAATATACACAATGTCACCATTCATGTAATGCTGCAAAAGTAATGATTTTATGTATTTGCAATAAGGACTCATATTGGAAATTCCTTAATAAAAATAAACTATAAGATTTTCTCAGAGGGGTGCCTGTGTGGCTCAATCAGGTAAGCATCTGGCTCTTGATCTCAGCTCAGGTCTTGATCTCAGGGTCATGTGTTCAAGCCCTGCATTGGGCTCTACAATGAGCGTGAAGCTTACCTTAAAAAAAAAAAAAATCTTTAGATAACAAAAAGATGGCGAGAAAAACATTGGTCTCCAAAATGATTGCAAAAAAGACATTGTGTTTAAGAAGATTTGTGTGTTAGACAATGAGATGGAGTTTAGCTTTTAAAACAGCTTATTTTGGAGACAATGCTTAGAAATAGGCCTTTTCAAAACCAGATAATCAAAGAATGTTTTATTAAAATTTGTTTGTGACCAATTCAGGTATTCATTAAAAAGTGAGATCCTTTAGGATTGGATTTTTGTCTGTTTTGTTTCCTACTATTTCTCCAGTACCTAGAAGAGCTGGGGCTCATAGATATTAACTGAATGAATGAATATATGAACTTGTTAATAATTATGTTTACATTTTTCCAGGCCAAAGTTAATGGGGCAAAATTAAATGCAATAAAACTTTGGGATCTTGACGATTCTTTGGTGTGAATATTGAAGCTGATCCAAATAAATGCATAAGGAAGACTTTGACCTGTCTTTGATTAATCCCTGAGCAGATGTGGGATATCTTCCAGTTAGTTTTATGTCCTTGTAAGGTGTGATTTTTATGAGAGTGCTGTCTTATAAAACCCTACCGCTACTGTTAAGGTATACGGGTTGGTTTTTAACAACACAAAAGAGCAGAAGTCCAGGGGCTAGAGAGCAAACTCATTGCCCCTTGTAGCTGTCAAAGCCTAAATGAGAGAATTAACCTTTAAAGAAGATTTATTATACTTTGAACATCCATTCTTATTTCCACAGTCTTAAGCCTATTCCTTTATTAATTATGCCAGCATAGAGCTAACCCTTATAACTGAACCAGCTTCACCTCTTTGGTAGAATTAGGCTTTATCATGATGATACTGGCTTATACTTAAGAGTACTAGAAGAAATGGCCCTAAAATATTGCAGTTGTGTTTTTGGTATGTTTGTTATTGATAAGTATTTTATTACATTGTACGAGGGGATTTTGTTTCAGTTTTCATGTCAGGACTAGCTGCTTTTATCTAATGGACTTTATAAATTGTTTGATGAATCAGCTACTATGGTTGCATTTTTATGTTCTCTGTTAGCTTAGAGATAAACTCTTAGGCCACCTATTGCAATACAGTTGTTTTGAGCTCAGGGTATACTTGCGTGCGCGCGCGCGTGTGTGTGTGTGTGTGTGTGTGTGTGGTTTTGGCATTAGCTTCACCTCCAGCACTGTTTTATGCCTTATCCTTATTTTGCTTTCTATTTTCTCAAACACATTTAAATTATTTTAATAAAATATACCTGTTCTTATAAAGTAAAATTAATCAATTTTAAATATGTGGGATTATAAATTATGGCTTAATAAAAACAAATAATTTTATTTTATAAATTATGAAAAAAGTAAATTAAGAGAAGTGATTGGGTTATAAGTGACTACAAATGGCAAGGTGATTTCATCATTATTAAAAAGCACCAAACACCCTATAAAGAACAGCTCTTCAGAGACGCCTGGGTGGCTCAGTTGGTTAAGCCTCCGACTTCGGCTCAGGTCATGATCTGACAGTTCGTGAGTTGGGGCCCTGAGTTGGCCTCTGTGCTGATAGCCCGGAGACTGGAGCCTGTTTCGGATTCTGTGTCTCCCTCTCCCTCTGCCCCTCCCCCACTTGCACTCTCTCAAAAATGAATAAATGTTAAAAAATAAATAAAAAAAAAAGAACAACTCTTCAAAATACAATATCTTATAGGGAAAGAACTTTAAAATACCTCTTAATTTTGTTCATTTGTTGTTCAAACCTACTCTGATAATGAAGGTGAGTGTGGAGAGGAAGGACAGACAATGCCAAAGGAATAAATGAATAAACGGATAGCATCGATACAAGAAAGAGATAAAGATCTTTGAGGACTTTTAGCTGCTCACTATGTGCTCTTCAGTGCATTCTGAGATCTTGGATATCCCCAGGGAATAAGTGAAGTCCACACTCCGTGGGAACACTTTCTAAGTTGATGGGAAGGTGTTGTTGAAAAGATATGTCAGAGCCACTAATCTGAATCTTTCTTCTGTCTGTGACCATGTCTCCTCACACTAGACTTCAGGTTTCTGAATTCTCATGGAGGTGACTCTCATGGCCATCTGAGGAACCCTACTATTCACTCCTTAATTACCTGACCAAATACCACCCCCTCAGAAGAGGGGTTCAATCTGACTACAGTAGCCTGGGTACATCTGTGGATACTATCTTAGCCTCGTATTCTGTGCAAGACAGATGAGGCTGGATATGCGGATTTAGAAAAGGCTTCAGGATAACCTGTCTGCCTGAGTCAGCAGAAGGGTCAGTCCTTCAGGCCCCAAGGGAAAGCTTAGCCAGGCGGGTTGTAAATGGCCAGGGAAGTTTTTGCAAGGTTGTATTTCTTTGGGACTGGAAGGCAGGTGACCTTAAGATTCCTGAAAAGGTTCTGAATAAGTAGTATATTATGGCTTTACTATACCATATTCCCCCTTTCCTCCTAAGAACTCAACCAGACACTCCTCATTTACTGAACTCGTAAAATTTCCACTAATGGATGGGACTAATTGTCCCCTAGCTTCAGACCTGGGTTCTGCTGCCTCTACTTTTTACTACTATAAGTAGGATTGGGGCCAAATCATTATAGATGGTGCCAAGGTGTCCAGTTGTGCACTTGAGAGGTCAGGGAGTGCCTTTTCCCCCCCTTGTAAAACATACCAATCTATATCTTAAAAGAGTTTAGTTTTGAAGTGCTACATAAAGCCACAGTGTTTTCTTAAAATTTTTATTTTGAAGAATAAAAAATTAGAATGAAAATTGTATTTTATCTTGAATACACTCTCTGGTATGAAGCTCTGTTATTATTAAAAAATATTATTGCTTCAGTAGTCTTGGACTCCTTATCATAGAATACCATTTCTTTGGATTTGTTAGTTTTTTTTCCTTCCAATTTTAAAGTAGGAAAGAAGGGAAAAATCATTAAGAATGTCAACATTTAAGCATACCATTGCTCAAATTTTGAATTTTGACATGAAGTAGAGCCTTGTTGCTAGGTAAGGAGGATGGAAAGAAGAGTGGTGGTACGAACATAATCTCAATTACCTTGAGAGCTTTAAAAAATATAGTATTCATTTTTTTTTTTATTTCTTACAGTTTGGGTGAGAGACATGAGGAAAAGAATGGTAGTAGTGAGTAAATATTACTTGTGCATTCCATTTTTCTGGCTAGAAAGCATTTGACACTTTGAGATAAGATATCGACTAATTTACAAATATTGTTTGTGCTGGGCCTCAGCTTATTTGCTCTGAAATCCATTCATGTTTACTTAGTATTACTGGATGCAGAGCATGATGGGGGAGGAGAAGCAATTCCATGGTTTCAAATTCCTCCAGGTAACCTTGGCTGTTGGGCTACAATAACCTGCTGCCTCTAGGCCTCCTGCTGCTGCTGCTGCTGCTGCTGCTGCTGCTGCTGCTGCTGCTAGCAGGTTGCTTCACCATCCCATTTCTCTTTCAGCTCTTTCATCACCTGGGGAACCAATTGTCAGTATTAAGTTTCCTCTGTTTTAAGTACTTAGAGTAATTTTTATTTTCCTTCCTCAAACCTAATGATATACCATTATAACCTTTAACTTGTGCATAAAATAAAGAAAAACTAAAAAAGTAAGTAACTAAAACTTCCCCATTAGTTAATATTCATTCAATCACAAGATGGAAGAAACCAACTTCCGTGAACAAGGCAGTGTATTTAGTGGCTCTCCTAACTAAAAGACTACAGATTGTAGTTTGATTTGGAAGTCTAATGATGTTACCAGACATAATCTGACTGGGTGATTTCTTGCTTGTTTTGTTCCCTCTAGAGGGAATTTTAGTTCCCTCAATTTTAGTTTCCCTTTATCATGATACAAATTCCAAAAGAAGAAGAACTGACTTTTTTAAATTTTTATTTATTTAAAAAAATCTTTTTTAATGTTTATTTTTGAGAGAGACAGAGTGTGAGCAGGGGAGGGGCAGAGAGAGAGAGAGGGAGACACAGAATCCAAAGCAGGCTCCAGGGTTTGAGCACAGAGGCTGACACGGGGCTCAAACCTAAGAATCGTGAGATCATGACCTGAGCGGAAGTCAGACACTCAACCGACTGAGCCACTCAGGCACCCCAGAACTGACTTTCCTAATAGCAACCAACCCCCTGGAGGCAGCCAGTCATGGTTGCTGGGTCAGTTTCCCAAGCTCTGCCCACATTAGTGATGAAGTCTGTACCAATCCCAGATCGCTCCACTTTTCTGTTAAGTTTGTAGAGCCAGGCTCTATCCTGTCCTTTTCCAGTTTTTATGCTTTTTTATTTCATCAGAGAGAATGTTTCTCTTTGAAGGTGTTCACAGAGTTTGTCACGTGATTTATGAAGATCAGACAAAGCCTTAGGAAATTAAAAGGACCATTAAAAGACCATTTCTTAATGGTCACTACTGACTTATAGCGAACACATAACCTATCAGGCACTGAAGTGAATAACCACTTTGTTTTGAAGTTTAAATAGGTGCCTTGTTAATTATCCATCCCTACTAGAAAAATGTTTACAGGTTTAAACCTCAGTGTAATACACATTCACAAAAAGTAAGTCCCCAAAGCTGAAAGTAGAAAACTAGGCAATGAGATTGGTGAGATTTTAGGAGCCAATAAATAGCACTCTTCTCTTAGTCTCTTGAGTTCTGAGCAAATTTTTGTAAATGAACAAAAAATAAAAAAGAGTATGGAATATCATTTTTCTCATTGGAAAGGCTGGAATGGTCTTTCCAAAGCAGACACACTCACTGAGGGCTAATGCTTTATACTCTGAGTTCTCAAACAGAATGAGATAGCTCTTCAGAACTGTTTCCAGAAAGTAGGTCTTGGTCCTGACCCATGTGTGGTCACCCCCCTGGAAAAGCAATACAGAAGAATGGATTCATCCAGTTAATCCAGAAATGGGAGAAAGGGCCCAAGTTGAGTATGGTCAATTGTTATTTCAATTCCACCAATGAAAGGTGTCTTTCCTGTGGCAGTGAGTAGAAATTACCAAATAGGTAGAGGATTTATTTTTTGGGATCAAGCTAGAGTATTAGAGCAGAAATGATCCACAGAAATTGGCCCCTTGACAAATACCTATAAAATATGTGTAATGTTTTTTTACTAAGAAAGTTTATCATGGGATAAATGCTTTATAAATTGAATATATTAAAATGTAAAACACATAGCAAATGACTCGAAAAAAGTCAGCATAATGATTATCACTTAAGTGGGAGTTCAATATCAAATCATTAGTGGACTTAGCATTAAAAAATGACCATGAATAATAGACCAGGCCATTAGTATTATTGTCTGGTGATTGTACAAAAACACAACATTTTGGAGCCTTATTCTAAAAACATGATATATCAATCAAAATAAATTACGTTCACATTAAATGTTATTTGTTCTCCCATGGGAAGTTTAATATGATTTTACATGACTAATGACACTAAAGCCTACCATCATGAAGTAGAGGGGTAAGGCTATTGGCTGGGTAAGTACAATAGAAACCAGAGAGAAAGGATCTTTAAGATCCTGCTTTTTTTCCACTGGGATAATGTGTAGAGATTAAGGCACTACCCTTCTAACTAAGACATTTTAATTTCTTCACAGAGATTTCTGGAAAGTGTTTTAACCCCTAAGTATAATTGCCATAAAATTAAAGATGCTGAATGGGGAGGTAGAGTGTATTGTGGTGTGAGCATGTCAAACTTCCAACATGGCTAGGGTCCCAATATATAAGAAGCCATAATCCAAAAAAAAAAAAAAAAAAGCAGCCTTAATCTATATTTATGATTAGTTCTAATTTGTGTTCGCTTTTTTGTTGTTGTTGCCAAAGCCTTTTTAAAACAACTTTGTTTTTAAATAACCTCAAACATAGAGAAATTTTAAGAATTATATAGAAAGCTGCTGTATAACCTTTATGCATTGCCTTGATCATTAATGTCTTGCCACATTTATCATTCTTTTTCTCTCATCTTCATATTTATGTATGTGTGCCTGTATATCAATTTCCATACATGTAAATATTTCTGAGCTATGTAAAAGATGCAGATATGTTTCTTTATCCCAAAATACTTCAGTGCATATTTCTTAAGAACAAGGGCATTCCCTGTGCAATTATCAAAAGTGGAAAATTAACTTTGACATAATATTATTATCTATGGACCTTGTTCAAATTTTGCTAATTGTCCAAGTACTATCTTTTATATAGTTGGGCTTTTAGATATGACTCTCTCAGACTTCAGATAAAGCATAGATAACCAAAAACAAGAGATCCCTTTTAGTGGAAACAGGTGGCTTTTCCTATACTGGGATTACTTATTCTCTTGTGTAAATATAAACTTTGACCTGCAAAGAGAATTCTGAAGGCTTCCTTTCAGAGAAGCTTCCCTAGCATCTCTTCTAAGTCATAGTTAATGTTAAATAGCAGACCTCTGGATTCTTTAAAGACTTTCCACCAATTTCTGACCTCCCCCTGGATGGTCCCACAAATACTTCCCAACAAACACTTTACTCAGTGTGAGGCTTCTGCCATTATTTTTTCCAAATCTGCTCTCATTCCTAGGTGGTGTCATCCCCTCAACATGCAACACCATACTGCCAGTGTTGGTTCTTGTATTTTGTTGCTTCCTATTTGATTACCCTGAGAGATTTCACTGGATTGTGTGATCCTGAAATCTGGATGAGACCTGGCACTGTGCTCTAATTTTCTTTTCTGTATGCACTGTTTCCACACTCCTTTCTCTCCCTGATAAACCCTCCCTCTCCTCCAAGACATTTCCATGCCCATTAGAACTTGAAGTCAGCCCTTTGGGCCTGAGATTCCTAATTCACTCTGAAGCTTTTACCACCCATACTTATCCTGCCAGGATGAGGCTGGTTTCATGGTGTAAACCTCCTGTGACACTGATTCTTGGGGACCAGCCTGTGTGTCTCATGTTATAGAAAATACATGAAAATTTACACGTCCACATACATGTTCACACACATACACATGTACTATGTGACACTTTAACTGAGACCCTTATACTGCCAGCATTAGAACCTGTTATCTTATTCTTCATGTGAGGCAGGAGATGGATTCGATATTAGATTTGATATTTGTTTTATTGTTTTTTTTTTAAAGTTTATTTCTTTTGAGAGAGGGGGGTGGTAGAGGAAGAGAAAGAGAGAATCCCAAGCAGGCTCTGCACTTCAGCATGGGGCTCAACGTGGGGCTGAAACTCACAAACCATGAGATCATGACCTGAGCAGACAAGAGGTGGACATTTAACCAACTGAGCCACGAAATCACCCCAACATTAGATTTGTTTGTTACTGTTCAGATAGCTAGTTTAAACTTTTTCAGCCAGCCACCCCTAATCTCATGAGATATCTATCTATCTATCTATCTATCTATCTATCTATCTATTTATCTATCTATCATCTATAAACTTATATATATGTAATTGAGCTGCTATTGATGGCAAGCTAGAGCGAGTCAGCTGCTAGCAAGACAGGCAGAAGAATAGTATGTGAGTCACAGAGCTTGCAAAACTAGGTGCTCAATGCTTTTTTGCTGAATAAATGACAAAATAAAGAATACTTAATTTAAAAATATGCTAGGTGTAGCTCCAAGAAATTAGAGCATTTCAAACAAAGTGCCTACCTGCAATTTTGATAAGATTCTTTTGAACAACCCTTCTTAGGTTAACAAATGTTCAAGAGATAAACAGGGGGTTAAGCTTTCAATGCTCATGAGAAAGCAAATTACAGTATTTTTATTAAAGTCACATAATTGTGACAATTAAAAACTAGATACGTATTGACCGCTAATTACCTATATTCACATATTTAGAAAAGGATTTTTAAGTAAATGCTACTAGTTGGCCCAGATAAATACCTTTTCATTTCCATATATTTATTTTAAATTGCTACTTAAAAACCACTCTGTTTTTTTTCCTAGAGGTCGGAAATCTTCCCTGTCATTCTTATAGTGGGCAGCAATGCTATGGAGCTTTACACATGTATGACCTGTGCTAATTGTTTAGCCTTCTCTGAAATCACTGTATCTGACCTGCTTGGTACTTCTCAAGCTCCTGACTGCTGGGTTTCTTCCTAGTTTTTTCTCTTTAACTTTCAATTTGATTTTATAAAAGGAACCACAAATTTCCTGATGTGGACTCTTTGGTTCTTTCATTTTCTCTTTGATTGATTGCGTTAATTTTTAAAAATTAACAAGCTTTATTTTTTAGAATGGTTTTAGGTTCACAAAAACCTGAGGAAGTAGAGAGAGTTTCCACATCTCTCCCATCACTGTGGCATCTTCCCCATCATCAATACCCCCATTAATGTGATACATTTGTTGCAATCCATGAAACAACACTGGTACATCATTATCAAAAAAATCCCCATAGTTTACATTAGGATTCGTTCTTGGGGTTGTGTATTCTATGGGTTTTGACAAATGTATAATGACATGTATCCATGACTATGGTATCACACAGAGTAGTTTCACTTCCTTAAAAATCTCCTGTGCTCCACCTATTCATCTCTCCCTCCCCCCAACCTCTGACAACCACTCACCTTTTTTTACTCGCTCCATAGTTTTGCCTTTTCTAGAATGTCATATAGTTAGAACCATACAGTATGTAGCATTTCCACATTGGATTCTTTATCATGGCTTCATAGCTCATTTCTTCTTACTGCCAAAGAATTTTTCATTATCTGAATGTACCAGTCTATTTTTTCATTCACCTCCTGAGAGACACTGGTTACTCCATATCTTTGATAGCATTTGGTATTATCTGTATTTTGAATTTTAGCTATTGTTATTTTAATTTGAAATTTTTTAGTGATGTATGGTGTTGAGCATTTTTTTCATGTCTATTTATCACCTGTATTTCATCTTTATTGAGGTGTCTAATTCAGATTTTTTGCCCATTTTTAAATTGGGTTCATTTTCTTATTTTCGAGTTTTAAGAGTTTACTGTATATTTTGAATAGTAGTTCTTTATTAAACATGTCTTCTGCAGATATTTTTTTCCCAGACTATGGCTTGTTTTCTCATCTTCTTCACAGTGTCTTTTGCAAAACAGAAGTTTTTTATTTTAATGAAATCCAACTTAACAATTTTTTCTTTCATAGATTAAGCCTTTTGTGTTGCATCTAAAAAGTGTTGCTGAACCTAAAATCATCTAGATTTTCTTTTATGTTATCTGTTGAGAATTTATAGTTCTATGTTTTATATTTAAGGTTGTGATCTGTTTTGAGTTAATTTTTGTGAAGCATGAAGGGTGTAAGGTCTATGTCTACATTCTTTTTTCTTTCTTTCTTTCTTTCTTTCTTTTTTTTTTTTTTTTTTTTTTGCATGTGGATGTCCAATTGTTACACCAATAGTTGTTGAAAAGACTATCCTTTCTCCATTGAATTGCCTTTTGCTCCTTTGTCAAAGGTCATTTGACTATATCTATGTGCATTTATTTCTGGGCTCTCTATTGTGTTCCATTGATCTATTTGTCTATTCTTTTGCCAGTACCTCACTGTCTTTGTTAGATTTAAAGTAAGTCTTGAAGTTGGGTATATCAGTACTTCAACTTTGTTCTTTTCCTTCAATATTGTGTTGGCTATTCTGGTCTTTGGTGTCTCAATATAAACGTTAGAATCAATTGGTTGATATCAACAACAACAACAAAAAAAAAATTACTGGAATTTTTACTAAAGTTACCCTGAATCTATATATCTACTTTGGAAGAATTAGAGTCTTAAAAATATTGGACAATATTAATAGTATTAAACTTCCTTTCTATAAACATGGAATATCTCTCCATATATTTAGTTAATTTATTTCATTAGAGTTTTGTAGCTTTCCTCATGTATCTATCTATCTATCTATCTATCTAGTTAGATTTATACCTAAGTATTTTTCTCTCTCTCTTGCTCTTTCTGATACTAAGGTAAATAGTATTATAATTTTAATTACAAATTCCAGTTGTTCCTTGCTGGTATATAGGAAAGCAATTAACTTTTGTTAACCTTATGTTCTGCAAACTTGCTATAATTGCTTATTAGTTTCTGGAAGTTTATTTTTTGTTGTTCTTTGGGATTTTCTACATAGACAATCAGGGCATCTGCCAACAAAGACAATTTTATTTTTTCCTTACCAGTCTATATACTTTTTATTTCCTTTTCTTATCTTATTGCATTAGCTGGGACTTCCAGTACAATGTTGACTAGGAGAGATATGGGGACATCCTTGCCTTGTTTCTGACCTCAGTGGGAAAGCACTTAATTTCTCATGACTAAATATGATGTTAGAAGTTAGTTTTTTGTAGATTTTCTTTATCAAGTTGAAGAAATTCCCCTTTATTCCTAGTTTGCTGAGTTTATTATGAATAGTATTAGATTTTATCAGATGGCTTTCTTTGCATCTACTGATATGATCATGTGATTTTTTTTCTTCTTTAGCCTTTAGTTGTGATGAATTATAATAACTGATTTTTAAATGTTGAACCAGCTTTGCATACCTGGAATAAATTCCACTTGATTCCACTTTTATATATATTGGATTCAATCTGTTAATACCTTGTTGAGGACTTTTGCATCTGTGTTTATGAGAGGTATTGGTCTATAGTTTCCTTTCTTGTAATGTCTTTTCAGGTTTTGGTATTAGGATAGCATTGACCTTATGGAATGAGTTAGGAAGTATTTTCTCTCTTTTTGTCTTTTGGAAGAGATTGCAGAGAATTGGTGTAATTTCTTATTTAAATGTTCACTAGAATTTACCAGTGAACCCCTCTGGGCTTATTTATTTATTTATTTTTCCTCTCCTAGTTTAGAGTATTCTTGAAGAGAGAGATGAAAGCCATCAATGTTGTCTCTTCCAATGAATACCAGTGTTGACCTTTGCTAGGTTTACTGGTGATCTTACTATTATATCATCTGCTACTCCTTAAGATCTATATATTTTTTAAAAATGTAATGTTTATTTTTGAGACAGAGAGAGACAGAGCATGAAGAGGAGAGGGACATAGAGAGAGGAAGACACAGAATCTGAAGCAGGCTCCAGGCTCTGAGCTGTCGGCATAGAGCCTGATGTGGGACTCAAACTCACCAACTGTGAGATCATGGCCTGAGCTGAAGTCGGAAGCTCAACTGACTGAGCCACCCAGGCGCCCCTGAAATCTACATTCAAAAGGAAAATAGGGGCGCCTGGGTGGCTCAGTCGGTTAAGCGATTAAGTGTCTGACTTCAGCTCAGGTCATGATCTTGCAGTCCGTGAGGTCAAGCCCTGCATTGGGCTCTGTGTTGACAGATCAGAGCCTGGAGCCTGCTTTGGATTCTGTGTCTCCCTCTCTCTCTGCCCCTCCCCGCTGCTCATGCTCTCTCTCTTTCTCAAAAATAAACAAAGATTTAGGGGTGCCTGGGTGGCTTGGTCGGTTAAGCCTCCAACTTCGGCTCAGGTCATGATCTCACGGTCCGTGGGTTCGAGCCCCGCGTCGGGCTCTGAGCTGACAGCTCAGAGCCTGGAGCCTGTTTCAGATTCTGTGTCTCCCTCTCTCTGTGACCCTCCCCCGTTCATGGTCTGTCTCTCTCTGTCTCAAAAATAAATAAACGTTAAAAAAATTAAAATAAATAAATAAATAAAGATTTAAAAAAATTGTTTAAAAAAGAAAGGAAAATAAAACCCTACATATTTTTACAATTAAGTTCTCCTTTTCTCCTCATCTAAATAGACTTAGAATTTCTGCTTCAAGCTTCTGATCAAAATACTTACTTTTCGTTCTTTCCAAACCTGAGTTTTTAAAAATTTTTGAGCATTATTTAAATATTTTGAACTCAGTTTCACAGTGATCATTTCACTTGGGCATAAAGGTTGAGACTCTTATGTTTTACTATCCTGCATTGGTATTACTACTTGTGTGCATATTGTGACTGGAAAGACAAAAGATCAGCAATACTTTTTATATCAACTACTAATGAAGTGATTATAGTTTTAATTTCAGACTCCTTTGGTGAGCTGCCCTTTATAAAAGGGTAAAACCAGCCTGCATATGAGTGATTGCTGTGCTATAATTTAGGACTGATGCGCTAGTGTTTCCTATTCATTGTATCCAAATTACATGTCAGGCACTTTATATATAACACCTCATTTATCCTTACAACAACCCTATATTCCTCATTATTCACTGAGAAAAATCATGCTGTGGTGAAAAAGCTTGCCACACATCATACAATGACAAAGTCAGAATTTGAACTCAAGTCTGTCTGATACCAGGCCATGTTTCTAATGCCTATGGTAAATAACCTCATTTAATAAGTATATTGAACCCATAAAATGTTAGATACTATTACGGTATGATACAAAGTTTTATAAAGGTGTGGTCCATTCTTTCATAAGACGTATAATTTAATTAGAGATATAAAAAGATGCAAATGAAGCACTTAAAACACAAGGGAGGGGAAAAAAGTATGAATTTGCGATGGCTAAAGGCATTATGGAGGTTGTGATGCTCAGACTAGGGTTTATATGAAGGACAGATTATAGAGACATGGATAGGATATGGCAGGCCACTGAGGAATGGCACAGAATGGACAAAGGTGAAAGTAAATGAGTAAAAGGTGCATTCAGTTGTAGCTTTATGACAGAAGGGTCAGTATTTGATTCATTTCTGATTCTAGAGCACTCAATGTGATACATAATAACCAGGAATTCAGTAAATGTTTGTGAAGTGAGACATTGAAGAATTATGCCTGAAAGTGGATGGGTTTGAATGTTTTGGAGGAGACATAATGAAACAAGTATTAGAAAGAAATAAACTAAGATGGGGGAGAGAAAGATGACAGGGAAACTAATTAGTAAGACTATTACAAAAATCTAGTTATGAGGCAACAAGAGTATCTCCCAGCCTAAAAAGAAAATCTAGACTATAAGATCTTAACTTTTGCTTGACACCATCAGAGTTGGTAAGTTCACAGGGCAGCCAATTAGTCTGAAATCTAAGAAAAGACAGGTGCCTCCAAGAAGCTGGAAGGTGAGCACTGACTTACTAGTGGCAAAGTATGGGCAGAATTAGGGCTGCAATAGTAAAAAGCATTAAGCTAAAAATTTTTAAGGAATTGCTAAATAGACCCTAGCTGCTGCAGACAGGGCTATTGGCACTCATTTGTAGGATTTTCTCCATGACTTTCTACGGGGCACTCTAGAGAAAGATCGAAACATAAGAGATCTGGAAAAGTGTCCAAGGAAAAGGTTTTATCCTGGATGAGAACTTTGTCTCCTATAGAACAAAGTCTTAGGCCACTGGGAGAAAGGCAGCAAACCCTGTTGTCCCAAGGCACAGGGAAGGCCCACTGCTGCTTGGAGGAAGGTAAAAGAAAAGCCTGTCTCTGGGGAGGGGCAGAAAACTTCCCTGACTCAGTGCCATTTGAGGACATCTGCTGCTGGAGGAGAGCAGAAAACAGTGACCTGCAGAAGTCTCGCCTGAGACACAGGGTGCAGCTTAGCTGCCATGGGAAAGAAGATGGTTGATCAACTAAGCTCCACTGCCAAGACTCAAGCACACAGGACCCACCTGAGAATAAGGCTGGACCAGGACAACAGAGAACCTCCCAGCCCCTGCCCCCACTAATAAGTAAACCCTGTCCAACATGGGGGTGGGGGGAGGGACAAGAGTGTGGAGAGAAATACTTTCTGAGGCACAGGCATAGGGGTGTCTGAAAGCTGAGTACAGAGTAAGGAGGGAAAACCTTTCCCTTTTGTGTGCTGTTTAGAGGATAAACTGTAGGGAGGTGAAGATCCTGTCGAGGAGCCCAGATAGCAACTTAGATAGGGCGGCAGCAGTTGAGCAGGTATACAGTGATCAGATTTTGATTTTGTTTCTAAGCCAGAGCCTACAGGATTTGCTGATATATTAGATATAGGATGTAAGAAAAATATAGGAGTCGAAGATGACTGAAGCTTTTAGACTGAGCAGTTGAAAGGTGGGTTTGGGAGGTTAGGGGGCAAATTAAGAGTTCTAAATATTTATTGTAGAAAACTATTCATAACCATTTAGAAATTTCATAATTATCTCCACAATACCCTTCATATCCTTGTGTATAGGTGCTAAAGGAAAGGCTTGCAGAACTGAAGGCATTCTTATCAAGGTGCTTCTTCCATGAAGAACTGAACACTTCTCTGGTCCTTTTATACTAGTGGGCCTTGCTGTCTAGTTTTGCAACATGGGGAGATTTTCTCTTCATCCGTAGTCTTGGATGGTAGAAAATGTGACTTGAGACTTTAGAGATGATATTTACCACTGTGTTTCAAACCTTGTAACTAGATTTGCAACTTTTATGGTTCCTTAATTTTTTGATGTCATCTTCCCTTCTCAATCTGGAGTCAGCAGTGCGTGCGGATTCATATGCTAACATGTCTTTTCAAGTAGGAATTGCAAACTTTATTGGAAGAAAAGGGGATATTGAGGATATTAGGAAATGGTTTCATTATTCGGTCCCTCAGAACTATTTATGATGCTCATAAGGGAAATTGTGTTTCAAAATAAAATGGATCTGCAGGTATTATTTCTTATTGGCTTAAAATGGAAGGGACAAACTGTTCCTCTTCAAACTAGCTTCCCATGGTAATCTGACCATAGGAAATGAAGTAGTGCTTAATTGCTGAGGGTGGGGAAGAAATACTTTCTTCAAAATGGGAAATGTTTAGGAGCAGGATTGTAGAAACTTCAAGAATGCAGCCTTCCAGCCACCAGGATCACAATCCAGAAGTGCTACAAGGCTCACAATGAGGTTTGCAGACAGTGTCCCTCAAAACAACTGAAACGCTTGTTGAACATTCAGTTTCTTGGGCTTCATCCCAGATCTCCTGCTTCACATTCTGACGTTGGGGCCAGGACTTAGCATTTTTAAAAAGTGATAACCCCAAGTTTAGGTCTCTAGTGTACCCTGCAGCTTCTGGTTTTCTCATTTGTGTCTCTCCCAAATAGTAATATTTACCATGTATTGAATGTTGATTATGTATCAAGCATTTTGAAAATGTTATCTCTTTGAAATTTCACCCTGAAAAGAGTATATAGTCATGTTTGCAGATGGGAGTTATACTCAGAGAGGTTACATAGATTGCTCAAGTTTATATAGCTGATGAGTTGGGAATCTGGATTTGTTTCTACGTTTGTGGATTTCAAAGTCTACACATTTCCTGTTGTGCTTTGTGCTTCTCATATAAGTCAATATTTTTAGGCCATATATCAACTACTTGGCATTAGCCAAACCAGCAAACTCCCATGTAGTCAGCAGAATTGAGTGCTGTTATTATTCTGATTAATAAAGTCACTATGGTACATATAAATTACCGGCCTTCAAAACCTAGAATAAGACCTACATAAAATAATATCAAATGAGTTTAATTTTCTTTGATAATGCCAAAGGTACTGGAGTATTTTGCAGTACTTTGAGATTATTATTATGAACCTCAATTATCATTATACAGTATTGAACAAAAGAATTCTATTCATTTTAGTGTTCTTGTTCTTTGGATAATTAATAACAGACAACACATGGAGTTCCATATGACAAAAATGAATGCTGTGTTTTGTAAATTCAAAGAACATGCAAATCTTCTATCAACTCTATTCGTTCTATGAGCAAGGGCAGCCTTTTTTCCAAAGGATATTGCTAGCTTATGTCAGTGTTCTCCAAATCTGGCTTTATAGCAAAATCAGCCATATGGATTACAGGTTATAAAAGACTGGAAAATTCTTAAAAATACAGATTCCTGGGTTTTACTGCTAAAGATTTTGATTTGGCAAGTCTTAAGTGGAGCCAGAGAATCACTGTTCAGAAAGCTTCCACGTGATTCTCATGGAAGCCAAGTTTGGGCATATCTGGCTCCTGTAATTTGAAGATGAATGAATTTGAAGATGATACTAGGAGTATACAGTCACTCAAAATACCTTCATAATATGTTTTCAAACTCTAAAATTTCTCTTTGGGACAGCCATTCATTTAGATTCTTCCCTTTGAAAACTGCTTTTACCAGAGTCTTACCTTTGTGAATACATGAAACTAAGACATAAAGTATTTGTGGCTTCTGGTGCTTTCCTCTCTCAAGAGTGAGGATGCATAAGAGAATTTTTGAGAGAATAAGGGAGTGGAAGATTGTGGGCACATGGATGGGTTCAGAATATCAAAGTGAGGATTACCAAAACCAAACTGGTCCATTCTGTACATATGCCTAGAATAGTATTAGTAGTAGTTAGTTTTGTGAGTTAGTTTTTGTTAGTTGTCTTCAAGGTTAGTATTGTCTTCAAGTCAGTATTTGTTGTTTTTCAAGTTAAGGCACATATTTCCAGAATCCTTTGAGTGTAACTCCTTTTTTCAATATTCTTAGAAAGAAGAGGGAACATTGTTTCCTGCTGTTTAAACTATTTCTAGTCTCAGACTTAGAATTATGGGACATTGGCATCCTGTTTTGTGAGATCAATAATTCCTGCTCATAACCATTCAACTTCAAGGAAAAGTTGATTAGAGATTTCCAGAAAATAGAAAAAAAAAAAAAAGAGGAATTATGTTTCCTTGGTGTGTTCTGAAATGAAGTGGCACCCCAGACCACTGATAAAGATATGTTACATTTTTGGAGGGGGAAGGGTCCTAAGTCTCCATAACATTTTAAACTGAGAACATTTTTTATGTGTTATATGGTACCATGAATGTTTTTACCATGAATCTGATTGGTATATTCCTCCTGGATTTTTAGTCAGTGGCTCAATTATTATTTTGGTTTGTTATATCCCCCAAATAAAAATGTGTACATATGTAATTATAGTCAACAAACAAACCATTTTACTAATTGGGTAGAAGTACTTTTTTCTAATAAAAAAAAATTATTTAAGGAGCGCCTGGGTGGCTCAGTCGGTTGAGCGTCCAATTTTGGCTCAGGTCTGATCTCACTTGAATCTTGAGTTCAAGCCCTGCATTGGGCTCTGTGCTGATAGCTTAGAGCCTGGAGCCCACTTCAGATTCTGTGTCTCCCTCTCTCTCTGACGCTCTCCCGCTCACACTCTGTGTCTCTCTCGCTCTCAAAAAAAATAAACATTAAAAATTTTTTAAAATTATTTAATCAGTTTTTTTTTTTTTTTACCAGAAGGATGGAGGGAAGCACTGGTTATCTGTATCTTGAGTATGGTTGCTAGTTTCCAGTTTGCCAGTATTACTTAAGGACAGGTTCTGTTTGCTTGTTAGATATCACATGAGGGAGAGCCTACAGAATCAAGGACTAGCCATAACCCAAAGGCATCTGGATTCAAAGAGAATCTGATTTATAAAGAAAGAAACACTAGGGGCAAAAGCAAGAATATTCTGAAAGGAACAATTGTTTCAGGAGTTTAAAAATATTTTGATAAAATGTTGCTGTGCCCTTTCCCTCAATATTTAGACTCTGTAACATGTGGACATGGGACACCTAGAATAGAGACTATATATCCCAGATTCCATTATAATCACTGGCTAAGTTCCAGCCAATGCAGCATATGCAGAGTTGCTTGTGAACATTCTGGAAGGAGTCCTTAAAAGAGGAGTTTTAGGGGCGCCTGGGTGGCTCAGTCGGTTAAGCGTCTGACTTCAGCTCAGGTCATGATCTCGCGGTCCGTGAGTTCCAGACCCGCGTCGGACTCTGTGCGGACAGCTCAGAGCCTGGAGTTTGTTTCAGATTCTGTGTCTCCCTCTCTCTCTGACCCTCCCCCGTTCATGCTCTGTCTCTCTCTGTCTCAAAAATAAATAAACGTTAAATTTTTTTTATTTATTATTTTTTTTTAATTTTTTTAATGTTAAATTTTTTTTATTTATTATTTTTTTTAATTTTTTTTAATGTTAAATTTTTTTTTATTTATTATTTTTTTTAAATTTTTTTAATGTTAAATTTTTTTTATTTATTATTTTTTTTAATTTTTTTTAATGTTAAATTTTTTTTTATTTATTATTTTTTTTTTTATTTTTTTTTAATGTTTATTTATTTTTGAGGCAGAGAGAGACAGAGCATGAACGGGGGAGGGTCAGAGAGAGAGGGAGACACAGAATCTGAAACAAACTCCAGGCTCTGAGCTGTCCGCACAGAGTCCGACGTAGGTCTGGAACTCACGGACCGCGAGATCATGACCTGAGCTGAAGTCAGACGCTTAACCGACTGAGCCACCCAGGCGCCCCTAAATTTTTTTTTTTAAAGAGGAGTTTTATCACATTTTTTTCTTTCTTTCTTTCCATCTTCTGGCTGACTGGAGTGGTTGGTGCTAGAGGAGCCATTTTGGAATGTGATGTAGAAACTGTATATAGAAGATAGCAGAACAACAAGGTAAAGGAAACTTTGGCCTAGGTTATTGTGTATTCACATACCAGCTTGTCCTGGCCTGCTAACCTGTAATTATACATGGAACAGAATGCACCGTTATTTAGTTGAGGGACATTTAGCACCATGGTAAAGAACATAGACTCAGAAATCAGAAACCAGACTTGTTTGAATCTTGAGTCTATTTCTTACTAGCTGTGTGACATTGAGCAAATTAAAGTAATGAATGATGCTTCCATATCCTGTTATAAAATAGGTTAATTATAACATTTAACTCACGAATTTGCTGTAAGGATTAAATGGGACAGTGTTTATAAAATACATAGATAGCAGTGTCTGGCACATGGAAAGCTATAAATAATAGCTATTATTATTTGAGCTATAATTATTTTTATACTTTTGAGATCACAGAAGAAACTAATCCTAATTAACGCAGATGCTCTGGTACATACAATAGCGCCTGGTACAAAGTGGGTGCTTAATTAATATTTGGAATGAATTTCTGTTTACCTTTAAGTTCACATACTATAACAACCTGAAAAGTGACATTAAAGAATATTGCAGCATTCATTAACCATTTGAATTATGAGCAAACCAATTAGAGACCAAAAAGGATTATTAGCTTTGTGTTCAGGTGATTACCTGGATATAGTAGTGTTCTTGGTACGGAATCCCAAGCATCAATGGCCATTAACCACATACAAGTTCAACAACTGCTCACATGGTCACTGCTCTCAGTTCTCAGTCCTGTGCATCTGTCACGGCATAAGGCTGTTAACCCATTGAAGGCTCCTCTGTTCCTGGCATGTGTACAGACTATCCCTGTGGCACCAGCCATTGGGATACACTCAGAAAAGACCAATCCATTTATTATTAACCATATAAAGACCATAATTAAGAAGGAAGTCCACAGCCAAGAAAATGCCATAATTTACTGAATTAAAACAAATTACTCAAAAACAGAATTATTCAATATTGAGGAAAGAGGTGCTTAGCTATTGTCTTTTTTCCTAAGCACCAATAATTTGGGTCAACCAAACTTTAAGAGTGAGTTCTATTTTGTAAACTAGCCCTATGTTCATACTCTATATGTATGACATGCTTTTCAAGTAGTGTTGAAAGGAACATATGGTCTCCATTCTATTATTTCTCCAAATATAGAACATACAAAACTTCAGGAAAAGTGTATGGCATCTGTAATATTTATAGATTTCTATTAAAAGCTTTGCTACTATATAGAGCATACAGTTAGTTTCAAGTTGCTCTTTTGTAATCAGTCCATACATTTTCTTTAAAGTTACTATAAATTAGACCTACACTATCTAGAATTTGACTGCCTTATAAAGAAGATGAAAGAGTCTATAGTATAGGTATAAAACTGATAAAGAAATGTATCTGACTCAACAATAGTATACCTGGTATTTTCTTTCCCTTATATGCACAGTTTAAAAAATTTCATTACTCAATGGCGCAATTTTGCATTTAAATATGAATTCATTTAATTTTGCTTTGCAATCAGGTAAATTAGTGAGAAGGAATCTAAACAATATGCTTTAATTGCATTTATAAATTATTCTCTCTGTCCTTCATGAGCATTCTTTCTTTTTTAGATATTGAAATGTAGTGTCTAAATATAAAGTGCAGTAACATCTGGTTCTAATTGCCGGTTTGAATAATATAGACAGACCTTCAACATTTCATGCTTTTGAAAGGATGCATTTAGTAGGAGGTACTGAGTCAAAGGTTGTAAAAATTTTGTGCCACTAAAAATAGTTGAAATCTCAGATGCATTTAAAATGGAAATTACCACTTTCTGAGCAAATAATTCCTTCAACATAAGGTGTATGTATGCTAGAAATGGTTCATCAAAAGAATCTTTTTGCTTTTTTTTATATCTATATATCATCATTCTTTTTTTTTTTTTTTTTTTTTTTTTTTTTTAAATTTTTTTTTTCAACGTTTATTTATTTTTGGGACAGAGAGAGACAGAGCATGAACGGGGGAGGGGCAGAGAGAGAGGGAGACACAGAATCGGAAACAGGCTCCAGGCTCTGAGCCATCAGCCCAGAGCCTGACGCGGGGCTCGAACTCACGGACGGCGAGATCGTGACCTGGCTGAAGTCGGACGCTTAACCGACTGCGCCACCCAGGCGCCCCTATATATCATCATTCTTAAAACCACAGTACTTTTATTTTTTACAGAGTCTAATTCTTATTCAAATCCTGAAGTAAACATTCAATTCAAAAATCACTGAATCCACATGTAACGCAAAGTTTTATGTTTAGGGTTATCTTTTAGATTATTTTTAGATTAACCATGATAAGCTGGAGTAGAACAGCTCAGTTGCCCTCATGGATTGAGGCAGATTGGTTGTTGTACTGGCAGGACTGTGTGCCCAAATGTGTGTGTGTCTTAGGAATTATGTGTGACAGATCACTGTCTCATCAAAAAGTCCCAAGGAGTGCATATTTATATGTTTAAGCCTTTCTTCCTTCTTCCCTTGACCATAAAGATCTTTCCCCAAATACTTACCCCATTCATAACTGTTTTCCAAGTTCTGATTTTGTAGCTTTATTGCTACAACATTCTTGAGAAAGAAATATAAATGTAAAAAACTTTCATCTGATAAACTCTGCATGAATAACTGTTGTCTTATGCTTAAATCAATACAATAATCTGATGTCTTAGAACATTATTGTATTAGATAATTCAGTAGGTAATAATGTATTTGGACATATAATTGTATTTAGAATAAAATCTAGTATATATCTGAATTCAAGATGTCCTTACAAAGAAGCATTACTCCCTTTCTTGAAGGTCAGTGCCACTGAGAAGGTCATCTGAATGTTCAGGAGGTGTCTCTTTATAAAACTTATTGGGCACCTGAGACCATGTGGGCTGTGAACATTCTGAGATGTTGAAAATGACCACTTCTGAAATGGTATTTTACAATTCATCTTGGCAGATTCCTGCTTTGAAATTATCAATTAAACTGATATTTTGAACTGATTATTATGGTGACCATTTGAGATGGACCAACATCTCTCTCCATGGTACAACAGCAATGGGCCTGCTGCTTAGTGCTGGGTGTAAAACTCATTGTGTTTAAGACTTGGAGCCAGACGTCTGGGTTCAAACCCAGATTTTCTATTTATTAGATGTGTTACCTTGAGTAATTTATTGTTTATTTATTTATTTTTTGAGAGAGAGACCAAGAGCAAGCTGGGGAGGGGCAGAGAGAGAGAGAGAGGGAGACACAGAATCCTAAGTAGGCTCCAGGCTCCAAGCTGTCAGCACAGAGCCTGATGCAGGGCTCAAACTCACAGACTGCGAGATCATGACCTGAGCCAAAGTCAGACGCTTAGCCAACTGAACCATCCAGGCACCCCTGTTACCTTGAGTAATTTAACTACCTTCATTGCACCTCATTTTCTCATCTGTAAAATGAGAAGAATAATAGTTCTTACTTCACAGATGGTAGTGATACCTCAATGAGTTAAATTACATTAACTGCTTATTATTACTGAGATTATTTTTTTTTTAAATGACTTTATTGAGAAGCTAGGATCTAAGTAATCTCTCCATAGGCATATTCTAAGCAGAAAACTTGGTCGGGAAAGCAGATGTGAAGGTGAAGAATTCAATGCAGAAGGTATGAGCCAAGTCTAAACCAGCACCAGCAGTGAATCTAGTCAGCCTTTTTTGGAAACAGACCCAAGGCAACTAGTCATAGCTCAGACATTTTGATCCCCTGGACCAAAAAGATTGTGAATCTGCCCCAATGTCTATAGGGAAAAAGTTTTTACCCACCAAAACCTCTTAGGAACGACACCTTCTAGTAATACACAAGCTCAGGTTGTGGTTCTGTCACAATTTCTGTGAGTTCTGGTCCCTGGGTTAGAGTAATGCTCAAATTCCTCATATCATATCAATCTTTCTTCCTAACTCAGTTGCCAGAGACTTCTTGACTGGAAGAACTTCACAGTAGTCAATGGTTTTATAGCATGCAAATTAGCACCTTATGCTCTGTGAAAATGCCCCCAAAATATGGCTGTTAAAAATACTACTAATAATAATCTCCTGATAATCTCAGCTATTGTTAAATAAAATTGGTTGAGCATATAACTAACATGGAATGAGGTGTTACACTTTGTCAATTTTGATTAATGGAAATTTTAAGGAATAAATATCTCTATTAACGCTTTGCTCCTTTATTTTACTATCCTACTGGAAAACATCATTCAATTTAAAGGGAAGTTTTAGTTTTGAGCATGATTTGTTGCAATTAATGCAACTACCTGGCTCAGGTCCTAAACATTTATTTTTTATTTTTTATTTTTTATTTTTTCTTGAAATTTACATCCAAGTTAGTTAGCATGTAGTGCAACAATGATTTCAAGAGTGGATTACTTAATGCCCTTTAGCCATTTAGTCCATCCCCCGTCCCACAACCCCTCCAGCAACCCTCAGTTTGTTCTCCATATTTATGAGTCTCTTCTGTTTTGTCCCCATTCCCTGTTTTTATATTATTTTTGTTTCCCTTCCCTTATGTTCATCTGTTTTGTCTCTTAAAGTCCTCATATGAGTGAAGTCATATGTTTTTTGTCTTTCTCTGACTGACTTAATTTCACTTCTCATGATACCCTCCAGTTCCATCCACGTAGTTGCAAATGGCAAGATTTCATTCTTTCTGATTTCCGAGTAATGCTCCATTGTATATATATACCACATCTTCTTTTTCCATTCATCCATAGATGGCCATTTGGGCTCTTTCCATACTTTGGCTATTGTGGATAGTGCTGCTATAAACATGGGGGTGCTTGTGTCCCTTCGAAACAGCACACCTGTATCCCTTGGATAAATACCTGGTAGTGCAATTGCTGGGTCATAGAGTAGTTCTATTTTTAATTTTTTGAGGAACCTCCATCCTGTTTTCCAGAGTGGCTGCACCAGCTTGCATTCCCACCAGCAATGCAAAAGAGATCCTCTTTATCCTCATCCTCACCAACATCGGTTGTTGCCTGAGTTGTTAATGTTAGCCATTCTGACAGGTGTAAGGTGGTATTGATTTGTATTTCCCTGATGATGAGTGATGTTGAGCATTTTTTCATGTGTCGGTTGGCCATCTGGATGTCTTCCTTGGAGAAGTGTCTATTTATGTCTTTTGCCCACGTCTTCACTGGATTATTTGTTTCTTGGGTGTTGAGTTTGATAAGTTCTTTATAGATTTTGGATACTAACCCTTTATCTGATATGTTGTTTGCAAATATGTTCTCCCATTCTGTCAGTTGCGTTTTAGTTTTGCTGATGGTCTCCTTCGCTGTGCAGAAGCTTTTTATTTTGATGAGGTCCCAGTAGTTCATTTTTGCTTTTGTTTCCCTTGCCTCCAGAGACGTGTGGAGTAAGAATTTTTCTGCGGCCAGGATCAAAGAGGTTTTTGCCTGCTTTCGTCTCGAGGATTTTGGTGGCTTCCTGTCTTACACTGAGGTCTTTCATCCATGTTGAGTTTATTTTTGTGTATGGTGTAAGAAAGTGGTTCACGTTCATTCTTCTGCATGTCACTGTCCAGTTTTCCCAGCACCACCTGCTGAAGAGACTGTCTTTATTCCATTGGATATTCTTTCCTGCTTCGTCAAAGATTATTTGGCCATAGATTTGTGTGTCCATTTCTGGGTTCTATTCAGTTCCATTCATCTGAGTGTCTGTTTTTGTGCCAGTACCATACTGTCTTGATGATTACAGCTTTGTAGTATAGCTTGAAGTCTGGGATTGCAGTACTTTCTGCTTTGATTTTCTTTTTCAAGATTGCTTTGGCTATTCGGGGTCTTTTCTGGTTCCATACAAATTTTAGGATTATTTGTTCTAGCTCTGTGAAGAATACTGGTGTTATTTTGATAGGGATTGCACTGAATATGTAGATTGCTTTGGGTAGTGTAGACATTTTAACAGTATTTGTTCTTCCTATCCAGGAACAAATCTTTTTCCACTTTTTTTGTGTCTTCTTCAGTTTCTTTCATAAACTTTCTATAGTTTTCAGTGTATAGATTTTTCACCTCTTTGGTTAGATTTATTCCTAGGTATTTTATGGTTTCTGGTGCAACTGTAAATGGGATCAATTCCTTGATTTCTCTTTCTGTCGCTTCATTGTTGGTGTATAGGAATGCAACCGATTTCTGTGCATGGATATTATATCCTGCAACTTTGCTGAATTTATGGATCAGTTCTAGCAGTGTTTTTGGTGGAATCTTTTGGGTTTTCCATATAGAGTATCATGTCATCTGTGAAGAGTGAAAGCTTGACCTCCTCCTGGCTGATTTGGATGCCTTTTATTTCTTTGTGTTGTCTGATTGCAGAGGTTAAGACTTCCAATACTATGTTGAATGGCAGTGGCGAGAGTGGACATCGCTGTCTTGTTCCTGACCTTAGGGGGAAAGCTCTCAGTTTTGCCCCATTGAGGATGCTGTTAGTGTTCGGTATTTCATATATGGCTTTTATGATCTTGAGGTGTGATCCTTCTATCCCTACTTTCTTGAGGGTTTTTATCAAGAAAGGATGCTGTAATTTTGTCAAATGCTTTCTCTGCATCTATTGAGAGTGGTTCTTGTTCTTCCTTTTAGTGATGTGATGAATCACAATGACTGTTCTGTGGATATTCAACCAGCCCTGCATCCCAAGTATAAATCCCACTTGGTGGTTGTGAATAGTTTTTTTTAATGTATTGTTGGATCTGGTTGACTAATATCTTGTTGATGATTTTTTCATCCATGTTCATCAGGGAAATTGGTCTATAGCTCTCCTTTTTAGTGGGGTCTCTGTCTGGTTTTGGAATCAAGGTAATGCTGGCTTCATATAAAGGGTTTGGAAGTTTACCTTCCATTTCTATTTTTTGGAACAGCTTCGAGGGAAGAGGTGCTAACTCTTCCTTAAATGTTTGGTAGAATTCCTCTGGAAAGCCATCTGGCCCTGGACTCGTTTTTGGGGAGATTTTTGATTACTAATTCGATTTCTTTACTGGTTTTGGGTCTGTTCAAATTTTCTATTTCTTCCTGTTTCAGTTTTGATAGTTTATATGTTTCTAGGAATTTGTCCATTTCTTTCAGATTGCCCATTTTATTGGCATATAATTGCTCATGATATTCTCTTATTGTTGTTTTTATTTCTGCTATATTGGTTGTGATCTTTCCTGTTTCATTCTTTGTTTTATTTCTTTGGGTCCTTTCCTTTTTCTTTTTGATCAAACTGGCTAGTGGTTTATCAATTTTGTTAATTCTTTCAAAGAACCAGCTTCTGGTTTCATTGATCTGTTCTACTGGTTTTTTGGTTTTGAGACCATTAATTTCTGCTCTAATCTTTATTATTTGCTGTCTTCTGCTGGTTTGGGGTTTTATTTGCTGTTCTTTTTCCAGTTCTTTAAGGCATAAGGTTAGGTTGTATATCTGAGATCTTTCTTCCTTCTTTAGGAAGGCCTGGATTGCCATATACTTTCCTCTTATGACCGCCTTTCCTGCATCCCAGAGGTTTGGGGTTGTGGTGTTATCATTTCATTGGCCTCCATGAACTTTTTAATTTCCTCTTTAACTGCTTGGTTAGTCCATTCATTCTTTAGTAGGATGCTCTTTAGTCTCCAAGTATTTGTTACCTTTCCAAATTTTTTCTTGTGGTTGATTTTGAGTTTCATAGCATTGTGGTCTGAAAATATGCACGGTATGGTCTCGATCTTTTTGTACTTGTTGAGGGCTGATTTGTGTCCCAGTATATGGTCTGTTCTGGAGAACGTTCCATGTTTACTGGAGAAGAATGTATATTCTGATGATTTAAGATTAACTGTTCTGAATATATCTGTTAAGTCCATCTGGTCCAGCGTGTCATTCAAAGCCATTGTTTCCTTGTTGATTTCTTGATTAGATGATCTGTCCATTGTTGTAAGTGGGGTGTTTAAGTCCCCTACTATTATGGTATTATTATCAATGAGTTTCTTTATGTTTGTGATTAATTGATGTATATATTTGGGTACTCTCACATTTGGCGCATAAATGTTTACAATTGTTAGGTCTTCTTGGTGGATAGACCCCTTGATTATGATATAATGTCCTTCTTCATCTCTTGATACAGTCCTTATTTTAAAGTCTATATTGTCTGATATAAGTATGGCTACTCTGGCTTTCTTTTGTTGACCATTAGCATGATAGATGGTTCTCCATCCCCTTATTTTCAATCTGAAGGTGTGTTTAGGTCTAACATGGGTCTCTTGTAAACAGCATATAGATGGATCTTGTTTTCTTATCCATCCTGTTACCCTATGTCTTTTGATTGGAGCATTTAGTCCATTGACGCTTAGAGTGAGTACTGAAAGATATGAGTTTATTGCCATTATGTTTCTTGTAGAGTTGGAGTTTCTGATGGTGTTCTCTGGTCCTTTCTAGTCTTTGTTGCTTTTGGTTTTTATTTATTTATTTATTTATTTATTTGTTGTTGTTGTTGTTGTTGTTTTTCATATTTTCTCCCCTCAGAGAATGCCTCTTAAAATTTCGTGCAGGGCCGGTTTAGTGGTCACAAACTCCTTTAAACAAATATGGAATGCTTCACAAATTTGTGCATCATCTTGGTGCAGGGTCCATGCTAATCTTCTTTGTATTGTTCCAATTTTAGTATGTGTGCTGCCGAAGTGAGCACAGGTCCTAAACATTTCCTAAGTAATTTTGTAATAAACAGCCTCTGGTTTAGGAGCCTTTCATCCAAACTTCCAACCAGATCCATTTCACTGCCGAAGTTATAAGTTTTTAAATAAAGCTTTTCGTATCTGTTCCATGACTCATTAACTTAAAACTCATCAGTAGTTCTTACATAACCTAAAGAAGAAAGCTCAAGGGCTCCTGGGTGGCTCAGTCGGTTAGGTGTCCGACTTTGGCTTAGTTCATGATCTCATAGTTCGTGAGTTCAAGCCCCACATCTGGGTCTGTGCTGACAGCTCAGAGCCTGGAGCCTGCTTTGAATTCTGTGTCTCCCTCACTCTCTGCCCCTCCATCACTCACTTTCTGTCTCTTTCTCAAAAATTAATAAACATTAAAATTTTTTTCATAAAGCCCCTTTATTCTATATATGATCCTTCATAATCTGCACCTGCTTTTCTACATAGTCTCATCTTAAAAAAAAAAATGTTTTCATCTAACAGCCAACTCTTTGCTATCTTCCATGGTCCTCATTTCTATGTAGTTGAGCACATTATCTTTCTATATGAAATGCCTTTTCCCACGATGTCTACTTGGTAATCTCATACTCATCCATACTGCCTTCTCTGTGAGGCCTTCTTAAGGATCTCAGATCTAAGCTAGATGGTTCTTGTTTTGGGTATCCATGACATTTCTATACTTCAATTATAGCTCTTATCATTTTGTGCTAAACTTCTCATTTATTCTTTGCTACCCTCCTCCCACTCACAAACTGAAGTCAAGCTGTTCATATCTTATTCCAAAGTAGGGCAAAATAACTAACAAAATATTGGTACTCAATAAATGCATTAGAATGAATTTTTTATTTAAATTGTTTTCTAGTCTCTAGGTTCAACCATCAAAAAATATGATGCGATAACTTCTATCTTGGCACTTGAAAGATGTTGTTTTAGATTCAATGTAATTCTAAAGAGAGAGAATTGTGAGAGAGGAGAAAGAAGCCCAGCTATGGGATCTTCTCAACATCTCAGCAAAAAATAATGCTCCCTACCCAACCCAGCATGGAGGTTTGCCATCAAAGATAGTTAGATGATCTCTCTATCAACTTATCTTGGCCCAAGAAGGGACATGCCTACATGAGCAGGGCTAACTGTTGCTTAATCAGGGATGAAAGATGCTTCAAAAAAAAAAAAAAAGATTCTATGGTCATATAAGCTTGACAAATGCTGTAAACTCTATCTCCCTCTTATAGACTCTACATGCACATAAGCATCTTAAAGAATACCCATAATTTCCCAGACATAAGTGACCTCCAGACTTTTGTTTTTCATAACATTCCTTAACACTTTGTGGAAAGAACATCCTATGGAACACACACATTAGGAAATACTATTCTATGCCAAAGACACTTGAGTGTAGGGGCCATGGACTCACTATTTACTATCAGTCTAATTTCTCCAAGTTCAATGCTACATCTTTGCCAAGTTTTCTAAATACAACTACTTAGAATTTTAGAGAGGAAAGATATCATCTTGTTTACCCTTGCATTACAAATAAGAAAATGGAATTGTGGACAGCCTCATAGTGGGCTTGCTTAGTGCTAACAAGCCTGGCACATTAAGGAGCTGTGTTGCTTGGCTACCAGTCTCACCATGTTCTACTGTATCAGGAAATTTACGCTCTCCCTCTCCCAACTTTGGGAAGCCATGTTCTTGAACTGTCTTACCACTTTATGCACTTCAGCCCTGTGTCAACTTATTAATGCTCTAAACTTTCACAATTCTAACTTGAGTATGAGGAATCTTTGCTTTGTTTGCATATTTGTTTCTTAAACTCTGCAATGATTTTTCTTCTCCAATCAAATATTAGTTTCTGAAAGGACATTTCTGAAAGGACATTCAACTCTTTATCTTAAATATTCTGATGGAAACATCTAAAGATTTCCTAAATAGTGTCTGCTAACAATTCACTTAGAAAACAGAAAAAAGGGGTGCCTGTGTAGCTCAGTTCGTTAAGCATCTGATTTTGGCTCAGGTCATGATCTCACAGTTCATGGGATAGACCCCTGCATCAGCCTCTGTGCTGAGAGCTCAGAGACTGGAGCCTCCTTTGGATTCTGTGTCTCCCCCTCACTCTGCCCCTCCCCTAGCTCACGCTGTATCTCGCTATCTCTAATAAATAAACATTAAAAAAAGGAAATAGAAAAAATTTCATTAGAAGACAGGAAAATAACAAATACTAATAAGCAATATACATATAAAAGCTAATAATCCAATTAGTAACCAAAGAAAGGCAAAATACAACCAAATGAGATACTGTATTTTCATAAAATTTGTCGAAAATACTTTATTAAGTTACCCAAAATTGTCAAGAGTGAGGACAAAGAGTGAGAAAAAGAGTGAGACTTCCATATTTCTCCTAGGAATTATGTAGTTTGGACAAATACATTTGTATGGAAATTTGGAACCTGTCTGAAGCCTTAAAACCTTGCCTGATGTGTTTTAGACTTATTCTCTTGATGCATAAAACTCATATTTGGTTATCTACCCAATGCAGTGTGGACAAATAGTATTATAAAGATATTCATCAGGATATTTTTAATGGGGTACATTGGAAAATAGCTAAACGGCAAAAAAAATAGTATTGGCTAAATAAATTATTGCATGACCAATATAATGATACATGGCCATTAAAATCACATTTATATAATTTATTTGCATGGAAAGATGTTCATAATACATTATTGACTGAAAAAAAAGTATGGTTCAAAAGTATATATCCTATGACCCCATTTTTTGTTAAAATATATAAATATATTCTAGCCATACTTAGCTTATAGGCAATATTTAAATAACATTGAATAAATGAATAGGAAAAAACCTGGAAATATATATAGCAAAATAACACTGATTAGTGGCATTGCAGTTCATTTTTTTTCTTTTTGTTTATATTTCTTTCATACAATAAACCCATATAAACTTAATAGTAAGAAAAATATTTTTTATAATAAAAACACAGCTGTTCAGTTAATATCATTTCCTAGCAAAGCAATAATCACCATTTAACCCATTTTGTCTGAGGTGCTTCTAACAATATTTAAATGAAGATATTCATATCTCATTCCCTGTTTCCTCAGGGCTACAGTGGAGTTCTACCCTACCAGGCCTCCACTGTCAGCCATGCATGTATTATATGAATACCATTTTTAAGTTCTATGTTCAGAATTTTCTGAATGCCTGAAGAATAACTGCCCACCCACAAACCTCACTGTGCTCCACTTGGCAAAGCTCTCTTGTCACGTACTGTATTTTCCAGGAACACGTTTTATATAGAAAAATGGCCCCCAAGGAGCAACTGAAGCGTGTGTGCAGGCACTTAGAATTGACATATTGTGGAATGATCGAGAATTTATTTGGATAAATAGCCTGTAATATAGTCAGCGACTTCCTATAATTCTGAAGTCAATGAGGCCCTCAGTGGTTTTATTTCCCTCACTTTCAAGACACTGGGATTTGCACAGACTATGGATTTATTCATTAAATTCTGAGTGTAAGAACTTGTCATCACCATCTTATTTTGGGACAACTGAGCATGGTTCCTCTTGGTAAATAATGTGAACACAAAATAAACATTACAATCTATCTTTGTTCCAGCCTTCCCTGTGAGCAACTGTAAGTTGCTGTTGTATTAAAATAAAATTCTCCTCATAAAGTAGTGAAACGCCTGGGTTGTGGTGTTCCACTGTGGGATGCTTTAATGTCAGAGGCTCTTGCCAACACATTCCAAAAACTCCTATGCTGTGTGATACAGGAAAAGAAGCACAAAATTCCTTCCAGCGTATGAACACTTTACCTAGAGAATATTGATTTTGATAATCGATCACTTTTTTAAAATCTTGATCAACTAGCTTGACTTCTTGGAGTCCCATTCTTTCCATCTGTAAAAAGAGAAACTATCAGCAGCCACCTCATAGGGTGGGTGTGAGGAATAAGTGCAATAATGTTTGAAACATGCTTAAAAGTGAATAGCATGTATTAAGTGCTCAAAAATGTAAATTCCTTTTGTACCATCATCATCATCATTATGATTATTAGTCCAGAGAAGGGGATCTAGTTTTACTGTCATGGCTGTGTGTCAGTTGATATTTGCACTCTGGGTTAATGCTACAGAAAGAAACCTAAGGAAAAACAAAGGTAGTAAGAAGTGAGGAGAGAAGAGTGGGAAGAAGACAGAAAGGGAAAGAGAAATATCAAGGCCATTGAAGTTGTCTCAGGCACTGGGATAGCTGACACCTGCCTTAAATGATGCAAAGGACAAAATTTGATTGGAGGGTATCATCCAGGTGAACATTAACCAGCTGTCTACATCAAGTTCTTTTAAGGTAATAGGACACGTTCTTACTATGATTCCCACCTCTTCACCTGTGCAAGATAAGTTTTAATCATGTGGCTACTGTTCTAATGGCTCTACTTTATACTCTCCCATTTTCTTTGTTGTTGGTGGGTGGTGGATGATAATGGTGATTTGATGATGATGATGATGATGATGATGATGATGATGATGATAGCAGTAGTAGCTCAGTTATTGAGCCTCTATGATGAGCCATACACCACATTTTACAGGTGAAGACATTAAGTCTTAGGTGGTAGAACCAGAAATCAGCTTCTGGGCTGTACCTCACAAGAGATATACATCAATGCATATATTTTCAATCCTAGGATCTTTCTGCAATACTACTGTCTCTATTTTCTTCCTTTCAGATTAAAAAAAAAAAACGGTTGGCTTTAGAGTATTCAGGATTCAGCAGATTGTTCTGTTGCCCATTGTATGAGAAAAGGGGCAGTAGGATTAGATTACCTTGACCTTAGAAAGTACACAGGTTCCTTACCAGGCATTCTTCATTTATGCTGGACATAATTACCAGATTTCCTTGCTACCTCACTTTTCCAAATATCAGGTATTCAGTGAGAATTTTTACAATGAAGAAGCTCCATACTGCCTCTATCAGGTCAATTTAACCAAAATTAATTTCTCTAAAACAAACGCAATTAAAATCAGTTTGCCTAAGTGCATTTTTGGTTATAATTATTGCTAGTGAGTAATATTGATCATTTTCGCACATTTCTTTTTCAATATGAGATATGGAACACTATGGAAGCTCATTCGTGCCTTTTAAAACACTTTTCTGTTTTTCTTATCCACCAAGAATCTTGCAAACAGGTTGAAAAGTATTTGCTTGATTACTTAAATGGTTATTTGCTTAGATCTTGAATATATCTCCTGGGAGAAAACTTATCCTGAAGGGAGAGGAAAAGTAGCATGATCCAGGACAAAAGCACTAGACATTGGAGGAAAGGACTGGCTGGTTTTCCACTTTGAAATCTAAATTATAAATCATTGCTTATTTAGTTATTGCCAGATAGAATTGCTCCAAAGGTCAATCGGTCAAATAAGTATTTATTGATTAATGACATGCTCAGTATGTAATTAGTGCTATAATTGGATATTCATAAAACTTGATAGCTGCTCCATTTCTTTTTCATCTTTGTATAACCAGAATCCACAATGGTGCCTGATTTAGGTACATGATCAACAACTAATTGATGGGTAAGTTAGGGGGTGAACAAATGAATGAATAAATGACCTAGTGAATTTCTATTATATCCTGGTTGTGAAGGCAACACAAATGAGAAGTAATAGCAGTCTTAGAAGAGAGAGAATGTAATTCAGGATTGAATTATGTATATTGTGGTAGACTGAGTTAATATGTGGGTTCCATTTCTCCAATGCTTTTGACTTGGTGAGTGACCATGCATGTTCCTAAAATAAGTGAAGCCTAACAGGTTTTTAAGATCTTTTCAAGTTGTAATATATTTTGATTGAATAGAAATGGATTCTGAAATAGCCCAAGATTTCTCAATCAGAAGAAGCTAGTGGAGACTGGAATGATAGGGGAAGGCTTCAGTGAATAGTTAATATTTAATTTGGGTAGGATTTTGATTGGATGGAAGAATGAAAAGTAGTATTAGTTTCCTTCTATGTAGCAGATGCCAATACAAATATTATCTTTCAATCTTACAGTATCAAGAGGCTACTTAATCACCATTTCTATAGATTAAAAAAATGAGAGTGAGAATAGAGACCAATATCACCAGTTGAAGGAAGCCAGGATTGGAGGCAGGGTAGTCACATTCTAATGCCCTTGCCCTTCCCTGCACACTCCATTAAGGGGGCAGGTGAGGGCTTGTTATATAAGGAGTCCCTAGATCATTGGTATGCATATCTTCATTGCTTATGCAAATTAACTCTCTTGTCTAGAAAAGGTTCCTCACCAAAATGAAGTTTTGTCAAATTTTCCATCTGTGGTAGATAATGCTAGTTGCTTCTTCAATCTGTTCTCCCTTTCTGTTTTACTGGAAGTAAACATTCAAGTTAATAATACATAACTCCCTAGATTCACTTCTAGCTAGGAGTGGCCATGTGACACATTTTTGGCCAATGTGCTGCAAGTGAAAATGTACTAGTTGGAAAGTCTAAGAAAGCAGTTATTTCCCACAGGGATGAATTCACCTTGCATATTTTTTTTTGTGTGTGTTGAACTTCCAACCTCTTACTACATGAAATTCTGACACTGCTGAGAGGTAGAACAGACATTCTGTAGGCATGATGACAAAAGCCTCATGCTAAGAATTACAGTACAGAATGAATAGAAAACATTTGGGTTGTTAGTAATGTGGGGAAACCTGAACTCCCCATGTTACACAAGGAAACTAAGTAACTAGGGGTAAGGTTTCAGTAGCTGGCAGCTAACTGATATACCAGGAGGAAGATAATATGTTCAATGAGTACAAATTTCTGGTTCTGTTCTTCAACTGCAACTCTGGGGATACTGAAAAAAAATATCTTTAGGTAAATTGAAATGTATTATACCTTAACAGGAAAAAGAAGTGGTTGGGCCTTTGTGTTAGTTTCCTAGGGCTGACCTAAGAAAAGTGCTTGCCCCCCTTCCCCACCCCACTTTCTCTTAAAAATAAATAAACTTAAAAAAGAGAGAGAGAGAGAGAGAAAGAGAGAGATGGTTTCAGATGGTAAAAGGCACTAAAGGAGGGGTTTCTTTTATAAGAGCACTAATCCCATTCATGAAAGCTGCACCCTCATGACCTCCTTAAGGCCCTACCTCCAAATGCCCTCACCTTGGGCATTAAGTTTCAACGCATGAATTTGGGGTGAGTAGACACAAATATTCTGCTATAGCAGTCACCAACACTATCCTTTCCCTCTTCTTTTTGCTTTGAACATGGAAGTGATGCTAAGAAGTATGGGAGCCACCTTGCAACTAAGAGGGAGGGAAAAAATGCAGAGATGCTGATAGTGATATTGGTGAGCTATTGGCAACAACTACTTACTTCAATCTTTCTTCTTACGTGAGGAAAGTAAACTTAATTAAGTCATTATAAATTGGCTTTTTGATACTTTGACATAGAACATTTCAAATTGAGATGGTAATCCAGCCAGAAAATAAATGAACCCAGAAAACTGTAACATATAATTTGGGAAGGTTTATTATCTAAGTAAGCAATGGCTACAACAAAAATAAACACAGAAAAAATCCACAAATAAAACTTTGGGAGATACTAACCTGAGGAAGTGAATGGTGAGAAGGGGAAGGAAAAAGTCAGGGAGCAGGAGTTAAAATGGGACAAAAAGAAAGAAGGATAAGTATAAATACAAAGTAAAATGCAGAAACAAGTCTTTCAATAGTAGTATTCATAATAAATGTTTATTAGCCTCAGATTAACTCAGATTAAAAAAAAATTATCTCAATGTGATTAAAAACAGCATTTGTCTAAAAAAGATGTTTACTACATAGGGACATAGGGAGGGGAAAATGTAAAAAAAATGGTTTACTATATAGTAGGTGAATGCAACCTCCTCCCCCAAAGAGTCAGATTAATGGTTTTAATATCAGATAAACAGAATATAAGGCAAAAATAAATAAATAAATAAATAAATAAATAAATAAATAAAGACATTGAGGGCACTGATAATAGGAATAATAGGCATAATAATTATGAACATTTCTACAACTAATACTATATATTCAAAATAATAACTAGTCACTCTGTGAAGATAAGTAGATAATTTAACAGCTGTAATTAGAGATTTTAATAGACAAGTCTCAGAAACTGGTGAATCAAGCAGACCAAAAATATGCAACAAGGCAATTGAGCTTAAACAAATAGATATGTAGTAGTTTATAGACTCAAGTAGAAGATACAGAAAGACCAGATACAAAAATGGACCATTTGCCAGCCACAGAGGAAAATCTCAATATAGCCTAATTTATCAATACCAAGTAGACTCAGATCAAAATGCAATAAATTTAGAAATAAATAACAAAGGAAAACTCAAATGATCCTGTATGCCTGAATACTAAAAAACATTTTAACAAATGACTTTTGGGAAGAAATGATAAAGAGACACTATGGAATTCTTAGAGCTAGCATACATACTATTTGATTATAGAGCAATATTTACAGCATGAATCTACAACTTTAAAAGAAATGTATAGATTTAAATATATCACAAAATATGCAGAAGAGAAAACAAATGAGATTAACATTTAAATTAGGAAACTACAAAAACTTCATGAGCATAAAGTCAAACATATAAGGACAGAAAGAATAATTACAAGGTCATACATTTAAAAAGTGGAGAACAACAAAATTCCCATAGAAATGCTAAATAAAACAGAAAATCAATTCTTTGAGTATAGTAAGACATGAATTTCTGGTAATCCTGATCAAGAGAAGAGGACAGAAGATAAAAGTACTATAAAATGTATAAAAATGGAATTACTGCCTGCATACCAAAGAATAAAAATCATGAAGCTATAATAACTACCTCAAAAGATTTGAAAATCTTGATGAAATAAATAAATACTATAAACACAGATTTTGCACGAAAAGAATTATAACACTTGAATATTCTAATGGCTCCCAAAGAAAATTAAAAAAAGTTTCCCACTTCTTCATTCCCCTTCTTCTCCCTCAAAAGGCAACGGATCAGCAGTTTAAAAATGATTACTACAGAATTTTTAAGGCACAGAAATTCCCTACCATAAATAAGTCAATTTAAAACACAAATAAAGAGGGGCGCCTGGGTGGAGCAGTCGGTTAAGCGTCCGACTTCAGCCAGGTCACGATCTCGCGGTCTGTGAGTTCGAGCCCCGCGTCGGGCTCTGGGCTGATGGCTCAGAGCCTGGAGCCTGTTTCCGATTCTGTGTCTCCCACTCTCTCTGTCCCTCCCCCGTTCATGCTCTGTCTCTCTCTGTCCCAAAAATAAATAAACATTAAAAAAAAAAGTTTAAAACACAAATAAAGAAAGTTGGACAACTCATGATATGAAACTGGCTTGAGTTTTGACTTCCTCTCTGACTCTGGGTGGGCTCAGCCCCCCTGGGTAATAACAAAAGTAGAGAGAACAGCCTAAACTTCAGGTTATCTGGACTTCTTCCATCACACTTCTTCTCAGACTATGTTTGTTTTTTTTTTTTTTTTTTTTTTCCATACAGTGAAGCCAGTTAATCAAACAGCTAAGGTAACACTATGCAACTCCAGCACTATGCAGCTGACTCTGATTAGTGTCAGTGGAAGGACCAGCAATCATACAATATGCTACCTAACGTGTTCTAAAATACATAGATTAGCATTTACATTTTTTATACAAAATTTTAAAGAATGCTGTTTTCATCATTTCCTCTTTTTACTCTACCAAGTTTCTAAGAACCTACTTTGGGATGTACCCAAAACCTTGGGAACATATTAGGCCAAGACTTCTAGGTCTTTCTATTATCATGTCAGTATAATATGGGGTTAAGTTTGGAGGCCTAGGCTCTCTTCTTTGCACCTATGCAGTCCTTTCTTTGTGATATGCTTTATACAAGTTGGTTTTCCAAGAAGGGTGTAGAAGTCTTTTATTATTATTGTTGTTGTTGTTATTATTATTATTTAAATTGAACATGTATAAGAGCTAGGTTTTCTCTTCTTGTCAGGATAAGAGTTGGTATTAAGCCAACCGTTTTTTTTCACTGTCCCATATTTTTGAGTCTATTTTTTGTCAAATAATTTCTGTGACAGATTATTTTTACATAGATCTACTTGTTTTTAAAAAGCTATCAGACAGGGGCACTTGGGTCACTTAGTTGGTTAAGTGCCCAACTCTTGATTTTGGCTCAGGTCATGATCTCACGGTATGTAAGTTTGAGCCCCACTGAGTTGACAGCATGGAACCTGCTTGGGATTCTCTGTCTTCCTCTCTCTCTGTTCCTCCCCTGTTCACATATGTGTTCTCTCTCTCTCTCTCTCTCTCTCTCTCTCAAAAATAAATAAATAAATATTAAAAAAAAAGCAATGAGATAATACTCTTATTATGACTTCAATAGTCTGATTTTTAAATTAGAAAAAAGATAAAGCATAAAAATTATAAGCTGGCTTTAAATAGAAGCAAAGATATAAAAATCCTTGAAAGTGTTTAACTAAAAAAAACTGACTTTATTTATTTACTTCTTTGGTATGTGTGTATTTATTTAAATTATATCATGGTCTAGTAGAGTCCTTACCGGAGACTAACGGATGTTTTGACACAATATGCAATAATTCACCACATTTATGGCCCTTTGGAAAAAGAATCCCATAATTATTTTCAATGAATACACCAGAAAACATATTAGTAAGGTAGGAATAGGAAGGAACTTCCTTAACATGGTAAAGTTAATCTACCAAAAAAGGTAGAACAAGTATACAGTGTAGACTGTTTACATGTATTTCCTTTAAGTTTATGAATAATACAAGTATATAAAATAGCACCACCATGTTCCCTATAATACTTTTGTAACTGAAAAAAAATAAACACAAAGTATGAAAAAAATAGAAAAAAAAGAATCCAAATTGTCTATTGTTATTTCCAGATTATTTGCATATCAGACTGAAGAGGTATGGATCTGGATGTCTCTGGATACTAATTTTCTCTCGTTTTTTAGAAGCATATTTGATGGCCAAGCAGATCTGAATTAGCTCAATGAAGGAACAGGCTAATTCAGCTTGAGTTTCAGAGATTTTCTTTTTCTAAAAACACAACTACCTCTATCCAAACTTTCCTTTACTTACAGTGATATAACTGTTCCTTGTGACCTGTCCTAGAAATACATAGTGTTTTACACGAGCAGGGTCCATTTCTTTTGTAACTTCAGCCTGGCACATGTAGTCCATCTTGGCACTGCCTAAATTATAGAATAGTGAGAGTTCATAGAAATGTGTGTTTTACTATTTTCCTACATGTAAGAGCTCCTCCCACTCTGCAATTATATCTGTACCATATGATACTAATATTCCGTCTATAATTCCTTGGCATGTTACAAAATAAAAGTCACATACAAATCATTATAGCTATTAAAATAGTTTGGCAAGTTTTTAGACCCAAGATTACTGTACAAAACCAAAATCACTAACCAACAGTTGAAAATAATGGATAATAAAATATTTCCAAGAATAACAAGAATCATATATATCTAGGATTAAGTTAACAAAGAAGACACAGACTTGTACAGAGGGAAAAAATGAATTTAGTAAAGAATATAAAAAAAAATTTCTAGGGGCGCCTGGGTAGCTCAGCCGGTTGAGCGTTGGACTTTAGCTCAGGTCATGATCTTGTGGCTTGTGAGTTTGAGCCCGCATGGGGCTCTGTGCTGACAGCTCAGAGCCTGGAGTCTGCTTCAGATTCTGTGTCTCCCTCTCTCTGCCCCTCCCCGGCTCACACTCTGTCTCTCTGTATTTCTCTCTCTCAAATAAATAAACATTAAAAATTCTACATAATGTGTAAAACTATTCATGGATTGAATGTAATTCAGTTAACTAGCCAAAATGGAATTTAAAAAAAATGTATAATAGAAAGGTATTTAGAAAATCCACAAATTTTGGAAAGTAAGTTGTGTCCTTGTAACTAACACGAGTCAAAAATAAATCAAAAGGAAAAACAGAAACTACTTTTAAATGAATAAAAACAAAACAAAAACATATCAAAATGTATGATATGCAGATAAACAAGGATCAGAAAGAAATTCATAATATTAAAGCCTTATATTAGAAAAGAAATACTAAGATAAATGATCCACAAAGTGGATGAAAAAGCACCCCCCCAAAATTTAAAAAATCAATTGTATTTCTAACTGCTAGCAATGAATGATATAAATGGAAATTAAAATAAATACCACTTGCAATGGCATCCAAAAATAAGAAATACCTTGGAGATAGGTCACCTTGGTGGCTCAGTTGGTTAAGCATTTGACTTCAGGTCAGGTCATGATCTCATAGTTCCCGAGTTTGAGCCCTGCATTGGGCTCTGTGCTGACAGCTCAGAGCCTGGAGCCTTCAGATTCTGTGTCTCCCTCTCTGTCTCTGACCCTCCCACGCTCATACTCTGTCTCCCTCTCTCTCTAAATAAACGTAAAAAAAAATTAACAAAAAGAAATACCTTGGAGATATATTTAATAAAATATGTGAATATTTATATCCTTAAAACCTCCAAATCCTGCTGAAAGAAATTTAAAAGTATCTAAATATGTGGAGAAATATGCTATCTTAATTCTGCCCCCTGCCCCACCAAAGATTTCCACCATCCAGTGTTATCTGGATCATAATCCCTGTAGTATTTCTTATTAAAATTAATAAGCAGTTTATAAAATTTATTTTAAATTCAAAGAAGCTTTTATATGTAACACTTTTGAGAAAAAAATAAAAGAGCAAACCAGGAGGACTCATACCATTTGCTTTCAAAATTTATTATAAAGCTACAGTAATCAAAATAATTTGGTATTGGTGTATGGATAAACACATAGATCAATAAAATATAATTGAAAGTCCAGAAATAAATGAAATATACGGCCAGTTAACTTTCAACAAAAGTACCATGCTTATTCAATTGGAAGAAAAGTCTTTTTAAAAAGTTTTGTTAAAAAAATCTAGATATGATATAGAAAAAAAGGAACTTTGATTTTTACTTCCTGCCACAAGCAAGAATTAACTCATGATGGATCATATATCTAAATCTAAAATTTAAAGCTCTAAAACTTCTAGAAAATTAGAAGGAAAACATTTAAGACCTTACTTTAGGCAAAGATTTCTTAGCTAGAAAACAAAAACTGTAGTTAAAAAAAATGATAAATTAGAATTCATCAAAATTAAAATGGCCTGTTCTTCCAAAGGCACAGTTAAGAAATTGAAAAGGCAGGCTATAGACTGAGGAAAATATTATAACCAGAAAGTCTTACAACCAGAATGTAAAGAACTCTAAAAATTCAATAATAGGTAACTTAGTTTAAAACATTGTACTTTGTTGGGATGAGCACTGGATGTTATATGTATGAATCTACTCCTGAAACTATTATTACACCATATGTTAACTAACTTGGATTTAAATTAAAAAAAAATAAATAAAACATTGTTAAAAGATCTGAAAAAATACTTTCAAAAGACACACAATCAATATACATATGAAAACATATTCCACATGATTTCTTTTTAATTTTATTTTTTATTTTTAAAAATTTACATCCAGGGGCGCCTGGGTGGCGCAGTCGGTTAAGCGTCCGACTTCAACCAGGTCACGATCTTGCGGTCCGGGAGTTCAAGCCCCGCGTCAGGCTCTGGGCTGATGGCTCAGAGCCTGGAGCCTGTTTCCGATTCTGTGTCTCCCTCTCTCTCTGCCCCTCCCCCATTCATGCTCTGTCTCTCTCTGTCCCAAAAATAAATAAACGTTGAAAAAAAAAATTTAAAAATTTACATCCAAATTAGTTAGCATATAGTGAACAATGATTTCAGGAGTGGATGCCTTAATGCCCCTTACCCTTTTAGCCCATCCCCCCTCCCACAACCCCTTCAGCAACCCTCAGTTTGTTCTCCATATTTATGAGTCTCTTCTGTTTTGTCCCCATTCCCTGTTTTTATATTATTTTTGTTTCCCTTCCCTTATGTTCATCTGTTTTGTCTCTTAAAGTCCTCATATGAGTGAAGTCATATGTTTTTTGTCTTTCTCTGACTGACTTAATTTCACTTCTCATGATACCCTCCAGTTCCATCCACGTAGTTGCAAATGGCAAGATTTCATTCTTTCTGATTGCCGAGTAATGCTCCATTGTATATATATATACCACATCTTCTTTTTCCATTCATCCATAGATGGCCATTTGGGCTCTTTCCATACTTTGGCTATTGTGGATAGTGCTGCTATAAACATGGGGGTGCTTGTGTCCCTTCAAAACAGCATACCTGTATCCCTTGGATAAATACCTGGTAGTGCAATTGCTGGGTCATAGAGTAGTTCTATTTTTAATTTTTTGAGGAACCTCCATCCTGTTTTCCAGAGTAGCTGCACCAGCTTGCATTCCCACCAGCAATGCAAAAGAGATCCTCTTTATCCTCATCCTCACCAACATCGGTTGTTGCCTGAGTTGTTAATGTTAGCCATTCTGACAGGTGTAAGGTGGTATTGATTTGTATTTCCCTGATGATGAGTGATGTTGAGCATTTTTTCATGTGTCGGTTGGCCATCTGGATGTCTTCCTTGGAGAAGTGTCTATTTATGTCTTTTGCCCACGTCTTCACTGGATTATTTGTTTTTTGGGTGTTGAGTTTGATAAGTTCTTTATAGATTTTGGATACTAACCCTTTATCTGATATGTTGTTTGCAAATATGTTCTCCCATTCTGTCAGTTGCGTTTTAGTTTTGCTGATGGTTTCCTTCGCTGTGCAGAAGCTTTTTATTTTGATGAGGTCCCAGTAGTTCATTTTTGCTTTTGTTTCCCTTGCCTCCAGAGACGTGTGGAGTAAGAATTTTTCTGCGGCCAGGATCAAAGAGGTTTTTGCCTGCTTTCGTCTCGAGGATTTTGGTGGCTTCCTGTCTTACACTGAGGTCTTTCATCCATGTTGAGTTTATTTTTGTGTATGGTGTAAGAAAGTGGTTCACGTTCATTCTTCTGCATGTCACTGTCCAGTTTTCCCAGCACCACCTGCTGAAGAGACTGTCTTTATTCCACTGGATATTCTTTCCTGCTTCGTCAAAGATTATTTGGCCATAGATTTGTGTGTCCATTTCTGGGTTCTATTCAGTTCCATTCATCTGAGTGTCTGTTTTTGTGCCAGTACCATACTGTCTTGATGATTACAGCTTTGTATATAGCTTGAAGTCTGGGATTGCAGTACTTTCTGCTTTGATTTTCTTTTTCAAGATTGCTTTGGCTATTCGGGGTCTTTTCTGGTTCCATACAAATGTTAGGATTATTTGTTCTAGCTCTGTGAAGAATACTGGTGTTATTTTGATAGGGATTGCACTGAATATGTAGATTGCTTTGGGTAGTATCGACATTTTAACAGTATTTGTTCTTCCTATCCAGGAGCATGGAATCTTTTTCCACTTTTTTTGTGTCTTCTTCAGTTTCTTTCATAAGCTTTCTATAGTTTTCAGTGTATAGATTTTTCACCTCTTCGGTTAGATTTATTCCTAGGTATTTTATGGTTTCTGGTGCAACTGTAAATGGGATCAATTCCTTGATTTCTCTTTCTGTCGCTTCATTGTTGGTGTATAGGAATGCAACCGATTTCTGTGCATGGATATTATATCCTGCAACTTTGCTGAATTTATGGATCAGTTCTAGCAGTTTTTTTGGTGGAATCTTTTGGATTTTCCATATAGAGTATCATGTCATCTGTGAAGAGTGAAAGCTTGACCTCCTCCTGGCTGATTTGGATGCCTTTTATTTCTTTGTGTTGTCTGATTGCAGAGGTTAAGACTTCCAATACTATGTTGAATGGCAGTGGCGAGAGTGGACATCGCTGTCTTGTTCCTGACCTTAGGGGGAAAGCTCTCAGTTTTGCCCCATTGAGGGTGATATTAGCGTTGGGTTGTTGATATATGGCTTTTATGATCTTGAGGTGTGATCCTTCTATCCCTACTTTCTTGAGGGTTTTTATCAAGAAAGGATGCTGTATTTTGTCAAATGCTTTCTCTGCATCTATTGAGAGGATCATATAGCTCTTGTCCTTTCTTTTATTGATGTGATGAATCCCCACATGATTGATCCTTAGGAAAATGCAAGTTAAAACCACAGTGAAGTATATTGCATACCTACTAGAGTGGCTAAAGTTAAAAATACTCACAATATCATGTGCTGTCAAAAATGTCTAGCAGCTGGAACATTGATGCATTACTGTTTAGAATGTGAAATGATACTACTACTTTGGAAACTGGCAGATTCTTAAAAGGTCAAACATACCCTTACCATGTAACACAGAAAATCTACTTTCTAGGTATTTACTCAAGAGAAAGGAAAACCAAAGTCCACACAAAGACTTGTTCACAATGCTCATGCAGCTTTATTTGTGGAAGAAAGCCAAATGTCCATCAAGAGGTAAACTGATAATCACCATGGCACATTCATTCAGTGGTATATTACTCAGAAATAAAAATGACAAACTATGGATACCACACAACAACTTGGATGACTTCTAACAATACCCTGTGCAGAAGAAGCCAGATCACCATAGAGTATATAGAGTATGATTCCATTTATATGAAACACTCTCAAAGACAAATGTAATTTTAATGTCAGAAAGCATATCAGTGGCTGCCTGAGGCTTACTCTGAACCAACCCTGAAGCTACAACAGGGCACCAGAGATGTGCTGAACCAAAGCTGTTAGATTTCTATTTCTTTTCAGGCTGGTTCTCCCCTCACTTACACCTCTGTGTAATTCAGTGGATCCCAACTATTGATCCATGAACTAGTGTGCCTTGAACAGAAAAAAAAGGAGATGGGTGGAAGGTTTTTCAAGGTGCTGCATTTATTCAATTGCAAGTGACTATTCATTATTGTAAAATTATCTCCTTGTAATTTGGTGTTAAAATATCCATTTATTATATGCCATGGTGACAGTCAGTGATGAAGTTGAATTTTTAATTGCCCTTACTTGGCAAAATAGATATTTGACAAGTCTGGTTATTAAAAAGAAGAGGAAAAAGAAGAATTGGAAGAAGAGAATGCAGTAGAATGTCATCTTGTTTCTTGAGGTAGGGAAAGATATCTATTTAAAAAAAAATCCATAGAAGTGCAAGGATAAAAACAAGAACAACAACCATGGAGAAACAAAATAACAAAACCAAACAGAAACTAGGGACTTTGATGACAATCAAAATAAAAGTTTTACGTTAAGTAAGATGCAAGAACTTTTCTCATATGGAAATTATAACAATGAGAACTGTTTAATATTTAAAATCTTTTTTAAAACACATTTTATTTAGCAAAAAGAAGTAGCATCTATAAAAATGAGTATAGTTTTTGAAAGGACAATTCACATAAGTGGTTATGTAAATTGATTCTTAAACCCACTGCTAATTGACAGAAATGAATATTAAAGCAACGATAAATTACTACTTTAAAATCACCAAATTAGCAGAAGTCACAAGGCAGGTAAGGAGCAGCTAGCAGGAATGTAAAATGCTCCAGCAATGCTGGAGAGAAGCTGACCAGTACTTAGTGAGGTTAAGTGTGTCTGGAGTGTATGGCCCAGCTCATGAAAATCACAGGGCGTGATGGAGGATTTTCACAGCAGTACTGCTTGTACTAGCAGGCAATTGTGGGCCACCTGAGGGAATGGCCAAGTAAAATGAGGTATATGCATAGATAGGAACGTAGTCATCGTCAATGAGCTAGATTTACATTACGCAGCTTGGAATGATCTCAAAAATAGTGGTGAATAAAAATAGCAAGAAACATGATACGTAACAATATTGTTTGTGCAAATAAAAGCATATGTAAAACGCTCTTGATTTGCAGGGATACAATATGTCTAAATAACCACTAGCTTGGATGAAGTGTGGAAAGGTGAGAAGAGTGATAAAAGGGAAAATGTAATAAAATAAGGATGAAATTCAATAAAACAAGAAGATGACCTTCAACATTTTGATGATGAAAGTATGATGAATTGAAAAGTATGATTAATCTTATAGATGCTACATTTAAAAAATTAATCAAAGACACCACAATAAATTAGTACTCTAGGTTTCCTGTGGGAAGGAGAGAGGGTGAGCTTAATGACCAAAAGTAGCCCTAATGGTCAATCCAGCACTTTTGTAGATCACCACACAGTGCTGTGTATGTTTGTATATTGCTTATTATTAAAGTATGATTTTTCTAATTCTTCTTTAGCTAGTAAACTTCTGCAAGGCTGATTCCCTGGTTCTTCTTTATCCATGATGCTCAACATATCATGTTAAAAATGTTAGGCACTCAATAATATTTAGCTCTTTGGATTCATGGAACCAAAAATCTGGGAGTCTTGTGTATTCTTTAGTGATTACAATAGATATATTGCAATGCTAGGCCTGCTGTCGTCCTTAAAAATAAATATTCTCTCTCCCTTATATGTTGTTGTCAATTTAGGTTTTTTGCTGGCAAGAGGGAATTTCCCATGCTGGGTATCTTGTGGCACTTCTGCTGCTTTATGTGTGTTTGGTGATACCCTTGAGCCCTAATAGGTAGTCTCACAGGAGTTTCATATTTTTTTGGGGGGATATAAAAAAATGTTTGTGGGCTTTTTCTCCTATAGAACCTCTCATCCCCTCTTCTCCCACCACACAACTGACTTCCATTTCTCGACTATGTTCTGGATGTTTTATTTCTGTTCTTCCTCTATGTGTTCCAGTGGTGGTCATTTGAGTAGTGGGGACCAGTGTAACAAAGAGGAAGTGGAAAATAAATTGACCACTGGTTAAAGAACTGTTTACAGATGGACTGTACGTGAGGGCTTCATATCCTCTCCACCCTGAAATGCTGCTGCTTGTATTGTCAGGGCTGCAACTGGCCAGCAGCTAGACATATGCTCTATGCAGTATATTTCTGGGAATGAGGTTCTCTGGCTTACTGAAACCTCAGGAGTTAGTTGGTAATATGAACTCAAATGTAATTTGGTTTTTGCTATCTAGAAATAAAGCAAGCATGATTAAAACTAGTATCACCAACCCCATCCTCACAAATATTTTGCCTTTTTATTTTAGTCACTACCTAAAGAGAATGAAAAAAAGAAGGACATAAATGCCTTCCTTAGCAAGAAATATTGATCTCAGATTCTCCTATTTTTTCTCAGCTTCCACGTACAGGAAAATACCTGATAGCCACTAGAGACTCAGAAGTGGTGAAGATTGAGCAGAGAAATGTACAAAAGTATTAGTGTTGATGAGAAACGATCAGAAAAAAAAAGACAATGCCATACCCTTAGAGAGAAAGTCAGATTCCTCACAACCACAGGTTGGGGACCAGTATTCATCTGATTCTTGTAGACCCAGTATCTGTGTATATAGGAGGAGCCCTGACATTCAGACCACATTGTCTCATACTTTTTAGCCAATTCATATGAGTGGGGTTCAGGCTTACCAATCCATTTTATGACCAAGTTCTCAATCTATTCCCTTAGGCTTGAAAATATGTTTGAATGTGATAACCTTTTTTTCTCAGGGTTTGATCCCTGGCTTTTATATTTCATCCATTGTATGAATACTATGAACTGTAACATAGCTAACCCACCAGACTGTAACCCCCAGCACTTACTTTCCTCATGTCAGTGTTGACTAGGGTTTATCCTGGGTCCACTGTATCCCATGAACATTGCCAGTTTATCTGCCCTTCTCAAACACACACCCTTACTGGTGAATCAACCTCCATTCAGGTTAGCCTCCTACTTTCAATCCTTCAGTTGTCCTCCTCCTTTCATGCTTGCTGAATTATATCACAGGATTTGGATTTATCAGTTTATCAGGAAAAAAAAAAAGACTTATAGCAGAAGCCTTTGTCAGAGGTAGACATTGGGTATTTGATTATAATTTACCTAACTGCATTTGGTGAATGGCTAACAACATACAAATTGATCCTGTTTCGAGTCCAGAAGGTGTTTCATTCTTCTTAGTTTGTTTCAGAATCATGAGTTTCATGGGTTTCTCTTAAGGACATGCACAATAATTTATAATAATTGAGTGCTTATGAAATGGATTTCATCAAATTCTCCAGTTGACATCAAGTGGTCAGATGAAGAGTTTATTCCAAAGGGAATCAGGTGTCAGTCTTTTACTACAGAGATGGGGCCTGTACAAGGGTTCTCATGGGTAGAGCTAATGACAGTGGCTATAGAGACCCAAGGAGAGCTCAATGTCTTTTGAATAACTTGTCTTTAGTATTTTTCACATGATCAGTCAGAGTTCTCAATTATTCAAGTAACTAATCTCCGTGAAGGAAATATCTTCCAAAAGATATTATGTAGTTTTATTTTTTTAAGTTTATTTATTTTTTTTTTAATTTTTTTTTTCAACGTTTATTTATTTTTGGGACAGAGAGAGACAGAGCATGAACGGGGGAGGGGCAGAGAGAGAGGGAGACACAGAATCGGAAATAGGCTCCAGGCTCTGAGCCATCAGCCCAGAGCCCCACGCGGGGCTCGAACTCACAGACCGCGAGATCGTGACCTGGCTGAAGTCGGACGCTTAACCGACTGCGCCACCCAGGCGCCCCGGTTTATTTATTTTGAGAGAGACAGAGACAGTGCGAGTAGGGGAGGGGCAGACAGAGACAGAGAAGGAGAGACAGAATCCGAAGCAGACTCTGTGCTGTCAGCTCAGAGCCTGATGCAGGACTTGAACAGACAAAACTGTAAGACCGTGACCTGAGCCAAAACCAAGAGTCAGAGGCTTAAATGACTGAGCCACACAGGCGCCCCTAAAACTTATGTAGTTTTAGTTGAAGCCTCAGTAACTTTTAAATTTTCTTTGATTAAAAAAATCTAATTACTGTGATGGACATTCTTTTTGAACAACTACTAGTGCAGTTTTAGGAACTGAAGAACAATCCAATGTCATAGTGACTTTGTAGTCTCTGTCCTCAAAGGACAACCACATTTGTGGGTAAGACAGTAAGTGAATGAATACTTTATCAATGTAATGTAGTAAGTGGTTACAGAACAATCTACAAATGTGATCCACAAGTTCTTCCAACCGTGCAAAGAAAATGTAAATTCCTTTTCTTTCTGTAACTTCATTTTCACTGCACTCCCATCTCACCAGGACAACTGGATATTCTAACCTCAGTTTTCAGGGATTCTCACACATCTTTCATTATGTCCTGTGGTTATACATTGTGCCACTGCTTAAGTCAGAGGCACTGCTCAGGTGTGCCTGGAGGATTTGAGCTGTGAAAGGGCGTGGGTAAGAGAAAAAAAAAAAACAACTTTTGATTCTTTCTGTCAGACAGATAGATTGAAATGAATTCTTGTCTAATGAGGTAGTAAGTACCACTTTCTAGTAGTTTTGAATGACTGTTGTCTCACTTCTCTGTCTAACCCATGGTTCTGGAGAGTCTCAGGAAATTATTTTATATTTACAGAATTTGATATTTCATGGTGGCTGAGGGACATTCTGCAATATTAAACAGTTTATATTCCTCTTGAATTTGTTGAGTATGTAGATCTGTAAAAGTGTGATGCATCTCAACTTTTTACATTAGCAAGTAGGTGGAAGTTGACTAGACTTGTACATGGTTGAATTTTATAAAAATATTTAACGCATTTTAATCAAATTTTCAAAATTAGACTAAATAGTACTAAAAGGATCATTTTTATTTAAACATTTACTCTTTGTTTGTGTCTTAGTCTGTTTGGGATGTTGTAACAAAATACCACAGACTGGGTGGCTTATAAACAACAGAAATTTATTGCTCAAAGTTGTGGAGGCTGGAAGTCTGAGACAGAGAGCCAGTGTGGTCAGGTGAGGGCTCTCTTCCAAATTGCAGACTTCTGGTTGTATTCTCACTTGGCAGAAGGGGCTAGGGAGCTCTGTGGAATCTTTTTTAAAAGAGCACTAAATCCATTCATGAGGGCCCTATCCTCACGATCTCATCATTCCTCAGAGGCCCTACCATATACTAATACCATCACCTTTGGGGGTAAGTATTTCAACATATGAATGGAGGGGAAGGACACAAACATTGAGATCACAGCAGTTTGTTATAATTTGTATTTTTTATCTTATAGATAATTTTGAATATTTTAGAAATAACTTTTTGAAAATATTTTTTATTATTTAATAGACTTTATTTTTTTAGAACAGATTTAGGTTCACAAAAAATAGAGTTCCCATTTAGCACCCTGCCCCCATATAGGTGCAGTTTTGTCAATTTATTGACATCCTGCACCAGAGTGGTACATTTGTTACCATCAAAGGACTTATATTAACGCATCATCATCACCCAAAGTACATAGTTTACATTAGGTTTCACTCTTGGTGTTCTGCAGTTTATGAGATTTGACAAATGTATAATGACGTGTATCACCATCATAGTATCACACAGAGGGTGTCTGGGTGGCTCAGTCAGTTAAGTGCCTGATTCTTGATTTCAGCTCAGGTCATGATCTCACAGTTATGGGACTGAGCCCTGCATTGGACTCCATGATGAATATGGAGTATGCTTAAGATTCTCTCTCTCTCTCTCTCTCTCTCTCTCTCTCTCTCTCTCTCTCTCCCTCCCTCTTCCTTTTCCCTGCTCACGTTCTCTATTTCTCTCTTTCAAAAATATAAAATAATAATAATAATATCACAAAGAAGTTTCACTTCCGTGAAAATCCTCTATGTTCCACCTATCCTTCTCTCCCTCCTCCTTAACCACTGGCAACCACTGATCTTTTTACTCTCCTCCATAGTTTTATCTTTTCTAGAATGTCTTAAACTTGGAATCATACAGTGTGTAGACTTTTTAGAATGGCTTCTTTCCCTGTGTAGTATGCACTTAAGATACCTCTATATCTTTTCATGGATTGATAACTCATTTGTTTTTAGAGCTGTATTTCATTGTCTGGATGTACCACAGTTTATCCATTCACCTATTGAAGGACATCTTGGTTGTTTTTAAGGTTTGGCAATTATGAATAAATTTCCTATAAATATTTGTGTGCAGGTTTTTGTGTGAATGTAAGTTTTCACTTATGTAAATACCAAGAAGTATAATTGCTGTATTGTGTCATAAGACTATGCTTAGTTTGTAAAAAACTACCAAGCTGACTTCAACGTGACCATATCATTTTGTATCTCCACTAGTAATGAATGAGGGTTCCTGTTGCTCTACATCCTCACCAGCATTTTATGTTGCCAGTGTTTTGGATTTTGGCCATTCTGATAGATGTATAATGGTTTCTTATTGTTGTTTTAATTTGCAATTCCCCAAAGACATGTTGAACATCTTTTCCATATGCTTATTTGCCATCTGTATATCTTCTTTGGTGAGGCATCTGTTCAGTGCTTTTGCCCATTTTTAAATGAAAATAATTTATTTTTTCATTTTTTTACAGTTACTTAAATTTACATTTTTTATGAAAATATATTCAAATTTTATAGATCGAATACAATTACATTCCATTTTTTAATTACTGTCAACAGAACAGAAGTTTTGTGAAAATCCTTATTAAAATAACTTAATTAGTGATTATAATAATCTAAAGGCAAGAAAAATATAGTTTATGAAGAAATTAGATAATAGTTTATAACTTATGTGTGTCCATATTTATTATTAATCCAAATATCATTGGCATATGAATAGAACAACCAGATATACACAAATATAGTTATTCAGTTATCTTTGATATTTTGTAAATATCCAATCACTGAAAACTGTAACTTTACACACAGTTGTCATTGTAAAGGTAAATTTTCAAAGTGAGAATAAAATGTTTTGTTTACATGTTTGGTAACTTTAGTTATAATTTTTACATATTTCCAAATGTCTTGGGCCCCAGCACTGGTAGGGTTGGGACTAAACCCTGTTGTTCCCACACTGATAAAGAAAATTTGTTGTGCGCCAAAATACCCCACTCCAGGGGCTTCTAAAAGAAAGGACCTGTCTTTCCTTGGTCCATAAGACCATTTTTTGTTTTTCCCCCACTACATCCTTCTACTGAGGCTGTGGGCACAGACTCAGACATCTGATTGAATAAGGAAAAAAGGGACAGGGAAAATACAGAAATATAAACCTACTTTTTAAAAGATTACTATTTATTACATTACCTTAGCATACATTGATGAAAGTATGAGCAGTATATTATGGTAGCACAGAGAAGCAGTAGTGGCAAGCACTCCAGATACATAGTCAATTTAGGGACATTCTGTTGCGATTTGCAGTTAAGTTAAAAAAAAATTTTTTAAGGTTTATTCATCTTTCAGAGACAGAGAGACAGAGCGTGAGCAGGGGAGGGGCAGAGAGAGAGGGAGACACAGAATCTGAAACAGGCTCCAGGCTCTGAGCTGTCAGCACAGAGCCCCACGCAGGGCCCAAACTCACAGAGGGCAAGATCATGACCTGAGCTGAAGTCTCACGCTCAACCGACTGAGCCACCCAGGCACCCCTGCAGTTAAGTTTTTAAGTGACTTTTTAGATTATGGATCATGGGCCCTGAATGCTGTGATGCTAATGCACCAAAGAGAACACAAGATGATCAGTTAGGACTCAATATAAAATAATAAAATGAAATACACACACACACACACACACATATAGATCACATATATTTAAGTTATAAATATTCATATTTTTGAAGATTATGCTTATGTCCACATAAGCATATTTGACTACTCTGGTTGTAAAATCAAAAGAGTGTGGAAATCAGTGAAGAAATTTCTCAGTATGTGGTTTGCAGACTACCTGCAGACTACCTCTAATGCATGAGAGTCTCTAGGGAGAATGGGTTTCTGTAACAAGCATTGTAGGTTCTTGTGCATGCTGAAGTTGGAAAACCATTGTGAATAAGGTTTAAGGAAGATTGTTCCACCACACTATGGAGCAAGTAGAGGACCAAGAAACTGAAGGTAGAAAACTTCATGGTTTGACCACGAGGTGGTGAATGCCTGCTTTAAGGGGAGTGTCAGTGGGAACAGGGAAGGAAGGATGGATACAAAAAAGAGTGTGAAGATAAACTAGATAAACTTATTGTCCTGATACAGGGGGTTTAGTATGAATAAATCTCAGAGTCAACATTTTGAGGGATTATTTCTTCTAATAAGCTATCTCGTGGCCTGCTCTCTTCCTCCCCTCCCACCCCCCCACCCCCAATTTTCTAGGCCCATTGAGAATAAATGATTGGCCCAAGGTTACACATCTACATAGGGACAGACTGTAAAATAGAAATCAAGCCTTTTGACGCCAAGGCCAATAGTCTGGCCATTGAAATATAAGTCACATATTTCCAGGTTTTAAGACTCAATGACTGAGAGAATTGGCCTGCCTTTTAATATTTTATTGAGATTGTGTATGTGTTACACGATGGACACTGTGTTAAGTGCTGGGATTACAGTGGTGAATACAATAAATATGCTCCCCATGGGGCTCACTGTCTGGTTGATATAATGGTACTACTAATGCCAGAAAAAAAGTTCTTAGGAGTAGGAGGTTGATATGGTGATGGGAATGTGGTAAGTTATTTTAACAGGTTAGTTTTGGACATGATAGATTTGAATGTCTATGCTCCATGTACAGCAAATTGACTGGTTCTCCCCACAAACTATATGTACATGTTCATTTATGTATAGTGTATAGGTTAAGAAAACAAAACCTTCCTTAGGTGTTTTTTCAGTTAAGGGCAAGAGAAGAGTAAATAGTGAGGAGAAGATTTATCACATCCATTAAAAATACTGAGCTTATAGCAAGTGACCTCTGGACTATGGAGAAGAATATAAGGTTGTTTTACCCGATGGAACAAAGTTGCAGGTTTTTGATTGATTTTTATCATTACTGAAGTATATCTGTCTCCTGTAAAATGTGTCTTGTCTCCAGGATGGGTTATTTTTAAAAAATTCTATCTTTTGGAAAAAGGCAGAGCACAAAAGCAGTATGAGCTGTTTGCAGCAGAGACTCTGTAAATTGGCCATTAGCCAGGTTTCCTCATAGAGATAGGCAGCATGCCTTTGGCCCACCTTGTGTGGGGAATAAGAAAATGAATTAACTTGGACATGCTTTGGATGATTTTCAGCATGAAAACTGATATCCATAGGCTTGAAATGAACTTACTCTCTAAATATTAGCACTCAAAAAAGTTTAAATGAAAATACTCTGTGACAATTCAAAGATAGAACACTGAGAAATAATAAAATTAGAATCATTTCAGAGAATTTAAAAAGACATGTTGAACAAAATAACCTTGGTTGGAAGTGGGCATAGCTATGACTGTGGCAGCTTGAATATACATCTGAGAGACTTTAGCTTATAAAGAAAATTTCCATGTTTGGGGAGAAGTTAGTTTGTTTGTTTTTAATATGCTCATATAGTATAATTTACTTTTTTTGTTCTCTCAAATCAGGAAGAATAAGCATCAAGGAAAAATTTGAAAACTAATATTTCCTAACTTACTAGTAGCAAAAAAAGCCTTAATGCCTTTTACCATTCTGAGTATTGAATACTAAAAAATATAATAAAGACATGAAATCAAGTTCTATATGATTGCAGAGGAGTAGACACACTTTTATTTCTTCTTGGTTTATAACTTGGGTTTAAAACCAAGAAAGAGAGGGGTGCCTGGGTGACTTAGTGGGTTAAGCACCTGACCTTTGATTTTGGCTCAGGTCATCATCTCATGGTTTGTGAGATCAAGCTCTGCATCAGGCTCTGTGCTGACAGTGGGGAGCCTGCTTGGGATTCTCTCTCTCCCTCTTTCTCTCTGCCCCTCCCCAGCTCTCTCTCTCTCTCAAAATAAATAAGCTTTAAAAAAAAACAAAAAAGAGAAAGAGAAAGAAGAGAAGGAGGAGGGAGGAAGGGGAAAGAGGAAGATTTTGATAGAGTTTTCTAATTTTTTTGAAGATTTTCTCTTTTCATTAATTTAGAGAACACGGGCACAATTTATTCTGTGTTGTTCTACTGTGATTCTGATTTTACCTCTATAGGGATACACTGTATCAACTACTATTAGTTTTATCTAGAAGTCTGTTTTTCTCATAATGGGACATTATGTTGATATAACTAATAATGCCCATAAAAGAAACAAATTGTTCCCATAGTAAATGAGATAAAAGTAACTTATCAAATGTTTATACAGTAGTAAGTGTTACAGTTTGTAAAAAACTTTTTATATTTTTAATTATTGATATTTATTTATGAGAATAATTTTCCATTTACCAATTGTCATTAATTCTGACAGCCTTATGGTTTATGTGCTCACTTAGGCATGAGATAATGACTTTAGTTAACAAATTGTAGTATTCCTACTGAATTTTCTAGATTTACCTCAGAAATTTGGCATTATGCAAAGTTATGAACTAGAGGAAAGGATTTTCCTGAGAACATAACTCTTTTTATCCTTTAAAATTTTTTTTTATTTTAATTCCTATACTGGAATTAAACAGTGTTATATTAGTTTCAGGTGTGCAGTATAATGATTCAACAGTTCCATATTTCACCTGGTGCTCATCATGACAAGTGCAATCCTTAATCCCCATCACCCATTTAACCCATCCCCCCACTCTCCTCCTCTTTGGTAACCATCAGTTTGTTCTCTGGGTTTAAGAGTCTGTTTCTTGATTTGTCTGTGGAGAAGAGAACTCTCAACAGCCTAACAGAACTATGACCAAATCATGCATGATCATAAGCCTGTAGACTTGCCATCACTGAGTAGGTAAGTGGGAACCTCAGAGATACAGCTTAAAGGAGTGCTGAGCAGACCATTAGTGAGGACTTTGTTGTCTGGGAGTTTGCAGTTCTAAAGGATAATTAATGTATCTCTTCACTTCACCATAGCCCAGAGCCCTAATCACTAGTGAAAATAATATACTCTATGGATTTGCCAATATTTAACAATATTTCTTAGAATAAGTTTATATGTTTATCAAGAAATACCCATGGGTGCTGCTTAAAAGTACTTATAGTTCTCTTATGAAGTCACTCGGCAAAGACTTGTCATGCTCTGATTAGCTTATTAGTTCATTCTGGATCTGATAGAGAGTTTTGGGGCATTGTCTGTCAACTTGCTAGGAATTAGGACAGCAAATGCCTTTGAATTGTCTTTGCTCATTTAACCATATCTCTACAGATGTTCACTATTTTAATATGTGTTTTATTTGGAAAGGGCACTATTTGTGTAATCAATTAGAGATGTACAATTCTGAATAAATAGAGAAGTTTGTAAGTAGATTAAAATGCTAAAGAAACATACTTCCCCCTCAAATGAGTGTTGACTTGCATATCAACATATGATTAATTCTGAGTGTCAAAAGATCATTTCAGGCTCCCTAGTTAGTTCATGCAGTGATAATAAAAAATTACACAGTGTAGTTTCTGAAGGCAGCCCATAATAATAATTTAGCTAGTACTTAGGTTATGTAAGAATGGAAATATGACAGAGCTGCTTTAAGGTTTGAATTATTTAAAATAATTATGTAGGAACATTAGTGGTACTTTCAAGAAGTGTAATCCAAAACTCAACTTTCATTATTTGTTTTCCCTAACTCCTGTCTACTCTTGTTACTCTTGTTACTTAATGAGTTAGTGAGATACCAATAGACTGCAATAAAAAGACACTACACTTTTGAGATAGATATAGGGCTGCAGCACTGGGTAGCTACAAGTGGTGCCATTCATAAAATAGGTTCTGTGAATGACATTCCCTGGAGCTGTGCAATATACAACATGGGTGACCATACGTAGTAGCTCTGAGGTAGACTAATGTTGGAGACCTGATTAAATAGGGTTGGGCAAAGTTCCTGAGTCTCTTTGAGCCTTTACTTCCTTCTTTATAAAATGTAGATTATTTTACTTACCAGATATAGTTATTTTGTCAATTACAAAAGAATTTACTACCAGGGGGACCTGGGTGGCTCAGTCAGTTAAGCATTCGACTCTTGATTTTGGCTCAGGTCATGATCTCACAGTTGTGAGGTGGAGCCCTTTGTCAGCATGGAGCCTCCTTAAGACTCTCTCCCTCTGCCCCTCCCCATCTTGCACTCCCTCTCTCAAAAAATAAAAAAATTAAATTTAAAAAAATTAAAAGAATTCCCTACCAGACACAGCTCTTTTGTGAAGATGGTGTTTTATAAGGGTTTATTACCATAACAGTACTTAACATAGTACCACTGCATAGTAGGTGCTTAACAACTGTGAACCCAGAAAGTAGGTAAATGAGACAAGGTAAACGTACTTGGCTGTAACATCTCAACAAGTTAATAAGAAGAGTGAAAAAGATGGTATTCACTTAGCGTCTAAAACTTAAAAGAAAGGAAAAATGAAATCAATCTGGAAAAGATGGCATAAGCATTTGTGTGGTACCTGAGGTTTGTTTCAGGTACTGACTGCAGGCCTTAAGAAGGCAAGTGACAGAGAATGGAAATATGCATATTATCAGATGTTTGAAGCCTTCAAATATTTTAAATTAGTTCTGTTTATGTTTCATGGCAAATAGCAAAAGTAAATCAGGGAGTGGTTGGTGCTTTCCATTTTGGGCTTAAAATTCTCTCAGAGTGGGGCACCTGGGTGGCGCAGTCGGTTAAGCGTCCGACTTCAGCCAGGTCACGATCTCGCGGTCCGGGAGTTCGAGCCCCGCGTCAGGCTCTGGGCTGATGGCTCAGAGCCTGGAGCCTGTTTCCGATTCTGTGTCTCCCTCTCTCTCTGCCCCTCCCCCGTTCATGCTCTGTCTCTCTCTGTCCCAAAAATAAATAAACGTTGAAAAAAAAAAATTAAAAAAAAAAAAAATTCTCTCAGAGTAATACACTTTAATATTTCTGTACCAAGCTATTTTTTCTAAATGCTTTAGAAAATACTTTTTAATAATTAGCAATGCCATACACATATGCACATGCATTCACGCACATAAATACGTGTACACACACAGCTTACAAATTTTGGTTACTTAATTGAATAGTGTTAATTTCCATCATATAAATTTTAGACTCTTACAAGAAAATAGAAAGCAGAGATTGGAAATTGTTTTCTAGAAAAACAAAAGACATCACAACAAAGAAAAAAGGTACAAGAAAGTTTGTATAATTCAATATAATAAAAATAAAAGTATAGTAACAATTACTACAGCTATCAATCTTCAATAATTTGTGAAGAATCCAGCCTCAAATGCAATGAAGCTTTATAAGATTTGTGATTACAGAGTGTAAAATATAACAGATGCTACAATATTTAGATGCCTGCTGGCATTTACCTTTTTCTCTGCACAGTTCATTTCAACTATATGAAAATTTTATGTGCTATATAACAGGAGAGAAAAAGATATTTATTTGTAAAATAACCACAAGAGAATTTATAATGTTTCAGCAATGTGGTATTTGATTCTCTTTGACCAGATGAACTATGTGAGAAACTGGAGAACTTGACGATACAGTATTATTTTAAGTTTTCATATAGTGGAAGATGCATGAGTCAAAAAATAACACTGATGTTGAATTCAGTTACTCTCTCTGGGTGTTTGGAGTTGAGTTTTTAAGATGGGAACTTTGCTTTTCTCTGGAAAAATGGTTTTGCTCTGAGGATTGCAGTGGAAGGGTACTGACATTGGCGACTTTAGAGAAATGGACAATAATATTTCCGAGGCAAGAGACTCAGAGTGCAGCATCTTGTTTTTATGTACTTTTGTTTTGGTTTGTTAAATGCTTATACTTATTTATTTAGAGAGTGAGAGACAGAAAGAGAGCATGCACATAAGCTGGGGAAGGCCAGAGAAAGAGAGAGAGAGACAGAAACAGAGACAGAGAGAGGGAGAGAATTCCAAGCAGGCTCCACACTGTCAGCGCAGAGCCCACTGTGAGATCATGACCTGAGCTGAAATCAAGAGCTAGAGGCTTAACTGACTGAGCCACCCACACGTCCTTTGTTTTATTTTTTTATTTAAAATCCAAGTTAGTTAACATATAACGTAGTATTGGTTTCAGGAGTAGAATTTAGTGATTCATCACTTACATAAAACACCCAGTGCTCATCCTAACAAGTGCCCTCCTTAATGCCCATCACCCATTTTAACACTTCCCCACACCTAACACCCCACCAGCAACCACCAGTTTGTTCTCTGTATTTTGCAGATTATCACATTGTCAGTCTTGTTCTTTAAAAAACCTTTTTTTACTATTTTATCTATGATCACGTTGTAAACATGATTTTAAATTCCAGAGAATCTAAAATAAGTTAAAAACCCAATGGCTACTTTTGAAGATTCATGTTCCATCTTTCAAAGGGTTTAATTTTTATTTCCTATTACATCATATATATGAATTTCAGAAAAATATTGAGAAAGTAATGATAGTTTTCTAGACCTGCAAACTAGAAACCTAGAAGTCACTTCTGGACATCTTCATCTCCATTTTTCCCACATCCAATAAATCACCAGTTTCTATCAATTTGATCTTCTAAGTATTCCTTAAATCTATCCACTTCTCTCTGCTACCACTTCTACTTCTCTTACCTGGCCTCTCCCCTGGAATGATGAAAACGTCTTTTAATTATTTTCCTTGGCACCTACACTTTTCAAGCAAATTCATTTTGCATGTTTCAAAATATAAATCAACCTTGTCCTACCTTTATTTACTTCAAGAGATTCCCAGTGATCTTAGAACAAAGGCCTTACATTCTCAGTAGAGTGTGTGAGCACTGAGTGGGCCTTGAAATGATCTACTCAGTTGCATCCCCTGCTCTCCCCTGGTTCCATGGGGTTTGGAGTCCACTTCCAGGTCCAGAAAGCTTTTTTCTTCTTTTTTTAATTAGGAACTTTTCTGACATCAGTGGGACCTTAAACAGAAATGCACATACCGTGGATGTGCATAAAGGTGTGCTGTGCATACTGATAATTTTAAAGGTGAATTTCCAGGGGTGTCTGGGTGGCTCAGTCAGCTGAGTGTATGACTTTGGCTCAGGTCATGAACTTGTGGATTGTGGTTTTGAGCCCCGCATCGGGCTCTGTGCTAACAGCTCAGAGCCTGGAGCCTGTTTCGAATCCAGTGTTTCCTTCTCTCTTTGTTGTTCTCCTGCTTTCTCTCTCTCTCTCTCTCTGTCTCTCTCTCTCTCTCTGTCTCAAAAATAACATAAAGATTAAAAAATTTTTTTTAAAGAGCGAATTTCCAGATCCACTATGTCCATATGGATTTTTCCTGCAAATGATCTGCCTCAAGACCCTTCCTGCAGGTGAAGCATCCTGCTGCTGCTTCCCTCTGTTTTCAAGTTTGCAATCACTCTTTTGCTTTACAAACAAACAAAAGAATGGACTTTTCATTCATTCTCATTCTTACTGTGGAACCCCATTCATCAGATGTTAGATTCTCTGGGGCACCAAAAGAGGAGCAATTCAAAACTATCAGCATCAATGAAGGTTTCTTTAGTTAGGGCAAAGTACCCATTGGATACATATTTCTGTTAAGGGAAAGTGGGTTATTAGAAATGAGGTATTTTGGGGCACCTGGGTGGCTCAGTCAGTTAAGCATCTGACTTCAGCTCAGGCCATGGTCTTACAGTTCATGAGTTCAAGCCCCACATCAGGCTCTGTGCTGACAACCCAGGACCTGGAGGCCTGCTTCAGATTCTGTGTTTCTCTCTCTCTCTCTCTCTCTCTCTCTCTCTCTCTGCCCCTCCCCCACTTGCACTGTGTCTCTCTCTCTCTCAAAAATAAATAAACATTAAAAAAATTTTTTTGGACACAGAACAGATGAACATAAGGGAAGGGAAGCAAAAATAATATAAAAATAGTGAGGGAGACAAAACATAAGAGACTCTTAAATATGGAGAACAAACAGAGGGTTACTGGAGGGGTTGTGGGAGGGGGAATGGGCTAAATGGGTAAGGGTCATTAAGGAATCTATTCCTGAAATCATTGTTGCACTATATGCTAATTTGGATGCAAGTTAAAAAAAATTAAAAGAAAAAATTTTTAAATAAGGTATTTTGGAATTCTGTATTGGAATGTACTGAATTCAGATTTTTGTGGAGTGGGACAGCAGGAGTACTGACTGTTTAATTTTTAACCACCTCACTTATTTTACCCCCAACAGTTGTCAAGAAACATTGCTCTTGAGGGAGGGAGCGTAAAGCCAAGTGAGGGTTGGTAGAGATATCGAAGACATTAGTACTTATTTCATACAGATGGCAAACTAGGGGTGCTTTATGCTTTATCTGTTCATCTTAATTCCTTTCTGATATTATTATCTATCTATGTATCTTAGAATATTCAAATTTTGTAAAAAAGCAGTCTGGGAAATGATCAATTTGCTCTGGATTTCATTTTTTACCAACTTCATTAATAAGAAAGACCCTGGGGATTATTCTTATTCATCTTTTTCGTGGTTTGTGTCTCAATTACACAAATATCTCAACAAGATCCTGTGTTTAGTTCTTTTGGATATATACTCCAAAGTGGAATTTCTGGATCATGTAGTCATTCTATTTTTAACTTTTTGGAGGAGAAAGTCTATACCATTTTCCATAATGGCTGCAACATTTTACAGTCCCACTGGTAGTGCATAAAGGTTCTTTTTTTTTTTTAAGTTTATTTATTTATTTTGAGAGAGACAGAGACAGAGACAGCATGAGCAGGAGAGGGGCAGAAAGAGAGGGGACAGCAAATCTCAAGCAGGCTCCACTGTCAGCACAGAGCCCAATGTGGGGATCAAATTTACGAAACTGAGATTATGATCTGAGCTGATACCGAGAGTCACACACTCAACCGACTGAGCCACCCAGCACCTCAGTGCACAAGGGTTCTAATTTCTCCACATCCTTGCCAACATATGCTATTTAAATTTTTTTCTTATAACTGCCATCCTAACAGGGGTAAGCTGATACCTCATTGTAGTTTTTATTTGCATTTCCCTGATGATTAGTGATACTGAGGATCTTTTCATATTCTCATTGTTATATGTAGATCTTCTTAGAGAAATGTCTACTCAGGTTCTTTTCCCATTTCTTTATTGGGTTATTTGTCTTTTGTGATTGAGCTGTAGGAGTGCCTAATAACCCCTTATCAGATTTAGGGTTTACAAATATTTCTTCCCATTCAACACATCACCTTTTGACTCCATTAGATTGTTTCCTTTGCTACACAGAAACTTTTGAGTTTGATATAGTTCCACTTACATATTTTTGCTTTTGTTTCCTGTGCCTTTGCCTATCTCTGGGAATATTGACGATAGTTTGTGTTTATAAAGTTGTTTTTTTTCTTTTTGCATGGTCTGTTGCTTCAAAGTTGTGTTGTTAGTTCTTTCATTTTAGTCTTTATCTTTCCTATCAAAGGATTTCCTCCACTTGATTATTTGTTCCTATATATATGTGTGTGTGTGTGTGTGTGTGTGTGTGTGTATACATATATGTATATATACATACATACATACATCTTCTTTTAAGATAAGAAAAGTACATTGCCTATCCCCCCTTCTCTCTCATCCTCCCCATCCTTGTGAAAATAAACAAATTAAAAAATATATATCTTTCTGGTACTCTGTGAAGGTTTCAGGTGATGATATAATTATGTATGTGTATGATGAATCTCCTGTCTTTATTTGGAACATAACTGGTCTTTAAAATTCTTGTTTCTGTCATTTTTCAGTGAATAAAAGCATATGTGTGTGTGTACCCAAAATCTGTCACTTTTAAAATATATTTCTGACATTTTTTTAAGAAGACCTTCTTTATACCAAGGTTAAAACAATTCTATTTTTTCTTAAGTCTTTACTCCTTCTGGGACTATAAAATGAGAATTCTAATTTTATTATTTTCATATCAACTGTTTATTAAATAGCTAAGCATCTTCCAACTGATTTATGACATTTGTATGTTAGAAAATTTAAATATATTACATAGATCCATTTTTCGATTTTGTAGCCTAATTTTCTGTTCTTCTGCCCAATAACACTGTTTTTAGTTATTATGGTTTTATGGTATATTTTGATATCTACCCATTTCCAATGGTTGCATAATTGCGTGTTTCTATTAGAGTCGTCCTGCATTGGCTTTGAAATTATAGATTATTTGGTCAAACATGAAAATTTATAACCCAGAATTATTATGAGTTTTTCTTTTATAATTTCATGTCATGATTTGTTTGGTTGTATAAGACCCTCTCCAAAAGTTTTTTGTTTTATTTTTACATATTTTATCCTTCCACTACTGTTGTGAATATGCTAGAACATGGCATAGGAAGAGCTAGAACTTTGCTTTGTCTTTTCTTCAAAGCTTGGGCTCTTTCTCACATATGTCCCAGCCTCATCTATACCAGCAGTTCTTAAACTGGGCTGCTCATAAAAATCATAGGAGATATTTTTAAAATATCCTTGTGTCTAGTCCCATGCCTCAGAAATTCTCATTTGATTAGCCTGGTCTGGGCTGGAGTATTAGTATATTTTTAAAACTCCCCTGCAAAGTCTAATGTTTGAACAAATTTGAGAATCACTGCTCTGTACTAGTAATTCTCAAACTTTGCATACACTGGAATCATTTGGAAAGCTCTTTAAAAATAAAACAAAGAAACAAATGCATGGGCTGCATTCCACAGAAATTAATTTCATATCTTTGGTGTGAGTCCCAGGCAGCAGTATTATAAAAGATCCTTAGTTGATCCCAATGGGCAGCCAAGTGTAAGAACCATTGATCTATATCCTTGCCACTCAGTAGTGGTACATGGACCAGTAAAATCATCATAGCTTGTGAGCTTGTTAGACATGTAGAAGCTCAGTCCCAACCCCAAGTGATTAGTATGCACCCTCAAGTTGATGCACTCTACCCTTCACAACACTATTGATAAATGTGTTCCCAAATTTGTCTGCACATTCAACTTCATTCAGGAGTTTAAAAAAAGTACTGTTGCTAAGCCTTAGACTAGACTAATTGAATTGGTATCTCCAGGAGATGGGGCTCAGGGATAGTTGCATTTTAAGAGTTTAAAATTTTGCATTTAAAAATCACATTTAAAGGTGATTCTAATGTGCAGCCAAGTTACAGCCATTGACGTATATATGAAGACTATCACTTTTCATGTCTTCTCTCATTTAATAAAAGTAACATATAGGTGACTCTTGTCTGAGCAATCAGTCATTTGAAAAGGGTTACTGTGTCCTTAACGTAGTTTCAAATTATTTTTGAACAACGTATCTTTTAAAAAATGAAACGTGGTAGCTTTATCTAGCACACATTCCAAAACTAGGCTTGCTTTACTTCTAGGAGACACAGGCAAATTGAATTAGATTACATGTGACACACATGGAAATAATTCATGAAAGTAACATCTGAAACTCGACTAATGCATGCTGAGATGATTTGCATTTTGAAGGAGTCTACAGGCCACCTTGTGGACTCATATGACCTACTGGAGATCTCATTTTGAGGCGCCCCATGCTAGATTATAGATGCTTCACAAGCAGAAATACTTATTTGATTGCTGTATTTTAATTCATAGAATGGCATTGTTGATTGAGTGCCCTAAGCCAAGTAAATGAGCCACTTATGTTAGGCACTTGTTCACATTCATAAAAACAACAAATAATATTATCTTGATCAAGACCTTCTTAAGAAATAGTGATTAAATGATATTTGGTGTTTGGGTGCATTTCTTTCCAAGAGGTGGAGAAAACTGATTTGCTTTTGATGAACCTGTATTGCCTACAAATTGATGGCCACAAATTTCCTATTTTATTAATTGTCCCAGCAATTTTAGCCAGCAGTGATTTATATGAAATATTCCCTCTTGTTGCAGGCTCTACAGTCAGCTAATTGATTGCTGTATGAATTATGCATCCTAAGCCAAATGCAAGGGTGCATGAAAGATGCAGCCAAGGTCATTTTCCACCAAAGAGAACTACAGTGACTAAATCCTTTTTAAAGACAGGCTTTATGGCTCTAATTTTGCCACTTTTTTCATGTATACATCAAGTCCAGAGTAATGTGCAAACTCTAAAGTTACACTTTTAATTTATAAAAAGATGCAAGCACCTACAGTTCAATGTTCTGCAGCCTGACAAGGGCTGTAATTGAATTAATTTGGTAGAGCTCAGGAAAGAACCAGAAATGGCATACAGGTGCTTTTCATCTGATTCCAAAATATGCCAAGTCCCAACGGATTTTCCTATATAGTTTATTAACGCTCAAAAGTGACTGTTCCAAAAATAAGCACTTTGATTAGATAAGGACATGTTGGGACTAAGTACAAAATATTTGGCATTTCAGCAGATGATGGACAGTTTTGAAAAATTACAATCAGTTGTCATTTATTCATACTAAGAGACATAAATGATGTATACATTCTAGAGGATGTATAAAGGAGAAAGGTGACACTTTACTAAAGCTTTCAGAACTAAGGCAATCAAATCAGAATAATGAAAAGATGTTGATTTCTGATGTCTCACTGGCTTAGTCTGAATTATTGTTTAGCCATTTATTAGTTGTGTGACTTTAGGCTAAAATTTAACTAACCCTTCTAGACCTAGGTATCCTTATGCAAAAATGGGCATAAGACTATTTGCACAGCCATTATAGAGTGTAAAAGTAAGTGAAATCAATAACTTAGCCTTAGACAGTAACTTGTATGCTTATACAATAGAGTGGACTATTGGTTATAGTATTGCCTGAATTAGGAGTTGCATGTGAGGTTTGTAAAGAGATCTTCCAATTTACTACTATAATCATCCCCAAATGGCCATGGGATCACATCACATTGTATGCCCCCTAAACCAAACAAACAGCTTCTGATATGAATGCTTTTATATGCTCAGAGAACTCTTCTCGGGCATTAACAATCCACATAATCACATAAAGTACATGTTTCAGGACAAGCTATAGGTACCAAACCACACTCAGGCTGTCCTGAATAAAATGTGCACTGTGATTACACATTAGGGGTACATGAACCTCACAAGAGAGGAATCAATCACAAACCCTTCAGACCAGTGCTTCATGCCCCAATGCACATAGCAATCAGCTGAGGGTCTTGTTAAAATGCTAATTCTGGTTCAGTAGGTTTGGGTTGGGGCCTGAGATTCTGCAGTTCTAAGAAGCTTTCTGGTGACATAGCACATTTAGTTCATGGACCATAATTTGAGTTGCAAAGCTGAGTGCTTTTTAAACCTGCCTTTACATGAGATTCACCTGAAGATTTTTTTTTAGTTTAAATAGTGATGCCTGGAGTTGTCCTCAGACTAGTAATCTCTGGGGTTGAATCCCTGGTTTAGGAAATTTTTTAAAGCTCCTGAGTGATCTTTATTTGTAGAGCCATAATGAAGAACTAGCATTTTATTTTATTATTATTTTTTAATTATTTATTTTTAAATTCTTTATTTGTAGAGCCAGAGTTAAGAGCTAGTATTTTAGATGTAAGGGCAAGTGCACCTGTCAATTGTATCAGGTGATCTTTTTAAAATCACATGTTGTTAAATCCCATGCTGTAGTACATAAAGAGCCCAAGACCCATGCTTCAGAATGAAACAGAATGTATAGCAAGGCTCCTCCGGGTCACAAGGGCACAGTGGAGTCCTCTGCACATTTTCTACATCCTCAATCAGGAAGAGTGTAGTCATGACAGCTTCTCACCAGGTCATGGGACAGAGTCAACACCCCATCCCTTCCTTTTAAAAATTGCATCACACTGTCCTGTGATTCTGGAGCTGTGCTTTGAAAATGGAGTGGAAAGAAATGCTATATATCATTGAAGGATTATAATAGTCACAGGTTTTACTTACAGAGTAAAAGGTACACCATGATAAGGAAATTTGTTGATATGGAGGATATCAGTTCTACTCATAACTACCACTAATATCATTCCTTTAAATTTGGTAACCACCAGGGCACCTGGGTGGCTCAGTCAGTTAAGTGTCAGACTTCGGCTCAGGTCATGATTTCACGATTTGTGAGTTTGAGCCCCACGTTGGGCTCTGTGCTGACAGCTGAGAGCCTGACACCTGCTTCGGATTCTATGTCTCCCTCTTCCTCTGTACTTGCCTTGCTCACTCTGTCTCTCAAAAAAGGAATAAATGTTAAAAAAAAATTAATTTGGTAACTATCTATATGTTGTCTGCAAGTGAACTGTAGTTTCTGTAAGTTCCCATAGGTTTCCCTTCTTGCTTGCTATAGCTCCAACATTGTAATTTCTATTCAGTATCTGGTTTCTCTGTTTTAGTGGTATCTGCATCAGATCACCTGGACTTTTTTTAAAGACCATATTGTTGTGGCTGTATCTCCCATAGTTCCTCGTTCAGTAGGTCTGAGGTGGGAGCCAAGAAATGGCATTTCTAACACATTCCTTGGACATACTCTTAGATATTGGTCCAGGACTCTCCATCTTCTGAGAACTACCACTTTATTATTTCACAAGCTCAATGGGAGGAAGTATTGTACCTGTATATTCTCCATTCTACCATCATGCCTAGTATGTAGTGGCATGAACAAATATCTTTTGAATAAAAACTGATGACTAAGCCCTATCTCAATCGTAGTGAAAATGCATATGGAATACTGGAAAATGTCATCCTGCCCATTAAGATTAATGCTTGCCAAAGAAACTCAAAAATTAACATTGAATTAGGAATCTCTGCTACTCTGGACTCTAGAGTGCTGGGGGCACTTCCTCTGAAAGTTTTTTCCTGAACCACTACTTTATGGTAATGAAATTGGCATGACATCAACAGGTTGGTTGGCTGTTTGGGCTTCCATTTGAGGTGCCTTGACACAGCAGAACCAACAGAGGCTTCTCCTCCAGGGCCATCTGCTTTCAATTTTGCAGCTGAACATCTTGAAGACTCACCAGGTGCCACAAGAGAAGGAGATTAAAAGTAAAATGTACCATGACAGCAATAATGTTCTTGTTATTATCAAAGTACTATAGGAATTATTCAATATTAGCATTTTCGTACAGCCTAAAATATTAGTGTTTTGGCTCAATATTAATGTTTTGTAATTAAAATATTTTCTTAATATATATTCACACTAATGTTTTAAAGCAGATTTTCTCAGAATAGCTTTTGAAGCAATAAAGAGCTGATATACTAATAACTTACTGTTTTTGACTCTTTGGAACACACATTTATTTAGTTATCATTATTAAATAACTGCTTTTCTGGAGGTTCTCTGATGAGAAAGCTTGATTCTTGCCCTCTGAGAACTCAGTTTTCCTCTAACCTTGGAAAAACTACATGTGAATGTAAGGGCTAGAGAACCATAAAAAATGAAGCCTTGCCATTTGCAACAACATGGATAGATCTTGAGGGCATTATGCTGTGAAATTAGGCAGAGAAGATCAAATGCTGTATAATCTCACTTATATATGGAGTCTAACAAACAAACAAAAACACCTGAGCTCATAGATACAGACTGTTGTTTTGGTGGTTACCAGAAGAGGGGGGAAAAGGGACACCAAAATGGGTGAAGGGGGTTAAAATGTACAAATTTCCATTTATAAAATGGGACTGTAATGTACAGCATGGTGGTTATAGTTAATACTATTGCACCGTATGTTTGAAAGTTACTAAGAGGGTACATCTTAAAAATACTCATTCCAAGAAAAAAAGTTACAACTGTTTGGTGATGGATGTTAACTAGACTTATTGTGGTGATCATTTTGCAGTATACACAAATATTGAATCATTATGTTATATACTTAAAACTGATACAATGTTATATGTCAATTATATCTCTGTTTTAAAAATTAAAAAAAAATCATTGTGAAGTGAATCAGCAAAAAAGTCAACAAACGTGTATTTTGCCTAGGCCTCAACTGACCTGAAGAAAGTATGGATATTAGAGGTTTGGTAACTTTCTGCCTGAAGAAAAGAAAGCCTGGAAGACCAAGAGTGGAAATGTAGAATGTTTTATATAGTAAATTTTAGATTCAGAGCTAGAACTGAAGAGTGGAAGGTATGGGGAGATGGATTTGGTTTAATATATGAAATAATTATCTAAAAAATATTATTTCCTTTATGCCAATAGCTATTCTAAATATTTTGATCATTATTTACTCTGTGTTTTAATACATATTAACTAATTTATAGAAACCCACTTTATACATCACAGGTACATGGCAGAGGAGATTTCTTAGTTTGATATTGTACTAGATGATCATTGATGTCTGTTCTCTTATATCCTATAACCAAATAATCTGGATTTTATGAGTTTTCATCTATTGAACTGTTGATATTATTGTGTTGCTACTTATTTGAGTTTTCCTATATTGTAAACCATGATGCAGCAAATTAAGTTTTAACCTGTTGCTAGAATCCACATTTATGAAGAATACACACTGATTTGATAATATGGAAAATGATTATAGAAACTCTAGTCTTTACAATGGCTATAGTTTCTCCAGGTTGTCATGTATAATCAGAGAAATAGCTTTAGGGAAACCTGAAATCATATTTATAACTAAATTACTTTGTATAATGAAGTCTGGTACTGTCAAACATGATTTGACCAACAATGGGGCAATTTAAAAAGTGTAAGTGAAATAGATTTGCCAATTAGATATAGCACTTTATAAATGTGGGTAACTGATCCTGAGGAACTAATAAGTATCTGGAGAACTCAATAATCACTTTAAAAAGTAATCAAGCCATGTAATTCCATCTGAGTTTTCATATCATGAGGAAAATTGTCTGAATCAAGAGAAAGAACATAGAGATTTCAATTCATCTTTGATATTACTTAATTAAGTTTGTTACCACGTTGCTATAAATATCATACAATTTTCTATAGCCTGTTGATTATCATAATCTTGAAATGTAATCCAGGATTAGGTAAGAGAAATAAGAATAACTTATAGTTTTTTCTTTTAATATAATGCAACTTAAGAATAATTACAAAGGAGTTGAGAAGTTTAACTTATTTGATGTTTTAAATTAGGAGTATAAGAAAGATTATGTGAGCCTGGGTGGTCTTTTGTTAGTAATTCTCGTTATTAACTTGAGAAATCAATCCATAATCCCAACCACAATGACATGCATTCTGTAAGGAACACTACAACAGTGCGAACTAATTAAAACGAAAACTTTTTCTATGAAAGAAGGAATTTATAGTGAATATTTAACCAAGTGTCAAGTAGCGCTAGTGATATGTCTTCGGGCTAATTCTGGTAGCTACAGAGTTAAGTGGGGCCACATTTTCAATCCAAATGAGTCATAAAGTTTAGAATTCAATTTACAAAACTTAAGTTGGTTTTTTATTCTTTCACATGTATCTTTTCTAAACTCAGAATTACCTTACAGTTATCTTGTCTTAGTCTAATAGTTGTACCTTACTACATTTCTGAGGGAAATGAGTATGAAAATAGGTATCCTGATAGAATTCTTAGGGACACATTAGAAAATCATTAAGAGATCTTGTATGCCAATATATATCTTGAAATCATATCTACTCAAGATTTTTTTAGGTTGCTTTTAGTGTCAACCTGAAAATAGAAAAATCAGGTTAGAGCCAAAAATAGAGTTATTGTTGGCCTTTTGATCTTTTTAACAGGTAGTATGTTACAATTTATAGAAGATGCCAAATGGTTTTATAAAAGGATAAAGTGCTATTTAGCAGCTAAAAATTGGGAATATTAGATGCATAAAAAATAGTAAGAATAAATTATCATAGGGGCATCTGGGTGGCTCAGTCAGTTGACTATCCAACTTTTGGTTTCAGCTCAGGTCATGATTCCAGGGTTGTGTATTGAGCCCCACATTGGGCTCTGCACTGACCATAGAGGCTGCTCAAGATTCTCTCTCTCTCTCTCTCTCTCTCTCTCTCTCTCTCTCTCTCTCCTCCTCCTCCTCTACCCCTCTCCCCTGTTCATGCTTTCTGTATATAATTTTTTTTAATTTTTTTAACGTTTATTTATTTTTGAGACAGAGAGAGACAGAGCATTAATGGGGGAGGGTCAGAGAGAGGTAGACACAGAATCTGAAACAGGCTCCAGGCTCTGACCTGTCAGCACAGAGTGCATATAAAATTTAAAAAAAGAATAAATTATCATAAACATAAATGGCCGTATCTTCCAAAATCTGTAGTTCTTAATTTTTAAGAACTTTTTCTAAATGCATGCTGTGTAACAGCAGTCCTTGGAGATGCTACAGTACAAAATAAATTTTGTGGTAAAATAACTTCTAAAGGCACAGCAAAATATATATCTCTCCTTTATATGGGAATGCATATTAGACAAAGTTCAGAGAAATCCTGTCCCCCAAAAATGTTTATTACAGCATTTGCAAAATTTATTTGGTTACAAACTATTCCCCTTCTTTTTTCTTTCACCATACACTCTGTAGAAAAAGGTTAAAGATATTTTAAGTTAAAATATTTAATTATTCTTATCAGTTGTTAATACAACAAATAGGTAGATTTGTTCAAAGGTTGTATGTTGTATCAGAGAATTGGGTAACTTAAAACTTAGTTTCAGGAAACAATATTAAGCTAGATTATTTGAAAACTTCCTCCCTTGAAAACTAACTTAAAACCCTAAATAAAATATTTTTATATATACAGAGAGACATAAAAAAATACCAAAACTGCTTTGGCTTGCTTTTATGTTTCTCCTAAGTTTAGTGTGATGGTCTGGGGGGACAAATGGGAAAAAAATTAAAGCCCAGGTCTGGTAGTAGTTGGGGCATCTTAGAGGAAACACTATTCACAATAAGCTGTGATATCAAAGAACTATAGGCTCAAAGAAAAAGTCAACCTGAAGTAGACCAGGGTTTTTCTGGAATTGCAACAGTCTTCTTCATAGCCCAGGAAACCTTATGCCTTGACATTGTCTCAAGTAAGTCTGTGATTAGTGTAAAGTCCCCCAAGGGCCTGGCAGAGGCAAAGGTAACATCTTTCTAGAGCAAGATGTCTTTATCCAAGGTCACAGATTATTTCCACATTTTTTTCCCTCCAAATGACATGTCCAGCCCTTAATCAAAGATAATTGGGCACAAAAACAAATATATATACCAGAAGAATGTTTTCAGAAAAAAAAATTCGGAATCATGATAAGTCCCAGAAAAATTCTAGGTATTGTAATTGTCATATTGACTAAAAAGCATCTATGCTTATGCTGGTAAAAGGAACAAAAGATGATCATGAAGATACTTTGGAGCCAGTAAACTATGAAAAGTGATTTGAAATAGTAGAATGGAATAGTAGATTTGAAGAATAAGTAAATAAAATATTTATAAATGAAATTTAAATTATCTGGAGTTAAATACAATGGATGCTTTACAGGCAGATTAGCATCTGGGTGGCTCAGTTGTTTAAGCATCCAACTTTCACTCAGGTCATGATCTCATGGTTTGTGGATTCAAGGCCTGGGTCAGGCTGTGTGCTGACAGCTCAGAGCCTGGAGCCTGCTTCAGATTCTGTGTCTCCCTCTCTCTCTGTTCCTCCCCGGCTCATGCTCTGTCTCTCAAAAATAAATAAATGTTAAAAATTTTTTTTAAGAAGCCAGGTATGAAATGGAAAGAGAAAATATTATTTTCAAGGAGTGACAGACTGACAATTGAGTTCTCAAAAAGAATAATGGAAACCAACAAAACGAATCAAAAACAAAAACCCTGTAGGGTGGTATCTTTGAGTAAAAGAAGAAACCATGGCCAATCTAAAATTTAATTCTAAACCTAGATAAAGTAGCTTTCATGAATGAAAATTAACTAAGAGATTCTTAGACAAATACTAAAACAATTCAAAGGAATATAATTCAAGGAGAAGGAATAACGTTTTAAAAACACAGGTCATTAGAATGTCAAAAACAAATCTAAATGCTATTTACAAGAGGCAGAACTAAAACATAATGATACAAGACAATAAAAGTAGAGGATCGGGGTACCTAGGTACCTCGGTTGGTTAAGTGTCCGACTTCAGCTTAGGTCATGATCTCACGGTTCCTGGGTTCAAGCCCCACGTCAGACTCCATACTCTGTCTGCCCCCCCCCCCACTTGTGGTATCTCTCTCTCTCTCTCCCTCTTCTATCTCAAAATAAATAAATAAACTTAAAAAAATAAAAGAAAAGAAAATAATGGAAATATATATACCATGCAAATACTAGCACAAAGGATGCCTAGCAGATCTATATTAATATCACAAATAATAAGGCAAAATCATTACTTTAAGGCAAAATCATTACTATGGATAAAGAATGTTATTTCAGAATGACAAAAAATTTAATTCTTCAAGAATATACACAGATTTTATTTCTGCACTTAGTATCAACATGCATATGAATTTATAGAATTACATGAAGAATTAAGTAGATCCAAAATAAGAGTGAAATATTTTATTATGACTTTCAGTCACTAATAGAACAGGCACATAATAAGATTTGTTTTCAAATACCCACCATCATATTTGAGCATATAGTGAGCAATAAAACAAATCTCAACAAATTTCAAAAGGACTTATATAGAGTATGTTCTCTGATTATAATATAATCAAGGCAGAAGTTGATAAATTGAAAAATAACTAGGAAAAATATCTTTGGAAATTAAGAATTCGCTTTTTAACAGCCCAAGTATTTAAAAAAACTCATACTGAAAAATAGGAATTATATTAACTGAATAATGAAAATACTAATGGTTAAGACTTGCTGGATACAGCTAAGTCAATATTTAGAAGGAAACTTAACCTTTAAGCGAAAGTTTGAAAAATGAATAAAGAATGAAAATTAATGAGCTAAGCATACTTCTAGAGAAACTAGAAATAGAACAACAAAAGAGACTCAAATAAATTAGAAGAATAATAGCAAATGTGAATGAGGAAAAAAGTAAGCATATATTATAGTTAGCAAAGATGCAAGTAGAGTTCTTTGAAAAGCTAACATAAATGATAAATGCATGATGAGAGTGATCAAGGGGGTGAGAAGGAAGAGAGACAGAAAAGGATAGTAAGGAAGAATCTTCCCTGATATCACAGAAAAAGAACATCAACTTAGATACTATTTATGTTAAAAATTAATATTCAGTTACAAAAATTTTATGATAGTAGATAATGTAAACTCACATAGAGAGTATAGGGTGTACTCATGGATAATTGGAAAACACAAGTAGATCTGTACCTTTGAAGAAATTGAATAGTAGGAAAAATTATTGCACAAAGAAATCTGGTGCAGATCATTTCAAGAGACCTCTACAAATACTCATAGGTGAATTAATTCTTTTTTTTTTTAAGTTTTTGTTTTAATTCCAGTTAGTTAACATGTAGTGCAATATTAGTTTCAGGTATACAATATAGTGATTCAACAACTCCATACATCACCTGGTGCTCACCACAAGTGCACTCCTTAATCCCTATCATCTATTTAATCCATCCCCCCACTCCCCAACACACACCTCCCCTCTGGTAACCATCAGTTTATTCTCTATAGTTAAGAATCTGTTTCTTATTTTTTTTCTCTCTCTCTTTTTATTTTTCCCTTTGCTCATTTGTTTTGTTTCTTAACTTCCATATATGAGTGAAATCATGTGGTATTTGTCTTTCTCTGACTGACTTATTTCACTTAGAATTGTACTCTCTAGCTCCATCCATGTTGTTGCAAATGACAAGATTTCATTCTTTCTTATGGAGGAATAATATTCATATATATATATATATATATATATATATATATATATATATATATTAGATATGTGTATATGTATATGTGTATAGATTATATGTGTATGTATATGTGTATACATATACTGGTGTATGTATACATACTGGTGCCCACCAGGTGTGTGTGTGTGTGTGTGTATATATATATATATATATATATATATATATATATATATATATATACACACATATAGATATATGTACACACATACCCATCTTCTTTATCTATTCATCATTCAATGGATACTTAGGCTGCTTCCATAATTTGACTGTTATAATTGCTGCTCTAAACATAGAAGTGAATGTATCTCTTTGTATTAGTGTTTTTATATTGTTTGGGTAAGCACCCAGCAGTGTGATTGCTAGAGACTAGGGTAGTTCTATTTTTAACTTTTTGAAGAACCTCTATACTACTTTCCACAGTGGCTGCACCAGTTTGCATTCTCACCTACAGTACACAAGTGTTTCTTTTTCTCCATATCCTTGCCAGCACCTATTGTTTTTGTGCTGTTCATTTTAGCCATTCTGACAGGTGTAAGGTAATATCTCATTGTAGTTTTGATTTGCATTTTCCTGATGATCAGTGATGATGAGCATCTTTTCATGTATCTGTTGGCCATCTGTATTTCTTCTTTGGGGAAATATCTGTTCATGCCTTCTGTCCATTTTTTTTTAAATGGGTTATTTATTTATTTAGGTGTTGAGTTTTAGAAGTTCTTTATATATTTTGTGTACTAACCCTTTACCAGATATGTCATTTGCAAATATATCTTCCCATTCCATAGTTTGCCTTTTAATTTTGTTGATTGTCTCATTTGCTGTACAGAAGATTTTTATTTTGATGTAGTTCCAATAGTGTATTTTTGTTTTTGTGTCCCTTGCCTCAGGAGACATATCTGGGAAAAAGTTGCAATAACCAATGTCAAAGAAGTTACTGCCTGTGTTCTCTCCTAGGATTTTTATAGTGTCAGGTCTCACATTTAGGTCTTCAACCCATTTTGAATTTATATTTTTGTATGGTGTAAAAAAGTGGTCCAGGTTCTTTTTCATGTTGCTGTCCAGTTTTCCCAACACCATCTGGGGAAGAAGCAACATTTTCCCCACTGGATATTCTTTCTTGCTTTGTCAATGATTAATTGACCATATAGCTGTGCATTTATTTCGAAGTTTTCTTTCCTTTTTAATTAATTTATTTATTTTGAGAGAGAGAGAGAAAGAGAATGTGAGCAGGGGAGGGGCAGAAAGAGAGGGAGAGAGACTCTCCCAAGCAGGCCCTGTGCTGTCAGCGCAGAGCCTGTTGCAGGGCTCAATCCCACAAACTATGAGATCATGACCTGAGCCAAGATCAAGAGTCAGAAGCTCAACCAACTGAGCCACCTAGGCACCCTCTTTCTGGGTTTTCTATTCTGTTCTGTTGATCTATGGGTCTATTTTTGTGCCGGTACCATATTGTTTTGATTACTACAGCTTTATAATATAACTTGAAGTCTGGAATTGTGATGCCTCCAGCTTTGCTTTCATTTTCAACATTGCTTTGGCTACTGGGGATCTCTTGTGGTTCCACACAAATTTTAGGATTATTTGTTCTAGTTCTGTGAAAAATTCTGTGGGCATTTTGATAGGGACTGCATTAAACGTGTAGATTGCTTTGAGTAGTACAGACATTTTAATAGTACTTGTTCCTCCAATCCATGAGCATGGATTTCTTTGTGTCATCTTCAATTTTATTCATCAGTGTTTTATAGTCTTTCACCTATTTGGTTATGTTTATCCCTAGGCGCCTCATAGTTTTTGGTGCAATTATAAATGAGATTGTTTTCTTAATTTCTCTTTCTGCTGCTTCATTATTGATGTATAGAAATGCAGCACATTTCTGTACATTGATTTTGTATCTTATGACTTTACTGAACTCATTTATCAGTTCTAGCAATTTTCTGGTGGTCTTTTGTGTTTCTTATATATAGTACCATGTTATCTGCAAATAGAGTTTTGCTTCTTCCTTACTGATTTGGATAATTTTAGTTCCTTTTGTTGTCAGATTGCTATGGTTAGGACTTCCAACACTATGTTGAATGAAAGTGGTGAGAATGGACATCCTTGCCTTGTTCCTGACCTTAGGGAAATGCTCTCAGTTTTTCCCCATTAAGGATAATGTTAGCCACAGGTTTTTCATAGATGGACTTTATTATATTGAGGTATGTCCGCTCTAAACCTATTTTGTTGAGGGTTTTTGACATGAATAGATGTTCTCCTTCGCCAAATGCTTTTTCTGCATCTACTGAAATGGTCATACGGTTCTTATCCTTTCTCTTAATGATGTGATGTAAACTGTTGATTGATTTGTGAATATTGAACCACCCTTAAAAGCCAGGAATAAGTACACCTTGATCATGGTGAATGGTTGTTTTATATGTATTGTTGGATTCAGCTTGCTAGTATTTTGTGGAGGATTTTTGCATCCATGTTCATCAGGCATATTGGCCTGTAGTTCTCTTTTTTAGTGGAGTCTTTATCTGGTTTTGGTATCAGGATAATGCTGGCCTCAGAATGAATTTGGAAGTTTTCCATACTTTTCTATTTTTTGGAATAGTTTGAGAGGAGTAAGTATTAACTCTTATTTAAATGGTTAGTAGAATTCACTTGTGAAATCATCTGATCTTGATCTTCTGGGTTTTGGGAGTTGTTTTTGTTTGTTTGTTTGTTTTGTTTTTATTACTGATTCAATTTCTTTGCTGGTTATTGGTTGGTTTAAGTTGTATATTTCTTCCTGTTCCAGTTTTGGCAGCCTATGTTATATGTTTCTAGGTATTTATATGTTTGGTAGTTGATGGTATATGTTTCTAGGTATTTATTCATTTCTTCTCAGTTGTCTAATTTGTTGCATATAGTTTTTCATAATATTCTCTTATATTTTTTGTATTTCTGTGGTGTTGGTTGTTATTTCTCCTCTCTCGTTTGTGATTTTATTTATTTGAGTCCTTTCTCTTTTCTTCTTGGTAAGTCTGGCTACAGGTTTATCAATTTTATTAGCTTTTTTCAAAAACCTACCTCCTGGTTTCATTGATATGTCCTATTGTTTTTTTTAGTTTCTGTATCATTTATTTCTGCCTTTACCTTTATTATTTTTTCCTTCTGTTGGCTTTAGGTTATGCGTGGTGTTCTCTTTTAGGTCCTTTAGGTGTAAGGTTAAATTATTTATTTGAGATTTTTCTTGCTTCTTGATGTAGGCTTGGATTACTGCAACCTTTCTTCTTAGGACAACTTTTGCTGCACCCAAAAGGTTTTGGACCATGGTGTTTTCATTTTCATTTGTTTCCATGTACTGTTTTATTTCTTCTTTGATTTCCTGGTGACTCATTCATTGTTTAGTAGCATGTTATTTAACGTCCATGTATTTGTGGTCTTTCCACACTTTTTCTTGTGTTTGAGTTCAAATTTTATGGCATTGTAGTCAGAAAAGATGCATGTTATGGCTTTGATCTTCTTGAATTTGTTGAGACTTGTTTTGTGGTCTACTATCTGATCTGTTCTCAAGACTGTCCCATGTGTACTTGAAGAATGTGTATTTTTCTGTTTTAGAATGGAATGTTCTGGATATATCTATTAAGTCCATCTGGCCCAATGTATCATTCAAAGCCATTGTTTTCTTGTTGATTTTCTGTTTACATGATCTGTCCATTGCTGTAAGTGGGAGTGTTAAAGTCCCCTACTATTATTATATTACTATCAATTGGTTCCTTTATGTTTGTTATTAACTGTTTTATGTATTGGTGCTCACATGTTGGGTGCATAAATAGTTGCAATTATTATATCTTGTTGGATTGTCCCATTTCTTATTATATAGTGTCCTTCTTTGTGTCTTGCTACAGTCTTTGTTTTAAAGTATAATTTTGTTTGATATAGGTATTGTTACTCTGGCTTTCTTTTGACATCCATTTGCATGATACGGTTTCTGTACCCCCTAGGCAATATATCAATGGGTCTTGTTTGTTTGTTTTTTTTTTAATCCATGCTGTCACCCTATGACTTTTGATTCCTGTATTTAGTCCATTTACATTTGAAGCAAGTATTGAGAGATATGTATCATCATTTTAATATTTGTTTTGTGGTTGTTTATGAAGATTTTCTCTGATCCTTTCTTGTCTTTCTCTCTTTCATAGTGTGTTGATTTTCTTTAGTTATATATTTGGATTTCTTTTTCTTTTTTTTTTTATTTAAAAAAAATTTTTTTAACGTTTATTTATTTTTGAGACAGAGAGAGACAGAGCACGAACGGGGGAGGGGCAGAAAGAGAGGGAGACACAGAATCTGAAACAAACTCCAGGCTCTGAGCTGTCAGCACAGAGTCTGACGCGGGACTCGAACTCATGGACTCATGGACCGTGAGATCGTGACCTGAGCTGAAGTCGGACGCTTAACCGACTGAGCCATCCAGGCGCCCCGGATTTCTTTTTCTTTATTCTTTGCATATTTATTAGTGGTTTTGATATGTGGTTACCATTAGGTTTGTACATAATTTCTTTTACATATAGCAGTCTCTATTAAATTAGTAGTCATTTACATTTGAGCCCATTCTTTGTTCCTTTCTTCCCCACATTTTAGGTATATGTTGTCATATTTTACATCCTTTTATTTTATGAGTTCTTTGACTGATGTTTTACAGAAATATTCATTTTTACTGATTTTGTTTTTCCTACCTTCATATTGTCACTTTTTGTTTTTCCTTTCCACTCAGAGAATCCCCTTTAATATTTTTTGCAGGGCTGGTTTAGTGGTCATAAACTCCTTTAGTTTTTGTTGTCTGGGAAACTCTTTATCTCTCCTGTTCTGAATGTTAACTTTGCTGGGTAGAATATTCTTGGCTGTAGATTTTTCCCATCAGCACTTTAAGTATATCATGCCACTCTCTTCTGGCTGATAAAGTTTCTGCAGAAAAATCCCCCTGCTAGCATTTTGAGATTCCTTTATATGTTACTGTCTTCTCTTGTTTTGCTGCTTTAAAATTTTTCTTTATCACTATATTTTGCAAACTCAGTTATAATATGTCATGGTGTGGGTCTCCTTTTGTTGATTTATTTGAGTGTTCTCTGTTCCTCCTGGATATCTGTTTTCATCCCCAGAATAGGGAAGTTTTCAGTTTTTGTTTCTTCAAATAAATCTGCCCTCTTTTCTTTCTCTTCTTCTGAGACTCCTATAATATGAATGTTATTATGTTTGATGGAGTCACTGAATTCCCTAAGTCTATTCTCATTTTCCATATTTCTTTTTTCTCTCTTTTTGTTCAGCTTGATTACTTTCTATTACTCTGTCTTCTGGGTCATTAATTAATTCCTCTGCTTCTTCCAATCCTCTGTTCATTCCATCAAGTTTGTTTCTCATTTTGTTTACTGAGCCCTTTATCCCTCCCATGTTATGCCTTATCTCTGTGTTAAGGGTCTCAGTCGTCTCTTCCTTTTTTTTCTCAAGTCCAGTGAATATCCTTAGGATTATTACTTTAAATTCTGTACTGGGTTGTTACTTATAACTGGTTCACTTAGATCTCTGGCTGTGGCTTTGTCCTGTTCTTTAATTTGGGATAAATTTCTTTGTCTTTTCATTTTGTCTATGTCTCTGTGCCTATTTCTCTGTGTTAGGGAAGTCAGCTACATCTCCTGTTCTTGAGGGTAATGGATTTATGAAGAGGTCCTGTAGTGCCCTGCCATGTGGTATCCCCTGTTCTCTAGGGCCTGGCAATTCCAGGAGTGTTTCCAATATTTGTTGCTTGTGCTTTATTGTTCTGTGCTGACTGCTTTATCCTTCAGGCCAGTCATCTGCCAGATATGCTCTTTGCCTGTTGTAGTAAGTGGTCTCTGGCCTGAACATGGAGTGTTTTGACTGGGTGTGCTTTTGTTGGCTTATGAAATGAGACTGGTTGCCACTGCCACCAGAACTAAAGCCCTACAAAACTCCCAAGTCAAAAGGCATAGTATGAGCATGGGTTTGCCAGGCTTCTGAGGGACAGGGCCTACTGCACTGGGACTGATGCAAGTGAGACCGGTCAGGGTGGTTCCACCAGATCAAGGTGGCATGTGGGGCAGGGCTTGGTAGAAGCAAGTAGATAGTGAATATAGGTGCTGCACTGGTTCCCACGGATGGCACTGTACTTATGCTGAAGGGAAGGGGAGGGAAATGGCACCTGCTAGTTCGTTTGTTCCTGGAGAGGTCTCTCTATGAATGCTGCCTCTCTGGCAAACACTTTGAGATGAACAAATAACCTCCCCACTGTGTGTCCCAGGCACTCTTCATATCGCTGTTTCCACACTGTATGTCCAAAGGTTGTTTACCTGATTTCTGTCCAAGAGCATCACAATACCTTCTTGGCTGTATCCCAGCCAAGACATCTGACCTTCAAAACTACAGGCTTTAAGTTCTGCTGGTTGCCAGAAGTCACAAAATTCATCCCCCTCACTTCCTAAGACAATTACTATGGGGATTCATTTTCCTTATGTGCTCCTCTGTGTGTCAGTCTATATGTTGCTTTTCTCTGCAACTGCGCTTCTTCCCCACCACAGTGGTCAGGAGCTGTTTTTCTCCCAAACCACATCTGCATACTTCTTACCTTCTTTGATGTGGCCTCTTCTCTTCCTTTAGCTATGGAATTTGTTCTGTCAGTCTTTGGATCAATTTTGGGTTATTTAGGATGATTTGATAGTTTCCAAGTTGTATTCTTAGAAGGAAGTGAACTTAGGGTCCTCCTACCCTGCTGCTATCTTCCCCACTTACTCAGATGAATTAATTCTAATTATAACTAACTCTTCCAAAGGAAATAAAATCATGGGATATTCCACATCTCATTTTATAAAGCTAGCATATCTTCAAAACACATAAAGACAGTGTAAGAAAGGATAATTACAAGACAATCATATAGATAGTTAGATATTTACTTAAAACAATTTTAGCAGACTAAATCGAAAAACATTTCATAAAAAGTGGCTTTTATTCCAGGAATGAAAAAATGGCTCAGCATTTGAAAATAAATCAAAATAATTTATTACATTAATTGACTATCCTAATAAATGCAGAATAATGTTTGACAGAACTTAACATGCATTCATGATTAAAGCTCTTTGCAAAGTAGGAATACAAAGAAACTCCTTTAATTTGATAGGAATATCTAAAAAAGGGGGGACAGAGGGTGTTTCAAAATAAATAAAGCAATATTATTCTTTATAATAAACATTGTTAACTTTCTATTTGATAGTGTTCATGAGAAAAGAATTTCCACTATAACCAATTCTATGCTGTTTCTTACTGAATGTCTTACCCAGAATATTAAGTCATAAAATGGAACTAAATTATTGAATAGAAAGAAAAAAACCAGAATTCATGGAATGCAGTATATATAGAAAATCAAAGTTTTTAGAATTATTAACATTAATATGTTATTTTGCAACAAAGCTGCTCTATTAAAAGTATAGAAAAAAATTTATTTTTATATAACCACAACCAGAATATATAATTTTAAAATGTCTCCTTTTATAATATCTTCAGAAACATCATATTCATAGGAATAAGTCAAATGTAAGTTATGCAAGATCTGTATATAGAAATGTGTTGAACGACTTTAAAGAAGACCTAAATAAATAGAGCTATGTACCATAATAATGGATGGAATGATGTCAATGCTTCCCAAAAAATGAGGTCTTTATAGAAAAAAAAACAGTGAGTGTAAATGAATAAACTAGGGTTCCTATGTGTAAGAGCTCCTGAGTAAAGTATAGAGTTGTCTCAAGCCACTGGTTTGGTAGTAAACAGAATATATCATGTGTGTGCTTACAAATCCACATTTACTCATGATCTACTTGAGTCCATTGCTGCATGGAAAGAGTATTTAAGCATAAAAAATGCACAAATATTTTGAAAGTAAGTATAAAGGATAAGTACAGAAATTGTTTACAGATGCAATATACCTAACAAAGTTTGAATTTAGTTTTGTTTCAGCGTTTCAAATGATATTCTGATTACTTTGACACCAAAAATGTTTTTATGCTAATGGAAAGGAAAACAATCATTTTAACTTGACTATTTGGAAACCTCTGATTTAACAAAATATCGTTCCATTTTGTTAATGTAACCAGATATTAAAACCAAACTGCCTTATTATTAGTTTTAGCTGAATCTCTAAGATTTCAGAATCTCTAAGATTTCAGAACACTTTTACATTCAAAAGTGAGAATTCTCTGTATAGAACTTGGAAAAAGATGGTTGAAAACTATATTTTCATCTCTTAAATGCTTAGCCACATGAAGGGTCTAGAGTACCAAAAGGTCCGAGGAAAGAGTACACTTTTTGGAGAGCACTGCTGGTATCTTGTGAGACCCAACACATCTTCATTAGAGAGTGATAGGGAAATTGTTCCTAAATTAAATACAAGAGAAGGGAACCTCATGAGTCAACTCCAGGAGCTCAATATACGTTCCTGGGGAGCTTAGAAGGTGTAGTAAGCTGGTATCTCACTTAGGTCTCTCAAATCTGGTAGATAGAGGCTATGCCTAACTAGCCGCTCTAAACAGAGTACAGTTAGTGTACTGCATCTTGCAAAGGATTGCACAGAGTTTATGAGAGTATTGATGCCTGAATATTTTCCAAGAACCAGATGTGGGAAAATGTGAGAGAAAGAACCAGAACCATGGATGACCCTGTTCAAAAGGACTGCCTGGAAGAATGTGGTTTCCACAATAAAGATAGTGGACCAGCTTGTTCCCAGGAGCTGAGAAAGGAGATGCTGGTCAAGGGAAGACAGTTGAGAGAACCCAGGGTGAGAGTGGGAGGTATCTATAAAGAATGTACAAAAGCATCCCTTGAGAGGAAGATCCTTGAAGCCCAGGGAGTGCTATTACCAGCTCATGGCAGTATCAATGTGCTAGGCTAGGACCTGGAGGAGAAGTAGGCACTTTCCCTTTGTATTACAGCCAGCCAGCCCAAGTCCAGCCTGAGCTGATTGAGAGACGAAGCCTTAACTTTGTATGGACTTGGATGTTTGGACAATTTGAAATCTTGAAAGAAGACTATTTTGTGGCTTGAAATGACCCGAGAATTTATTTTCTAGGATATAGCAGAAGAATCATAACTACTACTCTTATAATCATCCAAGGAACTGGGGAAGAATTATCCACTTGCTAATTTTACCTGTCACTTGGCTGGACTATAGTGCCCAGTTGTTTGACCAAACACCTAGATGTTGCTGTGAAGGTACTTTTTAGATGTGATTAACATTTAAATCAGCAAATTTCCCTCCACATGTGGGTGGGCCTCATTCAATCAGTAAAAGGCCTTAAGACCAAAGACAGGTTTCCTAAAGAAAGAATTTGGCCTCAAAGCTGCAGAATAGAAACCGTGTCTGAATTTGGAGCCTGCCTAGCCTGTCCTGAGGATTTCAGAGTCAAGAATCTTATCTGAATTCCAGCCTGCTGGCTTTTCCTATGGATTTTGGACTCACCAGTCCGCACAGTCACATGAATCAGTTCCTTAAAATAAATCTCCCTCCTTCCTTCCTTCTTCCCTCTGCCTTTCTCCTTCTCTCTCAACCTCTCTGTATACAGACATAGATATATAAATATATACATATATTTCTCTTTATATACAGAAGGGGGTTAAATCAACAATGGGAGGAAAAAAGTTAAATTGTTTTATGATTATAAACTTCATCTTGTTTAACATTTCCGTTTTAGTATCTTTTTATCCTAGTGAGTGCTTTTGAATGGGTGGATACATTTAGAAATCTACAGGCCATTAGTTTTTGTTAAAATTTAATGTTACATGCTGCCCCTACCCCTTTCCTGTTCTTGCTCTGAAATAAGCCCATGTAAACTCCTACATGTGAGCTCTAGCACTCACATGTTTATTGATTCATTAAGAGGTCATCTGACATCTGATTCTTTAGCCCTGTCTGGTTGTGAGTTCAGTATACATTGACCCAGTGGAAATAATATCTCAGTTGCCTAGTATTTATATTCTTGGTTTTAGTTAACTGATGTGTATATGTATGCATATGTGTGTGTGCATGTGTGTGTTTTCCCCCAGATAGTTTATTTTTTTATTTTTATTTTTTAATATGAAATTTATTGTCAAACTGGTTTCCATACAACACCCAGTGCTCATCCCAACAGGTGCCCTCAATGCCCATCACCCATTCTCCCCTCCCTCCCACCCCCCAACAACACTCAGTTTATTCTGTTTTTAAGAGTCTCTTATGGTTTAGCTCCCTCCCTCTGTAACTTTTTTTTTCCTTCCCCTCCCCCCATGGTCTTCTGTTAAGTTTCTTAGGATCCACATAAGAGTGAAAACATATGGTATCTGTCTTTCTCTGTATGACTTATTTCACTTAGCATCACACTCTCCAGTTCCATCCACGTTGCTACAAAGGGCTGTATTTCATTCTTTCTCATTGCCAAGTAGTATTCCATTGTCTATATAAACCACAACTTCTTTATCCATTTATCAGTTGATGGACATTTAGGCTCTTTCCATAATTTGGCTATTGTTGAAAGTGCTGTTATAAACATTGGGGTACAAGTGCCCCTATGCATCAACACTCCTATATTCCTTGGGTAAATTCCTAGCAGTGCTATTGCTGGGTCATAGGGTAGATCTATTTTTAATTTTTTGAGGAATCTCCACAGTTTTCCAGAGCGGCTGCACCAGTTTGCATTCCCACCAACAGTGCAAGAGGTTTCCTGTTTCTCCACATCCTCTCCAGCATCTATAGTCTCTTGATTTGCTCCTTTTAGCCACTCTGACTGGTGTGAGGTGGTATCTCAGTGTGGTTTTGATTTGTATTTCCCTGATGGGGAGTGACATTGAGCATCTTTTCATGTGCCTGTTGGCCATCTGGAGGTCTTCTTTAGAGAAGTGTCTATTCATGTTTTCTGCCCATTTCTTCATTGGATTATTTGTTTTTCCAGTGTGGAGTTTGGTAGTTCTTTATAGATTTTGGATACTAGCCCTTTGTCCTATATGTCATTTGCAACTATCGTTTCCCATTCTGTCAGTTGCCTTTTAGTTTTGTTCGTTGTTTTCTTTGCAGTGCAGATGCTTTTTATCTTCATGAGGTTCCAATAGTTCATTTTTTATTTTAATTCCTTTGCCTTTGGGGATGTGTCAAGTAAGAAATTGCTACAGCTGAAGTCAGAGAGGTCTTTTCCTGCTTTTTCATCTATAGTTTTGATGGTTTCCTGTCTCACATTCAGGTCCTTCATCCATTTTGAGTTTACTTTTGTGAATAGTGTAAGAAAGTGGTCTAGTTTCATTCTTCTGCATGTTGCTGTCCAGTTCTGCCAGCACCATTTGTTAAAGAGACTGTCTTTTTTCCATTGGATATTCTTTCCTGCTTTGTCAAAGATTAGTTGGCCATACTTTTGTGGGTCCAATTCTGGAGTCTCTATTCTATTCCACTGATCTATGTGTCTGTTTTTGTGCCAATAGCATGCTGTCTTGATGATGACAGCTTTGTAGTAGAGGCTAAAGTCTGGGATTGTGATGCTTCCCACTTTGGTCTTCTTCTTCAATATTACTTTGGCTATTCGGGGTCTTTTGTGGTTCCATACAAATTTTAGAATTGCTTGTTCTAGCTTCGAGGAGAATGCTGGTGCAATTTTGATTGGGATGGCATTGAATGTGTAGATTGTTTTGGGTAGTATTGACATTTTAACAATATTTATTCTTCCAATCCATGAGCACAGAATGTTTTTTTTTTAATGTTTATGTATTTTTGACAAAGAGAGAGCGCGAGAGAGAGCATGAGTGGGGGAGGGTCAGAGAGAGAGGGAGACACAGAATCTGAAACAGGCTCCAGGCTCTAAGCGGTCAGCAGAGAGCTCGACGTGGGGCTCGAAATCACGGAGTGTGAGCTCATGACCTGAGCTGAAGTTGGACGCTAAACCCACTGAGCCACCCAGGCGCCCCTAGCACGGAATGTTTTTCATATCTTTGTATCTTCTTCAATTTCCTTCATAAGCTTTCTATAGTTTTCAGCATACAGATCTTTTACATCTTTGGTTAGGTTTATTCCTGGGTATTTTATGATTCTTGGTGAAATTGTGAATGGGATCATTTTCTTTATTTGCCTTTCTGCTGCTTCATTATTAGTGTATAAGAATGCAACTGAGGGAGGGAGGGAAGATGGCAGCTTAGGAGGATGCTGGGCTCACCGCGCGTCCTGCTGATCACTTAGATTCCACCTACACCTGCCTAAATAACCCAGAAGACCGCCAGAGGATTAGCAGAACGGAGTCTCCGGAACAAAGCGCAGACCAGAGGCCCACAGAAGAGGGTAGGAAGGGCAGAGAGGCGGTGCACGCTCCACAGACTGGCGGGAGGGAGCCGGGGAGGAGGGGCAGCCTGCCAGCCAAGCAGAGCCCCCGAGTCTGGCTTGCAAAAGTGGAGGGGCCGGTGGAGTGTGTTCCGACAGCAAGTGGGACTTAGCATCTGGGAGGTCATAAGTTAACAGCTCTGCTCGGAAAGTGGGAAGGCTGGAGGACAACGGGAGGGAGAGTTGTTGAGCCCCGGACAACAGAGCTCAGCTTGGCGGGGAACAAAGGCGCTCGCCAGCGCCATCTCCCTCGCCCATCCCCCAGCCAAAATCCCAAAGGGAACCAGTTCCTGCCAGGGAACTTGCTCACTCCGCGCAAACACCCAACGCTGTGCTTCTGCGGAGCCAACCCTCTGGCAGTGGTTCTGACTCTCTCCCGCTGCCACAGAGCCCCTCCTGAAGTGGATCACCTAAGGAGAAGCAAGCTAAGCCTGTCCCTCCTGCCCCCGTGCACCTTGCCTACCCACCCCAGCTAATACTCCAGATCCCCAGCACCACAAGCCTGGCAGTGTGCAAGTACCCCAGACGGGCCACACTACCCCACAGTGAATCCCACCCCTAGGAGAGGGGAAGAGAAGGCACACACCAGTCTGACTGTGGCCCCAGCGGTGGGCTGGGGGCAGACATCAGGTCTGACTGCAGCTCCGCCCACCAACTCCAGTTATACACCACAGCACAGGGGAAGTGCCCTGCAGGTCTGCACGACTCCAGGCACTATCCAAAATGACCAAACGGAAGAATTCCCCTCAAAAGAATCTCCAGGAAATAACAACAGCTAATGAATTGATCAAAAAGGATTTAAATAATATAACAGAAAGTGAATTTAGAATAATAGTCATAAAATTAATCGCCGGGCTTGAAAACAGTATAGAGGACAGCAGAGAATCTCTTGCTACAGAGATCAAGGGACTAAGGAACAGTCAGGAGGAGCTGAAAAACGCTTTAAACGAAATGCAAAACAAAATGGAAATGAGGATGGCTCGGACTGAAGAGGAGAGGAGAGAATAGGTGAACTAGAAAATAAAGTTATGGAAAAAGAGGAAGCTGAGAAAAAGAGAGATAAAAAAATCCAGGAGTATGAGGGGAAAATTAGAGAACTAAGTGATACACTAAAAAGAAATAATATACGCATAATTGGTATCCCAGAGGAGGAAGAGAGAGGGAAAGGTGCTGAAGGGGTACTTGAAGAAATAATAGCTGAGAACTTCCCTGAACTGGGGAAGGAAAAAGGCATTGAAATCCAAGAGGCACAGTGAACTCCCTTCAGACGTAACTTGAATCGATCTTCTGCACGACATACCATAGTGAAACTGGCAAAATACAAGGACAAAGAGAAAATTCTGAAAGCAGCAAGGGATAAACGTGCCCTAACATATAAAGGGAGAACTATAAGACTCGTGACTGATCTCTCTTTCGAAACTTGGCAACCCAGAAAGGATTGGCACGAGATCTTCAATGTGCTGAACAGAAAAAAATATGCAGCCGAGAATCCTTTATCCAGCAAGTCTGTCATTTAGAATAGAAGGAGAGATAAAGGTCTTCCCAAACAAACAAAAACTGAAGGAATTTGTCACTACTAAACCAGCCCTACAAGAGATCCTAAGGGGGATCCTGTGAGACAAAGTACCAGAGACATCACTACAAGCATAAATCATACAGACATCACAATGACTCTAAACCTGTATCTTTCTATAATAACACTGAATGTAAATGGATTAAATGTGCCAACCAAAAGACATAGGGTATCAGAATGGATAAAAAAACAAGACCCATCTATTTGCTGTCTACAAGAGACTGATTTTAGATCTGAGGATACCTTTAGATTGAGAGTGAGGGGATGGAGAACTATTTATCATGCTACTGGAAGCCAAAAGAAAGCTGGAGTAGCCATACTTATATCAGACAAACTAGACTTTAAATTAAAGTCTGTTAACAAGAGATGAAGAAGGGCATTATATAATAGTTACAGGGTCTATACACCAGGAAGAGCTAACAATTATAAATGTCTATGCACCGAATATCGGAGCCCCCAAATATATAAAACAATTACTCATAAACATAAGCAACCTTATTGATAAGAATGTGGTAATTGCAGGGGACTTTAACACCCCACTTACAGAAATGGATAGATCATCTAGACACATGGTCAATAAAGAAACAAGGGCCCTGAATGATACATTGGATCAGATGGACTTGACAGATATATTTAGAACTCTGCATCCCGAAGCAACAGAATATACTTTCTTCTCGAGTGCACATGGAACATTCTCCAAGATAGATCATATACTGGGTCACAAAACAGCCCTTCATAAATATACAAGAATTGAAATTATACCATGCATACTTTCAGACCACAGTGCTATGAAGCTTGAAATCAACCACAGGAAAAAGTCTGGAAAACCTCCAAAAGCATGGAGGTTAAAGAACACCCTACTAACGAATGAGTGGGTCAACCAGGCAATTAGAGAAGAAATTAAAAAATATATGGAAACAAACGAAAATGAAAATACAACAATCCAAACACTTTGGGATGCAGCGAAGGCAGTCCTGAGAGGAAAGTACATCGCAATCCAGGCCTATCTCAAGAAACAAGAAAAATCCCAAATACAAAATCTAACAGCACACCTAAAGGAAATTGAAGCAGAACAGCCAAGGCAGCCTAAACCCAGCAGAAGAAGAGAAATAATAAAGATCAGAGCAGAAATAAACAATATAGAATCTAAAAAAACTGTAGAGCAGATCAACGAAACCAAGAGTTGGTTTTTTGAAAAAATAAACAAAATCGACAAACCTCTAGCCAGGCTTCTCAAAAAGAAAAGGGAGATGACCCAAATAGATAAAATCATGAATGAAAATGGAATTATTACAACCAATCCCTCAGAGATGCAAACAATTATCAAGGAATACTATGAAAAATTATATGCCAACAAATTGGACAACCTAGAAGAAATGGAAAAATTTCTAAACACCCACAATCTTCCAAAACCCAATCAAGAGGAAATAGAAAGCTTGAACAGACCCATAACCAGCGAAGAAATTGAATCGGTTATCAAAAATCTCCCAACAAATAAGAGTCCAGGACCAGATGGCTTTCCAGGGGAGTTCTACCAGACGTTTAAAGCAGAGATAATACCTATCCTTCTCAAGCTATTCCAAGAAATAGAAAGGGAAGGAAAACTTCCAGACTCATTCTATGAAGCCAGTATTACTTTGATTCCTAAACCAGACAGAGACCCAGTAAAAAACGTGAACTACAGGCCAATATCCCTGATGAATATGGATGCAAAAATTCTCAATAAGATACTAGCAAATCGAATTCAACAGCATATAAAAAGAATTATTCACCATGATCAAGTGGGATTCATTCCTGGGATGCAGGGCTGGTTCAACATTCGCAAATCAATCAACATGATACATCACATTAATAAAAGAAAAGAGAAGAACCATATGATCCTGTCAATCGATGCAGAAAAGGCCTTTGACAAAATCCAGCACCCTTTCTTAATAAAAACCCTTGAGAAAGTCGGGATAGAAGGAACATACTTAAACATCATAAAAGCCATTTATGAAAAGCCTACAGCTAACATCATCTTCAATGGGGAAAAACTGAGAGCTTTTTCCCTGAGATCAGGAACACGACAGGGATGCCCACTCTCACCGCTGTTGTTTAACATAGTGTTGGAAGTTCTGGCATCAGCAATCAGACAACAAAAGGAAATCAAAGGCATCAAAATTGGCAAAGATGAAGTCAAGCTTTCGCTTTTTGCAGATGACATGATATTATACATGGAAAATCCAATAGACTCCACCAAAAGTCTGCTAGAACTGATACATGAATTCAGCAAAGTTGCAGGATACAAAATCAATGTACAGAAATCAGTTGCATTCTTATACACTAACAATGAAGCAACAGAAAGACAAATAAAGAAACTGATCCCATTCACAATTGCACCAAGAAGCATAAAATACCTAGGAATAAATCTAACCAAAGATGTAAAAGATCTGTAAGCTGAAAACTATAGAAAGCGTATGAAGGTAATTGAAGAAGATACAAAGAAATGGAAAGACATTCCTTGCTCATGGATTGGAAGAATAAATATTGTCAAAATGTCAATACTACCCAAAGCTATCTACACATTCAATGCAATCCCAATCAAAATTGCACCAGCATTCTTCTCGAAACTAGAACAAGCAATTCTAAAATTTGTATGGAACCACAAAAGACCCCGAATAACCAAAGTAATTTTGAAGAAGAAGACCAAAGCAGGAGGCATCACAATCCCAGACTTTAGCCTCTACTACAAAGCCGTCATCATCAAGAAAGCATGCTATTGGCACAAAAACAGACACATAGATCAATGGAATAGAATAGAAACCCCAGAACTAGACCCACAAAAGTATGGCCAACTAATCTTTGACAAAGCAGGAAAGAATATCCAATGGAAAAAAGACAGTCTCTTTAACAAATGGTGCTGGCAGAACTTGACAGCCACATGCAGAAGGTTGAAACTAGACCACTTTCTCACACCATTCACAAAAATAAACTCAAAACGGATAAAGGACCTGAATGTGAGAAAGGAAACCATCAAAACCCTAGAGGAAAAAGCAGGAAAAGACCTCTCTGAACTCAGCCGTAGCAATCTCTTACTCGACACATCCCCAAAGGCAAGGGAATTAAAAGCAAAAGTGAATTACTGGGACCTTATGAAGATAAAAAGCATCTGCACAGCAAAGGAAACAACCAACAAAACTAAAAGGCAACCAACGGAATGGGAAAAGATAGTTGCAAATGACATATCGGACAAAGGGCTAGTATCCAAAATCTATAAAGAGCTCACCAAACTCCACACCTGAAAAACAAATAACCCAGTGAAGAAATGGGCAGAAAACATGAATAGACACTTCTCTAAAGAAGACATCCGGATGGCCTACAGGCACATGTAAAGATGCTCAACGTCGCTCCTTATCAGGGAAATACAAATCAAAACCACACTCAGATATCACCTCACGCCAGTCAGAGTGGCCAAAATGAACAAATCAGGGGACTATAGATGTTGGAGAGGATGTGGAGAAACGGGAACCCTCTTGCACTGTTGGTGGGAATGCAAATTGGTGCAGCCACTCTGGAAAGCAGTGTGGAGGTTCCTCAGAAAATTAAAAATAGATCTACCCTATGACCCAGCGATAGCACTGCTACGAATTTATCCAAGGGATACAGGAGTACTGATGCATAGGGGCACTTGTACCCCAATGTTTATAACAGCACTCTCAACAATAGCCAAATAATGGAAAGAGCCTAAATGTCCATCAACTGATGAATGGATAAAGAAATTGTGGTTTATATACACAATGGAGTACTACATGGCAATGAGAAAGATCGAAATATGGCCCTTTGTAGCAACGTGGATGGAACTGGAGAGTATTATGCTAAGTGAAATAAGCCATACAGAGAAAGACAGATACCATATGTTTTCACTCTTATGTGGATCCTGAGAAACTTAACAGAAACCCATGGAGGAGGGGAAGGAAAAAAAAAAGAGGTTAGAGTGGGAGAGAGCCAAATCATAAGAGACTCTTAAAAACTGAGAACAAACTGAGGGTTGATGGGGGGTGGGAGGGAGGGGAGGGTGGGTGATGGGTATTGAGGAGGGCACCTTTTGGGATGAGCACTGGGTGTTGTATGGAAACCAATTTGACAATAAATTTCATATATTGAAAAGTAAAAAAAAAAAGAATGCAACTGATTTCTGTACATTAATTTTGTATCCTGCGACTTTGCTGAATTCATGTATCAGTTCTAGCAGACTCTAGGAGTCTATCGGGTTTTCCGTGTATAATATCATGTCATCTGCAAAAAGTGAAAGCTTGACTTCATCTTTGCCAATTTTTATGCCTTTGATTTCCTTTTGTTGTCTGATTGCTGATGCTAGAACTTCCAACCCTATGTTAAACAACAGCGGTGAGAGTGGGCATCCCTGTTGTGTTCCTGATCTTGAGCTTCATAGGTCAGGAAACTTGCACTCAGAAAAGTTAGGTATTTGCTCAAGATCTCATAATGGGAGTTTGTGTTTCTAATTGTTCTTTGTGGTATATAGTATATATGAATTTAATTTTTCTGTATACCTTGTGCCTATGACCTTACGTAATTCATTTATTATTTCTAGTAGTATTTTTGTAGATTCATTAGAATTTATAAGATAATGTCATATGCAAATAAAAAGTTTTACCTCTTCCTTCCCAGTCTAGATGGCTTCTATTTTTCTTGCCATATTGTCCTAACTAGAGCTTCCAATACAATGTTGAATAGAAGTGGCAAAAGTAGATATCTTGTCTTATTCCTTTATGATCTTATAGAAAAAGTCTTTAGTCTTTCACCCTCGTCTTTGGTGTTAGTGGTAAGTTTTTGGTAGATATTCTTTTTCAGATTGAGGAAATTCTCTTATATTCCTATTTCTTAGAGTTTTTATAATGTTTGTGTGTTTATCAAATTCATTTTCTGCATCTATATTCTCCCTTTTTTCTGTTAATGTGGTAATGTAACAATTTTTTTAAATTAGTGTTTATTTTTGAGAGAGAGAGACAGAGTGATAGCAGGGGAGGGCCAGAGAGAGAGGGAGACACAGAACCTGAAGCAGACTTCAGGCTCTGAGCTATCAGCACAGAGCCCTACATGGGGCTTGAACCCATGAACCACAAGATCATGACCCGAGCAGAAGTCAGACGCCAACCGACTGAGCCACCCAGGCACCCCAGCATTTTTAAAAATATTAAGCTAACCTAGTATTCCTGAAATAAATTCACTTGGTGCTGATGTGTAGTGATTTCTGTACCTTAGAACTGGTTGAGTGTTTAATATCTAGAATCCCCTGGGGTATGATTGATTGGCCCAGCCCCAATTGAGGGTATTCTGATGGTCATCTCTGATGATGTCCTCATTTCTTCTGATGACTGGGCAGTCATTAGCTCTTGTTGGATGCAGATTCTTCTGAGTCTCTGCCATGTTGATCATATTGTTCATGGACCAAGCAGTCCATTTCTTGACTTAAATAAATTTTTTTATGTTAATTTATTTTCTTTGAGAGAGAAAGAGGGGGAAAGAGAGAGCGGGAGCAGGGGAGGAGCAGAGAGAGAAGGAGATGCAGAACTGAAAGCAGGCTTCAGGGTCTGAGCTGTCAGCACAGCATAGACCATGAGATCATGACCTGAGCAGAAGTGGGATGCTCAACTGACTGAGCCACCCAGGTGCCCCTATTTCTTGACTTTAGTATTAATACCAGCCCTATTGCTAGTCTGACAGACGTTAAACTCACATTTCCCACCAAATGAAACCAAGTGTCTAAAATTTTTGTTCTGCATGTTGATGCTGAGAGGAGGCAAGAAAATATGTCTGAATAGAGATAAAATTGGTCTATTATCTACCTTATCTACATACACTCAGCTTTCTTTCCCCCCATAATGCTCCAAGGCCAGGAAACTTTTCTTCTTTCTTATAAATTAAGCAATGAATGATCTCTCTATATATCTTTCTTCATCAGTCCTACACAATACCATAACCAAGTAGACATTTCTTGTTAAATGTTTGATATTTATCATTCCAGACTTTTGTCTGTTTTTAAACATATCTGTTTATCTATCTACTTCTCCATCTATCCATCTTTCTTCCTATTTATATTTGGTGTATTTGCTGTTGATCTTTGTAATTAGAAATTAGATGGCATGGACGTTGTTTGGCAAATTGCTTATTTGTATATTTTATGCCAAAATACTGTTTTATTACCTTTCCAAGTGAACTTAGAATTTGCTTTTAAGCCTTTCCATCTGCTATCTAGAAATAATTGCTTGGAAACTTCAACATTTATTTAGTTCATGGTTTTGCTTATATCAATAATTTGTTCCTTTTTATTGTTGAGTGATATTCCATTATATGTATATACAACAAATTGTTGATCCATTTACCAGTTGACAGACATTTGGGTTCTTTGCACATTTTGGCTAATATAAAGTTGCTATGAAGATGCATGTATATGTCTGTTTTGGATGGACATATGTTCATAGTTCACTTAGGTACTTGCCTTGAAGCATAAGTACTCAGCTGTATGGTAAGTATACTTTATAATGAAATGTTAAACATTTCACCAAAGCAATTATACTAGTGTAATACCAACAATGTATGAGAGTTCCAGTTACTCCACATTTCCAGCAGTACTTGGTATTGTCAATCTCAGAAATTTTAGCCATTTTAGTGCATATGCAGTATTATGTTACTGTTTTTAGTTTCATTTCCCTGATGACTCACTGTTTTGTGAACATAAACACATGTTTATGAAAATGCATTATTTAGAACTTTATCAAGAGAATTATTGGAAGGCTTTTCTTTTTTTAAGATTTTCATTTGCTTCTGCCAATTAGCTTGGGGCTCTATTGATTTCAACCACTTTTAATTTTCCACTTGATGATTCTCAAGTGAAACAGGTATTGTAAATTCAAGCCACAAAATGATGAGCAAATAAAACATTTCAGGCAACATGTTTTGCCCCCTCCATTAGCACCAATGTCAAGTCAGGCAAGTGTCTTCCTGTGAAGTCTGTGAAGTAAGCTGATTTCTTGTTCACAGTGATCCATTTAGATTTTCAGCTTTATGCAGAGGCCTATTGCATTACCTATCTTTCATAAGTCCAGGGATCAGATGCCTTCTCCAGTAGCTTGTTTGATCATCAAAACAGAAATTCAGGTTAACTAGTATTTATCATTTTCCCTCAGAGCAAAAGCTGTGTCCAATTCTTTGTATCTCTAGAGTTCTATTTTCAGTCTTTTTCAAAGTCCTTCTGGGTTTTTTTAAACCAGCTTGGTTATTTATTTAAAAGCAAATTTTTGGAATTTTTTTTTTAAAGAGGGTAATCATTCAGGCTATCTGATCCATCATATTGCCATACATGGAAATCTTTTTCTATTTATTAAAACATATTGATATTACTCATCATAATTTTAAGTATTTCTTTAATATATAATTTCTGTATATTAAATGCCAATCTTTTGTCAATGCATTTCAACCATTTTGTTGCTACTAATAATAAGATCTTTTCTTTATTGTATATATTTTATATATAGGAAAATTGTTGACATTTTTGTAAACTAGTGATTATCTTGATGCTATATGTAATGAAATGTAATCTTAAAATAATTTTTATTTTTCACTCATCCTTTCAAGAGTTCACACTTCTCATTTACTTGTATTATCTAATCAACATTGGATAGAACTTCCAGAATATTGTAAAGTAGTGACTTTAGTGCAAATGACTCCAATATGTTATCATAAGACATGATGCTGCTATTACCATTTATTTCTACTTTGAAAGTTTAAAAATTATGGTAAGATGTTAAAATTTGGTAAACACAGTTCTGGCTTCAGTTGAGGTACTCACTATTTTATTTTCTCCTTTGATTTAGTAATGGTGATTTCCTGTATTTGCTTGTACTAAACGGTCTGTTATTAAAACATAATTTCAGTGAGATCCATTCTAGTAATATCCTACTTTTAGGGGTGGCTGGGTGGCTCAGTCAGTTGAGCATCTGACTCTTGGTTTCAGCTCAGGTCATGAGTTCAGAGTTTGTGAGTTTGAGATGCACTGTGGGCTCTATGCTCTTGAGATTCTCTCTCTCCCCCCTCTCTCTGCCCCTAGTCTACTTGTGCTCTCTCTCTCTCTCAAAATAAATAAACTTAAAAAAATTAAAACAAAACCAAAAAGCTTACACTTAAAAAAATTCTACTTTTATATTCTCTAAAATTTTTCGTTAGCATTTATAAAAGTGTATATTAATATATCATCATTGTTTCTACTATTGTTACTTTATTGTTAGATTATTTTTGCTATAATAATTGAATAAGTTTTTTCTATCTCTACCAAATTTTACTATCATATAATTAATTCAGTTGTGGAATTATTACTTAAAGGTCTAAAACTTTGAAATGTGAAATTTCTGAACCCAACATCATGACAAGAAGCATAAGGAGTGGGCAAGGGCAAGAGAGTGGGCAAGTTTCTTCCATGGTTGCTGTTCTGTTTATATTTTTAAATTTATTTTACTTATTAAAGATAGCTTGTATTTGAGTATAAAAAGAATCTGCTGGAATGACTAATTTATTTTTCCCAAAAAGACCAACACTAAGAAATTGAAGACAAAATATTTTAATGCTTTCCCTTAAGAAAGAAAATTTATGCCACACATGTAGTGGAGAGTTATAAATAAAATGAATTGATAGATAACAAGGTAATCACAGTATTAGTGTGAACATTGCAACAGGGATGATGCATTAGTTTCATAGGGCTGCCATAACACATCACTACAAGCTAAGTGTCTTAAAATAACACAAATTTATTCTTTTACAGTTCTGGAGTTCAGAAGTCCAAAATTCAGCAGAGCTTGTGATCCCTCCAAAGGCTCTAGGGAAGAATCTTTCCCTTTCTCTTCTAGCTTCTTATGAAGATAATTGTCAGTGAATTTAGAGGGTCAATGCATTTAATCTAGGATGACCTCATCTCAGAATCCATCATTTAATTACATCTATAAAGCCCCTTCTGCCAACTGAGGTCACATATATGCATTTGGGGTGTTAGGACATGGACGTATCTTTCAGGGGGCACCATTTAACCCACTACAAGTGATATAATTAAATTTTGTACGATCATCATATTCAAACTAATACAATTTATTATAACAAGAAGGAAAATCAAACCTTACAATAATTATAATCCCCAGGTTAAGGATAGTATACAAAAGCTTTGGCAATAAATTGTTTATAGTTAAAAACTAGAATATCAAAACCTTGCTCTTCTAAAAGTTAATGTAGGCATGTACTCAATCTTGTGATGCCAAGATACAGAATATATAGAAATATAACTTAAATAGATAAAATATTCTCTCTTCTTTTTCATATATATTCTCACTTTTAATTTATCATTGCTTTTGACTGCATTGCTTTTGATTGTGTCTTTATCATAGCTGGTTTTATTATACTTATAATAAAAAATAAAGACTATTCTAGACTTTATATTCTAAGAAGCAAGTGAGTTAGCAATTTCCTTTTCTTCCCAAGGCTTTTATTGAATAAAATTGTGATGTCTGTCCTATGTTTTTAATTAACATTTTAAATAAGCTTGAGCAAAATTTTTAAAGTTTTAGGCTTTTATTTTCACATAAGGTCATTTTTGATCATTTAAATTCTATTAGAGAACTCCTCTATTTCAACCACATAGTCAAATTTATTTGCAAAAAAAAAAAAAAAAAAAAAGAGAGAGAGCGAAAACGAAGTACTGACATATGACTCCTTTATTTTTCTCTGTATTTTTGGATATTTCCCCAGTATCATTGCTATTGTGAGGTATTTGTATGGGTTTTTTCTTTTCTTGTGTGGTTTGAATCATTTAGCCAATGATTTATGTAAATTCACTAATTTTCAAAAAAAACCCCACTTCTTTAGCAATGTTATTGTTTTTACTTTACATTTATTTCTGCTTTTGCTTTAGTTTTATTCTTCTGAGTTTACTTGTTTTTTAATTTTAATTTATATTTGGTAGCTGCAGGTGGCTAGTCCCTACTACTTTTGATACTGCTGCTTAGATAAAAGCAACATTGCTATAGCATTAATGGGTTGAATTGTCAAAAATCTCTATTACAATAGAATATCAGGAAAAGTCCTAAGAGTCTAAGTAAAACCACTGCAAATAATAAATGAATTTTTAAAAATCACAATATATAGGGAGACTTGGGTGGCTCAGTTGGTTCAGGGGCTGACTTTAGCTCGGGTTATGATTTCACAGTTGGTGGGTTCGAGCCCCGCATGGGGTTCTGTGCTGATGGCTCAGAGCCTGGAGCCTCCGTCGGATTCTGTGTCTCCCTCTCTCTCCGCTCCTCTCCTGCTTGTGCTGTGTCTCTCTCTGTCTCAAATAATTAAATGTTAAAAATTTTTAAAGGAAAAAAATAAAAATCACAATATATAAAACTAACAGTCAAAAATTAGTCACTTCAAATATGTAAACAAATGTTAGAAGATATAAAGGAAGAGAAGATTCCATTTAAAATAGGAAAATATGAAATAAATAATTTAAGCATAAATATACAAAAATTTATTGACAAACATTTAAAAGTTTCATCATATAATGTGCTATTAAGTGAGGAAATAAGCACACATATATTTCGTATCCACTGAGTCAAATTTAGCAATATCTAGTAAAATTTCACATCCTTTTACCCTTTGACCCATCCATCACACTTCTAGAAACCTATCCCCAAAGAACCGGCAAAGATATTAAATGGCCTATGTGTATAGGTCACTATCTTTTCATAATCCCCCAAAGCAACTTGTTTTATAACAAAGCTAGAATTCTTTCTTAAAGCCAAATTCATTCTGAGGGTTTTTCCTAAGCTATTACCTTAATTTGGTTATCAGAGGTCTTTAAACAATTTCAAAAACTCACCGACTAAAATGAATCCATGTAATACTACAGTTTGTAGACCTGCTATGTCCAGGTCCAGATATAGATCTATAATATTACCTACAGGAGTTGTTTAACTTGGGTCTTTATGAAAACAACAAAAATAATTCATTAGAAATGGCTAACAATTAATAATGGACATAAAATTAATTTACCTTAATGTGAAAAAATTGTAAATGCCCAGTGTTCTTATACTAATTTTAATTTCTTTATCCTTAAGGGAATGGTAGGAACTTTTAGCTAACAGAACCAATTCTCTGCTCCTGTGCTGTCTATAATCTTCATCCTTTTTTTCCATTTTAATGTCCACTGACTTACCCTTTGTGTGCCATTCTATCCTTACACTAGTCTGTTGTTATTTGGACACTAATTCTTTGTGTAAGAGTCCTTATGACTATTCCAAATGGTCTCTCTGTGAATGCTCAAAGTTCACTTTAAAATACCAGAGTTGTCCTATGAAGATTTGCTGTCTCCAATGCTCTGCAAAATGTCTGTGGCTAATAATGTGGTTACATTATGTTTTAAGTGTTACACCAGGATATAATTGATAAGAAATTCTGATGTAAGGTGCTCAACCAAATTGAGTTGAGAAATCTAAAGAATGAGTTTGTGAAACTTTTAGAGAATACAAAAAAAAAAAAAAAAAAAAAAAAAAAAGGAGAGTGGATATCGAAGGGAATGATCTGAGAAGTTTCTCCGGTATGGGTTGATCAGAAGTAGCAAATGAATATACAGGATACCCTGTTACATTTGAGTAGCAGAAAAACAACAAATACTCAATATATGTCCCCAATACAGCGCTTGCGTAGGACATACCTATACTAAAAATGTATTTGTCGTTTACCCGAAATTCAAACGTAACTGGGCATCCTTCATTTTATCAGGTAATAGGACTTGGGAGAGCACACACCAGGCTTTATGTTCTGCCACCTACCCACCCAAAGGCAAGGAGTGCTGCCTACTTATTTCAGGTCCATAATGAGGAGCTTCCGCAGGATCAAATGGAGAACCAGTTAGGAAAATGGCAGACTCAACAGACTGGTTGACATCTGCCCAGGAAATCTAGAGGGCAAGAGAAACCAGCAAGCTGCTTTGACAGCAAAGAAGTAATTGTTTTGAAATTTGTATCCACTCCCAGAACTTATCAAAGTAAAGGATCTAAGAGTATTTCTGTGAACCTGATGTGGACCAAATGGTAGAGAAACTAAGACCACAATGGTTTTGATTTTTATCCAGGAGGATCACTTGGGAAGTCACTGGGACTCTAATAGAGTGAGCCTTAGAAGGGCAGGTCACCTGCAACCTGGGCCAGAAAGGGGCAAGACCAGAGGGAGAGAATATATTGCCAAATACCTGAAAGCCCCAGTCAGAAAGGGATGCATAAGTGCCTCTAAGAAATCGAGAAAAGCACCCACAAGATAAAGAGGTATGTTTAAGCATTACGTGGATCAACGAGTGTGAAGGTAACATATGGTATGTTTGTAAGGTATGTTTCCCCTCCTCTCCCTTCCTCCCTTCTTGTGCTTCAAACCTGGAAGTGTCTGCAGCAAGAGCTGAGAAATAAGGTAACTAAGAAAGAAAGAAGCTTCTATACAGTCTTTCCCATTGACAATGGGGCCTAGATGGGGAAGTGGCAGACTTATGGAGAAGTCCTGCTTTTGAATGAAGACTGAAGTATTTATTATAATTTTGCATTTTATATTTTGTAATATATAACATTGCATATCATATAATATATAGTAATATAAGTATATGCTATATAATTGTATCTTTAATATATTGGTCTGGGCTTTTTAGATTACTAAGACTGTGTGCAATGCTTTTACTATTAAAGAGTGGCCAGAAAAGGCACAAGGCTTTCCAGAGTTCAGTTGCAGGGGATAAATCTTAGCCAACTGCATAAATTGTTAAGGGAAGGTGAGAGACAAGAAGAAAGGTATTTTGATTACACACTAGGGGTTCTATTAGCTCTAAATACTAGTTATTACTATTATTGTTCTTAATCTATAGCTTCTGTTACCATTTCATTGATCCTACAGCTTTGTTCCTCAGAGTGCTCTCTGTTTCATATTTTGTAGTGCTCCAAGATAATGGGGTAGGGAAAATTTATTCTACTACCTTTTTGATGGGGAGATTAGATCAACTTCCTGATTTGAGTTGGAAACCAAAACTCATATTTCCCTCGCTTACTTCTGACAAATGTTGCTTCTTAGATCAAGCAATTGAGCTCTAACCGGAACTCTCCCTTTGAGCCCTCTTTTGCACTAAGCCTCAACCTTGGCCTATAAAGACTTGAACAAACACTAACATACTTTCTAATAGCTCAGGACTGCATTCTTAGGATGACCCTTGCTCCTGCTGATAATGACCCCCTGAGAAAACTCAAGGCTGGTAAAAGAATTTACTGTCTGTTTCAGTCAACACCTGAAGATAGGGCCCCATGTGTCTTGGGCTTTCTGGGAGGCTAGGAACTTAACGTTAATGAGCACCAGTTAGCTGGGGTTTCACATGGGTTTCACAGATGGGTTTCACATGGACCAACCCCTTCCTACTTTTTGTCGTTTTTCCTTTCCTGACTCTACTGAGTCCCTGGTCACACACATCCTCCTCCCTTTAAAACACCCAATCACCTCTGTACCTTTTCCCTAATGCAAAAATGTATTACTGATTAAAATCTATCCTTACTACTCTAGTTAGTGTCTTTAACTTGGACACTTTTGACATCTTAAAATATTTTGTGTGTTTGCACCAGAACAGAATAGAATTTTACAGTTTGACCCATTTGTTCCAAACAAGTGTTATTTGAAAAGCTTTTCTGGCAAAATTATTATTACATTTATAAGAGAAAAAAATTCCTTTGCAAAGAAGTTTGTTTATTAAATAAAATCTAAACCCTGTTTTTATTAACTTTTTCACCTTTTTAAATTAAGTTTTTTATTATAATTCCAGTATAGTTAACATACAGTGTTATACTAGTTTCAGGTGTACAATATGGTGATTGAACAATTCTATACATTACTCAGTGCTTATCATGCTAAGTGAACTCCTTAATCTCCATCATTTTTTTCACTTGTGCCCCCAACCCTTTTCCCTCTGGTAACCATCAGTTTGTTCTCTATAGTTAAGAGTCAGTTTCTTGTAAACCCTGCTTTTAAATTGAGGAAATTTTCGGGGGCCCCTAATGTGCTAATGTGCTTTGAGAAGCAAACTTCTGAATAGATTTGGAGTGCAGCATTTTCTTAACATATATAACAACAGAATCCTGTGTTTTTAGGACACTAATCCCTGAACATACCAGAACTAATGTTCTAAGGGAACTACTTTTTTGGAAATAGTGGCTTAAATATTTCAAATCCACCATCTGCTAATTACACTGTAGCTTCTTTGTCCTGCAAGCTATGAAAATAGCTTGATCACGGCCAATTTCCTAAAAGTGTGGACTTTTACCATCTTATCAGAATCATCTCTGTGTACTTGTTAAAAATGTAAATTACAGGGCCATGCCCCAGGTCTGTTGAATTGGTATCAGTGGGAACTCTAATGGGAGGTGGGACATGGAATCAGAATTTTCAGTGTCAGATGTTAGATTGTTATCTACACTAAAGCCCAAGAACTCTGCTAGGAATCTTTTGTCTGGCTGCCCTTTCAGAATTCACTGCTGAAATCATTCCCAAAAGTTTGCAGTTTCTTTGGAGTCTCTATTTTCCTTTCCAAGCAAGAAGCTGAAGGAAGAAGTAGAAAGCTACTTAGACTCTTTCTACATGGAGAAAAAGAAAAAAAAAGTTTAGTGATTAATTTTTCCCACTTAGCAGGTGCTAACTTTCTGCTGTGCTCTTAAAGAAGAAACATTTCTTCCTCCCAAGTGATATTTCCAGGGGTGTTTCCTGGCTGTGTTACTTGAAAATTAAAAATAGTGACTCCCTCTAGCCACTCCTTAAAAATTTGTAACCATTACAAATTGACTCTTTAATCAGTAGTAGTAAAAACCTATTTCTAAAAGAATATAGGGGCATCTGGGTGGCTTAGTTGGTTAAGTGTCCCACTCTTGATTTCAGCTCGGGTCATGATCTCATGGTTCATGAGATCCAGCCCACGTTGGGCTCTGTGCTGACAGCACAAAGCCTGCTTGAGACTCTCTCTCTCCCTCTGTCTGCCCCTACCCTGCTCATGTGTACTAAGTAAATAAACCTAAAAAAAAAAAAAAAAAAGAATATAAAAAACTTCTTTGATCATGTTTTTGAGATTTAGACTTAAATTTATTTTATTTAATATTTCTGGATTTAGAGAGAGAACAGTCCAACCATTTTAATTTTTTTTAAATCTAGAGTAGTTTGTTTTCTATAACCTTTTCAAATAAGATGCGGTGTTTTTTCTCTTTTAGTATCTTCTTTTATTTTTGTGAAGCTTCTCAAGTTTAATTTTCTTCCCAGTATAGAAAATGAGATATGTATTGTTACCTATGCATATGATAATGAAACCTACTTAAATGTCTTTTGAAATCTTTTATTTCTATATTTTGCAAAATGTTCTGTTCCTCATTAGGGATATGGGCTATTCAAGGAAATGATTCTCAAGATTCTAGAACAGAGGCAGTTAGGGGCTGAAGCTAAAAGAACAGATTATTTGAGGGGGAGTAGTTTTATGTGTAGGTCATGGGTTTTAAATAATTGATAAAAGAGGAAGAAAAACAATAAGAAGCTGAGTAGAGAAGTACCATTTTCTTTATGGAAAAAAACTAACCAAGTCAATAGTTCTGACTTGAGTGTGCATCAAAATTCCCTGAAAAGCTTCTTAACACAGATTGCTGGGCCCACCCCCAGGTTCCTGATCCAACAGAACTGGGGTTGGGCCAGTGATTGAAACCTCTAGCAAGCTCCTGGGTGGTGCTGATGCTGCTGGTCAAGGGACTACACATTAGGCTTCCAAGTGAACAAATGCTTTCTATCTCTTCCAAGTGACCTGAAGGAAGGAAAGAACACAGTGGAAGAAGGTAAAACCTGTGAGGAAGCATGTAATCAGCATCTTGAAAAGTTGGTAGTCGCAGACTTAATTCCTCAGAGGTATTATCTATTGTGGCTCATTTCAAGGAGAGTACTGATCCCGGTGTAGGATTCAATCTACCAGGATGCATTTTTTTAAATATATATTATAAATAGGTTGCTATAGCTAAGAAATAGTTAAGGATTGGTGAGGAAAGTAGCAGAGGTTATTTAAAGTTGCTCTAAAACATGATTTTAGGGGCACCTGGGTGGCGCAGTCGGTTAAGCGTCCGACTTCAGCCAGGTCACGATCTCGAGGTCGGTGAGTTCCAGCCCCGCGTCAGGCTCTGGGCTGATGGCTCAGAGCCTGGAGCCTGTTTCCGATTCTGTGTCTCCCTCTCTCTCTGCCCCTCCCCCGTTCATGCTCTGTCTCTCTCTGTCCCAAAAATAAATAAACGTTGAAAAAAAAAATAAAAATAAAAAAAATAAAACATGATTTTAAATGAATCGGTAACATGTTCTCTAATATTAAATAACTTTATATTAATAACGGATGGAAAATACATGTTGGAAGATCTGTGGAATGTTGAAGAAAAATACTTATCTAAATTGTATTCTATAATTTATAGGGCAATCTCTGGATTAATTTTTTGGAAGATGTATCCCATACATTTTATGGGTTACAACTCTTGAGCCCAAAACTACTAAGTAACAACAAACATCAACAAGATATTTGAAAAATTTTTGTTATAACATAATGTATATTCCTTCTAAAATTCCTCCCAAATACAGATGAGTGCCCCTCTCTGCCCAAATCCTATGCTCTCACCCAGTGATGACTATTTTAGCAGCTTTCTGTAAAATGGGACTCACCTTGCTGACTTCCTCAGTTGGTGGCCAATACATCAGGCTTCTTTTCACCTTGCTCTAGGTCTAAGTAGTATTCTCCCTCCTGCGTTTGAATTATTCATCTTTGAATTCGAAAAATTCGTTTAGGACTTTCAAACTAAAAAAGAGTTAAACTCCGAACATTAAGGTATAATGAAAGAGCCTACAGGATAATTTAAATACACCATTAACTGGCTAATACGACAAGAAATTCCAATCAACCTTTATCAGCTGCATCTCTCTTCAATGACCCTTCAACCCACTTTCCTTTAAACTACTTTGAGCTGTAGAACTACTTTGCAAATTCTCCCGAGGAATGTAAATGGCTTGCATTTTCAGTCACCCCCTGACAATTTTCATTCACTATTTAACAGGCAATTATCTGACCATCCAGAGTTACAAATAACTCTCCAGGAGAATGGAGTGTCCTTTGAGTTCACTGAAGAGGTGCGAATCCATATGCCAATAATAGCCATGATTTTAATCCTTTTCTCTTTTCTCCTTCAAGCCTCTTCACTTTCACTTTCTCTCCTGATCTTCTGAGTGTGACAAATATATTAATAAATAGAACATCTCCCAAGAATTGATAAATCATAAGTTGTTTGAGAAAGGTATTAAATACTTTGTATCTCTAAGTCATCACTTAATAAAATTATGCATGCTGCACCTTATAACCATGGAATGAATTTCTTATGCTCTGAAGGATAGCATAGTAAGAGTATAAATTACTTTCTTAATATTTAATTCAATTAACCAAATATTTACTATGCACCTGTACTTTTCTGGGTCTCTTTCAGAAGCAAGCAGCCTACAAAGGTAAATAAGATGGCGACTTTAAATACATACAATTAAAAGGGAAAATGGAAATACTCATATTCACAATGGAGGTGATATCATAGTTGTTACGGTTAAAGTCTAAAAGAGGTTTGGACAATGTACATGGGAGAATAGAGGAGGGGATACCAGAAAGAAATAATTTCTAAATAGCTTCTTCATGTTCCATTTAGCTATGGTCAACTACCAGTAAATCAGCACATTTAGCTTATTCTTTTAATTGAAAGTTTTTCTGATATTTAAATAAGAATGAAGAAAAATGTATCAAGTAATCACTAACTTAATTCATCTTCAGTTATATACAATTATATACATGTAGATATATAATCTCTTGAATCCCCAAAACAGTTCTGAGAATATGTATTTTTTATCTCAACTCCTGAATTTTTTTTCTATGCCTTCACTTATCCCATATCTACTTTTTTTCTCTCTCTGATTTATTTAAATGATAAGGATTGCAACGTTGCTGTTTACCTATATACCTAGAGAGTAAAGTCTGGGAATCCAGGGAGAGATTAGTGGATGACAGATTAATAAAAAGATAAAAGAGCAGTTAAAAAACAACAACAACAACAAAACTCCATATCAGAAATTATGTGGAAGGAAGCCTGCTCATTTCTGTTCTTTATGATTGTACTTACCAGGACTCACCCACTGCCTGCTTCGTTCCTCTACCCTGAATCAGTCAGTCATCTCTCTTTTTCACACACACACTCCACCACTCCACCACCTCCGGCCCCACCCACAGATCGACTCAGTACATTTATTAAGAACTGCTAAAGAAAGTTTTATTCAAAGTTTGAATTCTAACATTTGAATGCAGCTACTAGGTGATAGTCTAAGGAATATCGGGACTCTTTTATGTGAGAATGAAAATAAAAATGGTTGAATTTGAATGGAATTTTTAAGTTTCCCCCAAATCTACATAAAAATAACAGATTTCTAACTTCTAAAAACGCCCATCAATTCTGGAATTCAATTGCTGATATTTTGTGTGTTCACCTGATTCTTTATCTTTCATCAAATTACTTTTGCCATCCAAGTGTTCCAATTTCGCCTCCTGCTTTTTACCTTCCTTTTCTCCATGGTCCTAAGATACACTTTTACTTGGTTCTTGGAGGTATTCTGAAAAAGTTAAATTTAACTCCATGATTTGACTGATGAAAATAAATTACCACCAATTCTGTTTTAAGGTTGAGTTTTTATTTTTGTAAACCAGGCTGTACTAACTCTATGAAGTACATTGAGGGCTTTTCATCAGTGTAAGTGTCATCAGAGATACTGGGAATATTTATAAGAAATAATAAATGGGCAGACTATAAAAAAAAAGCTGTTTCTACTTTTAACTCCTATAGCTCATCTTTTGTGTTCTAATTAGGTGTCTGAGGATTAAAAATGCAATAGCAGGGTTTAAATGACAAAACATTTTTGGTTTTGTAAGCCTCTAAAAGCCCTACAGATTCTTCCCAGAACTGTTTCTTAGTTGATATAGCCTATTATATTTCATTAATGTATTCCCTTCTGATGCTAACGAGTCAGTTGATTAGAAGCCCCATTCCCAAAAAGAGTTGCATTAGGACCTTCCTGGGCCTTAGGCACTTTGCCCTATGGGTACCTTACTCCATCAAAACCCAAATATTCGTATATATCATATGTACGTATTACACACAAATGTAAAATTAAAATATGCTTAATATATATTAAAAGTATATTTTATGATTTGTTTTGATATAAAGATAACTACACTCCAGTCTGTGTTAAAAATTTAAACATTTTCCTCAATATTAACCATTCATTTTTTTACTTCTGATCCAAACAAACAAACAAACAAACAAAAAACGTAGGGGCGCCTGGTAGCTCAGTCAGTCTAGCAACCAATGGTTGATTTCAGCTCAGGTCATGATCTCAGGGTCCTGGGATGGACCCTGAGTTGGCTCCGTGCTCAGTGTGGAGATTCTCTCTCTCTCCCTCTTCTCCTTCCCCTCTCACACGTGTACACCTTCGAGCTCTCTCTCTCAAATAATTTCTTTACAAAGTAAAATACTTTTGTAGGCTCCCCAAAGTATGGTGAGTCCTAGGCAGTGTGGCTGCTGTGCCTACTGGGTAAGTTGGCGACTGCTCCCAGAAATCTCCAAGGCATTTCCTTATGTCTTTCAAGTCTTTGCTTCATTGACACCAACCTTGAGCACATTATTTAAAATTACAGCTTCCCCTTGCCCCAACACTTCCATTCTTCCTTATCTTGCTTTTTTTTTTTCATATCACATGATACCTTATATGGTATTATATTCTAATATTGGTGTGTTATGTTTGTCTTTTCCAACTAGAATGTAAACTCCATGAGGTCGCTGATATATCCCTACATCCCTGATCAGTGCATGACATTGAGTAAGGACTGAATAATTTTCTTTTGTGTAACAGGGAGGAAATGAGCCTTTGACTATCTTTTTCTTTTGTGTTTTCAAAAATTCTATTTTTTTTATGGCCCCAGAAACTAAAGGAAGAATGTTTTCACATACCAACGAATAAATGTATTATATGGGGGTAGTTTTAAAGGATGCACTAAAAATGAGCTATTGCTTTAAAAACTTAAGAATTAATAAAAATTTCTGAATCAGTTGTCAGCCTTGATGCCTTTCTCCAAGGTTTTCATTATTTCAAATTTTCTCTGAAAGGCTACAATTATATTTGAAGGTATCAGGCCCTTTTCAGAATGTAAGTATAGTTTTAACCAAGCCAAGCCAAATCACATCACAATATTTAGAAAACAGAAGTAAATATGAATATTCTCATTTAATGTTACATTGGTGAGGGGAAGAAAGAAAAAAAAAGGAAAGCTTTATTTTTTTTCAGACCTATTATGTGGTAGATGCTGTTAGGCCCTTTATATATAATCTCTTGAATCTTCAAAACAATACTGTGAAATAGGTATTAGCATCTCTTACTAGTATGTTGCAGTGTGCCTGTTTGTATGCCTTAAAAACATGGAAGTATGTTCAGATTCTATTCTATGTTACAGAATTTTCCCGAGAGCACACAATTGGCAAAGATGAACTGGGATTTAAACCAATATCCATTTGGGCTTTTTACAGCTTGAGTACTTTCAATTACAACTTGTCACAAAGAGCATTGTAAGTCTTGTTTAAAAAGAATGGGGGGTTGCTTGGGAGGTTCAGTCAGTTAAGCATCGGACTTTGGCTCAGAGCATGATCTCACAGGTTGTGAGTTCAAGCCCTGCATTGGGCTCTCTGCTGTGAGCACAGAGCCTGTTTCAGATCTGTCTCCCTCTCTCTGCCCCTCTCCTGCTTGTTCCCTCTCTCTCTCAATCTCTCTCTCAAATACATACATACATACATACATACATACATACATACATAAAACTAAAACTAAAACTAAAACTAAAAAAATGGAAAGGATCGTGGGGGAAAATGAGAGGCTGTGAAGGACTGCTACATTTGGTATATCATTGTGTATGATAGGGCATCACTCATTCTTGTAGTGAAGAATAACATAACAAATGGTTATAAGCAAATGTGACAACTTGACTGGGTATTGTCAGTAGACTTTTTAGTTTATTTTATGGAAAAAAGTCTCTGTTTACTGATTTTATCATGAAACTTTATTTATTAATCCTATTGATATGACCCAAATCAGCTATGACTGATATTGGCTTCAATGTATTGAGACAAGTCTACTGCTAGTAATTTATTTCTCGTAAGCATATTTGTGTCATCTGCCTCTATTTAGATAACTAGACTCCATGTAAGGAAAGACAGTGGATTATTTGAAATCATCACATCTCAATTGATTACAGCTATTTCCATTAGGGCCAGAAATTGGATATTTCCTCAAACTTAATTTTTTCAGATAACATCTAATTTACTAATTTCTTGTGACTTGAGCTTTACCAGATTAGGTTTATTTGTTGGGTACACTGGAAACCATGGCAGGTTAGCATAATTAGACTGAAACAGTTTAAAAATGAGTTTAAAAACTATGTTAGTTTCATGTAGAAACAGAAGGTAAATAGTTAGGGATCATTTACATGTAGTATTAGTATTGTGGCCATCAGTATTGAGTTAATCTTGACATTAGGAGGAAGCTTAGTGCCCACCCAGTGAATACTATTTAATTTATTCATTCATTGATATGTTCATTTAACAAGCGTTTATGGAATATCAGACCTGCGTAACACCTATTTTAAAGGTAATGTCCATAGAGGCTGAATAACTTGCTCCAAATAGAAACCAGTCAGGACCAGAGAGAGTACAGTGTCCATTGCATCTCCATAGGCATCTGTGAACAGTTCACTCCATTTTTCCAAAGGGAAGTAACTCACAGAATTCTGTCTCCTTCCTTTACTAAGAGACACCTATTTTTATAGTTGTTAAACTTGGTGTTTTAGAAGAATTACAGGTGTGGAGTAAGGAATTCCTCAATTTGATCACTTTTCCAGCACTTACTAGCTGTATAAGCTCATATTTGGTAAGTCTACATGAGGTTTTATTTGACAAATAGGGTAAAAATTACCGATAGTATTATTATAAGAAATTAAAATTAATTCATATAAAGAAATAATATAGAGTATGAATCATAGTAAGTGCTAAAAAGTTAACAACTATTAATTTTACTATCCATTTGATTCAATTCCACAGTTGGTTTCTAAGTTCCACATCAGATCATTCATTCTTTCATTATATTCTTTATAGAAAAACTTCAGAAAACAAAAGACAAGTAAAAATAACAAAATAGCAATCTGTTTAATTGAATATATAGAAAGAAAAGGAGGCAATTTCTACTGAGTATAATTTATAAATGTCTATTCTTAATTATCCCCAATAGCAGCAGCAGATACTCATGTTACCAAGAGTGAGATGGAAAAGGAAAGACGCCTTAGTACTTTCCGCTGCCACAGTAAAGAATTATAGGGAAGCCTAACAAAGTAAAGAAGAGGAGTTTTGTTAAACTACACTCCAGGGAGGAGCAGGCCACTCAAGAGAGACATCTAATGGCCCCTGGAAACTCTGGGGTGTGAGTTCATATAATTTTTTTTCTTTTGGGTAGGTCCTAGGGTCTCAACATTTGAGTGACAGGCCTGGGTTGTATAATAACTAGCCAACTATGCATGTCCTTTTCCAAGATGTATTCACAACGCCTGCATGGGGTAGGAAACCACAACATTATTTGTATTCTAGAGACATAGGTCAAATAAGGACAAACCGCTGCTTCTGCTGCTTTCTGTGCAAGTGCAACAATCACAACAAGCTTAACTCTTGCTCTGCTGGGATGTTGTAACCGCCAACCAACTGCTAGATGGATGGAATGGGGTGGTCCCTGGGTGGTCCTCAGTTGGGACTCTCTATCAGGACATCTAAGGTCCATCCTCCTGTCGCTCATGTCTAGCTTTCTAACACATGTCTAGCTGCCTAACACTTCATTTCTCAATATGTCAAAAATTTACTGAGAGCCTGTATGAGCCATGTTTAGGATTGTGAATACAAGAGAATTCATCCTTGTGCTTTAATGGGTGCATTCTATCAGCTTGAGCAAAACAATTCAAGATAAAATATGGCATGATGTAAATTTTGCTCATATGTGTGCTGTTAAGAAGAAAATAAAACAGGTTGATGGTTGCATGGGGAGAGAGGGTACCTTGGAAACCTTCTCAGAGATGGGGACATTTGAGTAGTCATAAAGAAAGTGATATCCGCAAGATGCAATAAGTGGGAAAGAGTGTTCCTGGCAGAGGAAATATCAAATGCAAAAGTCCAAGGGAATGGAATGGCAGGAGAAGAATCAGAGAACGGGGATCAAGAGCCAAACCGTTTCTCATGTGCATGCTGGCCCAGGATGTTGAGTCGGAGTTCATGTCATCTCAATTGGGCTTGACACCGTAACAGTCTCCCAAAACACTATGTTCTCAAAGTTAACTACTCTGGAAAAACATCCCAATTGTAAAGACAGTGGGAAGACATATCAAACATGCAAAATACTTGAGGGGAAATATGACAAAAAAAGGAGGAAAACAGCATGCAAGGAACAAACACCTAGCCTGAAAGAAAATATCCAAAGGAATAGAAGGAAATTCTTCACATGTTACTATGGATATGGATCCATTTAAAACAAACAAAATGAGATTAAGGGGGATTAGAATTGGGAAAAAACAAACACTGATGTAGAAATAATAAATAAAAGAGGAAAAGCAAGGAAAAAAATAGAGATAAAACTGAAAATAATGACACAGAGGAAGGATTAGGAATAGATTTAATGCAGGGAGAAGACAGGGAGGACAGAAGAGAAGAGAAATATTTTAAAGCCAGTAGAGAAAAGCCATGAACAAGAGAAAGATGAGCTAACAGCAGTGTCCCTGAAAAAGAGAATTTCACAAATGGAACAGGAAAAAGAAATAGCCTCCAAAATTTTAAACAGAAATTTTTCATTAAATGAAGAAAGAACTGATTCAGCAAATTGAGAGAAGGCACTAAGTTTCAGGAAAATATTAAAAGACACTCAATGTTGAATTATGTTCTGATAATGTTGTTTAACATCAACAATAAAGAAAAAATGCACTCATTCAGCTACAAAAAGCCTTGAAACAATGGGAGTTCAGGCTAACATGAGCCTTGTGCTCAGCAGCATTCAATGCCAGAAAATAATAGAACAATATCTCAAAAATTCAAAGCAATATGTCAGAGTTCTAAAGAAAAATGAAATATCCATGTGTATTAAAAAAATAGACAAACATATTTTAAATGGAAGAATACAAAGAAATGTAACACCCCTGAACTCTTTTTTTTTTTTAATTTTTTTTAATGTTTATTTATTTTTGAGACAGAGAGAGACAGAGCGTGAATAGGGGAGGGGCAGATAGAGAGAGACACAGAATCTGAAACAGGTTCCAGGGTCTGAGCTGTCAGCACAGAGCCCAACGCGGGGCTCGAACTCATGGACCCCAAGATCATGTCCTGAGCTAAAGTCGGACCCTTAACTGACTGAGCCACCCAGGCGCTCCCCTGAGCTCTTCTTGAAAACAGCACTTGAAATCTAGCAAAGATGAAAACAGAGCTCAGAAATAAAAGAGCCACGATTAAAGAATTGAAGGTGGGTACTGATTTAAAAAATAGAACAAATCTAGACAATTATGAGTTATAGAATAGAATTTAAGTAATTTGAGTTTGGGCAGTATAAATAAAAATAATTAAGTTTGAGAGAGGGAGGAGATGTAAAAACGTGAGATTGCTATTTTCTTCATTTTTTTATAGTGGTGAGTAAAAATATTCTTTATAATGGAAATGTAGTGTTTTGAAAAAAAAAAAAACCTGATGGCAGCCCTTTACAGTTTTTCAAAATAAATATTCCCAACCTTATGACCTTGAAGGAAATATTTTCTTTGATGAAGGAGTGGTTTCTAAAGCCTAGCAATGTTTTCCATTTTATTTCGCTGTGTTTTTCCTCAATTAGATTCAAGCAAAGAAGAATTCAGTATTTTGACTTCAATACTTATATATTGCCATTTTTATATAACAGTATTTTATTTCTTCTATCTGGAGATGCAAAAAAATAGTATCTGGAATTTTGTTGAACTAGGGTTAATATATGTTATTTCTGATGGTGGAATTTGGGATTGTCTTGTCCTTTCAAAGTGCTTTTCTTAATTGCCTATGTTCTTTGTAATTAGGCTTCACTTTTGTAAGGGGAATAGTGACATAAATAAAAGAATCCCACATACATATACACATACACCCTTTAATTCTATATCAGTGAATTGCCCATTTAAACCTTTTGCACATTTCTCTATTGAATGTTTCCTCCATGTATAGGACATTTTTTTATGTTTGCTGCAATAACTCATTTTCAATCATAATGTGTTGTTAATTTTCTTCCTATTCTTATTTTTAATGGTATCTGTTATATATAAATATATTTGCAGTTAGAATGAAATTTGTATTATTTACCCTTTGGTACCAAATATTTATTACATTTAAATATATTGTGGAGAGTATATTTATTTCCTTTATGTTTCTGAAATTCCCATCTTGTCTAAGGAGGTTTCCTACAGAAAGTCATATAAAATCCTCCTGTACATTCTTATGCTATTTTAGTATTTATATTACCAGTTGTATCAAATATATTTTTTTGTAAAATGAAAGGTGAAGTAGCTATTTTCTTCTAGACAAGTAACCATCTATGCCAGCACATTAAAAAAAAATTCCATTGAACTACAATTGCCAACTTTGATTATTCCACATAATTCTGGCTTATATTTTTTGTTTTTCTAGCCTATATGCCTATCTCAGTGCTTTATTGTGGCTTCATAGTAACTTTTAATACCTGGAAAGCAAGCTCCTCTTTGGTATCCTTCTTTTTTATTGTTTTTATTATTCTCAGAACTTCATTCCATCATCTACACTTTAAAATAATTTCATCTAGTGCCCCAAATAAGACAAAAGAAAACATTAAACATTAAGATTCATGTGGGATTATATCCCACTTAATAATATTATCTTATTTTATATTTGTTTATATTTAATAAGTTTCTTTATATTGGCTCTGTCTTTTCAATAAATGCATTTCTAAACAATTAGAAGGCTAGTAATTCCATTTTCCATCTCTGTACTGATAACAAAGAGAAAGCTATTAAATTTTCTGTATTTATGATACATTAATATAATCATTTTTTTAAATCTTTATTTTATCCTTGCATATTCATGCCATTGTAAAACATGATAGGTATCATTCCTTATCTATCAGACTGATAAAAGTTTTAAGTAATTGTAACATCATCTAGAACATCCAGTTTTAGTGAGTATTTAAGGAAACAGGCACTATTGTATATTGCTAGTAGCCTTATGAATTACTCAAGAAGTTTGAGCTTTAGTTGTCGAAATCATTCTGGCTTTAGTTATAAAAATTAAAAATTAAATTTATGGGATGTTAGTGTTATTTTGCTGAAAGCCCAAAGTAGTTGAATAAAGCAAGACAAAAATAAATGGCATAAAAATTAAAAAATGAAAATGAAAAATTAAATTATGTTCATTTATAGATGGCATAATTGTTTACATAGTAAATCTTAAGGAATTCACAAAAACATACCAAAACTAGTAAATGTATTTAGCAAGATCACATGATATACAGAATACACAGAATGTAAACTAGCAATTAAGTATTAGCAATGATATTTAAGATTTTCATTAGCATCAAAGTATATCAAATGCCAAGAAATAAATCTAATCAGTCATATGCAAAAACTTTACATTGAAAACTACAAAATATTGCCAAGGAAAATGTAAAAGATTTAAATAAATGGAGAGATATGTCCATTGTGGATTGGAAACTCAAAATTTCTTTTTAAATGTCCATTCTCTCCAAATTGATCTATACATTCAATGTGGTCCTAGTGAAAACTCAATAGGCTGTGTATAGAAATGCACAAACCAATTATGAAATTTGTATAGAAGTACAAAGGACCTAGAATAGACAAAACATTCTTGAAAAACAAAATGGGAAATCTTATACAAGCTGATTTCAAGACTTATGATAAACTGAAGATAATCAAGATAGTGTAGTATTGTGGTAAGGGCCAACTAATAATAGAACTAAATAAAGAATCCAAAATATACCTACATATAAATTACCAATTGATTATTTTTTTACAAATGTGCCAAGATAATTCAATGAGCAAAGGACAGTCTTTTCAAGAGATGGTTCTTGAACACCTTGGTTGTTACATGGAAAAAAAATGAACCTCAACTTTTATCTCACATGATATACAAAATTAAGTTAGAGTGAATCATAGAGGTAAATATAGACACTATAAAACTTCTAGAGGAGAACACAAAAACAAGTGTTCATGACCAATGGTAGGTAAAGATATCTTAAATAGGACATAAGAAACATGAAACAGAAAAGAAAAACTGAAGCCCCCAAATTTGGACATTATCAAAATTACACATTATTTTTGAAAGATGCCATTTTAAAAAATAAATAGGTAAGACACAAACAGGGAAAGAATAATTAGAATAACTATCTGACAAGGGACATATATCCAGAATGTATATTTAATATATATATATATTTATATTTAATTTCTATATATTTACACTAAATATATATATTTATAGATATATGCATACATACATATATATGTATGATTGCCTGGGGGGAGGATTAAATCAGAAGAGCATGATAAAACTTGTAATGTTCTATATCTTGCGTTGTGTGGTAGTTGTATAGCCATAAAAATTGTCAAAATGTAGAAATTGAAACTTATGATCTGTATACTTTAGATCTGTGTATTTATTGCATATAAGTTATACCTGAATTAAGAAACAACAAAAATAATAGGAAAAAAAGGAAACTTGTGTTCTATCTACATGTAAATTTGGAAGGTAAGTCCCTTTTGCTGCTATAGCCCTGATAGAGGGCTTGGACCTGTGTGATACAGAAATAAGCTTAGCATGGCATCTTAGTGCTGTCTGTAAGGCTCAAATTCTTTTAGTGAGTCATTTTATTTTATTTACATTGACTATGCTTTGCCCTTTGTTTCACGTTCTAAGTTGAGACATTTTAGAAACTGCTATGGCAGGAATTATGAGGTCTTCATAATTATGTTATTATAATTCTTCTATCAAACAAACTTTAATGAAGAGTTGAGCTTCACCTGGAGACACTGTTGACTTTACAATGCTCTGCTCATGGGACTCAGGAAATTTTTTGTTTCTGGCCTCTTGGACAGGTGTTAAGAGAAGAGAATTGGAAGGAGTCCAATCAAATCTATTCCTGGATGGGGACAGGGTGTGTTGGGTGGGGGGAGAATAGATTTCAAAACGACTTACCTACTTTTGGTGAAAGGGCCACTGAGAAGGTAAATGGCTGACCCTGTTTACTTCATTCCTTTTCTCCTTGATTTCCTCCAAACAACAATTACATGACTATGGGGGGAAAGTATGTGGCAGTAAGCTACAAGGCTAGATTTACTTCTCTTAAAAGAGATGGACCATTCTGTAAATCATAATTCAATACATAGAATTCCAAAGTGGAGTTGTTTGTCATTTCATTTCTGGAATCCCATAGATTGTCATCTGGAGGAACATTCAGAGCAGTAAAAGTGGCTCCTTCTGATTTAGAAATGTAGAGCCTTTAAAATTTATTTTCTGTAACCAGTGTTTCATCATATTGGCATTCCACACAGTTGCAGTGTCCTGCTGAGCAGTGACTTAACACAGCCCTGGAGCTGGATTAGATCATACATTTGGATTCATCACAGCACAACAATTCATATGTAGTTTTCCCAAATGAAACATCAGTGAAAATCAGTTCAGAAATAAACTGGGTAATTCTCTGGAATTGAGATTGATGCCCTAGATTTCAAATTATCCTGATAGCAAACATCCTGTATACAGCAGTTTGAATACAGGGGTTTCTAAAACAGTTGACTGATTTAAGATATTGGTATAAGGCTGAATTGTCAGTTTGTGATGGATTATAAAAACTCATGATCAATAAAATTGTTTAGGAACACCTTGATGTAATGAGAAAGTCCCAATATTCTGTAATTCCTGACTTTTGAGATGCCCATGGTAACTGAGATGTATTCTGTAGTGTGTATCCAACAAAATCCATCTGGACCTTGTGTTTGGCTCTTTCCTGTCAGTCATAGGTGTTATAATTCCCCTTTAATAGACTCAATAGCTATTAACACTAACAAAATAGAAATGGTTTACACCATCACTCTGAGTTCACTAAGTCTCTAAGTGAGTACCTGACACACAAAAAATACACATAGATTCCTCTTGATATTACTGAATGAATAAATGAATGAAGCAGTTAATCCACACTATATAGTTTAGTAGTTAGTTGGATATTGCTTTTTATGATTTTCTAGTGGTTTCTTCTATACTGATTTCATTTCCTAAAGATTTCATTTTAATATCCTAGAGGACAATTTTTTTTCTGAACACATCTATAATCTTTTGTGGATAGCATAATGCTATGGCCACACCAGGTACTTAGGAAATAATGGTTGATTAATTACACATTGTTGTCAGTATCAAAATGTCATTGAGTAGTTTTATGGTTTCCTTAATCCTTTAGTTGAGCTGCATCACTAAACATTTAGTGTGGTCTGCACTAATGCTCTTTCATCAGTTTCTAACCATGCCTTTATATCTGGTAATGAACTTCCTCCATCCCTATTCCTCTTGAACTCCCAATCCTGCATTTGGAAATAGTTGGTTTATTCTTGTGCTTTATTCCTGGGTTCTCCTCTCCCTCAATCCATCCTCTCCATCACCTACCTTTCAGAACAATGAGGTAAATTTTATTTCAGTTCAGACAGCCTTTCATTGCTCACCAACAATATGCCAGGCATTGTGCTAAGCATGAAGGATCTGATGAAGACATGGGTCTTCTACTCAGAGGTTTTGTAGTCTGGTGAAAGACAAACACCATTTTCAGAGAGAAATTATAGAAGCAGGTGCACATGCTATTATTAGAACACAGGCTACCTACTTTAGCCTAGTGCAAGGATATATTCTGTGTCAAGGAACATGGAATGGACAGGAGTTCGGTAATTTCGCAAGAGTAAGGCTAATGAAGTCTTTTTCTCACACAAAGAGATTGTTCAGGTCTACAAACGTGTAGAGTTGAGAAGTGATGGTGGGTGCATAGAACAGAGGAAAAGGACGATTAAAGTTGGCAAAGTGAGGAAGAGAATCAGCAGATATAAGATGTACAAATATGGAAATGCAATGACAAAGGCAGCCAGACAAGATCGTAGAACAAAAAGTTTCAGAATGAGTAAGTGTTAGAGCTGATGGGGCAAGAAAGTTCAACATGCAGAGACTTATGGTCATTGCTGGTTTCCATAATGTGAGTGGAAGGGTCAGGTGAGCAGAGAGGACAATGGATAAGGTAGACACAGGCTGAATCTAGGACTAGAAACTATCTTGAAGAAGAGTACTTTGGAACTTCAAAGAGAGGATCCTTTCTACTATATAGTATTTGCACTTTCATGTATACAGTCATGCTTGGAATACCTGTGGAATAAATTGCATACAATTTTATTTAGGGTGAATTATACATTTATAATGAATCATTTTGAGGTATTTCTGAACTAAGTTACTTGCCTCTAATATCTGATATTGTCAGGTAGAGATGCAATAGATTATTAACACACTAAAGTTTAGAAGCCAGGGGCCTGGATCTATCTGCCTTGGTTTCAGTTAAATTTTTCTCCACAATTTCTATCTACCTATCTATCTATCTATCTATCTATCTATCATCTATCATCTATCTATTTATTTATTTGTAAATTTTTAATTGAGTAGTTGACATGTAATATATTAATTTCAAGTGTACAATATAGTGATTTGACCATTAGAAACATTACAAAATGTTCACCATGGGAGGGAGTTAAGATGGCAGAGGAGTAGGTGGAAACTAGGCATGTCTTATCTGTTGAATGCAACTAGATAGTTATCAAATCATTCTGAACACCCAAGAAATTAGTTGGAGGTATGAGAGAATAAAAACTGCAAGTCTACAAATAGAAAAGCTACCACCTTCCGGAAGGTAGGAGGTGTGGAGAGTTGACTTGGGGGAGACAGATAGCTGTGGGTGTGACAGTGGGGAAGGAGCCTGCTTACAGAGGCTACTGCAAAGTATTATAAACAGAGGAACACAAAATCTGAACTTTTAGAAGTCTGCTACAGTGGGGGATGTGCCCGGCTTAAAGGTGCTCAGATGGAGAAGCAGGGCAGAATCTCAGGAGTGACAACATGGTCTGATGATCCCCTGGGTTGCAAGAAGGGCAGATGGTGCCAATGCAATGCACTGTTTCCAGGGATAGGAGTGGGGACTCAGGCTGAGGGCAGTAAGCAAGCAGGGGTGCCAGCTTTCTGCTCTGTTTTGACATAAAATCTGAACTGCTGTGCAATCGTGTGACTGCTTTCCTTGCATGGGCCAGCAAAAGCACGGTGGGACCCTCCCCCAGAGGAACAGAGTAGGTCCAAGCCACAGGAGTCCCTAAAATTTGGAGTTTTGAAACTCGGTCACACACCTGAGCTAAAAAAGCTCAGACATAGGCGGGGTGAATGCAGGGTTCTGACGGAAACCAGGGACAAAGGAGGGGCGATTGATAACTCTTCTGTGAGGGTTCCCTGAAGAGTAGGGCGTGCAATCTTTCAGCTCCAGGCCCTAGACAGGGGCTTGCTGCCATATTCAATCCACCCATTAGCGCTGAAAGCCTTGGTGGAGCAAAACAGCGCCACCTAGTGGAGGCTGGAGCTACTTATACCAAGCCCCACCCCTCTGTGCCCTGGAGGCGCATTTTAATGAAACAAGTCAGCTTGAGACTCAGCACAAGCTCCTGCCCCAGAAAACCAACACAAATAACTGGTTTGCACTAAGTCTACTGATCATAGAGCACTACAAAGCTTTAGCTCTAGGGGAAATAGGATCTAGATTCCTGTTTACTTTTATTATTTTTTATTACTATTTTTCTATTTATTTTCTTATTTTTTCAACTCATTTAAATATTTTTTTATTATTTATTATTTCCATACATATTTTATACATTTTTAAATTTGATTTAATTTAATTTTAATTTTTGGATCCAGATTATTTTAATGAACAGACTGAAACACACTGAACATCTAGTTTTTTTGTGTTTTGTTTTTGGGTTTTTTTTTTTTTTTCAACGTTTATTTATTTTTGGGACAGAGAGAGACAGAGCATGAACGGGGGAGGGGCAGAGAGAGAGGGAGACACAGAATCGGAAACAGGCTCCAGGCTCTGAGCCATCAGCCCAGAGCCCGACGCGGGGCTCGAACTCACGGACCGTGAGATCGTGACCTGGCTGAAGTCGGACGCTTAACCGACTGCGCCACCCAGGCGCCCCTGGGTTTTTTTTGTTTTTTTTTGGTTTTTTTTTTTGCTTGCTTTTTGTTGTTTATTTGTTTGTTTCTTCTTCTCTGGACAAAGTGATGAGATGGAGAGACTCACCCCAAAAGAAAGATCAAGAAGTAGAATTCATGACCACAGATTTAATCAGTACAGATATATGTAAGATGTCTGAACCAGAATTAAAAAGAATGATGATAAGGATACTAACTGTGCCTGAAAAAAGCATAGAAGATACAGAGAATACCGTTCTGCAGAGAATAAAGAATTAAAATCTAGTCAGGCCAAATTAAAAATGCTATAACCGAGATTCAAACCCAAATGGATGCCATGACAGAGAGGATGGGAGAGGCAGAGGAGCAAATTAACAACACAGAAGATAAATTTATGAAAAATAATGAAGCTGAAAAGAAAAGGGAAATGAAGGTCATTGATTACAAAGTCTTATGAAAGTCAGAGACTTACTAAGATATAATAACATTTGTATCATAAGAATCACAGAAGATGAAGAGAGAGAAAAGCAGGCAGGTTTATTCAAAGAAATTATAGCTGAAAACTTGCCTAATCTGGGGAAGGACACAGTCATAAAACTCCAAGAACTCCCAATTAAATTCAACAGAAGCCAACCATCACCAAGGCATATCATAGTCAAATTCACAAAATACACAGACAAGGAAAGGGTCATGAAATAGCAAGGGAAAAAAAGTTTCCTTAACATATGAGGGAAGACATATCAGGTTTGTAGCAGATCTGTCCACAGAAACTTGGCAGACCAGAAGGGAGTTGCAGAATGTATTCAGTATGCTGAATGGGAATAATATGCAGCTAAAATTCTTTATTCACCAAGGCTGTCGTTCACAATAGTTTCCCAGAAAAAAACAAAACTAAAGGAGTTCATGACCACGAAAACCAGCCCTTCAAGAAATTTTAAGGGGGACTCTTTGAGTGGAGGTAAAAAAAGACCAGAAGGAACAAAGACTAGAAAGGACCAGTTTCATAAGAAGCACCAACTCTATAGGTAACACAACGGCACTAATTTATATCATTCAATAATCACTCTGAATGTAAGTGGACTAAATATTCCAATCAAAAAACATAGGTATCAGTATAGATTAAAAAAAACAAAACAAAACAAAAAAACAAGATCCATCTATATGTTGCCTATAAGAGACTCATTTTAGACCTAAAGACACCTGCAGATTGAAAGTGAGGGGATGGAGAACCATCTATCATACTAATGGAAATAAAAGAAAGCCAGGGTAGTCATACTTATATCAGACAAACTCGATTTTAAACTAGATTGTACAACAGATAACGAAGGGCATTATATCATAATTAAGATATCCATCAAGATCTAACCATTACAAATATTTATGTCCCCAACTTGGAGAGTCCCAAATATATAAATTAATTAATCACAAACTTAAAGAAACTTGTTGAGGGGCACCTGGGTGGCTCAGTTGGTTAAGCGTTTAACTTCATTTCAGGTCATGATCTCTCAGTCCATGAGTTCAAGCCCAGCATTGGGTTCTGTGCTGATAGCTCAGATCCTGAAGCCTGTCTCAGATTCTGTAACTCCCTCTCTCTGTGCCCCTCCCCTGCTGGCGCTCTGTCACTCAAAAATACATGATAAACATTAAAAAAAAATTAAAAACCATCATTGATAATAATACAATAATAGTAGGGGACTTTAATACCCCACTTACCTCAATGAATGGAATCATATAAGTAGAAAATCAACAAGGAAACATGACTTTGAATGGCAGACTGGACCAAATGGACTTAACAAATAAATCCAGAACATTTCATTCTAAAGCAGCAGAATACACATTCTTTTTGAGTGCTCATGAAACATTCTCCAGAATAGAACACATATTGGGTCACACATCAGCTCTCAACAGTACAAAAATATCGAGATCATACCATGCATATTTTCAGACCATAAGTATTATGAAACTTGAAATCAACCAGAAGAAAAAAATTGGAAAGCCCTCAAATACATGGAGGTTTAGTAACATCCTACTGAAGAATGAATGAGTTAACCAGGAAATTAAAGAAGAAATTAAAAAATACATGAAGCAAATGAAAATGAAAACATGACAGTCCAAAACCTTTGAAATGCAGCAAAAGTAGTCCTAAGAAGGAAGTATATTGCAATCCAGTCCTATTTCATGAAGCAAAAAAGTCCTGAATACACAGCCTAACCTTACACTGAAAAGAGCTAGAAAAGGAGCATCAAATAAAGCCTAAAGCCAGAAGAAGAAGGGAAATAATAAAGATGAAAGCAGAAATAAATGATATAGAAACAAAAAGCCAAGTAGAACAGATCAACAAAACTAAAACTGGTTCTTTGAATTAACAAAATTGATAAACTCCTAGCTAGACTTATCAAAAAGAAAAGAGAAAGAACCCAAACACATAAATCATGAATGAAAGAGATCACAACCAACACCACAAAAATACAAACAATTATGAGAGAATACAATGAAAAATTATATGCAAACAAACTGGGCAATCTGGAAGAAATGGACAAATTCCTAGAAACTCACAAACTACCAAAACTGAAACAGGAAGAAATATATAATTTAAACAGACCCATAACCAGCAAAGAAATTTCATTGGTAATGAAAAATCTCCCAACAAAAGAGTCCTGGGCCATATTGGTTCCCAGGGGAATTCTACCAGACATTTAAAAAAAAAGTTAATACAATTCTTTTCAAATTGTTCAAAAAAAAAAAAAAAAAACAGAAATGGAAAGAAAACTTCCAAACTCATTCTATGAAGCCAGCATTACTTTGATTCCAAAACCAGAAAAAGACCTCACTAAAAAAGAGAATTACAGGCCAATATCCTTGATGAGCATACATGCAAAAATTCTCAACAGTATACTAGCAAATCAAATCCAACAAACAGTACATTAAAAAAATTATTCACCATAATCAAGTGGGATTTATTCCTGGGCTACAGGTCTTGTTCAATATTCACAAATCAATGTGATACAGCACAATAATTTTTAAAAAAGGATAAGAACCATATGATCCTGTCAATAGATACAGAAAAAGCTTTTGACAAAATACAGCATCTGTTCTTGATAAAAACCCTCAACAAAGTAGGGATAGATGGAGCAACACTCAACATCATTAAGGTCATATACAAAAGACCCACAGCTAATATCCTCAATGGGGAAAAACTGAGAGCCCTCCCCCTACAGTCAGGAACAAGACAAGGATGTTCACTGTTACCATTACTATTTAACATAGTACTAGAAGTCTTAGCCTCAGCAATCAGACAACAAAAATAAATGAAAGGCATCTAAATAGGTAAGGAAGATGTCAACTTTATTATTTCCAGACAACAAATACTACTCTATGTAGAAAACCTGAAAGACTTCACCCAAAAATTTCTAGAACAAATACATGAATTCAGCAATCACAGGATATAAAATCAACATGCAGAAAACTGTTGCATTTCTATACACCAATAATGAAGGTCCATGGATGGACCCAAAGGGTATTATGCTAAGCAAACTAAGTCAATCAAAGAAAGACAGATACCATATTCACTCATAAGAAACAAAACATATGAACATATGGGAAGGGGAGGAAGAAGAGAGAGAAAAATAAACCACAAGACACTATAATGATAGAGAGCAATCTGAGAGTTGATGGAGGAAAGTGGGTAGGAGATGGGCTGGATGGGTGATGGATATTAAGGAGGGCACTTGTTGAGCACTGGATGTTGTATGTAAGTGATGAATCACTGAATTCAACTCCTGAAACCAATATTGCACTGTATGCTAACTAAAATTTAAACAAAACAAAAACAAAAAAAACAGAAAAAAAAATCCAAAACGCTCACCGCAATAAGTGTAGTTACCATCTGTCACCATACAAAATTATTGTAATACTATTGACTGTATTCCCAAAGCTGTACTTTTCATCACTGTGACTTATTTACTTTGTTACTGGAAGTTTGTGACTCTAAATCCCCTTCGCTATTTCAGCTATTTTCCCACTTCCTTCCCCTCTGACAGTCACTAGTTTGTACTACATTTATTTACGAGTCTGTTTCTGTTTTATTTATTAATTGATTGATTTTTTCATGTTGTTTGTTTTTTTAGATTTCTTTTAGGTTCCACATATAAGTGAAATCATGCAGCATCTGTCTTTGTCTTATTTCACTTAGCACAATAACCTCTAGGTCCATCCATGTTGTTGCAAATGGCAAGATTTCATTCTTTTTTTTTTATGACTGAGTAATATTCCAATGAATATGTATACCACATCTTCTTTATCTATCCATCTATTTATGGGCAGTTAGGTTGTTTTCCTAACTTGGCTATTGGAAATAATGCTGCGATAAACATAGAGGTGCATATATGTATATTTTTTTGAATTAGTGTTTTTGTTTTCTTTGGGTAAATACCCAGAAGTTGAATTACTGGATCATATGGTATTTTTCTTTCTTTCTTTTTTTATTTAATTTATTATTATTTTTAAAAATTTACATCCAGGGGCGCCTGGGTGGCGCAGTCGGTTGAGCGTCCGACTTCAGCCAGGTCACGATCTCGCAGTCCGTGAGTTCGAGCCCCGCGTCGGGCTCTGGGCTGATGGCTCAGAGCCTGGAGCCTGTTTCCGATTCTGTGTCTCCCTCTCTCTCTGCCCCTCCCCCGTTCATGCTCTGTCTCTCTCTGTCCCAAAAATAAATAAAAGTTGAAAAAAAAAATTTACATCCAAATTAGTTAGCATATAGTGCAACAATGATATCAGGAATAGATTCCTTAATGCCCCTTACCCATTTAGCCCATCCCCCCTCCCACAACCCCTCCAGTAACTCTCTGTTCATTCTCCATATTTTAGAGTGAGTCTCTTATGTTTTATCCCCCTCCCTGTTTTTATATTATTTTTGCTTCCCTTCCCTTATATTCACCTGTTTTTTATCTTGAAGTCCTCATATTAGTGGAGTCTTATGATATTTGTCTTTCACTGAGTGACTAATTTCTCTTAGCATAATACCCTCTAGTTCCATCCACATAGTTGCAAATGACAAGATTTCATCCTTTTTGATTGCCAAGTAATACTCCATTGTGTGTGTGTGGGTATATATATATGTATATATGTGTGTATATATATATGTATATATGTGTGTATCTATATCTATATCTATATCTATATCTATATCTATATCTATATCTATATATCTCTATCTCTATCTATCTCTATCTATCTATATCTATATATATATACGACATCTTCTTTATCCATTCATCCATCGAAGTATGGCTCTTTCTATACTTTGGCTATTGTCAATAGTGCTACTATAAACATGGGGGTGCATGTGCTCCTTTGAAACAGCATACCTGTGTCCCTTGGATAAATACCTAGTAGTGCAATTGCTGGGTTGTAGGGTAGTTCCATTTTTAATTTTTTGAGGAACCTCCATACTGTTTTCCAGAGTGGCTGCACCAGCTTGTATTCCCACCAGCAGTGCAAAAGAGATCCTCTTTCTCCACATTCTCGCAAACATCTGTTGTTGCCTGAGTTGCTAATGTGAGCCATTCTGACAGGTGGGAGGGGGTATCTCATTGTGGTTTTGATTTGTATTTCCCTGATGATGAGTGATGTTGAGCATTTTTTCATGTGTTGGTTGGCCATCTGGATGTCTTCTTTGGAGAAGTGTCTATTCATGTCTTTTGCCCATGTCTTCACTGGATTATTTGTTTTTTGGGTGTTGAGTTTGATAAGTTATTTATAGATTTGGATACTAACCCTTTATCTGATATGTCATTTGCAAACATCTCCCATTCTGTCAGTTGCCTTTTAGTTTTTGCTGATTGTTTCCTTCGCTGTGCAGAAGTTTTTATTTTGATGAGGACCCAGTAGTTCATTTTTGCTTTTGTTTCCCTTGCCTCCAGAGACGTGTTGAGTAAGAAGTTGCTGCGGCCAAGATTGAAGAGATTTTTGCCTGATTTCTCCTTGAGGGTTTTGATGGCTTCCTGTCTTACATTTAGGTCTCTCATCCATGTTGAGTTTATTTTTGTGTATGGTGTAGGAAAGTGATCCAGGTTCATTTTTCTGCATGTCACTGTCCAGTTTTCCCAGCGCCACTTGCTGAAGAGACTGTCTTTATTCCACTGGATAGTCTTTCCTGCTTCTTCAGAGATCAGTTGGCCATAAATTTGTGTGTCCATTTCTGGGTTCTCTTTTCTGTTCTATTGATCTGAGTGTCTGTTCTTGTGCCAGTACCATACTGTCTTGATGATTACAGCTTTGTAATACAGTTTGAAGTCTGGGATTGTGATGCCTCCTGCTTTGGTTTTCTTTTTCAAGATTGCTTTGTCTATTCAGGGTCTTTTCTGATTCCATACAATTTTAGGATTATTTGTTCTATCTCTGTGAAGAATGCTGGTGTTACTTTGATAGGGATTGCATTGAATATGTGGTATTGACATTTTAACAAACTTGTTCTTCCTATCCAAGAGCATGGAATCTGTTTCCATTTTTTTGTGTCTTCTTCAATTTCTTTCATAAGCTTTCTATAGTTTTCAGTGTATAGATTTTTCACCTCTTTGGTTAGATTTATTCCTAGGTATTTTATGAGTTTTGGTGCAATTGTAAATGGGATCAATTCCTCTATTTCTTTTTCTGTTGCTTTATTATTGGTATATAGGAATGCAACAATTTCTGTGCACTAATTTTATATCCTGCAACTTTGCTGAATTCATGGATCAGTTCTAGCAGTTTTTTTGGTGGAATCTTGTGGGTTTTCCATACAGAGTATCACCTGTCACCTGTGAAGAGTGAATCCTTGACCTCCTCCTGGCTGATTTGGATGCCTTTTATTTCTTTGTGTTGTCTGATTGCAGAGGCTAAGACTTCCAATACTATGTTGAATAACAGTGGTGAGAGTGGACATCGCTGTCTTGTTCCTGACCTTAGGAGGAAAGCTCTCAGTTTTGCCCCATTGAGGATGATGTTAGTGTTGGGTGTTTCATATATGGCTTTTATGATCTTGAGGTATGATCCTTCTATCCTTACTTTCTTAAGAGTTTTTATCAAGAAAGGATGCTTTATTTTGACAAATGCTTTCTCTGCATGTATTCAGAGTGGTTCTTGTCCTTCCTTTTATTGATGTGATGAATCGCAACGATTGTTTTGTGGATATTCAACCAGGTATAAATCCCACTTGGTCGTGGTGAATAATGTTTTTAATGTATTGTTGGATCTGATAATATCTTGTTGAGGATTTTTGCATCCAGTTTCATCAGGGAAATTGGTTCTCCTTTTTAGTGGGGTCTTTGTCTGGTTTTGGAATCAAGGCAATGCTGGCTTCATAGAAAGAGTTTGGACGTTGGACGTTTTCCTTCCATTTCTAATTTTCGTAACAGCTTTGAGAGAAGAGGTGTTAACTCTTCCTTAAATGTTTGTTACAATTCCTCTAGAAAGCCATCTGGCCCTGGGACTCTTGTTTTTTGGGAGATTTTTGATTACTAATTTGATTTCTTTACTGGTTATGGGTCTGTTCAAATTTTCTATTTCTTCCTGTTTCAGTTTTGATAGTTTATATGTTTCTCAGAATTTGTCCATTTCTTCCAGATTGCCCATTTTATTGGCATATAATTGCTCATGATATTCTCTTATTGTTGTTTTTATTTCTGCTATATTGGTTGTGATCTTTCCTGTTTCATTCTTTGTTTTATTTCTTTGGGTCCTTTCCTTTTTCTTTTTGATCAAACTGGCTAGTGGTTTATCAATTGTGTTAATTCTTTCAAAAACCAGCTTCTGGTTTCATTGATCTGTTCTACTGGGTTTTTTGTTTGCTTGTTTGTTTTGTTTTTTTTGTTTGTTTGGTTGGTTGGTTGGTTTCAATAGCATTGATTTCTGCCCTAATCTTTATTATTTCCTGTCTTCTCCTGGTTTGGTGTTCTTTTCCAGCTCTTTAAGGTGTAATATTAGGTTGTGTATCTGAGATCTTTCTTCCTTCTTTAGGAATGCCTAGATTGCTATATACTTCCGTCTTATGACCGCCTTTGTTGCATCCCAGAGGCTTGGGGTTGTGGTATTATCATTTTCATTGGCTTCCATGTACTTTATAATTCCCTCTTTAACTTCTTGGTTAGTCCATTCATTCTTTAGTAGGATGTTCTTTAGTCTCCAAGTATTTATTATCTTTCCAAATTTTTTCTTACAGTTGATTTCAAGTTTCATAGCATTGTGGTCTGAAAATATGCACAGTATGATTTCCATCGTTTTGTATTTGTTGAGGGCTGATTTGTGTCCCAGTATGTGATCTATTCTGGAGAACATTCCGTGTGCACTGGAGAAGAATGTGTATTCTGCTGCTTCAGGATGAAATGATCTGAATATATCTTGTTAAATCCATCTTGTCCAGTGTGTCATTCAAAGCCATTGTTTCCTTTTTTGATTTTCTGTTTAGATAATCTGTCCATTGTTGCAAGTGGGGTGTTTAAGTCCCCTACTATTATGGTATTATTATCAATGAGTTTCTTTCATTGATGTATATATTTGGGTGCTCTCTCATTTGGTGCATAAATGTTTACAGGTGTTCAGTCTTCTTGGTGGATAGACCCCTTAATTAAGATATAATGCCCTTCTTCATCTCTTGTTACAGTCTTTATTTTAAAGTCTAGATTGTCTGATATAAGTATGGCTACTCTGGCTTTCTTTTGTCGACCTTAGCATGATAGATGGTTCTACATCCCCTTACTTTCAAAAGTGGGTTCTTTAAACAGCATGTAGATGGATCTTGTTTTCTTATCCATTGGTACCCCTGTGTCTTTTGATTGGAACATTTATTCCATTGATGTTTAGAGTGAGTACTGAAAGATATGAGTTTATTGCCATTATATTGCTTGTAGAGTTGGAGTTTCTGGTGGTGTTCTCTGGGCCTTTCTAGTCTTTGTTGCTTTTGTTTTTTGTTTTTTTTGTTTTTCATCTTTTCTCTCCTCAGAGATTTCCATGTAAAATTTCTTGCAGTGTTGGTTTAGTGGTCACGAACTCTTCTACTTTTTGTTTGTCTGGGAAACTTTTAATTTCTCCTTCTTTTTTGAATGACAGTCTTGCTGGATAAAGAATTCTTTGATGCATGTTTTTCTGATTCAGCACATTGAATATATCCTGCCACTCCTTTCTGGCCTGCCAAGTTTCTGTGGCTAGGTCTGCTGCAAACCTGATCTGTCTTCTCTTGGAGGTTAAAGACTTTTTTTTCCCTTGTTGCTTTCATGACTCTTTCCTTGCCTGAGTATTTTGTGAATTTGACTGTGATATGCCTTGTTGATGGTTTTTGTTGAATCTTATGGGAGTCCTCTGTGTTTCCTGGATTTTGATGTTTGTGTCTTTCCCCAGGTTATGAAAGTTTTCCACTATGGTTTGCTCACATAACCCTTCCACCCTTGTTTCTCTCTCTTCATCTTCTGGGACCTCTATGATTCTCATTTTCCTTTTTAATGAGCCACTGATTTCTATCATTTTTAAATCGTGCTCTTTTGCCTTAGTGTCCGTCTGTTTTTCTGCTTCATTATTCTCCATAAGTTTGTCCTCTATCGCTGATTCACTGCTCTGCCTCATCCATCCTTGCCACCATGGCAGCTATTTGAGATTGCAGCTCAGTGAAAACATTTTTTATTTCATCCTGACTAGCTTTTACTTCTTTTATCTCTGCAGAGAGGGATTCTAATGTATTTTCCACCCCAGCTAGGATTCTTATCATCTCACTTCTGAGTCTTTGACGTGCTCAGACCCTCTGTGCGAGCATCTCACCAAGCAATGACTGGGTGCTGACTGCACCCAGGAACGTTCACAGAACTGTGCTACTGCTGATGCCCAGAGACTGTGGCTGGGTGCCAGCCCACCCCAGAAAAAGTTCATGCAATCATGTAGCAGCAGCGTTTCAGGGATTATGGAAAATCACAACCTACATCTGGTACCAGTCTTCACCCTTAACAACCTTGTTCCAGCACCAGCGAATGTGGTTGTTCTCTTGGGTCTCCTGGAACTAGGTGGCCGCACAGCCTATACCAAATGTCCTTCCAGCAGGAGAACCGCCTCTCCCCATGTGGCCTGAGGATTCCCAGACCTCACTCTGCTCCTGGGGATTTGCCCTTCCCACCAGAGCACAGCCAGGTATTGAGCTGTGGAGTTTCAGACTCTGCGCTCCCACTGTTTATAGAGTCTTAATGGAATTTAAGCCCTTTCCTTACTTCCTTTCTTCCTTTTTAGTTCAGTCCCTGTGGCTGTTTACACTTTTCTATTTTCTCTCCAGCTGCTTTTGGGGGGGGGGCGCTTTTCCCATACTCTCCCCCAGTCTCTGACCTCTCTTTGCAAGCAAATACAGTGCCCTGTCTTCTGCAGCTTCTCTCTCCCCCTGTTCACCCCTCCATGCCACGTACCTGCTGAGTTCTATTGTTCAGGTTGTGCAGATTGTTGTGTTAATCCTCAAATAAGTTTTCTAGGTGTGTGGGATGGTTTGGCATTGATCTGCCATCTTGGCTCCTCCTGGATCATATGGTATTTCTAATCTCAGTTTTGTGAAGAAACTCCATACTTCTTTTGCTTAATTTGAGGCTTTTTAAAGGCTAAATTCTATGGGAAGATCAACAAAGGGAGGCCTAGCCAAATCTCTTAGATTCTCTGATGAAAGCAATGTGAAACCATATAGGAAGTGTCATAGTAAACAACTTGTTTCCTTGAGTTGATTTCAAAAGGGGAGAATCCCGAGTGAGAATATTAAAAAGCATAAGCAACATCACAACTCTGTAAAGTTAAAGTGGTCCTTTGGATAGATATGAATAGAGCATTATTTATGCAACTCTGAGAGCACTGGAATTAGACAGGTAGGAGTGAGGTAGATTTGGCACAAAATGACTTTTGACACATGCCATGTATTGTTTGCCAGAAAATTCTACCGCATGCATTAATATGACAGGCATAGTCACTTGGTTAACGGAAGCCAATTGGTCAGTACATATAGTGAAATTTGGTTCAGATGTTTTGGGGTATGTGTGAAGAGAAGATGACAGTAAGACGCTCAAACAGCTGCCTCCCAAACAGAAGATATTTTCTGAAGTGAGGTGAGAGTGGGGAGAGATGGGAAGTGAGAGACAAGCAACAAGTTCTCAAGAACATGAATCCAAATTGATAGGCCATGGACCATTCTCACTAGATCAGATAACAGTTTATTTCTTAGCAGCCTTTTATCATTACTGCTGGCTCTTCTTGCTCTACCAATAAAATAAAGAAATAATTTCATCTGTCTTTACCTCAGAAAAGTTCACTGATGATAAAATAAGAGGAGAGAAGGAAAATGCTTTGAGGCATTTGGAAGAAAGAATTCTATTAGAAGGAACCTAATGTGGAATTATCATTTACTCTTTGAGATGGATTTATTCTCCTTATACTTCCTGCTCTGGCCTTATTTATACAAACCTTATTTGGACCCACAACCTTATGGTTTTTCATGAGGACAACTCCGTGCTTTGTTCTCAGTTTGGGAAACCTCTGAAAGTGGTCTCCATGTCCCAGTCTAAAAAATTGATTTGATTATCCTCTGTCTTTTCTTATAGCCTCATGTCTCCCCTGGGACAGCTTACCATACAAATGAAATATGAAATAAGCCTACAGTTTTTACAGTGACAGAGCCAAAGCCTTTTTCTCTTATCATTTGTGTAGTCCATGGGGAAATATCAGAATGGGGATTGATTTTGGCAAAGATAATCCACAGAGGGGGTTGAGTTTAATAAATCTCTTCTACAAAAGACTCATATTTAAGTTCCAGCAAGTCTCAGAGCTCATTCCACCAGGGTTATCTAATCCTCAGTTACAAATTAAATTTGCCTTTGTCACTATTTCTGTGGAGTCTATTTCAGATGAGTTAGAAGATGAGGGTCCTCTATGAGCCCATTCCCTGTGTTAAAGAAAGCTGAATCCCTTAAGCTAATTACTTTGATATGTGTGCCAGAGAAAGTGATGGTTTGGAAATAAATATAACTTAGCTTGGGTGATGCTACCTTTCAAGGATCATGGAAGATCTATCATTCGTTGCTTATTCTTCCCAGACTTCTTAAGAGAATTCATTTTACTCATGAGGTTCAAGGAAGAAGAGATACAAAAATAGATCAAGCAGTCCTTTTGGCAAATGATGCCTTAGAATCAAATGTACTTGGTTCTAATATAATACAATTGACTGATGGTTCTGAAAATAATTTGCTAGCGATTAAATATCTGTATATTTACCTACTCACATATATATGCAAAAATATATAAATATGCATAGTTATATATAATATATAGATTTATATACATTGTACATTTGATAATGTATTTATATATTTTATATATGTATATAACTATGCATGAATATACATGTACACATATATGTTTAAGATTAATTATATGATAAATTATCCTATGACATTAAACTCTTTTGGTCTTGGTATTCACAACTTTTAAAAGACCAATTTGTACTAGATGACCTTTTAGTTCTTAAATTTTATGATAAGTAACTTCAGGTCAATACTTTGTTATATAATGGTTACGTTAGCTCCCAAACAGAAATTTGGAGGTCACCCAACCTCATAGCAACTCCATTGTAAACCTTTTCTCTGGGACGCAGAAAGAAAAATAAACAGGACTTTTGAATTGAGCTTATGACCTCTCCCACTGTTCCTTGTTTGTTTTGTGTTGTTGTAATTAGACATGTAAATCACCCAGTAGATTATGATTTATTATGGGGACAGAATCCAATCTTCTTCGTTTGTGAGTCCAAGAGCAGGAACTTGCACACAATTGGCATTCATCAAAAGTAAACGGCCAAATTGTTAAACAGCTTAGATGAGTTCTCAATCGTCATTATGTTGGCTTTTATTAATAGCATTGTCACTGGACCATTCTAACACCTACACATGCTGACATCTCTCCATGCAAGCAGTGCTTTTCTTATCTCCTGTGTTAATATTGTGTGGCATGGGGCAGCAGCCCTGGTCACCTCAAAAGAATTCTTGGTATGGATTTATATTTATGGTATTTGATTTAGTAACAATGCACCTGAGGCCTTAGGCTTTGTATGCATACATAATTCATACATAGTCAACATTTTAAACTCTACCTGGGGTTTACTTTTAAAAGTCACATTGATTTTGATTTAAAACCCTTAAGATAAGCAGAACCAAGCTGCTATGTTTTTTTAATTAATAATATTTCAATCTTTACCACCAGTTAAGATGGTAATGATGACAAAGCCCATGCTGAGCCTTCTGCTCACTGTCCCAATATAGGTCTTCATGAGAGTTGTGTTCTAAGAGTAATCACACCATTGAGGTGGTAACTTTTGGGTTTCTTTATAATTTGGAAATAAATAGATGTTCTTTAAAAGGATTAGCAATTTACTCCCACTCACTAATTTGGAAAATCCATCCCAACGACTAGTCTGACACTTTTATGGGGTACTGAACACAGTATCTTGAATAAAATTTTATTACGTACTGCCAGGCAGGACTGTCAGAAGGCAGAGAGGCCAGGAACACAATGTCTTTTACTTTGGTCCCCAAATTCTTTCTTTTCAGGAAGCTGGAATGCAAATAATATGCTATGGGTGTATTCTGTTCTCACTTTAGAGATATTTAAAAAGGAAAAAAAAAACAACCTCTAGAATACAAGGAGGGAACTATTGCTCTTACCCTTGTCTAAATATGTCTTTGTTTTGAGCCACCTTTATTATCTGCAGAGTGAGGATGATCTTTGAGACCTATTTCTGTTCTGTTGTTCTCTTTCCTCTTAGCTCCTAATTTAGGCTACAAAGAAAGGGACTGGAGACCACTCTTAAACTAGGGAATTACTGGGAAGTGGGTTTTCAAATATAGATTTACGTTTCAGCCCCCAGGGAAAAGGTTGCAGGGTAGTTTGCCTTAAACTAATTGCTCAGAGAAATGTTCTTTAGCACTCCTTAGTTAGCTGAAGGGACCTAGGGACCTTTACACTCAACAGATGACTTTGGGGAATAGGTATGACTGTGGTGAGTAGATCCACTTGGATAGATACATATGTAAATATTCTGCTTATCATTTGAACTTAGCTATTTCCTAGCCTTACTGGTAATAATGTATGTGTTTTTGAGGTGGTGGGTGGTTGTATTCCCCAAGCACACCCTCTTGGAATAGTTAAAGGAAAGTTTTTGTATCAATGACCATTCACATACCCAATGCTATTGTACCCAGGCCTGTCTACTAGCACTTTCTGATGACATTTTAACTCTGCATGTCCAGTATGATGCTCCTTTTCTTCTTCTCACACTTTTTTTTCCTCCCTGAGTGTTCCAGTCACACTCAAGTGCCCCACTCTCCAATCAGTTGCACAAGAGAAAATTTAAGAGGTCACTCTAGCACATTGCTCTTCTTTGGCCCCTGAATCCCATGCATCTACAAGTCCCTTGAATTTAACCCCTAAGTGTCTCTCAGATCTGTAGACTCCTTCCATCTCTGCACACACCACCCTCACACACCTACCATCAGGCCTCATTGGGATTACTCTCACATCTTCCTGGCACCCCACTCCAGTTTATTCTCCATAGTGCTTCCGAAGGGAGCTTTTTAACACGAGGGCATCTTTGATAAAAGTCTCTGTAGAGTTTTCATTATTCTTAGGATAAGAAGACAATGTCTAACATGGCCCACAAGACCCTACATAGTTTGGCCCAGGCCAGCCTCTTCAGATTCATCTTACACTATTCTCCTCAACTCCTCATCTCAGTGCACCAGCCAAAGTGGACTCAAATGAGTTTCTGCTTCAGAGATTCAACCTACAGTGCCTCCTTGCCACAATTTTCTCTCCCATCTCTTTGCCTGGTTAATTTTCACTTGTTTTTCATGTTACAATTCCAATGTCACTTCCCTGGGGAAGTCTGATGTTATGGATTGAATGATTGTGTGCCCCCAGAATTCATATTTTGAAGCCCTTACCCCTAAGCTCCAGTAGTAGGAGCTGGGGTCTTTGGGAGGTAATTTAGGTAAGGTCATGAGGCATTAGTGTCTTTATGAGAAGAGGAAGAGGCCAGAGCTTCCTCTCTTGGCCATGTGAGGAAACAGCCAAAAGGCAGCCATCTGCAAACCAGGACAAAGGCCTTTGTGAGGAACCAAATCTGTAGGCTCCTTGATGTTGGACAGCCTCCAGAATTATGAGAAATTAACTCAGTGTACATGGTATTTTGTCATAGCAGCCTGAATTGACTGAGATCCCTTCCTTAAACCCCGTGGTTGAACTATACGTACGTATTTTGTTGTCTCATGGCTTTTTGTGGATTTTCTTCATAACACCTCTCACAGTGAATACCTTGCGTGACTACTCAATGTCTCCTTCCTCTAAGATCAAGGATTGGAGGTTGTCCTTGTTCATTGTTATAGCATCTAGCATGATGCCCAGTTCACAATCAGTAAATACCTACTTAATTTAAATAAGTTCTAGGTAAATCAATTGATTCATTGGATGTTTAGAGTGAAAATGTCTATTTCTGTAGATAATTCTGAATTGTAGGAAATAGACTTGCTAACATTTTATAAAAGAACCTATTACTATTTCATTAAAAATCTTCTTTCAAGTAAATAGGTATCCCCCGTTTTACCCCAGAAGAGGAGATTTTTCCCCAAATAGTTAAGTCAATAGCTCAATTTGGATGTAACCAAAATGATTCCATAACTTGGGTTTTTCCTTTAATGACATAAAAAAATAGAAAATTAGTTTTACCCATAAGCATACCTCTTCAAGGGTGAAGAGATCTAGAAACCATGTCCTGTTGGAAAGTGGCTTAAGGAAATAGATGCAAGAGGATCAATAAAAAATATGGGATAGACTTCAAATGTTTATAAAGCTCTGGGATAGAGAATAAGCAATTTTGTTTGAAAGAAAAGCAAAACTAAGCCAAAAGAGTAAAAAATTATGTAAATCTAGGTTTATTTTAATTAAAAAAGAGCTTTTTAACATCGTACAATGCATGCTCATCAATGAAATGGGCCATTTCCTGACGAAATCAGAGATGCTGTAAAAATGATTCTTACATTGGTCTCTATGCTATCAACATAGAGACTCCTCCCTAGCTTGGGATTATAGACGGGGAATAGCTTATCCAGGGCTTTATTTGATACCTAACAGGTTTTCCTCTCATAAATCCAAATTTGCTTGAAGGACTCTGCTTAATTGACAAAATTCAGTTTCTGTATAGATTGAATCCATGTCTGTGGAAATAGCTAACTCTTAAATGTCTTTGAAAAAAAGAGAATGCAAGTTAAAAAAATTTTAAAAGAAACTTTTTTCAGTTCAATTTAAGGAACATGAGTAATAGTAAAATACATGACATTTTAGAAAAACTGACTATTTTACAATTAATTGTTAATATTTCAGATAGGCACTATATTTCCTATCTAGTTATTTTGCCAATATTTGATTATGGTGAAACAATTTATAGACAGTTTAGCTTGCTGTTTTTAATGAGCTGGATGTGCTCTCTAATGGAATTGCTAAATTGGTGCTAAATTGTAGCTTGGGGACTACTTATTGCGAGATTCTATCTTCTTTTTGTTAGTTTTCTTCAACATGGAGAAGAGACTTAAATTGGCTTCAGGTAGAATAGTGAATAATAATTGTTGGTTTTTGTAGGAATTACCCTATATTATTGACTTAATTTAACCTTTATCAGATACTTAGTCTGTGCAGGACATAAAGACTCCTTTACTTTCTATTTTCACTATTGAGTCTAAATTATCTTAACATTTTGAGTCATATTTATGGTCTTAATCACACATGTCTTATCTTTTAGTTTGTGGTAGAACTTAAGATATCAGCTCAATATTAATAATAAGACCTATCACATTTAAAATTTCCTCTATATCACATAAGACTCCTCTGGGCCCCAACTCTCTGCTTAGTGGGAGGTTCAAATTCTGTTGAGTTTGGTTACCCCTCCTCACTTCAATGTGATGGAAGGGAACTTTATGTGGTCTACCTAGAGACCAAAGGAGGAATCTCTTCAGTAGCATATATGGATTGGCTGGTTGCTTCTTAAGTTGGAAAACCAACCATATCATTGAGAATTTGGGGCATTTTATAGTGCCAGAAAATCAGGAAGTAGCTACGTCTTTAGTTCATGGTGAAGGCATCTTCACCACTGCTGTCTCTGCTACGTGATGCTGGCGTTCATGTGGATCTTTCATCATCTACTGTCTGTGCTGTTGGGGGCACACCTGGGGACACCCTTGAGGATGTGTTAGCCCTCTGACCACATACTCATTTACAGAGACTGTAGCCACTGGTCTTAAGGCCCCTGTGTATGATGACAGCCTATACCTGCATGTTGAAGTAATCACCCACTTTAGGGGATTTTTCAGTTGCAGAAACTTTTCAAATACAGATATATTTTTTTAGACTTAATCTTTATTGTTTTTTAAGTTTACTTTTTATTTTGATAGATAATGAGAGTGAGAAGGGGAGGGGCAGAGAGAGAGGGAGAGATTGGATCCCAAACAGGCTCCATGCTGCCAGTGTAGTGCCTGACATGGGGCTTAAACTCATGAGATCATGACCTGAGCAGAAACCAAGAGTTGGCTGCTTAACTGACTGAGCCATCCAAGCACCCCTAGACTTAACCTTTAATACATATACGACTCCCCAGCCCTTTTGGCTCCTTTGGCAATTTGCTCTGTCTCATCCAAATTCTTCCCTAAACAGACTTGAATTTAAAAGCTGTTTACTTCTTCCCCACTGATAAGGATGAAAGATAGCATATATAGTGCCCCCTTCTTCCCCATGTATGGTTATAGGAAGCTATTTTTTAAATAATTCTTTTGTCATAGTTTTTGTGTACATTTTAATAATACATCCTGTCACATTTAGGATATGTTTATAAGTCTCATTTACTCATTCATGTATGCAGATTAGCCACTTGGTCAGGTATAGGCGTGTGCTTTACTTTATGTTCTTACTGGATTCTAAGTTTCTTAAAAAAAAGGGTCGCATCTAATACATCACTGTGTCTGCCCCCAAAGCCAGTACAGGGTCTTGCATATTGCAGGTTCAATAAACACTAATTGAATAAATTAATTATTTGTCCATGAGGATCCATGTCTCCTTTCTTCCAGGCATTTGTTTGATGCTACAGTACTGAATAGAAGGCAAAACTGTCAGTGTAACTAGGAACTTACACAGAATGCAAGGAATTACAGACTGCATGAGTGGAGTGTGCATAAGTGTGTGTGTGTGTGTGTGTATGTCTCAAGTAGTTAAGTGCATGAATGAGTACGCAAAAATCATTACATATATTTGAAGGATATTAAATTAATTACTAGATCCTCTACATCCCTTCTATCTTCCATTTACCTGAACTCAATTGAGTCAACCAATGTTCAATACATCTGTTGGATTAGAAGAATTTAGTCCAAAAGTTGTAGTGTTGTGGATGAATGTTTAACCATTGTTCTGGATTGGAGTAGGGGAGATGGTTTTATTCACCATCCCCAAATTCAGGTGTAGGAACTTCCTTCCTCAATAAGCAATTAAAAGTTCTCAGTCCTACCTCTGCTTTCCTTAAGCTCATTGCTCTTAAGGGACATTAGGTGTGTGTCTAAGAGTTTATATAGATGTGTATGTGGGTGTTGGGGGAAGTACTTTACAAAAAGACAGATGGAACCCTAGGAGCCTTGGGTACTTAACTTGCAATAAAGTATATCAAATCAACAAGTTGTACAGCTTAAACTTACACAAAGTTAAATGCCAATTATGTCTCAATATGTCAGTTATATTTCTGCCCCAGACTGTGGTGTGAAGGATAGCTGGTGTACCTGCATGAAAACCAAGACTGCTGCCTACAGAGACTCAGCTTCCATCAGCAGAAACAATACCTCTCGTATTGTCCCTTTATTGAGCTGTCCTTCACTCTTGTCCTCATGGCCCTCATGCACAGACCTTCTCTCAAGGGTATAGCCAAACCACCCACTCATCTTTGTTCTTCCATATTCATTTTGAAATTTTCTATTCATCAGATTAAGTCTCTTCATCTCTCTCTCTCTCTCTGCATGTTCCTCATTTCCCAAGCTCTCCTTCAACTTTAAAACCAAACTCCGAGACCCTGGGCATAACCCCTTAAACTGGCAGGCTTTTTTGGAAACACAAGCAGGGAAGATTCAGCTGTATTATTTTTTATTAGCCAAATATGGGGGAAGGGAAATATTACTTGAGTTAATATCTCAAAAATATGACCTTGCCATGTGACACTGGAAATATATGGGTTTTTTTTCCACATTACTCTTTAGCAATGAAATACTTTTCATTGGATAAACTACTACATTATGTGGAAGTGCATAGTACCTTACAAAAAGCCCAAGATTCCCCTACCCCACCCCCAATATTTGTATTATCATAAAGAAGTCCTCACAGTCCCACCGGAAGCCATAATATGCTGGCAGAGAGTAAATAAAATTCATTACATGTGTCCACACTATAATCCCATTGCATACCAGCTATGTTCCTCTTCATACGCCCTCATGAAGAGAAGAAAAGGGGGCTTCATTTGAGATGGCAGCATTCAAAACCCATGTAGATGGCCACCCCAAGGAGCATAATCATAATCCATGTGTGTGTTTGTAGTGGCAGAAACTGCTTTTTGATGTGTATGAAAGTGATTCATTGCACTATAACTGCTAAAACACAAGGGAAAAATCAAACTTAATAAAAGAAAGTAATTTTGAAATGTACACTCATATAAAGATAGTTTTCTCATTTTGAGGAAAAGATGGACACCTTTTGTGAGGAAGGTAGATTTGGAAGATGCCAATCAGAATCATGGAAAAAGATTTTCCAGGATAATATCAGGAAAAAGCAGTTACTCGGATGGTAGCTTATTTTGCTATTTTTCTTTAAACTTTTCTTCTTTTTCAGTGATCTCTTTTTCCTTCTCTTTTCTATTTTCACTTTTTTTGTTCTATTATATCCTTATCATTTCCTCCTTCAACATCCATGTTTTGCTCCTTTCCTTATTGGGATTTAATTCCAGAGACCACTTATCAACTTGGTAACCCACCTCTATCCTTATCCATATCTTTAATAACTCACCTCTATTCATCCATATTCTCTAACTTTTAAAACTGCTATCTTAGAATTAATGATTAATTTTATGAAATCATTGGCAACCTTTTAGATGTTAAAAAATGCATCTATTTCTGGAATATCAAGAAGTGTTTTCCAGAGAATGTGATGCATTTTAATCTGTTGTGTCACTGCATTACAGAATTTTGAAATACACCTTAGCAAACATTTTTGTGAGAGGAGTAGGGGATACAGAGAACGTGTTCAAAGGCACTCACCTGGAAACACCACATTTTATTAATAGCAGGCCTTTGTGAATCTCTATGGATATTAATTGGATCCATTTGTCTGTCCCACAGCCAATCAGGTGGCCAATGGCCGAGGAAGCACTCATTATTTGATCTGCATATCAAACATGCATATGGACAGGCTGAGAACAGAGTGTGCTTCAACCCATATGGATACATTGCACAAGTGAATTTCTCAGCCACTCACAATCCCAAGTGAGAAAGAATGTGCTCCTAGTATGTGTCCACTCTGACAGCTATTGGAAAGCAACCAGGTTATAGTCATTTCTCCCAGAAGCTTAGAGTTGACCTGTAAAGACTAAAATGGTTTCTATAAAAGAGAGAACCATTTACAAACATTATAGTGAACTTAGCTAACAGGTGTGGTGGTGATGGTTGCTGCTAACATTGTCTGTGCTCAGACAAAAGAGAGATTTCTTGGGACTCTGACATTTATCTCTGTATAGACAAAGAATATTTTAGTTGGTATGTTCATTTTAAGTTTTTAGTAAATACATTTTGAAATCCTAAATAGGGTGATGGATTTTATATTTTGTAAATGATAATCTCTTACATTTATATTGTTTGTTATACAATTTTATTTGATTCTCACAATTCCTAGGTTAAGAAAGGAAGCTATTATTGCCCCCATTACACAAATGAGGAACCCAATTGATTGATTTGTCCCAATACAAAGTTTTACTTGTTAGAGAACCAAACTAAAAGCAGATTTTCTGACCCATAAGTTGAAAAACAAAAAAGTGTTTCTCCATAATGACAGACTGTGAGATGGGTGTCTTCACTGGGGAACTAAGGCTACATGCACACATATGCCCTGATCATAAGAGTGCATACACTGAGATCTTGCTAAATTTACATTCTGTTAAAAGTTAATATTTAATCACAGAAGACAAGTTAATAAGCAGGAGTTACTTAAAAACATTGGAGATAATTCTTCATTCACTAAAATACTCAAAAAGACTATGTAAGTTTTATCTATCCATGCTAAATTTTGACTCATTCACTTACCAAAAATTATATAAATATAAAATATAGATCTTAATAATCTATGTAAACAAAAACCCTACCTAAATTAAAATACTTCTGAAAACAGAGACTGTTGACTCTGCTAATTTAGCATCAACTTTCTGTAAGCTCTTTGGCTGAATTTCAAAATTCCAATTCATACTACATTAAAAAAAATGCCTTGCTATAATAAATGTCATGTGACTGTCATCAATGTGATGAAGATTTTTTGTTTCATTTTTCTTCCTAAGAAGGGTATCCTTTATTTTGGGGACCTTTCTATACTTTATACATATTAACAGCTTTTAAAGTCAGGCTTTGTTTATTTTATAGCCCATAAACAGAAGCCTGGTTTTATTTTATGTAATTTAAGTTTCTACACTTTTATTGTTGTTGCATATGTTAATGTTTTGGCTTCAAAAATAAAGTATTATGTAGGTAAGCAATTAACTTCCTTCTGTAATTTTTCTTCAATATGGAGAATAATTGAGCAATTTTCATTGAGTAAGTAATATAGATAAAGATAAATTATATTTTTCTTTTGGATGCTCAGAAGATATGATGTGATTAATGACCGTAATGCAATGTACTCTGAGGTACTGGACAGGATATGAGCTCTTAGAGATGACCCAAATGAACTATATGTTAGAGGCTCATATCCTCACTTCTGCCTGTGGTAAAGATTGAAGTGTAAGGCTCACAGAGTTTACTTTACAGTCACAGCCAGTGGACAATTAAAGCAGAATCAATTTATTTTGCATGAATAATAATTTCCATCAGAATAAGAGAATTACAGAAATTCTGATAAATGAATACATGTTTCTACTAAATAAATCCAACCTATGTGGATTAGGCAGCTAAGAAGTCTCTGTTGTATTAAAAAAATCTTTGGGGTTTGGATTTGTTTTTTGTTTTAATCTTTCAAAGGTAGAGATAATATTGAATTTGTGTTTTCTAATCTGTTCTGTATACTCCAGAGACAAATATGAGACTATGTTCTCTGGGGCTTATATGATTCTTTTCCTGGTGCTTCTATGCAAATAGCAAGTACACTAAGCAAGTACACTAAGTCATAGCCTTCCTATAACCCAACCAAAGAGCCAAGAGCTTGCTTTCAGAATCTGCACTTATTTCTTTGGAGGGAAATTTCTGACTTTTAGTGTTTTGGCACAGAGAAGGTTATACATTTATAGACTCTTTTATGGACCTGGCTAGCAGTCCATTTTTATGCGGTAGAAACATGTGCAAGGAACTACATGTTGAGGAGCTGAATTTGATGTGTTGTACTGGAAAGAGCAATGGAGCCAGAAGACCTGAGTCTAGCCTTGGTCCTCCTACTTGGGCTAGAATCTTAATTCTTCTTGTGTAAATTCTTCATCTGAAAAGTGATACTTTTATCTGTACTATCTAATTCAGCAAAAGGTTATAAGAATAAAATTAGCTTACAAATGGAAAGATTTTCAAAAGATTTTAAAATATGCAACAGATATAATACACTTTGTAAACTTAGATTATTGAAAAAATGAGATGTGTTTTCCTGTTTTAGTGGCTGAAATGATTGGTCTACACTCAATTACTGAATAGTTATTGAGTGCCTTGCAAGGATGATTCAAATAAGTATTAGATACCTACCTCTAAGAAGTTATACTATAATTGAAGAGGTTAGGCATAAATACATGCAAAGTTAAAATTAAAACACAAGAGCTAAAAATCTTAAATATAGAAAAATTACATGACATCACAAAACAGCTCAGGGTTAACTTTCAAATGGAAGACTATATATGCTAAATACAGAAAAAAGGAGGTGTCTTGGGTACTGGAGTGGTCTATGATGGATGGGGCGCAGGGACACTGGATCTTTGCCATAAAGAAAGGTAGGACTTAAATGAGTTAGGCAGTGAAACTAACATGAGAGATAAGAAAACAAAGTGTGATAGATTTTGGTAATGACATTTCAGTCAGTTTGCCTAAAGAGAAAATTTCCTGAATGGGGGATAAATTCATTCTTGAGCAAGGGTTAGTTACTATGTCTTGTCTATATATAAGAGCAATAATAAAACATTAAGAGTCCTAATAGAATTCCCCATGTCTTCTGGACCAATGCTCTCCATCAGTCCTAATGCTTAGCCTTGTCCTACCTGTCATCTGCCTGCTTGATTGATGAGCAGAGACTCCCTGTCTGGTGGTCACATGAACAGAGATTCCTTGCTCATATGATGGCTGTGGGGGTGGCATGGATGAGAGAGAAGCCATACATTTCACCAACATTCCAGTTAATTTTATAGCAATCAGGAGCCTGAAGAGAAAGGCCACCATGAGAACTAAAGGAAGCAGAGGCTAAAGGAGTAGAAATAGCTTCCTAGTTGTAGTGATTTGAAATGCTGCCAATTCTTCCATTATCTTTGTTCCTTTGTTCCTTGTTCCTTATTTGAAGTATATAAAGCTTGAGCTAGAAGGAATTTGAGAAAAGTCATCTACTTCACTCTTCTGTTCATTCATTTATTCTTCCGTCCGTCTATCCATCCATCCATCCATCCATCAATCCATCCCACATATATTTATTTAGTGTTTGTGTTCAAACACCTCAAAGATGAACATAAACACGTCTCTCCAGGAATGTGAAGGGTTGGAGAGACATATATGTACATAAAACTAGGACTGACAATGTTTTAAGTACAGTGATGAAGCCATTTGGTTATTTTGTGAGGCCCAGGAAGTGGCATATATCTTTTCTTAGTTGAGTGTAGAGAAACTTCTTATAAGAAGTAATACTTAAAATAATACTCATAGGCTTAAAATAATAGAAATCAGCAGTAAATAAGTGGGGATGGGGAGAGGCCAGGAGAGAGATTAAGGAGCATTTCACAGGGGGAACACACCATGTATGAAGTTATGACAATAGCATGAGGCCTACACATTCATTTTTCAGAATGGAAAATTGAAGCTCAGAAGTTATGGCTTGTTAAGGTTTAACCATGTTGGTGGCACACCTAAAGAGGAAACATTGAGTCCTATCTCCCTTTGAGCACATACAACATGCATGTATGTCTCAGAATTAAAGATCAGTTTTCCACAAAAGAGCCTGATACAGGCAAGCATATAATAACTAGGGAGAACTATGATATTGGAATGAGTTAAGCTCCATAGTTTTCAGATAGAGAAAAAAGTTCTAAGTGAATAGAATCCAGGACAGATGAATGGAAAAGAGAAAATGTTCAGAAAGAAAGAGAGTATCATTCTTTCATTTGATGAAAGAGAATATGATAAGGAAACAATGGAGAATAACTATTTTCCCTAAAAAAAAAAAAAAATTGGCCCCTTAAGTTGTTTTCAAGGTACTAGGGATTCTAGTACCATTACTGTCCATAAAATAAAGACATATGAAATCTAAGTAGATCCCATACACACATATTAGTCGTTGGGATAAACGCAAAAGTCATTCCTCGTGGTGTGGGTCAGCCTGTGCTGATTTACCTTCTACTTCTTTTGGGTAGAAGTAATGTGTAGACTTTATGTATGAGCACCTGACAACAATATTAGTTATAATTAAGTACCTTGAACAACTGGACCAGTAAAATAAGAGTCTGATGCTCCTCAGATTATTGAAAGATAGTCTTAATATGGCAGGAACAGACTTGATAATCACTTTTACTGGGGGCTAAAGTATTGTCTAATGTATTAGGAATATTTATTTCCATCCTTCAGTCATAGAGATGGCTTCTGCCTCTTTAATAGTAGATCCTAAATATTATGGGGATATAATTTTTCAAAGACTGGCAATTGGGTAAATTTCTAATACTGAAGCCAATTGATTGAAAAAAAAACTTACTCTAATAAGAAATTACCATTTATTGAACAATTTATAGATGCCAGGAGTAGTACTAGTTGCTTTGCATTTAATATAGATAATTTTCATTATTACTTGTGCGTTCATTTTTGTGCTCAAGTTCACCTCTCCTCCTATGTAGATGGAAGGATAGCACTTCAAAGTGAGGCATGGTGGAAATATGAACAGAAATTACCCTCTGCTGAACTGAGGCAAAAAAAACTGATTTATGAAGAGAGAGAAATGGATGGTATTAAATATTTTTTCAAGCATCTCAGTCAGGCTCAGAACTGGCTTTACTGGTTTAACCACTCTCCACCTATAATGTTGTTTCACCTAAGGTAAGTCCTCAGTGGCTTTGAGTAAACACATGTAAAAAGAATGATAAAATTGGCTAAATAAATTTTGTTGAATAACACACTTAACAGTTCTAGACTGAAATACTCTAGACAGAAAAAAAAACATATTATGATAATTTTAAAAAGAAATTAAAAAGTACATATTTACTGATGAGTCTTTTAGCTTTGCTTTTTGAAATACATTTGCTTCAGTACTTAGCTACCTGTTATGTTCAAGATGCCTACTACCAAAATAAATAATAAAATAATCCCATTAAATTTCCTGTTATTCAAAATCTAGCAAACAAAAATGGTTTCTTCTTGTCAAGGGATTCATAAGTGAGGTGATATAGCAGAGATTTCGTACTTGCCCTTAAGATGAGGAAAGTGGTTTGGTATTTGTAGCAAGTGCAGTTAACAGTGCTAGTGAGTGATGGCTGTGCTTAGGCAGACTGCTGATGCAGGAATACAAAACCGGAGAGATATCAAGTAGTCTGATTTAGGGCTCAGAGACAGTGGGGAGCGGTGAGATTGATAGCCCAGAAAAGAATCTTTTGGTAGAGGTCCATGGCCCGCATCAGAGCTTTTGGGATTGATAGCATACCGTGCTATCAATCTCAGTACTGTAAATGGGACTACTATTCTCTATGAAAAATGGGTCATATTAAATACTCTGACATTGACTAGATTGAGAACTGCAGAATGACTAAGGAAGAACACATGTTTGCAGGGATTTGCTGTGCCATTTTGTTTTACAGTTTGTTGAAGAAGGGGAATGAAACCCAATTCTAGTTATACATATCTTAAAGAAGTGATCATGTTGATGGTACTGTTATTCTTAAATTGAAATTAAAATTGAGGAGAGCATAACATAGCAGTAACTGAGACCTTGCAATCTTTGAAAGGATGTTAATGGCAGAATTATAATCAGTCAGTAATAATTCAGTAGAATGGAAGCAAAGGAACATATGGCTAGCTGAACTGATAAATAATAAAAATTGACCCTCAGTTTATGAAATGAAAGATTTAAAAGAACGGGTGTAATTTTATCTCCAAGTTTTCCTGAGAAAAAGTGTTGTGAATTAAATGTTTCTTGAATTGAAGGCAATTTTGTTCCAGTAAGATCTGGCATAAAACCTGCTCAGCTGTGAAAGAGATTTGGTCATTGCCATTCACAATCACTCTAATTGATTACTTCTCTGCAGTTAACATTACTCAATATCATGTAGAGGATGACAGCCAATTAAAGCTGAAAAAATTAAAACATTATGGAACTTCATAATCATCTTATCTTATATAATATCTACACTTCAAACAGTATGCCACTGCTGGAACCATTTGAAGAAAACAAGTCAAATGGTAGTATGTCCATCTTCTATGTTGATAGTGTACACATTTTCTATCCTCTAAAAGAATTTGGAAAAATATGTATTCCCCTTGCATATTTTTAAGGTAATACTTAAAATATTCTTTCTTGAGTTTAAATAATGGAATTTTGGGCCTGCTGTGTATAATAAAATTTAAAGACAAAACTTGCACTTTAAGACTCTTATTTTTAAAATGCCTAAGTGTGATAATGACTTGAAACCCAAATCATCACTGAAACAGGCCACTCTTATGTAACAGCAGAAATGTTACATTTTCCTTTATCTTTGAACTTTATTTTTTAATCCACTTCCTTGACATGTCTTATTATAACTCAATATATTTTATGCTTGAAAATTATTTATTGGTTAGCCTGCTATAATTCTCTGAAATTAAAAGAATTTAAAGTTATTACCATCAAAAATATTCCCTGGATCTTCTGGGTTGAATTATCATAACATAATAGGGATACCACTGATCAAAATAACAAGTATATTTATAATTTTACAAATAATTATTTAATATAAAAAGTAAACAATTTTAACAGGAAGCGCATCTCAGTGCAATGTGTGGGATTCACTTTACATTAATGTAGTCTTCAGTAAATATTACTTACTGGTAAGAATTAAATAGAGTTCAGTATCAATTCTTTTTTTTAATAAGTTTATTTATTTATTTTTGCGAGAGAGAGAGAGAAGGCGGGGCAGAGAGAGAGGGAGAGAGAGAATCCCAAGCACGTTCTGTGTTGTCGGTGCAAAGCCTGACATGGGGCTTGAACTCACAAACTGCGAGATCATGACCTGAGCCAAAATCAAGAGTTGGATGCCTAACCAACTTGAGCCACCCAGATGCCCCAGAATTCAGTATCAATTCTATTCCAGTTTTTAATTTTGTAGGTGATGAATCATTTCACTTCAGGTCAAATTTGTTTATGTAAGTAAATATAGAGTATTGGATATTGTTCATTTTACAATTGTTTTTCCATTGGCAGTGAAAACCTATGGTTTGTGATGAATTTCAGTTTTCATAGTTACATTTTTACTGACTCAGAAAAAGTGTAAAAAATTAATAGGAAGGAGGACACTTAAGAAATATCAAAATATTTTAAAAGATAAGTCATTTTATTTCATGGTTGAATGATACTAAATTTATAATTTGTATACTGGGTAATATTAAAATGATATATCAACATCTGAGTGATCTTAATGAAATGAAGCTAAATTTTCAAAGTTCAAGATATGTTCCAAATTGCATTTGGAATACATTTGTTCTTCACCCATACAGAAGAAGCTATTCTGCTTAAAGAGTGTAGTTAATTTACTCTGGGGGAATTATAAGCCTAAATAAATGGATGGTATTAGACCTCTAGTAAGTGCAAGCTTATCAGTGATGTACTGATGACAATTGTTTATACATTATTTATCATGGAATCCACCATATTGTCCCGTTAAGTTAATATAAGCCTAATAAATGCAAGGTGGAGACAAATGCATGAGCAGAAAAATGGTTGATGAGTGATAGAAAGCAGGACAGTTACCCCAAATTAAAATACAAACATGGATTTGTAATATTTAATTATTGCTTGAGGAAAACTCAAATATTTCTCCTCAAAGTCTGAGTATCCTGGAAATAACAATCATTTATTTTGGTATATGCTCCTTTTTTTCAAAGATGTAATATTGATCTAGTATAAGTAAACATACTTTTCATCTGTTCTCTTTAAAATGATGCCAAAAAGGATTGCCTGGGTGGCTCAGTCAGTTAGGTGTCCAACTCTTGATTTTGCCTTAGGTCATGATCTCACAGTTCATGGGATCAAACCCAGTGTGGGGCTCTGCACTAACAGTGCAGAGGCTGCCTGGGATTTTCTTTCTGTCTGTCTGTCTGTCTGTCTCTCTCTCTCAGAATAAATAAATAAACTTTAAAAAAAAAAGGATTAAAAAATAAATAAAATGATGCCAAGTGAAATCACATTGATACATGGGAGAAAATGTTCACCAAGCCATTCTCATTATTAAGAATGCTAGGGGAATATGGTTTGCATGGCTTGCTTGGGGTTGTGGGTTCAAGCCCTATATTGGGTGTAGAGATTACTAAAAAATAAAATCTGAAAAAAAAAGAATGCTAAAAATGTAAAGACCCATTTCTCATTTCATAGCAGACTGATATTTTTTTTTTATTAGGCTATTTACAAATCTTGAATATTCTAATCCTAAGGACAGATAGACAGGTAGATTGGTAGGTAATTAGGTAGGTAGGTAGATACATAGATGATGGATAGATAGATAGATAGATAGATAGATAGATAGATAAAATAGTCATGTAGTCTTGCTTGGATGAAGCAAGGCTGTTGCAGCTCTGAGTACCTTTTATTTTTTTAATGTTTATTTATTTATTTTGAGAGAGAGAGAGTGAGCGGGGGAGAGGCAGAGAGAGAGGGAGAGAGAGAATCCCAAACAGGCTCCATTCTGTCAGCATGGAGCTTGACACAGGGCTCAATCTCAAGGGCCTCAGGTGAGATCATGACCTGGGCCAAAATCAAGAGTAGGATGCTTAACTCACTGAGCCACTCGGGCACCCTGTGAGTACTGTTTTTTTTTTTTGAAAAAAATTTTTTTTAATGTTTATTTATTTTTGAGAGAGAGAGAGAGGCAGAGCATGAGCAGGGGAGGGGCAGAGAGAGAGGGAGACACAGAATCCAAAGCAGGCTCCAGGCTTTGAGCTGTCAGGACAGAGCCTGACACAGGACTCAAACCTACGAACCATGAGATCATGACCTGAGCTAAGGTCTGGCACTTACTCGACTGAGCCACCCAGGTGCCCCATCCCCTGAGTACCTTTTACCTATGCTTCAAATGCTTTGTTTTCCTGATATCCTATCTTTGGATGTGAGGCATTATTTAACAAAGTTATGTGAAGGAAGAGGTAAGGTTGTTAAAAGTATCATCATTCCTCAAACCCTTCCCCTTCTCCCACATAAACTGGATCTAAAAACTACCAACATGGGCTAATGTTGTTGCCTCTGAATGAAATATTTAAAATAAGGAGGGATAGGAGATAGGGCACCTTCTTCTGGTCTATGGTGGCGTATAGAAGGCTTTGTTGATACTAGTATTTTATATTGAAACTTTTGTGCCTCCATGAATTTTCTACTTTCAGGACAATGCAGCATACTAGTACTGGGCTTGGTGAAAACCGTATTTTTTCTTTAAAATTGGAAAAAAGCAATGTGAAAGGGGAGATGGAAAGAGAACCTGCATGATGCCTTGACAGCAGACACCTTCTCAGGTTCATCTACCTTGAAACGGATCAGAGGTGCTTTACTTAAACCTATCCAACACCCTCATGATTCTTGGACAGTTTTCATATATCCTAGTACACAAAGATCACTGTTGTAGACAGGGAAATTGAGAGCAGAAACATTAAATGACATATCCAAGTGTCTCTAGTTGCTGTTTGTAGAGTAAGGATGACAATTAAAACCAAAATGTATAAAATAGGAGGTCTTGTTGGGGTTCCTGAGTGGCTCAGTCAGTTAACTGTCTGACTTTGGCTTAGGTCATGAGCTCATGGTTTGTGGGTTTGAGCCCCACGTTGGGCTCTGTGCTGACAGCTTCAGCATTCTTCAGATTCTGCTGTGTCTCTCTCTGTCCCTTCCTTGCTTGTGCTCTGTTTCTCTCAAAATAAGTAAGTAAATAAATAAATAAATAAACATTAAATAAATGTTTAAAAATAAATAAATAGATATTATAAATATTTATAAATAAAATAAATAAACATTAAAAAGAATTTTTAAAAATAATAGGAAGTCTTGCAATTTATGGATTAAAATTTCCCCATGCATTATGTTTTCCATATGAAATACTCAATAAGAAATCAAGATGACCCCCATGGGCTCATTTAGGGAAAGCTTGGAGCTGATGATCATTGTAAAATGGTTATGTGTTATCTCTATTTTGTATTATAAAAGTAAGACAATATTTGTGAACTATTATGTAGTCTGAAATGAATACATAGCCAATTCTATCAAAAAACTCTAAGGTATTGTTTACATTTTGCTATTGCTCAGAAATTTTATGTTGACATTGTCTAGAATAAGTGCACCAGGGATATGAGCTTTTAAAAGTTTTCCATAGAGAGATTTCTATAATAGAGACTCCAATTTGATCTATATAGTGTGCTAATTTTAATAGGGAAGTAGAAAATGTGCAGATACAGACTCAGGCTGCCAAAATATGGAACTATTGAATTAATTGGGTTGACAGTGCAAAAGGAATTTGAATTGATACTGCTAAAAATTATTTGGAATGTTTCCCCTTGAAGTTAGCAAGCTGTGTCCAGGAAAAGCACAGTAAAAATTTAGCTGTAACTTGTCTTGATGGCAGTTTTGAAAAGATGTGAAGAGAAATAGACATACATACAATATTCTATATCCTTCCCTAAATAAACAATGAAGTTGTTATAGAGATAGGGGAAAAAGTAAATCTAAATTGAGGTTAACAGACTATGTCACCCACGCAAATCAACAATAATGAACATTAGAATAAATACCTGGAAAAAAGCTAAATGAGAAAACAAAGGTAATTCAGAGACAGTCAATAATTTGGTTATTATTATGTTTTGAAGAGTCTGGTGTTTTTACTCCATGGGTAATGGCAATTCAAAAAATCCATAACAAGCAGGAAATTATATTCAGTAAGAACCTACATTCTATAGTTCCAGATGAGGGATATTGCCATACTCATTGCATAGTTTAATATTTGACAATCTACACTGCCTATGGGTTACTTGAATTAAATGTGATTTGGTATATAGATACTTCAATAATCAGATTACAGGTACACATTCTGGAGAGATGAATATGAAAGATTTTTTTCTTGATAGAAAACAAAAATGATGACTAAAGATCAAATTATTATAATGTGCTTTGAGTATGTGTGTGTGTTGAGGGATAGATGAAAAATATGATAAATTAGAATTCAAGCTGATATCTTACATTTCACAGTAAGATTATCATGTAAAAGTTATCAATAAACTGAGAGATTAAAGTAGCTATTAGAAAGTATCCACAGAGTTATATACAATTTTACGTTTTCATTTTCAGCACATATCCAAGTGGAACATAGTTAGTTTGGCATGTGATCATACAGTCAGATAACACCTCCAGGAAGATTGTATCGACCTAAGATTATTCATCACTTCATTACTTCCCAAAGTAACTGGGTGTTTCTGACGCTATACAGAAGCATCTAGGTGAATACAAAATAGGAAGGTTCTAAATTCCTCCACTACTCTCCACATTTTGGAGCAGAGAGAATGCAAATTACTTGACCTTCAAAAGCCTTTGACCAGGCCCAACAGTTGTTCTTAAAATTAAATCAGATTTGGAAAAAAAAAAAAAAAGTCACAAAAAAAGATGTATCCCTATGGTCTGAGTTTCTACCCATGAAACAAAGAATAAGAATAAACAGATCTAGATACAGGGAATATAGACTGAGAAATCCTTTAAGGATTGGTCTCAGAGAACATTTTTAGATCTGATCTGGAAGATGGAGTGCACAGTGACATCTCCAAATTTGCTGATGACACTAGCTCTTCCCGATAGTGAAATGCCAGAGTGACATGAATAAATTGCAGGGACATCTTGAGAGACTGTGGGAGTAAGCCAAAAAATAGTAGCTGAGCTTCAGTTTCAGAAAGTGTTAAGGAAGTGTGTTAAATTCAGGAAAAATAATCTAAAATGTATTTATTGGATGAGTCGTTCACTCTTCATGTAAGTATTTGTAATGTTCTGGAAAGAATGTTTGTATACTCCCCAAATTCATATGATGAAGTCCCAACCTCCAATGTGGATGGTATTTGGAGATGGGGCCTTTGGGAAGTAATTAGCCCTGGATGAAATCATGGGCGGGGGGAGTCCCTCAAGACAGGCTTGCTGTCCTTGTAAGTAGAGGAAGAGAGATCAGAGCTCACTCGCTGTGTCTCCTCTCTCTCTGGGCCATGTGAGGACATGGCAAGAAAGCAGCTGGCTGTCTGTAAAACAAGAAGAGGGCCCTTGTGGGGAACAGAGGAAGGTTCCCTGGACTTCCCAGTCTTCAGCCTTCAGAAATAAATACCTGTTGTTTAAGCTACCCAGTCTATGATATTTGTTATAGCAGCCTGAATTTACTAAGATAGGAGATAAGCTGAAAAATAGTAACACTTTCAGTTTCAGAAACTGTAAGGCAATGTGTTAGATTTAGGGAAAACAATCTAAACTTTACTTATTGGATGAACCATTCATTCTTTATGCAAATAATTTGTTGAGTACCTAGTATGCCCTCAGCATAGTGCCAGGCACTAGGAGTAGTGAGATAAAGAGGGCATGGTTGTTGGCCTACTGGGGGAGACAGTGCCATATAACTTAGAATGCTGGGTGACGTGTGCTATTTCAGAAACAATAATAAAGAGCTCTGGAAACACAGAAAATGGAGCCTGAGGGAACCAGGAAGGCATCTCAAAGTAGGTGACATTTGAGCTACATCTAAAAGGCCAAAGGGGCGCCTGGGTGGCTCAGTCGGTTAAGCGTCCGACTTCAGCTCAGGTCACGATCTCACGGTCTGTGAGTTCGAGCCCCGCGTCGGGCTCTGAGCTGATGATGGCCCAGAGCCTGGAGCCTGCTTCCGATTCTGTGTCTCCCTCTCTCTCTGACCCTCCCCCATTCATGCTCTGCCTCTCTCTGTCTCAAAAATAAATAAATGTTAAAAAAAAAAAATTATATAAAAAAAAAATAAATAAAAGGCCAGGAAGGGAAAGGGGTGGTTTTCTATGAAAGGAGAAAGGCAGGGGAACACAGGGCTTGGTCTGGTCTGCTTAGACTTATTTTTTTGAAACTTTCCTTTATTTCTAAATAAAATTCTACCCAAAAACCTAACATAAGACAGATCAACGCAGCCTTTTAACCTGGACTTGCTCCCCAATCTTCACCTCTCCCCAGCTCTGATGTCTTCCCAAGACATACCACAGATCAAGAGGACTCTTGAAACATCCCATGAACACTGATGTGGCCTCTCTTTAATTTTACAGACAGATGAGGAAAGATGGGGCCTGTATATTTTAATTTACTAGTCCAAGGTCTCAAAGAAAGTGAGAAAGATAATTCTGTATCTTGATTTATGACTCAGTAAGCAAACAGTTAGAAAACTTATTGGAGAATGTTTTTCTTGCAAAATTAGCTGTATCTATTATGGTAACCGAGTGGCAAGCAAAGCTGTGGGACATTATCAGCGAGGGAGCATGTTGAAAGGAAAAGAAGAGTCTTCCACCCCAGACCCCTTAATAGCCATGGTTTTCCTGCAGTGAGACAGTGAAGCAATAATCTGCCAGAGCTGGAAAATCCCTGTGTGCTAAGTAGGGGAAGTGGCTGAGATAGGTGACAGAGCTGGGTCAGGGTTTAAAAGGAAAATCATGGAGACAGTCTAAAAAAAATCAGTGATAAAACTGGAGGACCCATATATGGAGAAAGAAAAGCAAATGCTAACGGACAGACCAAATATAAGGACTATCAAATCAGAAATGAGACTGGAAAGGAAGATTCTAGAACATGAAATTAATCTCAGACACAAATGAGAGATGGATTGATTATATCAGACTAGGTCTTGGCAGTGAAACTAGAAAAGAATCAATTGTCCACATACAGATGTGCAAAGCAGTTGCTTTCAATGTGTTGGGAGTAAGGGGGGCCCTCTGAGCTGCTGACTTTGTTTTAAAGGTGCATTACCTCGGGGTGCCTCGGTGGCTCAGTCGGTTGAGCATCTGACTTCGCTCAGGTCATGATCTTGCGTTCTGTGAGTTCGAGCCCCGCGTCAGGCTCTGTGCGGACAGCTCAGAGCCTGGAGCCTGCTTCAGATTCTGCGTCTCCCTCTTCATGCCCCTACCCCGCTCATGCTGTCTCTCTCTCTGTCAAAAATAAATAAACATTAAAAAAAAGGTACATTACCTCTTCTGTTACAGGGACTGTAGGCTTCTTTGATTCCTTATGAAGATACATTAAGATCTTTAAGCTGCATGCATGGACAGTGGTACAGTTAGCAGACCCCAGATTTTGATGCCAGAGGGACTCTTGTGTACAATCTTGATTCTGCCACTGGCTACCTGTCAGGTTTTGGGAAAGTTACATAACCTTTCAGTGCCTGAGGTATTTCACCTAAAAATGGGAACTATAATATATATACTTGCCACAATGGTTTTACTAATATAAAATACACACAAAACATTTAGCACATTCCCTCACACATAGTGGGTGATTAATACGTGGTAGCTGTGAGAATGTTGATGCTAATTACAAGCATGAGCTTGGTGAAGACTTTATTATGTAAGCCAAAAAAAGAAAAAGGGAAAAACATATACAGAATAAACAAATGTTGATGAAATCCTGGAATAGAGGCAAAGAATACTTTGCAAAGAGATAAATTTAGGTGAAACAAAAATAGTAATACTAATAAAATAGTAAGTCAGTCAAGTTTAAATTGCTTCTAAAAATTGGTATGAAGGGGCGCCTAAGTGGCTCAGTCGGTTGAGCGTCCGACTTCAGCTCAGGTCATGATCTCAGGGCTTGTGGGTTCGGGCCCCGCGGCAGGATCTGTGCTGGCAGCTCAGAGCCTGGAGCCTTCTTCAGATTCTGTGTCCCTCTCTTGCTCTGTCCCTCCCTTGCTCATGCTCTGTCTCTCTCAAGAATAACTAAAAAAAAAAAAAACATTTAAAAAAGTGATATGTATGGCTATTAGGCTACAATTAAACAAGATGAAAATCTTTGACAAATAGACTTTATAAATAATAGAGGGCTGACCATCAATCAATCAATAAATCAATCTTTATAAAATAAAAAAAATATCAAATTATCTAAAATGGTTTGGAAACACAAATCAGTCAGATGTCTTTATTATAGGTCTTCTCAGTGCCTTTAATATGCTATTAGGAATCGTGATACTCCAAGTTTGGGACTATAGTACATATCATTTCCCTCATGCCAATGTCTATACACCTTTTATTTTTCATAGGAAATCTCAAAAAGGCTAGTCTCTATGTGATACATCTTAGGAAATGGCAATGGCCAAGTAAGACACATCTCAGATGTAAGTAGATCACACTTAGAACCTAGGTGTCCTGACACTCAGCTTAGTTGCTCTTTCTAGCAAAATATTACTATTTCTTCTCATTGTATGCATATAACATTATGGAGAGCAACCATTTTCTCCCACAAAATACTATCTGCTACTGTTCTAACACAGTTGGCTGGGGGTGGTAATTACTGTGTTCGTACAGCACTAAATGAATTTGTTTGCTGTTTTTTAACTTTCATCTAGTTTTATTATTTCCATGTGTACCAAGCTCATGTTTCCTTTCCGAAGCCCTCAGAGGCTATGACTCAAGTGCTATGTTAATTTTAAAATGTGAAGGAATGAAACATCTGTTACCATGACAGGCCCTCAGGACTTTCATTTTTGAATGAGTAGGGTGAGAAATAGATTTAGAAGTGAGGGAAGATAAAAAGACCTAGGTGATATTCGTTTAACACAATCCCCAGATACTGGGAAAAACATCTCAGCTATGAGTCAAGCTCACAGAAATATCTTGTCTCTCTCTATGTGTTATAAAGTAACCTCTGGCTGGCTGATCTATGTCTCACCTTGACTCTTCAATGCTATGTCACCTGAACCAACTGCAATCTTAACTTCAGAGGATATATCTCTTTGCTAAGTGGGAGATGACACTCTCAGCTGGGAAATTAAGTTTTCTGTTTTTTTGTTTTTGTTTTTTAATGTAAAATCTGGGTTACCATTATCTGGTCACCTCCCCCAAATTAGGATGGAGTACAGGGAAACACAGTTTGGGGACCAGCAGAGAGTGGAGAGGAGAGTCCCTGGACACCAGTGCAAGATAGTGGAGTTGGTAAGCAGCCTCCTGGATAGAAATCCACATGAAAACAAGTCATAATGTTAAAAGAAGCAGACACCTCCATCGAGTGCTAAGAGTGGAACACACATACAAGTGCAATATAACTGGGGAGAAAACAGGAGCGAATGAGAAGTTTCAAAATGGAAGATGGTGCTTACATTCTGGAAAATGTCCATCAGACTCAAACACAGCAATGGCATATTTTTCAGAGGGTGTGGTGGCCTCTGACAGGCATAAAGAAACATCCAATGAGAGCTATTACCTAGCTGGAAAGTGATCATCTTTTACATTGTCAACACTGTAATCAATAGAAATTTTCAGGGGCACCTGGGTGGCTCAGTCGGTTAAGCGTCCGACTTCGACTCAGGTCACGATCTTTCGGTTTGGGAGTTCGAGCCCTGCTTTGGGCCCTGTGCTGACAGCTCAGAGCCTGGAGACTGCTTCGGATTCTGTGTCTCCTTCTCTTTCTGCCCCTCCCCCACTTGTGCCCTGTCTCTCTCTGCCTATGAAAAATAAATAAATGTAAAAAAAATTTTTTTTAAATAGAAATTTTCATGTAATCTGACTGAGTAGACCATCCTGGGAAAAGAGCAAAAGTCACAATCTAATTTTGAAAAGAGTTGGCCATCCTTATTATCTTTATTTTTCCTCCATTTTTTGAATACCTCTTATGTATTCTGTGAAAAACACATTATTCACTGTACTGAATTTCATCTTCAGAACAAACCTATAGAGTGTTTTATTCTCATTTGATTGATGAAGAAACCATGTCCCATAGAGTTAAGGAACTTGCCCTTGGTCATACTTGTCTTAGTTGTAATTGCAGACTAATATGTTCTGTTTCTAATGTCATTATACCAAGGTGGGTGGGGCACTCATAATCTTCTTTCTCCCTGTGCTCATTTAAGACATTACTGATCAGTCATGGATCTCCTTCCCACTGAACATGGTTTCAGAATCCTTCTCAGCATATTAGAGGAATCCACTACAAATTGAGCAGTGAATACTTCTGAGGTAAAACCAATTTCCTACCCCTGCTCTACACCAATTTGCATCCTTCTATTATGCAGGCAACCAGGAGTAGACAGAGTAGGCTAGCAAAATAGAATGAAGATCAGAGCCCAGATAAACAAGGGGATATCTGATTTAGAGAAGAAAAGACAGGTGCCTTGGTGTCTCATCCGGTTAAATGTCTGGTTCTTGATTTTGGCTCAGGTCATGACCTCACGTTTCATGAGATCGAGCCCCCCCCCATCTGCTTTGTGATGAGTGTGGAGCCTCCTTAAGACTCTCTCCCTCTCTCTCTGCTCCCCATCGCTTGTGTGTGTGCACACACGTGCTTGTTCTCTCTGTCTCAAAATAAATGAACATTTTAAAAATAATAAGTAAAAAAATTAGGCAAAAAATTGAGTCCAGGAAAATCAACTAAAACAAGGAAGGACTGGAAGTTCTCTAGGTCCTGGTTCAGATTAGGGGGTCAAAGAGTGGTGTTAGTGAGTGGTAGAAAAGGTGAACTGAGATTTCAGGGATTAAGTTCTTTAATCTTGGACTTATTTTATGCTACTTCTTGAGTGTGGGCAACATTGGGACTAGAAGTTTTTGCTGTAGTCATAGGAAAATAAAATAAGACAGAAGTAATAGATCTGAGATATTCCAGATGGGGCTTGCAAAGATTTAGTTGGCTTGTGGAAATCTGAAAGCGCAAATATCTGGCATGGATGGATGAGTCATACATTGGAAACAACAAGTTCGTTGGATTTTTCTCTTCGTTGAATTAACTAAGTCAGCCAATTAAAATTAACATCTCTAGTCAAACAAATATTTGACTCAACGGGGAAAAATATGTAAAAAAATAGCTCTTTGGAAGTAGAAAGAACAGTTGTTATACTTATTAGTTCATATTTTAACCAAATGACACAGGATATGTCCATGTCTAATTTGCTGGAATTATTTTTAAGGTCTACAAAATCACGTATATTAATACGTATAACATCATAGCTCTACACAGAATGTGAGAGCTTACAAAGACTTTACAAACTCAGGATGTAATGGTAGATACTGAGCCCTAGAAACTTACATCTCGTTAGAGACAAAAGACCTGTAAATAAACAGATGAAGTTTTGATATATGTAGTGATAAAACAATATAAAGAAGTATTATGCCTCTTGGGGGTAGCAGAGAATGGTTTTGCACAGAGGCTGATAACAAGCCCAGAATCTGGTGAAGCAGACAAGTTGAAGATGAGGGAAATGGAGACAAAGAGACCATTAGGCAGAGGGAACAGTACTTACAAAGGGATAGAACAAATTCTACAAAAGTAAAAAAGAAAAAAAAAAGAACTCCAGTGACAGGAAAATTACAAATAGCAGAGAATGGCTCTACTATGAAGTGCAAGCCCATGGGAGATGAAGGGTGGGAGCTGAGCCTGAACAGGCAGGGAGAGATAGGGCTGCCAAGGGCTGTATTTCATGCTAAAGGGTCCCAGTGATGAGAGAGTGTTGGAGTTTTTAGGTAGTTTTGCATTTTGGGCAAATCAGTGTGTGCAAGCTGAGTGGAGGAGGCACTTGAGAATGGTGAGATGGGCTCCACAAAGATTTGTGAACAGGAAAAAGTGAGTAAGACATGAACTAAGGTGGTGGCAAAGGAGGTAGAGGAATAAGTTCCTTAGACACTGAGCACCAATATAACTTAGCTGCTGTGTTGGGGGGCGGGGGGAGCATAGAAGTATACATTCAAGGATGACCCAGGAGCAGGCACACAATGGACCAAGGGCATAAAAGTAAGAGATTTTAGAAGTGGTCAGCTTGAAGTTTATAATTAAGAACAGAGCTATTAAGGTACATGTAGTGGAAAATATTTCAATAATTTTTTTATTAGAGGCATAAGAATAGCTTTGGTAGAGAATTTGGAGTATGTGAAAATGTACAAAGATTTTTTAAAAGTGTTATTCATAATCCCACTTTGCAGAGATAAACTATTGGTAACATTTTAGTATACTTGTAGATGATTTTCAAAATTTAAAATCATATCAATTAAAATTTTTTGTCTTGCTTTTCCTATTTAGCATTGAGAAAATATTTCTCATATTACTAAAAGTTCTTCAAAAAAACATGATGTCTACTCAACACATCACATTCAATCATATAATGAACTGTTGGACATTTCACCATTCCCATTTTTGGGGGCAAATAGTTCAGTATGACTACATCAAAAATACGGGGCGCCTGGGTGGCTTGGTTGGTTAAGCGTCTGACTTCAGCTCAGGTCATGATCTCACAGTCCGTGAGTTCAAGCCCCGCGTCAGGCTCTGTGCTGACAGCTCAGGGCCTGGAGCCTGTTTCAGATTCTGTGTCTCCCTCTCTCTCTGCCCCTCCCCTGTTCATGCTCTGTCTCTCTCTGTCTCAAAAATAAATAAACGTTAAAAAAAAATACAAGGAAGTCTTCCAAATTTCTGTTCATATATCTTTTTCATAATTTCTGATTGTTTCCTTAGGATAGGTTGATGCATTTGTAAGTTTCACATCTACTTTAGTAGTACAGATGGTTCAGTGTAAAACGGGGATGAACTTACATGCCTTCTCAGTATGGCTGAATTCTATTCCTCCCTGGTTCTGGCACTTTCTACATTTTATGTATGTAATGCTCACCAGGTATTAATACTTATTAATAGTTATATTTAAAATGCTAATTTTTGTCTGAATTCAAACAGTTTGCATGTGTAGGGAATTTACATGTCTGAAAACAAACACTTGAACATATAATATTGAGGGAGTTTTACTTTAAAATTAAATGGATTTATCATTATCAAACCATGACTTCAATATCCCACGTACATAATACAATCCAAAATCGTTCAGAAATTTTGACATAAATTATCATTTGTAAAGTTTATTTTTTTCTCTTAAAACGTATTCTACATGACACTGCTATTTTCACACCTGACAAAAAGAATTTAATGAACTAATTTAAATTTTAGATGACATGGTGAAAGTATCATCAATTCCTCATGTTGACCCGCATAATCAAACAAGCTCAATTAACATTTTTGAGATGTTATGTCATTTTGAGGCCATCCAGTCTCTTGAGAAACCATTTTGTTTTTCTTGTGTTTAGCTTAAATGACTTAACGTTTTCACAATGCTAAACTAAGCACAAGAAGAGTAAAAATTCATTCAAATCAACCTATTTCTCATCATAAGATAATGATCAAATAAATGCTTATCTCCAAGGTTATTTCAATGCATTAAACCTACTTTTATTTATTTTTTTCCACTAAATTTTGTGAATGTTTTATATTTATTTCTTGTTAGTCATCTTGGGTCCATTGGAATTTATCCCCTTTTGAAAGTTTTCTAGAGAAGTAGATTTTATGACCAACACTTCTATATGAAGAGCTCATACTTCAGAGCTCTTCCCTTATGTTTGTAGGAATTACGTCATGCTCGGGTGTGCAGACACATGAACATATGACAAGTGAGCCAGAGGGAGTTCATCTTCAATTCACCAGAGCCTTAAGAATATCCTTAGCTGTTACTAGTGATTTGCATCTGGTTGGCAGGCAGGTGAGAGGCCAGAGTCTCCAGAAAACTTGTGAGAACCTATTAAAAATACATACATAAAAACTCATATATGTGGCAAAGGGAGCTGCTGTCTGGACCCACCAACTCCTCACATTCATTTTCATTGTCATTGTCACTAAGGCTCGAAGGCCAAGGTGGTGAGCCCCCTAATGCTGCCAAGTCCATTGCTCTGTGTTGCACTCTTTGTGTCTAACTCCATTTAACAATGTTTAAGGAATTTGTATTTGTTGCATCTTTCTATCCATTGTGACACGGTCATTGTGTACAATCTAATTTCTAATTTTAACAGGTCAGAGCATCTTTTCTTCTGTCCTTCGTAATGCCATCTTTGTATGAAGTTCCTCAACGGGCTCCTAAAATCTGAGCTTCATATTTAAGTCTAATGGTATTTAATCCAGCTAACTCTGCGAAGGAATCAATTTCTCCTTAACAAATTCTTGCTTGGTATTCAACCATCTTCAGTTTTGCTATCATGTGATCTGTGAGTCAGAAGCACTGATGATGTGAGGTCTGTGTCATTCACCTGCAGACAGAGCAAAGGCTCTGGAAGGAGTTGGAAATAGCTGGGCAGTATTGCCACTTATCAGCATAAAAGGTTGTTCAAATAGAACAGGAGAGCAAGAGAGTTGAGAGGCACCACATTTACAAACATCTGCAGTGGTTGTAGGTCACTCTGCACACTAGAAAAGATGAATCACGTGGGGGGAAATTAAGAAAGCAAATGAAAATGTCATTTCTCTTAGAAAGTGCAAAAGAAAAGAGCATACCTTTAATCTTAGTACTTCCTGGGAAGAAGCTGGGGCAGCTTTTTCTTTCCTTTTTTACCCAATTTTGATGCTTTAAGGGCGACTTTAACTCTTATTTTCTCACAGTATTTCATTATAAAGAACCAACTTAGCCCACCTTAAATTCTACCTCTTTTCTGTTTTTGTTGTTGTTTGCTTTTATTTTTGAACTTCTGAGGAAACATTGACTTGGATGCTTATTTTAGTTACTGTAGGAAACCCACAACTCCCTGGGCCTTTCTACCCAAGAACAGAAGATTAAGAGAAACTAAGCTATAAATTAGGACATGTCCTCAAGTTCCTAGTCCCTGAGCAGGGACAGCTTCCTAAATTCAATCGTATGGTAAGTTTTTATAGACTCTTACCAACCTTACAAACCTATGCTCTTTTTTTTCAATGTTTATTTTTTTTGAGAGAGAGCGGGGGTGAGGGAGAAAGGGCAGAGAGAGGTGGAGACACAGAATCCAAAGCAGGCTCCAGGCTCTGAGCTGTCATCACATGGGGCTTGGACATGGGGCTTGGACTCACAAACCACAAGTCATGACCTGAGCCGAAGTCAGACACTTAACAAACTGAGCCACCCAAGTGCCCCAACCCTATGTTCTAATCATGAATCAAGGGTTAGGGCTGAAGGGGGTAGAATTCCCTTGGCATAAGTAATCTATTAAGGAAAGCACATTCCTCAATAAATCATCATCACACAATAATGTTGACAAAATAAGGTCCTGTCCTCCAAAGCCATGAGCTTTGTCCTTGCATAACTACATGTAAATGGGAAATGATTACCTTGCCCATAGATCTGGAGTATTCCAGCCAACAGTCATCATTAGGCTGTGTTCTCAGAGCAGAACAAACAGGATGGCGAACACTGAAAACACAAACATATAGAAGGAATTTGCAAATAGTAGTTTTCCCATTAAGATGTATCGTACCGATTGCACAGAGGAGAATTCTGGTCCTAATTTAGTGCAGGTTTGTATTTGGCACATGTTACCTGTAGAGTATTTGGGTAGATTACTGATGTCAGTTGTATTTCTCCTGGAGACGAGGGAAATAGGTTATTGGCACAATAAAACATCCAGAGGCATTTAAAATGTCAGTCTAATCGCAAGAACCAGTAAGGCTTTTAATTACCTTCTGTGCAATTTTTTTTAATTGCTCCGATGGCTGTAGCGCTTGGTAAGTTCCTGACAGAGCAGCTGCAACAAACTTAATTTAAACATTTTTTTTTTCCTAGAGCTCTCTGAAAAAAAAAAAAAAAAAAACCCAGAATTTGAGACGCAGGGTAAAGGTTGGGAGTCTTTTGTTCCAGGCTCTCTTTAGGAACTCTTGTTGTTCGGCCACTGATAAAACCCTACCTCTATTGTTCATCCAACTACCTGACAGTTTTTATTCACTGATGACATTCTTTGGACAGGGTATGTGTTTGTCATCACCCTCCCTCTCAGAACATTCTGAATCGGACAGTCCATGGTATTAGACCATCACCAATTCCAATTCCATATACTCTTTGGTGCTTGTTTAATGTCAGATTTGAAAAAAGGAGGATGCACAATTCCTTTCTTGAGATTGACATCAGGGAGACTTCTGTTTTCTACGTGATTTCATCCACTTTAGCTCTACCTGCCACCTTGATAGAGAGCTATTCTCCATTTGTTTGCAGATACTCTCTATTCTTCAGACCTTAATTCTCTAAGAACTAGTCTTTTATTAAGGGGACATGCGGTGTGGCCTAATGTCTGGGACTGAATCCAAATTTGCTCTATACTATGTCTATTTAACCTTAGTTTCACATCCAGTAGAGTTTTGAGGGTTCAACAAAGTAATGTATAAAGAGTGGCTGGCAGCGAGTAGGTTTTCAGTGAGAGTTAGTTCCAGGGCAATTTCTGCCTCCATCTCTATCTCCAATGCTAGATCGCTCAGGTACATGTATGTAATCACACATGGCGTTGCTAACTTTGTCCTGACACATGGCACGTTATGCCTCAATTAGACTATGGGTAGCTAGGAGTAGGCCTGAGACTTGTTTCCTGCATTAAGGTATCTAGTACAATGCCCTTATCAATTAATGTTTTAAATTGATGTGCCAACAGATTGAACAATATTCAGGGAACTTAAACATGTTAGGAGGTGAGTTGCTAATTAGCTTGGATGTGAGGATAAATTTTCCGAAGGTGTTTTATACCTTATAAAGGATAAGAACTAATTAAGTTGAGTCACAGAGTGTTGAAGCTGGGAGGAAACTGGTATCATGTAGTTCAACCTGCTATTTAATACAGAAGGCAAAAGAGACTAATACGACAAAACTGGTTAATGTCTGATTTGACTAAGAATTCTTCCGGTCCATATTTTCCATTTCTGGGTTGTTTTCACCATGCCACATCCCTCCATCCCGTTGGTGTTGCTGCTGAGCTCCTGACATCTACAAAGTCTATTCTGCATACTCCATTTAACTACAGGGTATTGGGATTTCTTCTCAGCTGAGCTAGTGATGCAGCCATTAATATTAAGAACATGCTACCTACCATATTCTTTGGATTCTCAGGAAAAGAGTAAAGTGGGTATATAGAGAAAGCAAGGGAAAAAGGACAGAAATAGTTAAGCAGATAGAGTGAAAAATTTTTCAAAGACAAGTAAGAAATAAAGAAACAAATGAGATAATACTTATTTAAAACTTAGAATATGTCATGTGCTTAGTAGATGTTAAGCACTTTATGTGCATTATCTAGTAAGCCAAAATACCCCAGGAATATGAATATCCTTTCCCTCATCTTTCTAACTAGTTATATTGCATCTTCTACCCAATCAGCTGAACATAAATCCCCATGCCTGTATCCATGGATTCAAACCAAATCTACCCAGTTCTAAAGCCTGAGCCTTTATTCATTAAACTCCAGTGCTTCTGCAAACACAACCTGATAAAAATATTGGGCTAAGAGGATTTTCAAGGAGAAGTAGAGGACTTATGAAAATAAGGCAGGGTAGAGAATTTGGTTTATGGGGAGAAAGAAATAAGATCCTGGACCACAGTATTAAGAAGTAGAAATACATGATTAAAAGCAAAGATGCCTGAGAATTTTGACATAGTTCTCCTGGCCTTGGTGGTTAATGTTAATATAGCTATGAGAATGGGCAACAAATGTTGCCCCTTAGTATTGCATCTGCAGCCTATTTCTGCATTCACTAAAATCTCTTTGTTTCCATGCTATTGGGGGAAGGTGGGGGTGGGGGGGGTTGTCCTGAGGAGCATGAAGGTCAATCCTGTTTCTCTAGGAAGAGTCAAATGTGGTGCTACAAATGGAGAGAAATATGATGTGGAATGGGAAGGGAGAGGAGAAATGAAGTGAAGTGAAAGGGTTAAACACAATTGCAGAGCAGGCGCGATGTGTGGAAGAGGGTGGGCCTCCTATACAGCCTTGGGGAAGGTTGGACCTCTATACTCTGGGCTGGGAAATAATCCAGGAAACATCCTTTTGGTCAGATGAACCTTAACTCACACCTTGTTCTGAGGCAGCCACTTCACACTATCTTTGATATTGTATAACATAGTTTTCCTCTCTTTTGTATGGTTATATACTTGCCACATTCGTAAAGCATATGCATAAAGCGCTTTTGAGGCACTGAAGCTACAGATTATATTTAACATAGACATATGGGAAGTTTTTGAGTTCAAGTTCCCAACAGAAGTCATCTTAGCAGGTCTTGTTTTCTCTTTTTAAGCTATAGTTCTGGGTTACAGGACCTCCCAGTTGGTGGACACTTTTAGCTTTGAGGTCTGTCCTTGCTTTCCCTGGTGGCTCTCAGTGACAGGCCACGGAGGTTATACAGGAAAAGGGGCCCCGACAAGTTGCCCTTGACAAGTTGAGGAATAGAATACCAGGGACTGAAAAGAACGATCGAAGGGGAATATTGGTCTAAAGGAAGAACATGATATTGGATCAGAAGTTCCTGATAGCAGAGTTTCAACATCCTGGAGGGTGATGCTGAAACTCCTTTGTGTTTTCATTTTCATATGCTCCTTCCACACTTCCCGATGTTCCAGGCTTCTTAGAATGGGAGGTATATCTACAAGTTGCCTACCCCTGCTTCTGCACACATACTGTTTCTACTGTCCTAGCATTATTAATTGCTACCTTTCAGTGATATAGTAAACATTTAAAAAATCTCATTTCAAACATATTATATTAATACACCTATGTAAAACAAATGGTATGCGTAATATCTCCTTATTCTTATAAAAATGTTCCAATATTCCAATTTTACATATGAAAAACATTTCAAATGGTGCTAAGAGGTGGCAAATTTGAGATTCAAATTCAGGTATATAAGACCTGAAAGTCCCAAATATTTTTACTATACTTAATTTTCTTTTATTTTGTTCAGGAATAAAAAAGGGCACCTGGTGGAAACTTTAATGTTTGAAAGTCTAGTTAGGAGAAGATGCACTTCTTGAGGAGTGATGTTTAACATAAGGGCTATGTCACGGGGCACCTGGGCAACTCAGTTGGTTGAGCATCTGGTTTTGGCTCAGGTCATGATTGCACAGTTTGTGAGTTCGAGCCCCACATCAGGCTCACTGCTATCAGCGGGAAGGCTGCTTCGAATCCTCTGTCCTCTTCTCTCTCTACCCCTCCCCTGCTTGTGCCCTCAAGAATAAATAAAACATTTAAAAAAATAATAAGGTCATGTCAGAATCTCCTGGAAATTTTTGAAAATCTTTCTTTAAAATCCATTAATTCCAAAATACCCCGCTCACCTAAGAATCATTGGCATGGTGAAAGAAAATTACTCATGGAAGGATCAACTACCCTTTAACAGCAAAAGGTTGAGAACTCCTGATTTTGGCATCTCCACATACAACACTTTTTCTATCCACAGCACATGATTCTGTGTGTGTGTGTGTGTGTGTGTGTGTGTGTGTGTGTGTGTACCTAATGCAGTAAATGCTTGAAAAATGCTGGAATTTATATATTTATCATATGACTTATAATTAATGGAATTAATTATATTGATGTGTATTCTCATGCATGTGCATGCTCCTGTCCCCTGCTTTCCCATGACACACATACCCATCATACCTATAAGGCCTACGGGAAGAAATCTGCCCCTTTGTTAATATCTCAGTGAGGATCCTGGTAGGAAATAATTGGCACATTCAAACTGGGAATAACTGAGGGAGGAGTTTTACAAAGCTGTGGTTAGGAAACCAATAAAGTGCAGTGCCATAGGACATAGTAACCACAGAGAGCCTTTATCACTCACAGTCTGCAGGAACAAGGGGACCAAGAATTTATTGGAATCAAGAATGAGCCTGTATAAAGAGATTCAATTGCCAGCTGTTGGAACCTTTAACAGAGGGGATATAGCCAGTCTGTGATGATCCAGAAAGGAGTTTATGGGTCATAGATACCATGACCTCACTTCCTCCCCTCCTCTGATTTCCTGTTTCTCCCTCCCATTGGCCAACCCAATAGGGAACTAGAGGGCACAAGAGTCCACTAAAGCAGGAGATGTGGGTCAGGTTCCAGGGAGACAGAGTAGGGTGAAAAAAGGTAGTATGTGAATCTATTAGGGCAAACAGAAGACATCAAGCAAGGTCAATTTATAGGCATAACTAGAAATTGCGAGAAGGGTTTACCAAAGCTTGGGAAAATAAGTATCACAGCAATGCAAATTCTAAATTACCTCTGAATCCTCTTGGATTATTATTTAATGAAGGCTTACTGTTTGCCAGGCACTGTGTCAGACACTTTAAATATACTGTGTCTTCATTCATCACAATAACCATTAGGAGGTAGGTACCATTCTGTCTTACAGGCAAGAATACTGAATTGTCAGGCTCTCAGAAACTTGTCAGGGCATACAGATAATAAATCATAGACCTTATATTTGAAGTTCGGCCTGACCCCCAAAGCTACTCTTCCTTAACATTACAGTTTACCACAGACTAAATGAAACAACAATCTAAGCAATCGCTTGTGGAAAATCTAGGCCTTATGTGTAATGCTAGTAATACTCACAGAAAGCAACAGAATTTGAGCCAGGGTTAAGTTCTACCACTTAGTTTAAATGAAAGGTATTTAACATTTTCATCCTTCAATGTATGAATGTAGCAGATATTGTCAGTGCCCTATCTGTATCCCGTAGCTGCTATCATTTCAAGTTGCTCTGGATGATTTTCAGTTCCCAGTGTCTACATCCAGAAGTACAGAGGGCCATGTTGCCCTTGTGTGTGGCAAGCCATAAGGACCTGAAAAACAATGTGAATAAAGCCCTCAATCAACAACTCTTAGAAATTGGTATAAAAATGTCCCAGTTCCCTTGCCACTTGTGCAGGATAATTATTTTCCCCAGAGTTTTCCCACAGGATTAAGGCCCAGTTTCCCATTTCTGGTTAATAATGGGAAGGCTTAATAATGCACCACTGTTTGGCTTTCTTCTCTTCCCTGTGCCACTTTCCCACTTCCCTAGTGGTGTCCCCTGCACCCAAATCTTGCTGGGACCAATTAAACTAGAAGAAGTTCTGCCAGAATTTTCTATACCATTTTTCCTAAGAAGAAGCTCTTCAAGAAGTGATTCTAAAATGGAATCACTTGCTGGCCATATGGCCAAAAAGAGACCATTGCTGGTGGAAGTGCAGTGGTGATAACGTAGGGCAAGCTATAGCACCACAGGTACTAAGATTCTCATCTGTAGTGGTAGAAGTAGAAGTGGCAGAGGTAGACGTGGTTCACGTGCCTCCTGCAGTATCTCAAGTAATGAGAAAATGGCTGCAATCATAATTACAAAGAGCATGGATTGCGTTGGTGCCAAAATTTAGCACAGTGATGGCTAAGAATGACTTGTTCAAGGAAACCAACTACCAATTCAGAAGGATGATGTGAAAACTAGAAGGTATCTATGGTTAAAGAGACTCTTACCTCCTTCAGCCATAGGGTAGAAACTCCTAGCCTTTGTGAAATAATTATCAGCAAGCACAAAATGTCATGACTTTTGAGGAAAGGTAAAGATGCTAAAACGTTTGGAAAACGGAATGATGAAATCCCTGTTTTCCCTAAATATTTGAATGTACCTAGACTTGGGCAGACACTCTTCTTGTGGGCAAATTCATCAGGAAAATATGAACTCTGCAAAGCTGTGAAGAACATGTATTTTGGTTGAGAGTTTGGGGAGCTAAGTTTCCATGTCTTCTCTTTAATGAGACATTGAATTATTCCAAGCAGCCAGCACTCTCTTCCTGAGAATGGCATAAAAACAAAGCATGCTGTTATGCCACTTGGGATAAACAATTACTCTGAAAACTGAGACAGCCAATCAATTAAATAAATAAGACACTCTAGGCAAATAGCTATCTGCAAATGAAGTGTACAGTTGGTGGCAAAGATGCTGAATAAATGAAATTTAATCTGTAGTTATGACTTAACACAAATCTTCTAATCAAGGGTCAGAATTTCCAGGCATTTGATGGAGGTGGAAAGCTGGCCCAGAAGATTCCCCTGAAGGAGAATTTTCCCCAGGAAAACAGGCAGGGGCGAGTAGGGAGCTGAAGGCAATTCTCCTTCATGCCTAGAGATGGTTCTCCTGGTAAGGGTTCCCTGTGAGAACTCTGGTTGGGATTGATATCCATGAAGAATGTCCTGGGTGTCCATGAAGGAAAGTACCAACGAAAAAAGCATGGTTGCCCTGATGGGGTTATTATTATTTGAGAAAGAGAGAGAGACAGAGAGAGAGAGAGAGAGAGAGAGAGAGAGAGAGCACATGAGCTGGGGAGGGGCAGAGGGAGAGAGAGAGAGAGAGAGAGAGAGAGAGAGAGAGAGAGAGAGAATCCCAAGGAGGATCCACACTCAGAGGGGAGCCCAACATGGGGCTCAATCCCATGACCCTGAGATCATGACTTGAGCTGAAATCAAGAGTTGGATGCTCAGCCAACTGAACTACCCAGGCATCCCCCCAGTGGGGTTATTAATAGCCCCCTTTCCCTTTCATAAATGCCCCAATTTTGTATGTTGCAACCTAAGAAATGTGCTATTCACAACACTGCTCATTATCTCAGGAACTGGGTGTTTTACTCTCTACCTCAGTCAGTCTGAATAGTGGGAAGCATGTGGGATACAGAGTCAAATGACCTGAATTTGAGCTCTCTGTTCATACCTTATTAATTATGTTAACTAGGTTTCTTTGTCTAGAAAATTAGGACGGCAGTATTTTCTTTGTGGTGGTGATGTGAGTATACAAAGCAGCTTACCAGTGTTAGATATTATTATTATTATTATTACTCCTTTGAGTCGAAATGATTAGGATTTGGGATGAGCCACATGTGACCCATGTTTTGTGGTATAACCCAAGGTCTAATTTTAAGATTATGGCAATCAAGAGAATGCAGCTTTCAGATTTCCAATAGCAAGGATATTAATTGTTGAGGGCTTCAGCTGCTGCTCCCTGAAACCCAATGCTGGTTTTGCACAGAGGCCATGTTTCCTGCGGGCTGCTCCCAGACAATAATTCAGCGCAAGGGGATGATATTAAGGCAGACCTATCATGGGAGGCAGAGGACTTCTCTGAAGCTTGAGGATTCTCTGAATGCTCCACCAAACTCTCCTTAGAACTGTACTTCAGCCTGAGATACTTCTACCCAGTCTTCCTTCCTCCCTCCCTTCCTCCCTTCCTTCTTCCCTCCCTTCCTTCCTTCCTTCTTTCTCTCAGGGTCAGCCTTGCATCACAGTCTGACAGTTCTTCCAGCCTCTCTCAGCTCCCTCCCTCTTCTCTCATAGGTATTTTTCCTAATAAATTTCTTGCATGTCTAATCCCATTTTATTTAGCCTCTGCTTCTCGAAGGACTAACACAAAGATAAAATATTGTAAAGTTGTGAGGATATCGCTACTTTTCAAATATACATAGGTGTTGCTATTGTTGTGGGTAAATAACAGTGCCACATATTTATATTTTTCTGTGGTGTAAGAACACATACTTTTCATCCCTAGTATTCAGTGTAGCTATTTTCACGTTAAATGGGAGGTGGGGACAAAAGCCATTTTTTATGGCATTGGACTTTATGAAAACAGGTTAACCAACACTCCTCTCTGGTCACTGTCCCCAGAATGGGTCCTGTCTCCAAACTTCTCTCATGTCCTTTCATTAGTGGACATTATTTTGCTCTTCATTTAATTGGACTCTTCTTCAGCCTCAACATCCAACTCAGGTGTCCCCCTAAGAAACTTCTCAGACAACTCTAAAGCACACTGATTTTTTCACCTCTACCACCTGATTCAGTACATTAAAGTGATAACAACCTGGCTTTGTTAAATTGATATTTCTTGATTTATGAAAAAAAATTAATTTGATGAGAAAGATTAGAGGACAGATATCTTCAGAAAGTTTGCTTAAAAATACTTAATGAAATAGTTTTCAAGCTCTCTAACAAATATTTGCTAATACATTAATTATGACTGACTCTTAGCCACTTACTACAGTAGATTCAGCAGGAGTTCCACTGGGGAACATTTATGGCCTTGAGTGGGCCTCTGGATGTGATGCCCTAAAGGAACTACACTTCTTCAGAAATACTCAGTAGTATACCAGCTCTCTGACATATACCAGCTAGTCCTATTTACTGTTTGGTTTTAAATGTTTATTCATGAAGAATTTCTTTGAGGCAAATGAGGAAATTGGTGTAACTTTATAAGAGAATAATTGAGGAGAAATCAGATCTAGAATAGGGACCAAGGACTTAAGTCTGAAATAAAGGTAGGGGTGCCTGTGTGGCTCAGTCTAAGCATCTCTTAATTTCGGCTCAGGTCATGATTTCACAGTTTTGTGAGTTCGAGTCCTGCATGGGCTCTGCGCTGATAGCATGGAGCCTGCTTGAGATTCTTCCTCTTTCTCTGCCCCTTCCCTGTTCACACACTGTCTCAAAAATAAATAGATAAACATTAAAAAAATGAAATAAAGGTAAAGACTTGATTTCATAATATCCTCTGGTACCATCTGTCCAGCCTGACTTTTTTCTTACTAAACTACAAGCCCTTGAAGGGCAGGGACTCTATCTAATAAGTGCTTAAGAACTTATTTGAGTGGGCCTATGGCTGGAGGGATAAAATGCACTGGAAATTCATGAGAAAGTTTGCACTGCTGGATTTGATTGTGGGTCTCTCTCCCCTAGGATTGGCTGCCAGCAAAATTATGTGGTAGACATAGCTGTCCTCCATGCTGTCTTCCCTGTCTCTCTTCCTCTAGGATGGAGTAGTGACCAGTCTGTCTGATGTTGTTTTGCAGAGGACAGCCCACCTGGAGAGTGCTAGGCCAGTCCTGTTTGTCTCCTCTGTCCCCAGTCTGCCAGTGAAATAGCACACTAATCAGCTGAGGCCACTAGTCAGGCACCCAATTTATATTTACATTTAACCAAGGACTTCCAGAGTCCAGTGAAATCATGTAACTCACTCAAGGTCATAGCAGCAGTTCAAACTGGGTATGTGAAAGCCATGTTTTCTGACACCTGGCTTGTTGCTTTATCTATTAGAGGAGGCTATTTTGTATCTGTTCTGTGTTGTGAGGGAGTCCAACATTGCCCTATATTTTCGCTTAGAAGGTATGAATTTTCTCTAAGTTTTACCTGCCTTCAATTTTCTACACTTCCATTCTCATTTTATTTGCAAGACCCAATGGACTAAGGAAAGCCACGGTAGGGCAGGGCTCTCTTTTCCTGAGGAAAGTGTATCCTTCCTTCCTCTTTAGTGTAGTGTACCTGGCATTGCAGTTACATGCAGGTGCTTTTGCCCCTGACAGCAACAGCATCTTCTGATCTTGAGGCAAAGGCCATGGAGTTTAAAGTGGTTTGAACTGAGATGCATAATTCAAGGTGCCTTTCCATCCAAGCATAGCCTGAATATTCCAGGAGCAGTTGAGTTTTGTGGCAAAAAAAAAAAAAAAAATCCAGAAGTGAATTTTCAGGCAAAGTAGCATAATTTGTGATTAAGGTTATCGGTAATATCTAACCTTTAGTAAATGCCAGCTGCATAATGATGGCTAGCGTGCTTTCTACAGATACTGCACTGCAGTCAGTTCAGCCAGGCCGTAAGAATCTATTTAATAGAACCCTAATGGGAAATGACCAGGATCTGACTACAGAAGATTAAAAGTGACAATGCTAATTGACTGCAGAGGTATCTACATGAAGAGGGGCCAGAAAAATCATTTAAGTCTAAATGAAATTGGACTGATTTGATATTTGAGAAAAGTATTACCTTCCTACTGTGTTTAGCAGGGGGAATTAACTACTTCATGTTTCTTAGAGAGGAGTCTTTGTGGAACAATGGGATACAGTTGTTGGGAAAAGAACTTTTCTCAGCTGCTTAGAAAAAAGAATTGCTGCTTAGAGGTTTCAGGGCTCCTGCGATCTCAGTGCTTAATAATCAGTGAACAGTGCTGGGATGGAAGTTTGAGAGGGCCTCAGAATAGTGAAGGTAGTCCAATGCTCACCCCCACTGAATAGCAAAGAGGTGCAGCTGGTGATGGGGAAGGTAATTTCATTCTTTATTTAGGAGGTGGTTTTTTTTTGTTTTAATTTAGGAAGGGTACAAACTAATGAAACTTTAAAGTCAATATTATCTCTTTTTCTATTTTGTTTAATCCTTCGGACCTTCTCTAATTTTTATAGAATTAATGTACAGCTTTCTTGTCCATCAACTCTGTCACGCTCCCAATCACATCAGGGAATTGGCACACACTCTTCTCCCAGGGAATTCCTATCCATTGCTCAGATCTCAGTTTCAATGGTTTGTTTTTTCTCCAGGGACATCTTCCTGAACATCCAGACCAGGTAGATATGCACTGTATCCCTGTGTTTAAGAACACAAAAGGCTTGCATGAAAACTGGCATGCCAATGGGTAGCTTTGTGTCCTTTGGCAAGTTACTAATCCTCACATTGTCTCAAATTCTTCAGCTATTAAATAGAAATGATCGTGACTGCATTTGCTTTGTAGGCTTGTTGTAAAAAATAAATATAAGGAAGGGCGCCTGGGTGGCTCAGTCGATTAGGCGTCCGACTTTGGCTCAGGTCATGATCTCATGGTTCATGGGTTCTGGCCCCACATCGTGCTCTGTGCTGACAGCCCAGAGCCTGGAACCTGCTTTGGATTCTGTGTCTCCCTCTCTTTCTGCCCCTCCCCCGCTTGCACTCTCTGTCTCTCTCAAAAATAAACATTAAAAAAATAAAAATAAATAAACATAAGGAGTTGCTATTATTGTTATCAGCTCTCATAGCCCTATGTACTTTTCCTTCATTACTCTCTTCATATTAGTACTTTCATATTAATACATGTATTGGTGTGATTATTTGGTAAGTACCTGCCTCTCCCACTACAATATAGGTGCCATAATGTTAGAGAGTTTATTGTTAGATCTACTAATGCCTAGGACAATGCTAGTTCATATTAGACGCTGATTAAATATTTTAAATGTTTGATTGAATAAGTGAATGAATAGTGGCTTCTGTTGGTGGAAGCTTACAACTTCCTATACTGTGGGCAATGGCAGCCATTTCTACCTATAACTTTCCACAATTGTGCTTCTCATCGCCTGTATCTCTTCTATGTTAACTTAGCTATTAGATTCTTCAAACTACTTCTGAATGACTCTTGCTTAGCTTCTGGCTGTGCATACACCTGAGACTAGCAGTTCTCAAACCTAGTACGCAGTGAGGTAGAGAGTGTTCTTTAAAGTTCTGTGATGCTGTTTTCATATTTGAAGGAAAAGTCACCTCCTCCAGTCTTTGCTAACTTCCTTCCACTCCACTGTGTCCAAACTCATTTTTTTGCTCCAACAGTATGCTGTAACTTCTATGGAAAACTGAACTTCTACAAAGGGTCTCTCAACCATGGGTGATTGTCTAAGACAATGTTTTCTAGGGGCTCCCGAGGCATGGCTGAGAGAGAGAGGCTGCAGCCAGTTCATAGGCCACTGTAGGGTCCACAGCCTGGACCAAGGTCTGTCTGCCTATTTCCCTGCACACAAGAGGGCAAGACTCCTCCAGATCCCTTGGCATATGTCGGATTCCACAGGTCCTTCAAAAGAATTTTTGTCTGTGGATGGATGCTGAATTTTTGTTGTTGGGGGGAACAAAAATTAGAGATGTCTTATGCTGCCATGATGCTGATATCACTTGTGTTCTGACTTCTAACACCATACATTAGTTTGCTTGTTCTTGAACTTTATAAAAGTACAGTGATATTTTGTATATAACTTTTAGTTTTTAATATAACAATTTTGAGGGGCGTCTGAGTGGCTCAGTTGGTTAAGCGTCCGACTTTGGCTCAGGTCATGATCTCACGGTTCATGAGTTTGAGCCCCACGTTGGGCTCTAGGGCTGACAGCTCAGAGCCTGGAGCCCACTTCAGATTCTGCTGTCTCCCTCTGTCTGCCCGTCCGCTGCTTGCACTCTGTTTTTTGCATTGTCTCAAAAATAAATAATCATTATATGAAAATTTTAGTAGCTATATGTTCTTCCCAATAACTGTTGTCAGTATTAGTATTAGCCTCCTAGTGAGTGTGAAATGGTATCTCATTTTTTAAAATTGTTTTCCAGATGACTAAGAATGTAAAGAACTATTTCATGCTCTTATTGGCCATGCCTATATCTGTTTGTGAGGTGTCTGTTCAAGTATTTTGCCCATTTTTTTATTGGATATTTGATTTCAATTATTGATTTGTATCTGGATACAAGATCTTTGTCAGATATATGTAAGATAAATATTCTTTTTCAGTTTATCTTGCACTTACCTTTTCTTAATGGGATATTTTGGCAATAGAAGTTTTACATTTTGATAAAGTCCAATTAATTATCTTTGTTGTTGATTTACAGTTAGTGCTTTTTGTTTAGTAAGTAATCTTTTCCTCCCCTAACATGCTTTAAGATTCTTCCACATTTTCTGCTATGTTCTTAAAAGTTTCATGTTTGATTCCACCAACTTTGTATTTTTTAAAGATTGTTTTTGGCTATTGTAGGTCTTTGCAATTCCATGTAAATTTTAGAATCATGTAGTCAATTTATACAAAAATATTTGATGAGTTTTTAATTGAGATTGCATTAAACCTATAGATTGATTTGAAGAAACAAAGTATTGTAACAATATTAAGTTTTTATAATCCATGAACAAGGTTTATCTCTCCATTTCATTAATTTTCACTATTTTTTATTTTTCACTTCACTCACTTCTGTCAGCAATAATTTGCAGTTTTTAGTTTAGAGATCTTACACATCTTTCATAAATTTAAGATTTCATTAACATTTTTTCCATTAGTTCTGTCACTTTTTGTTTAACTTCTTTTCGAAGGACATCTATCAAAATTTTAATAAACAGTGCAGTGAATCTGTCATACTTTATTAGTTTGTTATGAGCATTTATTGTTATGCTGTTTTATATTAGAGTACAAAACAAGACTGGATGCCCATCAGGCATGCTCAGTTGTTAATGTTTCTGCTATTTTTCTAAAACCTCCTTCTTTTCCACCTATAGACATGTCAGTTTATAGAAGTCCCTCCCCGTACTCCACCTGTAAGTAATCTCTTTGAATATGTTTGACAATAATATTGGCTTACTAAGGAAAAGGATAATTAGGATTATTGAGTAAGTAATTTTGATTTTATAGCCATACAAAGACAATAGAATAGTAAAGGTATGTGGACTTTGTGACTTTTTTGTTCATTGTAGAGTACAACATTTAGAACAATTATTTCTTGGTAAAGCATGTTTGTGAATTGATTGTTTGATGTAATGCTCACCTCAACATATATTATAATATAACATATAAATATTATACATATATTACATTATATATACTTTGTATCTAAGTGAAAAATAAAACCAAAATTACAGTTTTCAAAATTGTTACTTCTTATAAATAGTAACAATAATGTCAAAAGAAAAAAAAGTAGAACAGATGTTAATATGTTCATGCCAAGATGGGCATCCTTAACATGTCATTTAAAAAAAATCTAACTTGAACCACATATCAGATTCTAGAGAATATTCACAATTCCAGTGACATAAAAATAATATTCTTTCCCATTTATGTGCTCAGTGTGAAACTGGAGATAGATTACAGTAATTGGAAGGAAACCAAATTTCAGTGCACATTAACAATAGGTCATCTTAATTTTCACATCTTAGCACAGGAACTTTTTTGAGGGAACACTAAAATATGTCCCCAGATCAATCTAAGAAAAGTATAGTGGAATTAACTGGATATTATTCCCTAGAATGATGGTGACCTACAGTAAAATAAATCTGTGGAGTCTGAACCCAAATCTGAAAACTCCACAAAGGGGATGGGTGCATTAGGCAGAACCCCAAAGAACACTGTGTGTTCATGTACCCAGCTTACTAATCAGGCCAGAAGGTGGCAAATGAGTGTTTTATTCAATATAGCTTTTGACATTGGGGAATACTTTAATTAATGATCTGTCTAGCTCCCCTGGATCCCTCTTGTGTGTCTGTACCACAGTCTCTATGTGTCACCTGTTCGCACCTCATACTGCAACATTCTTCACAGGATTGCTCTTGGACCCTTAGGAACCACTTTCCTGGAAACACCTTAGAGTTTACATAGTCCCTGGGGAGGTCTATAGACAATGATGGAGAGAAGACATGGTACAAAAGTCTGATCCCTTGCCTGCAGGGGGAAAATATTCTGTAGACTTCAATTTTCATAGCTCCCCATGGGATCAGGCCGAGGATGACACCTGAACTGCACTCTTGCTTAGTTTCTTCCTTCTGCCTACTCGATGTCTCCCACTCCCTTACCTGTTTCTCCTGGGAGCATCTCCTAACAACACGTTTGTACACAAATGCTTGTCTAAGCATCTGCTTTTGGGAACCCTGACTTAAGATAACTTAATGTTCATATCTGCTTTTCTAATGCTTTCCATTGAAGTATCAAAAAAATGTTAATAACCTGCAGAGTGCTAATTGTAAAATAACTGAAAAAATTCATGGTATTAGGAAGGGGCAAGAATCTTTAGTTCTGACTGTCATCCTCATTGAGGGGTCTGAAGACCATTGTCAGAACTAAGAGGTAGCAAGAAGAGAAGGGGGGGACAGGTTCATAAAATAGAGAAAGAATTCCGGCCATGATTCAATAAACAACTTTTGAGCATCATCAATATATCAGACTTTCTTTCGAGCCACAAGGGGTGTGATTCCTGACCATGGAGTTTATATTTTAGTTGGAAAAGAGAAAACTACAAAACTCTTGTTGAGGGAAGAAGGAGGTGTTTGTTCCTGGTGGGTGCGTGTTTCTTCCAGTGTTGCTTGTTGCTTGTTCGTCCAAGCACATATTTTATGTTCTCTCAATTAAATGCAATATGAATGCTGACCATCTATGACTTCATCAAGGTTTGGATTCAGCTCAACCACAACATAGACAACCAACGCCCATTCTGAATGTTTACTTCTTACACTCCCATTGAGACACCACTTCCATATAAACAATGGACACCGGTCTGCTTTGTCTCTTCCTCATTTATAAATCTGATCTTAATCACTTGCCACTTTGTATATTCTCTTTCCTAGAGGTTCTTACATATTAAGTGTTCTCTAAAAATATTTGTGCTGTGTAGAAGGAATTGCAGGAATCATTGAGCCAGTTAAGGGTGGACTCTTTCATTAAATCTCAGCCTCTTCCTCACTCCCAACTTCATAGCATGTGCTCTGACTGCATGTAATATTAGTTTAACATTCAAAAATCTTCTCCATGGACATTTCATAAAAGCCTATTTTTCAGAGGTGATTGGATCAGTAACTGGTCTTTAATAATAACAAAAGATTAAATTTGGCTTATAAAACATTGCAAATACACCTTAAACAATTTAAAACACTTAACATATAATGCAAATTCATATGGTAATTCTTTGATATAGGACCAATGGCTTTTCTTTGACTAAGATCCATGATTAGAGTTCTATTTCTTGCTTAAACTATATCCATAAAGTATTTTCCATAATTTCCAGTTCCACATTTTTAAAATGAAAAAATAAAGCTAAAGATATTTGTCAAAGCAATCAGAGTTCAAAAATTGTTTTAATTTTTGTAAATTATTTTTGCTCTTATCTATTCCAATCTGATTTTCTTATGACCAGCAGTTATTCAGTCCGTGGAAAACATTCAATTTATTGTCTATGGGCACTACAAAACTCTTTTTACTTTCATATTTGCATACTATTTTATTTTAGTCATTTTCCAAGTTTGCATACCCTCTAATTAAATTCATAATTATATTAACAAGTAAAAGTGGTATATAAGGTTTGGGAACCAACAATTAAGTTGATGATAAAATAATTGTTTGGTCATTCTAAGGATTATCCTGGGAATTCAGTGATCCATGGGAATCAGTTTCCTTTACAGAAGGAATTGGGAAGGTCAGTTATTTTGAAAAATTGCTTATAGGGAGATAAGAAAGATTGTATGGAATATGCTCCTGCCTTTGGAAAATAATGAGGTGAATAACACTAGGAATGGGTAGATAGAAAGAAGTAGAACAGAACTTCTAGGTGCAACATCCTCTTGGAAAAAGCAAGTAATTACTGGGAGAGTCCAACTAAAACATCCAAAAAAACCAAAGCTATTCCAGTTGCCCTGATCACAAGTTCCAGTTCAAACAAAAAATATGAATCCAACACTATTGTTTCTTTATAAGTTTATGAAAACCATCTCAGAGAAAGACTTATCATTGTATCTTGAGTTTAAAGCTCTAGAAAGTTTCTCCCCAAGTTATTTCTTAAATCCTAGAGATAACGAGTTATGCATTGTCTTCGTTGTCTTTCTTCTTGGGCTCTTTTGTTAATTTCTAATTATTCTTATCATTATAGCACATTAAATCCCTAAGCATCTACCCTAAAAGAATTTATCAGATTTCCTTTATGAAAAGGGCTACAATAGTATGAGAATATTAAGTGACTCTGTGTGTGTTGGGCGGTGAGTAATAGGAAAGAAGATCTGGAGAAGAGCTTAGAAAAGAAAAGATGGAAAACCTGAAGCATAATTTTATCTCTTTCCTAATTTTCTTCAGTGTTGCCTAATTCCCCAGCCATTTGTTCCTATGCCAGCCAATGAACCACTAGAGACTGATGACTTTTAGATAGTCCTGATTTCAATCTTCTATCATGGAGAATATCCAATCAAATAAAAATGAAACAAGTCAGAGTCAACTTTTAAAAAAAATTATCTGTGATTTTGATGAAAAATACACTTCTCCAACAAATAATCCAATAAAAAATGGGCAGAAGACATGAACAGGCATTTCTCCAATAAAGACATACAGATGGCCAACCGACATAGGAAAAAATGCTCAACATCACTCATCATCAAGGAAATGCAAATCAAAACTATAATGAGATATCACCTCACACCTCTCAGAATGGCTAAAATAAGAAACACAAGAAACACAAGAAACACATCCTTGGTGAGGATGTGGAGAAAAAGGAGCACTTGTGTACTGTTGGTTGGATGTAAACTGGTATAGCCACTGTGGAAAAACAGTATGGTGATTCCTCAAAAGTATCCAATGATCCAACAATTGCACTACTGGATATTTACCCAAATAATAAAAAAAGCACTATGTAATGGAATATTATTCAGTCATAAAGATGAATGAAATCTTGCCATTTGCAATGACAAGGATAGAGCTAGAGAGTGTAAAGCTAAGCAAAGTAAGTCAGTCAGAGAAAGACAAATACCATATAATTTCACTCATAGGTGGAATTTAAGGAGCAAAACAAATGAGCAAAGAGAAAATAAGAGAGCGATCCAAACCAAGAAAGAAACTCTTAACTGTAGAGAACAAACTGATGGTTACCAGAAGGGAGGTGGGTGGGTGGATTAAACAGGTAAAGAGGGTTAAGGACTACACTTGTGATGATCACTGAGTAACATATAGAACTATTGAATTACTATATTGTACACCTGAAACTAATATAACTCTGTATGTTAACTAACTGTAATCAAAATAAAAACTTAAAACAAAAATACATTTTTTTCATTAAAACTTTATTCACTGTTTTTTAAGTTGTCAGTATGGATATACACCATTTATAAACCAACACACCTGAGTTATTCATTCATCATCACTACCAGATATAAAAGTTGCTGTAGTTTTTTTTTTCTTTTCATCAACTTACTATTTTGACATGTAAAGAAGAGTCATTTTGTAAAATTCTAAACTTTTACAAAGGTAAGAAATGGTGAAATAATAACAACATTTGTCTTCTGTCAGGAAGTATTGACACAGTATTACTATAGCAAAATTGGTTTGTGTTCTGAAGTGTGTCTCATAGATAAATCAGATTTTAGATTTTTAAAAAAATAACCTAAATTGTTCTTTTTATATTAATGCCTATAAAAACGTTAGGGTATATAAGTGTGGAAAAAATACTCTATGAAGTAGGCATAAAATTTGGATAGAAACCATGAAATTCCCTGAACACTCATTGTCCATATTTGACATTGATACAAGGTCGTTTTCAAAGTATAATGTGGCATATTTCATATTTCATTAGTCTCTAAATTATGGACTTCTTGGTCAAACAAAGCCCTTTGTAAATGTCAAGGAAATGTCTGTTTACTCTCTTTGCAAGATTCTATCCAGAGAATTGAGGAAAGAGAGGGTGCACTATGTGAATGAAAGCATAAGAATTTATATAGCAAATTCATGTAATGGAGAAAAGCCCAGAATAATTAAAACATTGGCAGCAAAATCTCTTAGCAATGAAAGTGGACTATAGTCAACTAGTCAACGATGTCTGACCGTGGAAATCTATTTCACTTCTTACTTTTTATCCATGCCCATCAACCACATGCCAGAATTGAATACCTAGTGCCATATGTCTAATCAAACAAGTAAAACAACAGGGCATGAAAATGCAGACGAGGATGCCTTTTATATTTTTAACAGCTTTATTTTTATATTAAGAAGAAAAAAGTGAGTCATAAGCCAAATGTTACTTAATTTAATTGGCTTTTACATTGTTTATCTGAGAAATAGTAATATTTCAACTCATTTTCTTTCAAATTGATAACAAAAAATTAAAATTCAACTCATATTTATTAAACACTTATAATATTCATGGCATGTTCTAGGCAAAGTGAAGGGACACAGATGAGTAGCAGGGAGTAAGTATTATGCACTGTATGCTCACTGGCTGCTGTAGCCCCATGGGTTTGGGATCCTGGAAGAGCTACTATCCTAAGAGATGAGGCCTGCAGAGTAAGTATAGGTCAGTTGAAGAAGACCTTGAATAGGAAGGTCAGCAATACTCTCTCTGTGTTAACAGTCCTATAGGTAAGGAGATGCCACCAATGGTTTTTAATGAAGGAAATCAGCCACTTAGGGATATTCAGTTTGATTCAACCTTTATAAGAATAGTTATATATACAACGCTTTACTCCATTCATATTTCCTAAGGGAGGGAGACATAAGAGAAAGAAGAAAGGGACAAAGGCATAAAGAGTGAATATTAGAGAAGTAGGAAAAAGAAAAACATTCTAAGGAAGGGAAAAATATGAGAAAAAAGATTAAATAGGAAATGTAAGTAAGTTTTGAGTTGGGAATTAGGTTCAGGATATAATCTGCTATTTCTTTAGGATGTCAGCTTCTGAGAATTCACCCATCATTTTCTAAACTAGAAGTTAAACTGGTTGCCTACAGTCTATGTGGAATTTAAGAAACAAAACAGATGAACACAGGGGAAAGGAAGGAAAAACACAATAAAGACAGAGAGGGAGGCAAACCATAAGAGACTCTTAAATACAGAGAACAAACTGAGGGTTGCTGGAGGAGGTGGGTAGGGGGATGGGCTAAATGGGTGATGGGCATTAAGGAGGGCACTTGTTGGGATGAGCACTGGGTGTTATATGTAAATGATGAATCCCTAAATTCTATTCCTGAAGCCATTACTACACTATATGTTAACTAACTTGGATTTAAATAAAATTTTTAAAAAAAGAAAAGAAAAAAAAGACTTTATCACTGAAAATTAGTAAAAGTATTTGCGTTTATTCATTCCTTAAAATTAAAAAAAATAATATTAAAACACACATGTTCAGAAATTTGGGGAGATACATTTTATGCTCACATCCAGCATTTCCAAAGAGAACAGTGGGCTCCTTGGAGAAATGTATCAGATACTGTCAAAGTGCCTGTCATGGTTTATCAGCAGCCATTAGAAGAGCATCTGCTACAACTATTCAGCCTCTGTGATGTTTATATATAGTCTTTTGTACCACTTTGGGCAGGAATCATTTGGTCAAATCCCAGTTTTGCTCATTTCCTTTTCTCTGGCTTCAAAAGTAGTGTATTTCTTTTCTGCTTCTTTTTTATTTTTTGAAAAAAAAATGATAGGAAGCAATAAGTATTATTGAATTGTACAGTATAGGATATTTTTGGTTTTTGTCATGATTGCTTATCTGTAAACAATAGCTTTGCTATTGGTCCAATTATCATTAAATATATTGCCAACTGCATTGCTCTCCCACTTATTTTCATCCAGATCTATGCCAAATACCTACAGTTATTTTCTTCTAAATGTTAAGGGCATATAACTCTTCTTCCATTCTTACCAGGAAGAATGCACATATTTATCTATGTGAGCTTAAGGTAGAAAAAGACATAAATAATTATGATGATTCCACATGTTACTATTGAGTGAGGCATTGCAAACATCTAAGGTCTAAAAATTTCATAAAATTTTACACTTACAAAAAAGTTGGATTTTATTGTACATGAATAATGCTATAATAAGAACATAGTTTTTAAAGTAAAAGATATAAAGAACTGGATAAGCATGACAGAGAACACATGCATTTACATCTGCTTCCACTTCAAATCCTACCAAAATAAAGGTAAAGAAACAAACAAAAGTTATAAATCCATAAGGGCAAACTGACCAGGAGTGGAAAACCACCTAATTAAGGATAAATGCCTACATAATTTAGAATAACAGAAATAAAAGGGAAGAATCTCAATCTTAAATGCCTACAGAGTGGGTACAAACAAGTAGTCAATCACAGGCCCTCAGATAATCACAAAAGTTCTCAGAAAATAGTCTTGGGTACTCCAAATGGGGGACTTGAGTACAGAGCTGAAAACAGAGTGATCAAGTTATGCCAAAAGGGGCCAGCCTGGTTTTGAAGATTGGTGAGAATGACAACTCAAACTTGGTTCAAGATTGCTTTTGCATTGGTACTAATAGTAAGCAAGCTTTATCAAGATACTCTCAAAAGAAGGATACAAAAGTATTTCCCAGCTGTCAATGATTTTGTATTTTCCTCACAAAGGTACATTTGAATTGTAGTAAAATGGCTTCATATGCAAGAAATCCCCAGATCAGAAGGTTCTAAAGCAACAGGCTTTACACCATTATAAAAGGTAATAGACCCCATTATTCTTCAAAGATCTGCTTAACACCCTGTGGTGTTTTTCTTTTCTTTTTTTTTTTTTCTTTTTTTTTTTTTTAGTAAGGTCTAAGCCCAATGTGGGGCTTGAAATCATGACCCTGAGATGGAATTGCATGCTCTACCAACTGAACAAGCCAGGTGCCCCTGTGGTGTTAACTTTTGTGTGTCAACTTAACTGGGCTAAGAAATTCCCAGATGTTTGGTAAAGCATTATCTCTGGATGTGTTTGCGAGGGTGTCTCCAGAAGAGATTAGCATTTGAATTTCAGCAAAAAAGATCATACTCACCCATGCAGGGGAACATCATCTATTCCACTGAGGGCCTGAAAAGAACAAAAAGGCAGGTGAAAAATGCATTATTCGTTCTGCTTGAGCTGGGACATCCATATTATCCATGGACATTAAGAAGTCCTAGTTCTTGGGCCTTTGGACTCAGACTGAAGTACATCACCAGCTTTCTTGGTTTTCTAGATAGAAGATGGCACATTGTAGGTCTTCTTGGCCTCCTTAATCACATAAGCCAATTCCTATATCTCTTCTATCTATATCTATCATCTATTTTTATCTCTGTTTGGTTCTCTTTCTCCAGAGAACCCTGACTAATATTTACCCTATGAATACATTTTTTTGCCATGCTCATAGCTCTATCCTTTTGAGTTCTGTAAAGACCTACAAGAGGTATGGTCATGGCCCAGTTCAGAGTGAACGTCTGATCTTCGGGGGGCAGTTGGGCCTCCAGAATCCCAGTTGTATCCTGATAGCTCAGTGACTACCTCTTCCATCCTTATGGGAGAATAGAGGTTGACTCTCTGCATAAATTGAGCAAAGTGGGCTCTGGATACAGGATACTTGACACAATAGAAAATGAGAACATAGAGTTGAATTTAAAACAGAGGAGTTGAGGGGCGCTTGGGTGGCTCAGTCGGTTAAGCATTCGACTTCAGTTCAGGTCATGATCTCACAGTTCATGGGTTCAAGCCCTGCATCGGGCTCTGTGCTGACAGCTCAGAGCTTGGAGCCTGCTTCGGATTCTGTGTCCCTCTCTCTCTCTGCCCCTCCCCTGCTCATGCTCTGTCTCTCTCTCTCTCTGTCTCTCAAAAATAAATAAATGTTAAAAAAAAAAAGTTAAAAAGAAGAATGTTAAAGAAAAAACAGAGGAGTAAAAATGTACAGAAAATACATAACAATAGGATCTTAAGCTCCTTCTCAGAAGAAGAAAAGCAGAGACTAAAAACCTTTCACTGGACAGTGTCTATGAGACTAACATTTAGGGATTTATCAAGGAAAGAGCTGTAGCCCTTACATCAAAGCCCACTCATCCTCAGGTCATTTCCAAGCACACAGAGAAAACACTTAGTTTCTAGGTGCTTCATTCTTTAATGTGAATGCTCAGGTCAGGATCACCATATATTTGTAAGAACTTCTAGTATCAAAAGTCAGGTTCAAAGTCAATAAACACTAAAAATAAACTCAGAGAAAATTGCAGAGAACAGAAGTGCGTGTGTGTGTGTGTGTGTGTGTGTACACAAAAATATATTTATAGATAGATATATTAGGTGAGCCATATAAAACTGCTATTTTTGTAGATCAAATGATCAAACAGTGGCAATTTCATGCAGCTCAACAAGAGTGTAAATATAGATTTTGATGTATATTTTAAATTCTTTTACAGATCAATAATGATATGCAACTTTAAAATAATAATAAGATCCCATAAACACAGAAGAAATAAAAGAAGAATATAAAGTCTTTGGAACTTAAAAATTACACTGGAAATTTTTTAAAATTTTTATTTATTTTAAATGTTTATTCATTTTTGAGAGACAGAGAAAGACAAAGCATTAGTGGAGGAGGGGCAGAGAGAGAGGGAGACACAGAGTTCAAAGGAGGCTCCAGGTTCCAAGCTGTCAGCACAGAGCCTGACTTGGGACTTGAACCCATGAGCAGTGAGATCATGACCTGAGCCAAAGTTGGTCACTTAACTGACTGAGTTAGTGTCCAGGTGCCCCTGGGGATTTTTTAAAAGGTAGAAATGTTGAGAGATAGAGATTTCTTCCTGAAAGCAAGGAAAAAATAATTGAAAAACATAAGACACAAAATATAAGAAAATTAAAGGGCCAGTATTGACCTAATATGCTATTAATATACATTTCAAAAAAAAAAAGAAGAAGAAAAAAAGCATAGTTTTTGGGGGGAATGGAGCATATCAAAGAAAAAGTGGCAGACAGTTTCACAGAACCAAGGATATAATTCTCTTGATTAAAAGGTGCTCAGGGAAATTAATGTAATAAGGTACATCATTGCAAAACTTTGAAACATAAAGAAGAGGGGTGGGTGGCACCTGGGTGGTTCAGTTAGTTAAGCGTCTGACTTCAGCTCAGTTCATGATCTCCCAGTTCCTGAGTTTAACCCCTGAGTCGGGCTTTGTGCTGACCACTCAGAGCCTGGAGCCTGTTTCCAATTCTATGTCTCCCTCTCTCTCTGCCCTCCCCTACTTGCACTCTCTCTTTCTCTCAAAAATAAATAAACATTAAAAAAAAATTTAAATAAAGAAGAGGGAAAAGATGCTAAAAATATTCCAGGTAGAAAAATGGTCACCCAAAATAAAAATTATATAAGGATATTGGTTATCTCAGTGACAACACTGGAAGCTGAAAAGCAATGGACAATGCTTTTATAATGCAGAGTAAGAAATATTTTCAAGTAGTAATTCTATCCCAGCTGAACTGGGTGAAAGAAATAATTTTCATACTTGCAAAGAATAAAATTATGTAGTCTCCTCCTTCTGCACTTATCTCAGGAATATACTGGAGGATAAGTGAAATAAGGGTGAAAGAGGACAGCATGGGAGATCAGATCCTGATCCAGGAGGGAAGTGAAAGGAATTCCCAAAACAAGAGCAATGGGAATGCAGCTGTGCACTGACCAGGAGGGCAAGTTTCCCAGAGCAGGAGGAGGCAGGCTCCATCAGGAGTTCCCAGTATAAATAGAAATGATAGCTCATCTAGTACATTTTCCCATTTGCAAAATGATATTGATAGGCTGTTGGATGGTGAGAGAGAATTATTTGTAGGTCTACAGAAGAATAAACAAATGGAAAAAGTGAGGCAACTATTAAAAAAAAGTTAGATAAAATTAGATACCCATTATTAGGTTCAATGATCTATGTTTATATTTGAAAATAATGTAAATAGTGAATAGTGATATAATTCCAAAATCAACACATAACTTTGTTGGGGAGAGAAAACAATGAATAGGGACAAATTGTACAAACGAACTAAATCTTAGCTACCAAATAAGATGTCAAAAGATAATGCCTAATGAATATTCATAGTAGCTTTATTTTAATAGCAAGATGTCCATCAATAGTTGAATGGATAAGGAAATAGAGGTATATCCTATCAATAGAATACTACTCAGTCATGAAAAGGAACGAACTGTTCCTGCTCAATATGAATGAATATCAAAATAATTCTGCTGAATGAAAAATGCCAGATAAAAGTACATACTACATGATTTAATTTGTATAAAACTCTAAAAATAAACTAATCTGTAGTGACAGGAAACAGATGAATGGTTGCCTGGGGATGGGGAGGAGAGAGGTATGGAAAGAAGAATAATTTCAAAGGGACATGAAGAGACCTTTGGGAGTGACAGGAATGTTCATTATCTCTATTGTGTGATCTTTTCATGAGTGTGTGTGTGTGTGTGTGTGTGTGTGTGTGTGGTTCAAATGTTATGAAATTGTAAACTAAAAGTATCTAGTTTATTATGTACCAATTATATCTTAATAAATGTGCAAGCATTTTAAAATGCTTAATATTGATGAAATAAGAAATATTAATGAAAAACATATTTTAGAAATAGCAGAGTGGAAAATAGCCTATAACAAGCAGGATTGGAGAAGAGGCAGGTATTCCTTCTTTTTAATGTAAGTTTAATAGTACAATTTGATTTTTTTTTTATTTTTATTTTTATTTTTTTTAATGTTTATTTTTGACAGAGAGAAAGACAGAGCATGAGCAGGGGAGGGGCAGAGAGAGAGAGGGAGACACAGAATCTGAAGCAGGCTCCAGGCTCTGAGCTGTCAGCACAGAGCCCGACGCAAGGCTCAAACACACAGACCGCGAGAATATGACCTGAGCCGAAGTTGGACACTCAACCGACCGAGCCACCCAGGCTCCCCTACAGTTTGATTCTTTAAACTATATACATGCATTATTTTTACAAAATATAATGAAATCTTAGGTCCATTTTGTAAGTTACACATACTCACATATATGCTTATACATAGTGGTGATGCTTTCACCAAAGTAGACAAGAATGTGTTTATGAGAGGTTGACATTAGTGTTCAGCGTTTGTTGCTGAGTAAATATTTAGGAAATGGGTGACCAGGGTTCACATTTACTCACCTGAAAGTGGAGGTCTAGGAAGAAAATCCTTCACTTGCCTTTTGAGACTATCTGATTATATTCCTTCCTAGACTGCCACTCAACTGCAAAGATGGAGAATGCTATAATTGAGAGAGTCTAAGAAAGAGAGGTTTGGGAGAATTAGGCAAATAAATCTGAGTCTCGAACTAGTTCTCCAAACTTGGAAAGCTTTTGTGTCTGGTTTTCCAATGGCCAGTTACTATAAGTGTGGAACACTCCTGCAATGAAAGGTTCTGGTCAATATGTATGATAAATTGGCTACTATGGTCTCCAGTATGTCCACATAATCAGATAGCATGAGTTAAAGGTACAGATTTTAGAAAAAAAAAGTTTTCATAATGAATATCCATTTAAATAAGTAAGAGTAAATATATGAACAAATACTTAATAATAACACTTAACAACAATACTTAACTCTGTGGTCTAACCAGTAGTTAAACCACAGTGTGTAAGTGACGGAAGTAAAGCACAGCTAAGTCTAGTGCAGGTAATGTTGCTGTCACACTGCCCATTCATAACTGCCCAAGTTTTCTTGGCTTGTTACGACTGTGAACTGAGACTTGCATAAGAAGTTTCTTTATAAATAATCAAACTTGTATAGTGATAATTTATGATTAATTATACTTCGGCTTTATAACTGCATGTGTCATGGAGTCTTGTTGTGAATACTCAGAATAGTACACTTTGTAGTAACTTTAAAGAACTTCTGAAACTTGGTCCTAATCTTGACCATTGTAGCATCACCTCTGCATCTGATTTTGATAATAGAATTTATTAGCAACCTATTAAAAATGTAAATGCCTTGTTAAGTAACTCTATCAGATGAGCCTTCCTCAGGTGGAAAGACTCTTAAATGGCTGTTTTAAATAACAAAGAAGATCAGCCACCTGGACTTGATGACTTTATTGCTTTATAGGAACAGTCTGTGCTCCTTTCAAAGTCATCAGAACAGGGGTGGAAAACCCTGCCTGTCTTACAAATACTTCTTAATGAGTTCACAAGTTGTCTTTTTTTTTTTTTTTCCTTTTTCTCCCAATTAGTACAAAACTGTATAAGTCAATATTTCATTACCCACACTTTTTTTCAAAACACTTTGGTACTTTGCCTAAAACTGAAGGGACCTATACTGCTAGTGTGTTTGCCCTATAACATAATACCATAAACTAGGTGACTTATAAACAACAGAAATGTATTTCTAGCAGTTTTAGAGGCTGGGAAGTCCAAGATCAAGGCACTGGCACAGATGTAGTTCTGGTGAAAGGCCACTTTCTAGTTCATAGAGGGTGCCTTTTTGGTTTTTGCTGTCCTTACATGGTGGAAGGAACCAGAGAGCTTTCTGGGGTCCATTTTCTAAGAGCACCAATCCCATTCATAAAGGCTCCACTCTCATTACCTAATTCACCTCGTAAAGGCCCTACCTCCTAACAGCATTACCTCAGGGGTTAGGATTTCAATGTATGAATTTAGGGGGACACAAACATTCAGACCATAGTGCTTCCTGAAAAAAAAACACCACCAAAGACCTAGGTCAAAGAAAAATTAGAACAGTGTGCATGGAGATAACTATCAGAAAGTTGATTGAATCTGTAAGTGTATTCGAATCTGGTCAGATGAATCCTCTTCACTTTTCTTTATCAGTATCTCTTTAAAATACTTCACCTTTCCCGACACCCCCCACCATGGACACAGACAAACACAGGTGGAAATTAAAGCTTAGAAGATTCATCATTAAACTTAGTTTTTATTCATTGTCAACAGAAATTTGTTTCATAGAGAGAGATAAGCAATTTCCAGAAGAGAAAGATGTGATTTTTTTATTACTGATATAAAAATCAATGATAAAGATATGAGGGGGGAACACAAAACCTCATGTACAACTCTTCACTGACATTTTTTTTTTCCTTTCAGTGGGAATGGTAGGAGGGAGTGCAGGTCTGGAAAAGGAAGTGAAGAACTTGAAAATATCAATATGAATGAAAACATTATAAACTTTTCAGGTGACTGGCCATGAACATGAATTATAATATGTCAGCCTATATTAGCAGTGAAAGAAAGCAGAAGGTCCAACTCTTTACTAGCTAAATAGAAAAACAAATAGTCATGTACTGAGGTTTAACATTTATAAACAAAAACCAGAACAATTAAAGAGATTACTACTCATTAATTTCAAGTTATAATCATTTTCTAATTAGATTTGCAAGTAGGCAACAAGCTCCAACAGTACTGAATCCTTGGCTGTCTTCTGCATTTTATGTTTGTTTATTTATTTTGAGAGAGACAGACAGAGTGAGCAGGGGAGGGGCAGAGAGAGACGGAGACAGAGAATCCCAAGCAGGCTCTGTACTGTCAGGGCAGAGCCCCACGCGGGGCTCGAACTCATGAATTTAGATCATAACCCGAGCCAAAAGCAAGAGTCAGATGCTTAACTGACTGAACCACCTAGGGACCAAGTTTGAAACATGGAGAAATTCTTTTGCTTCACTGGTTTAGAAGGATAGGGCTAATGATACTAAAGCTGGTGTGGCATCAGGCATTTTACAATTCAAGTCAGTGAGGTTCCAGAGAGCCCAAGTGACCTATTAGTACATTCAAAACCATGTAATAAGAACCCAATTCTCCCCACCCCCAGATCTTCTAAGCAATAAAAATCTCAGGTGCTACAGCAGGAACATGGTATGTAGAGATACTGATCATGTTGGGAGATGATGAGCATAGAATTTGGGATCAGAAGTGCTTGGTTTAAGTAGATTCCCTACCACTTGCTTGGTAACTGTGCAAACTGGAACAAGCCTCTTGATATGTTTCTTTAGTTAAAGCCTGGGCATCAATATGCCTGCCATGCCTTCCCAGGGTAGTTATGTAGAGATCAAATAACATATAAAACTGTCATACTTTACACAGTGTGATACAAATGTAATGCATTATTTTTCTTTCTTAAGTAAAACTGAAAAAGGATCATGTATAGGATGATCTGAAAACTTTTTAACCTAAGCAGGTATAATAAGATCCTCTTGTATCAATTACTATGGAAAAGCAAATTTTATTTACTGTCATTAAATGTTTTCTTTATAGTGGTGTTCTGAATAAAATCCAATCTGTTATTGGCTGTGGAGAGATCCAGTTTTTAGTGAAGTGATTTTAAGATCTTATCTTCACCCTTTTGGTTGGATGGTGGCCAATTTTAATGATGGTAGGACCAAACATATATGTTTTAAAATACATAATTACAAATATCCACCTAGAGTTTTAAAATTAATAAAGTAATATCAATTCCGCAACCTCATTTAATATTTACACAACCTAAGTTTTACATGATAATGACTGCCCTTGCCTATAGCACAAATTCCAAGGGCAGAACCAGTAATAACGTGCAGACTCTTTGATAGGAAGGCCTGGGTCCACAGTCATCACACCAGGCTGCTTAGCAATGGGATGACACCCAAACAGCAGCTGCATGTAAGGCCCAACTATGGCTCAATGTCAAGAACAACACTGCAACAACCTGAGCTCCCATATCCAAGCATTAGCTGATATGCCACTCGGACATATTGGTCCAGATGGTTTCATAGTTCCTTTCAAACCTCTCAAACCTACAGTGCCCGGCCTTGCCTTACATTGCCTTACATTGTAAATGCTTCCAGTTTAGAGACAATGTATTTTCTAAAGAACATACAAGTCTGTACACATAATAAGAAATTAGTTTCCATGGACTATATTACCTTAAGCCAGTAAGTTTTGGCTTCAGCTCCCTCACTGGAAAGATAGTATGTTGAGCCCTTTCTGTCTTGTAAATGTATATGTGAAAGTAGGAGTATTCTACAAATACCTGGTGATCTTAGTAAATTCATTGCTGGAATTACAGCCTCCTGATTCTGACCTGGCCTTTCCATCAAGTGATGCAGTCTGACGTGGTATCATTTCACAGCACTCGGAGCACTTGAATATTTCATAAGATGGGCTACCAGCCCCAGCCAAAACATTTTCTTTCCAACAATCATGAAGTTGCCACTTCATTCCCAAGCAGGGCTCTGAAACGGTTTATATTCAAAGGCGTATCATCCCAAATGTGAAGGACTTCGCCTATCCTAGCTCCTCACTGTAGGCCAGTACAGTAGCTCCTCTACTTAAGGAGCTTTCTTGCTGTCTTTAAAAAAATTTTTTTTAACGTTTATTTGTTTTTGAGATAGAGAGAGACAGAGCATGAATGGGGGAGGGTCAGAGAGAGAGAGAGGGAGACACAGAATCCAAAACAGGCTCCAGGCTCTAAGCTGTCAGCACAGAGCCCAACGTGGGGCTCGAACTCATGGACTGCGAGATGATGACCTGAGCCAAAGTCAGACGCTTAACCGACTGAGCCACCCAGGCACCCTTCTTGCTGTCTTTAGATCAGCAAGAAAACAAGCAAAAGAGTTAATTCCCTCTTCTAGGTTTCCAGAGAATCAATGATGTCAACATACCCACAGACATGATTCAGACAGCCTTTATTGTAAAGTCATAATATGTCCTGAATATATAAATATCATTAGTTGGTTGTCTCTTGAAGTGAAGTGCACTGAGGGTGCATTGCCATGGCTGCCACTGGTGTTCCTCCAAGTTCCCTTTAGCTCTGACAGTCAGGATTCTTAGCCAGGTCCTGGGAATACCAGCAGAGGGAGCTGGCAAACTCACAGCACAATTGGAATAGTACAATCAAATTAAAAGACAGGAATAGGCTTTACTTAGGCTTTCGAGTTATTGCATTCAGTCTGAGTAAATTAGATATATTTTCTGCACAGACTTTAGTCCTTTAACAGGCAAAGAGAAACAACAACAAATTCTTGCATGCTTTTCCTGGTTATCTTTTCTTGTTGTTATTTATTTGAAGAACGAATGATGTTTATATTCACATTCAAATCTTTTAAAATCTAAATTGAGGCCTGAATTAGCTCTTAAAGTCTTAACAAAGTAGTTAGATACCTTATGAAATTTTATTTCATTATTACTACTATAAAATACCATTATGAGATGAAGCCACATATGTAAAGGAGAAACCTAGAGACATCACGGGAGTATTGTCCAATGAAAAGAGTAGATCATGTATTTTTTTTATTAGAGAGTCAGAGTCTAAAAATCACACTTTTGGTAGGTATAAAGTTCCAATGTGGTATCCACGTCAATCAAAATATAGTGTCAAATCTCAGTTACTGCCTGTGCTTTCTTCTTGTTATATATATGCACACATGCATGCGGTTGCAGCTGAATTAGACCTGGGTCTATAGCACAATTAAACTTGTGATAGGTGCCCAGGGAAGCACTCAGTCAGGACAGATTCAGCTATTCCCATGCAGCCTTGACCCCAGTAGTTTCAATAGTTCGTTATAAGCATTATTTTATAAGTGTCGTCACTGGCTGTGCTATTATCAGTTGGACACTTACATCAGAAATGGATCAAGTCAGATGTACTTGCTCTTGGCATCTTGGGAGACACATATACAACACTGGAAGAAACTCATTCCATGCCAACTATGAAATAAAGAATATTCTTAGGGAAATAGATGTAAAGGCTTTGGGAAGCTTCAGAAAAAATGTTTTTGTGCATTTCAAGAGATATGTATTTTCTTCTATTTTTTGTTGATACCATTTTCATGAATAAAGGTCTTCATCTAGTTGCAAAAGATACAAAGAAAACCCTTTTTATATCACAGTGAGAACAACCTTGATGTAGTTCCCCGGCTTTGAATTATAATGTATGTCATCAGTAATGTAAGTTGTTATAATTTACTTCTGACATTAAGATGTTGCTTTAGGGCATATTGTTGCAAATGTATCCTATTCACTTTCTTGCCTTCTAAATGCCCTTCATGTTTCAGTAAAACAATCCAATCAAAACTAAAGACCAAAAACACTGTAAAACAAATCAAGCATATAAACAGTTCCTAAGCATTCCTGTTACATTTTAGCCCTTTAGCCAGAGGCTCTTAAATGTCTTAAGCTGTATATAGTAGTTTAACTTAGCAAACTGACCACAGAAAATGTTATCAGTGCACGCTGTTTTTAGTCAGGTTCTTCAGGATTGTACCCTCAAAAAACCCTGGAGGATACTGGAATTATTTGGAGGACCAGAAGCTGCTCCAGGTAGAACTCTCTTAGAGCATATCCAAGGTTAATTAACCATGCCCCTTCCTCTTGTGCCAGCGTGGGGCAGGAGCCCTGAGTCTGTGACCTCATTCTGGAGCCAGCAAGCAAGAGCTCCACTGTACCTTCTCTCCACTGAGATGTTCCCAGTAAGATAAAGATTGCTTTGGAAGTATTTGTATTGTTTGTGGTTGGTGGCAGAAGCATTAATTCAAAGTTGTTAAGAATTCTTCTAGCTGCATAGTCTCTGGAGTAAGAATTTTTACTATTGTTGCTAATAGTGATAAATTAAATTTCTGGAGCAGGATATGAATTCACTATAAAAGAATATTGCCAGACATTTACTGCAAAAATATCAGGTCACTATGGGGGAAGTAGCGAAAAAAGTTTTTTTCTATTGTGATACTTTATTTCCAGGGCCCAAAAGACGGATTTTAATATTATCAAATTGAATGATTTAATATTAATTCTTAAATACCCTACTATCAGACAATTTAGAGACAGAACGTGTGTGTGTGTATTTAATGTATATTTTTCACATTACAAAATGACATCAGAGCTTGAGTCCTTTTAAGTAACATCTTCCCAAATTTCTGATTATTCCATGTGTTTCATAATGTGTATCAAGTACCCACTTAGTACAAAGCATGGTACTCTATTAGGTACTGGGGATTGGCATAGACGTGGTCCCTGGCCTCATGAAGCTGGCATTCTACTTGGAGTGGGCAGATAATGTACAAGAGATAAACAATACACTTTCCGATGGTGATAAATACTATGAAGAAAACTAATAGCCTGATGTAATTCAGAGTGACTGTACTTAAATGTTGGTGTTTTCAGCCTCAGAAGGACTTCTTTAAAGAAATATTATGTGAACTGAGATGCAAACAGCCAAATAAATTTTTTCAGAGTTAAGTGCAAAGTCATGGGGAGGGAACAACTTTGGCTTAAATGAGAAATAAAGGGGGGAAAGGGTTGTGATGTCCAGGGACTAAAAGGAAGATGATGCAATAGATAAGCAGGGGCAGACAATGCAGAGGCTTGTAGGCTGTGGGAAGAAGTGTGGATTTTGCTCTGAATGCAATAGGACACCACTAAAGATTTAAGTGAAATAAATAGCATCAAGCATCATCTTGTGTACATTTTTTTAAGGTACATCTTATGACACTGATTTGCACATTGCCTAACTCAGTCTTTTTTTAAATAAGTTTGTTTTATTTATTTTGAGAGAGAGAAATAGAGAGCAAGCAGGGGAGGGGCAGAGAGAGAGACAGGGAGACAGAATCCCAAGCAGGCTCTGTTCTGTCAGCACAGAGCCTGACGTGAGGCTCAAACTTACCAACTATCAGATCACGACCTGAGCCAAAGTCAAGAATCAGACGTTTAAACGACTGAGCCACCCAGGCACCCCTTGTGTACATTTTTTAAAGGTTACTCTGGTTAGTCTTAGATAATTGTCTAGGGAGCAAAAGTGGAAGAAAAGAGACCAGGAGACTATCAGAATAGAGGAAAAATGGTAGTGGCATGGTCTGGGTTGGTGGCAGTGGACACAGAGAGAAGGGGCCAGATTTGGGTATATTCGAAGTAGAACCCTTAGAAATTGCTGATGGTTTGTAAGAGATAGAATTCTAAAAAGGCCCCTAAATTCTACCCCATGGTACATACGCCCTGTATAATTTCCTTGCCTCGCATGTGAACAGGACCTTTGAATATAATGGCAGAATCACTCCCATGATTAATTATGTTGATCAAGATTTCCTTACAGCACACTGAAATGAAACTTTTATGCTTGTTTTGAAGAAGTAAGCTGCCATGTTGTAAGAGGGCCATGTGACTGGGACCTGAGAGTGGCCCCCATCTGATGGGGGACCTTAGCTCTAATACACAAGTATGTGAAATCTACCAACAACCTGATGAGCTTGGAAGAGGACCCCATGCCTTGACTGAGAGCACAGCCCAGCTGACACTTTTTTTTTCTTAATTTTATTTTTTATTTTTTAAAATTTACATCCAAATTAGTTAGCATATAGTGCAGCAATGATTTCAGGAGTAGATTCCTTAGTGCCTCTTACCCACTTAGCCCATCCCCCCTCCCACAACTCCTCCAGTAACCCTCAGTTTGTTCTCCATATTTATGAGTCTCTTCTTTTTTGTCCCCTTCCCTGTTTTTATATTATTTTTGTTTCCCTTCCTTTATGTTCATCTGTTTTGTCTCTTAAAGTCCTCATATGAGTGAAGTCATATGATTTTTTGTCTTTCTGTGACTAATTTCACTTAGCATAATACCCTCCAGTTCCATCCACGTAATTGCAAATGGCAAGATTTCATCCTTATTGATTGCCGAGTAATACTCCATTGTGTGTGTGTGTGTGTGTGTGTATGTGTGTGTGTATGTATATATATGTGTATATATATGTATATATGTGTGTATATATATGTATATATGTGTATATATATGTGTGTATATATATATGTATATATGTGTGTATATATGTGTATATATATATATATATATATATACCACATTTTCTTTATCCATTCATCCATCAATGGACATTTGGGCTCTTTCCATGCTTTGGCTATTGTTGATAGTCCAGCTGACACTTTGATTACTCCCTGTAAGATCCTGAGTGGCTGGCCAGTGTCTGGACCCCCGATCCATGGAAAATGAAAACAACAAATAAATAAATTGTGTTGCTTTAGACTGCTAAGTTTCTGCTAAGTTGTTACATAGCAGTAGAAAATCAGTACATGGTTTATGTTGGACAGGTCAAAAGAAAGGTATAAAACAAGAGGAAGTTCAAGATTTTTGGCTTGGTGTCTGTCTACCATCCTCCACAAAAAGAAAAATAGCTGATTCTGGGGCTAAGTCAGGGAAAGAACTAAAAGAGCACAAATATCTTTTCACGCCAGAAAGGAAGGAAGCACTGAAAGAATGAAGGCAATATGTCAAAAGGGACATGGGGCCAGACTAAAGGGGGCTCTTGTTGACCAACTCTAAGACCACCCGAGCATCAAAATTAATTATAAAGTAATGATTTACAACTCATTAAAAGATATAGCAATTCATAGGTCCATAACATAAATAAGTGAAGAGATAAAGAAATTAGGGAGAAGGGAAAATTCTTCTTTAGAGTAGAATGCTAACAAATAAATCTAGAAGGAATTATGGATATAGAAAACTCACCATTTGATAAACATCATAGTCATGAGTGATTCCCGTGGAAGGTATGAAAGGATGCTCAGGCTGATGGGTGGAAGTTTGACACGGAATAGCAGAACAGTCATAGTTCAAGCAGAGGAGCAGAACCATCAAGAAATTATATACATATATGAAATATATGTGACTTATAGATATATGATATATATTTTATATATAATTTAAAATAATTTTAAATATATGACTTATAATTATTATATTATACATTATATATTATTTATATTACATATTACATATAATTTATCATTATAGTAATTATAATAAATATTTATAGTATATATAGTCCTCTGTTATATATGTGTGTATATATGTATATGTATATATATATATAATGTGTATATGTATATATATATATAATGTGTATATATATATAATGTGTATATATATATGTGTGTGTATATATGTGTGTATGTAATCCTTGCAGAAAGATTTGGCCTTCTACAATTGTGGAAGCCAGCCAGTTAAACAGGTTAAGCAAGCTGCTGTCTCAGTGTGATGCTGGACTTTTACATCCAACGGACAGGCAGCAAGAAAGGGACAAATGGATATAAGGTAGTTGGGGGACAAGGGAAGCAAGAATGAGCTGGAACCCAAGCATGAGCACAGGCTGCAGACCATGAAGATGGACTAAACCTGAGTCAGCTCTTGTTGCTTCTGATGCTGATTGTGTGTGTGTCCTGCAGAAGTCAGGACCCTTCAACATGGCCCAAGAGTCAAAGAAACTGATAAGGGAATGAGGAAGTTGTAGAACTAGTCACTGCACACCAGTGAGAAAAGCCAATGGGAAAGTGACAAGGTGTGAGAGCACAGAATGGCTACTGTGTCACTTGTACCCTCTAAATAACCCTCAGGAATTGTATATGGCCCAGCATAATAACATTCTGGAAAGTGTAGTTCAGCCTAGCCAAGTTGACACATGACAAAGCCATCAGAGTGGGATATAGGTTTAGACTTGGTGTATCTTTCCACAAAATGCTTATCATTTACAAAGAGAAAAGTGATTTTAAGGTAGAAAAACTTGGCGGGCATCAATTTATAAAGGTTTACATCACTTCTTGTCAGAAGGATCATCCTGATGCCCTGAGAAGGATATAACTTCATTTCTCTGATATTCCTAGCAAGAATGCATGGCCCTGTCTGCACCTGGGGAAACCCAGGCTGAGTGACATCCTCCAGAGTGAAAGATCTGTACTCTTTAAACACCAAGGACAGAGAAGGCAGGGAAAGGTTAAAGAACAGTTCCAGATTTAAAGTGACATCAGAACTAAATGAAAAAGCATGACCCTGGATGTCATCTTGGAGCTAAAGGGAAAAGAGACCTGACTGAGATAGTTGGAAAAATAAATGGATTTCAGGTTTGGCTGTAGTGTTCAATCAGTGTAGATTTCCTATTTTGGATGGTTGTGTGGCAGTTTTGTTGGAGAATGTCCTGGTTTTGGAAAACATGCACTGCAGTAATTAAAGAGGAAGGGGCACCGTTGCTGCAAGTTGCCTGTAAGTCGGCCAGAAAAACTAATAGTGATAATGGAATATATGTTTATATGTATTCACATATAGATGAGAGAGATGGAACAGATGTAGTAAAATATAAGCAACTGGGGAAGCTAGCTAAGGGAGATTTGGGAGTTCTTTGTACTTTGTTGTAATGTTTTTATTAGTTTAAAATTGCTTGCAGGTGATATATATATATATATATATATATATGTACACACACACACATACATATATAAATGAATATGAAATTATATATTATATATATTTATTTTTATATATTATATATTATATATATTTATTTATATTTATATTATATATAAAATTAATAGGAAATGAAAAAGTGAAGACAATAAACACCACGAGTTTTCCAACCATTGCTGCGAATTGGGTGCTGAGAAATGGAGCAGAGCTCATAGGGATATTTGGTCTCAAGGAAGGGTTTTTAAAAAGTTGGTTGATAGAACTTGTTTGTATGCTCATGAGAATATTACAAGTGACTGAGAAGAACACAGAGAAAGTAATTTCAGGAGCAAAATCCTTGAAAAGCACTAAAGGGATGATGTCCACATGACAAGCAGATGGGATGGTCTTTGTGAAAAGCAGGGATTTTTGCTCTTTGAAATAGAAAGGAGGCAATAAATTTAAATCCAGATTCTGGTAGGATTTACTAAATAGACAATATGTAAAAACAGAAATGTCCAGGGGCGCCAAGGTGGCTCAGTCAGTTAAACATCGAACTTTGGCTCAGGTCATGATCTCACGGTTCACAAGTTCTAACCCCCATTGGGCTCTGTGCTGACAGCTTAGAGCTTCAAGCCTGCTTTGATTCTGTGTCTCCCTCTCTCTCTGCCCCTCCCCCAGTTCATGCTCTGTCTCTCTCTCTCTCTCTCTCAAAAATAATTAAAATTATAAATAAATACATAAACAAATAAATAAACCAGAAATATCCCCAGCCATGATGAGTAGTAATTCATCAGGGAAAAAAAAAGGTAAACCAAAAATGACTTATATTATTTTTTTAAAAAAATGGAAAGAAGCCTGTGCCAGCTCTAGGGTAGTTTGTGTGATCCCATCTGGTCAAGTTACCCAAAGATTTGCTGATACAGTCTCTGGCTCCACTCTGAGCCTCTCAGCAAAGGTGAAAACTAATTTCCATTTGAAGCAGAAAAATGCTTTGGTTAAGCAGGGAATGAGTGTGACTGTCTAGTAGAAAATATAATTGAGGAGTTACACTTCACTGTGTTTTGTACAAAATTCTTTCTTCAAGCTTTATTGAGATCTGTCATTGAATCATAATCTTTTTTACAAATACCTTAAAATTTTAGCATTTTCAAACTCAGTTCATTGGAATTAGTTGCTATTTTCACTTACTCATCAGTGCATAGTTGGTTTTTTTTATATAAACGTAAAAAATTATCCTTCTGGAGTATTGATGAATTTGCCAATGTTCCTTCCTTGCTGTGTACATTTTTCTCTGTTTATGTTTCAGCTGAAATACATATAATTATTATCTGTTTTATAAATAGTCTAGATTCTGCTAACAAAGCAAATTGTATCTTTCTGAAATGTGTACACAATGCTACCTCCACCGGCCTTGTGAATTGCACATTGGTGCTGGCAGGGGGCTCTTGTTTAAATCTCAGCTCTACCACTTACTACCTACTTGACCTTGAAAAATATACTTATCTTCTCTAGCTTAAATTTCCTGAAATGTAAAATACAGGAGGAGTTATCCCGTGCTCCATTAGAGTGTACTCCTTCTACAATTCATCCTTCCCCTAGGGTTATACTAAGTATTTTAATTCTTCTCCTGGGATTTTACTATGTAATTAGTTTAAATCATGTGTATTAAGGTCATTGAGGCTTAATACTAAGACAGAAACAAACAAACTCTTTAGGAAAGCAGGGATTCTTTAGAATTATCCATCCGACCCGCATTTACCTCTAGGGGTTTTCTAGTTGTTTTTATGTTATTTACTAAACAGTTAAGGTCTAATTTTAGGGCCTAGTCCTGCATAAAGTGGTCCTGCCTTGTAGAGCCTACATTATTATGATATAGTACAGATTAAATGAGGGCATGTATGTGTTGCACCCTAGTGAGGTCTCTGGCACTAAAAGTGCTGTTGGCAAATGTTAAAAGTTATCATTATTATTGGTGGTGGTTATTCCTGATCCTCCCTTTTACTAGAAATCATGCTGTTCTCCGGAATCCAGACAAATCTAATACTTCCCTTGGACAACCAAATTTGGAAACTGCTAGCAAAAGGTATAAAGTACCATTCCGTGAATAACCTTCCCAAGGACCTAAGTGCTCTAAGCTAGGAAATGTCACTAGCAACAGCAAAACCCAAGTCTTCTTATTTCCTTTCTAGTCCTGTCTAGTAGACTTTTTTAGTAGAGATACTCTGCTGTATTCCCACACTGCTTCAATTTAGTCTTTAGGACAGCATCTCATTACCCTAGCTCAATTGGGGACAAGCCTATCATATTGTTTAGATCACCACACAAAATATCACTTAAGTGAGAATTCATTTGTTTCTTACTCTTCCACCCAATTTCATTCTCTCACTAACAAAGATAGATATACATTTCCTGTCCTTACCATTTCTTTCTCCATAGAGGTTAGAGATCCTAAATTTGTTGTCCCTGCCCAGTGTTAAACAGTTTCATTTTTGGTTTGCTAAGCTTTTGTAATTTAATGGTTAAATACTTTTGCTTTTAGTCCATCGATTTGATTAGCTTGAGCCTCTGTGCATTTCTACAGAGGCCCTAGGAACTTTGTATTTTGTAACTTAGGTTAAAGACATGTCTCACCATCTCCAATATGGACAAAGGCATCTGTCTATGTTATAAATCACCATGCAGATTTATTTTATTATGACTTCTGTATTAGGCATGAGAGGACCACCAGGTCTTTTAGCCACACAGAAATGACTGCCCCCTTAAAAAAGCAGTCTAAACACAAATAATTGCCAATATTTAGGAGTTTAAATCCTATTAGGAACCATACTAATGATGGGCAGTTTAAGTACAATGAGTCCAGTTAAAACCATTTGCCCAGCTTCTTAGAACTTAAATAAATAAATAAATAAATAATCCTTAAAAAGACCTGGGAGGTACAGAGTTGCAACACCAAAAAATAGAAAGCAGATTTGTAAAATCACTCTTGATAGGTTACTATCATAGTATGTTAAATTACTAGATGAATGGAATGGGGGGGGGGGGGTTACAAAAATACTTCATTATCCACTCACTACTGTTCTTCTACTTCTGCTGTCTCTTCATCAAGTCCTGCCATGTGACACTAATTAGTAATTTGGGACACTGCCTCTTTAGGTTTTCCTCAAGTACCTGAACCACAACTGGTCATTCTGAGGTTGGATGAGATTTGAAAAGTTCTAGTGGAAACTTTCTGACTGGGAGAGATGCCTTTAATCTTTGGGGATTGAGAGAAGGAGGGACAAGGTAAATCTTGTGTCGAGAGTAACCATTGGACCGTGGATGATTTATGATTTCAAGGACAAAGGTGTCAAGAACTGATTCTTTTCACCCAGCCTGTCTTGGGATCTTCATGTTTGAATTAAACACACACAAGAGAGGGGATATTGTGTGAACCCAAATTACAGGATGGTTTATGTGAGACCAGAAGACCTCGGGTATGCATTCAGCTGTGTTTTTAGACCACTAGTGTGGGGCAGAAAAAAAAATTTCCTTTTTCCCTTTTAGGTTCCTTGGCTGCTCTAATAATTAAATTGCTTGAAAATAGAATAACAGGAGAGAAACAAATTTAATTTTGTATATATAGGAGCCTTATAAAAATAGACTCAAAGAAGTGACCAAAGCAGGAAGTGTTTATACCTTTTAGACAAAGAAACAATACATTTATGAAGAACTGATAAAACCAAGGGGTTTAGGATTAGGGTAATAAATTGGTGAAGAAGTAACAATGTTTATATAGCCTTCTGGGCCCTAAATTCCCTATCTTTGGTGATAAGGATGCTTCCTACCCTCTTGGGACAAGGAGAATACCCTTCACATGGGACATTTATCTCCTGCTTTCAGAGGGGACAAAGCAGGGTCAGAGTGTCCTTTTTGCACTGGCAACTTCTCAAGTACTTTTAATTCAGAATAGTCAACCTGCCAAAGTGGCATATTTTGGAGTATTGTGCTCCCCTTTACTAGCGAAGCTTTTTTGTTTGGACTTTCTATAGATGAGGGCAATCATCAAGGCCAAATGAATCCCCAGCTTACATATATGCTGAAACTGAGTAGCTTTTTTCTAGATTTTTCTGGTTGCAAAAGGAATAATTTGCTGAAGCAGGACCTTTCCTACATTTTTGGTGCCCTTACTTTACTGATTCCCTGTACTATGTTTAAGCTGCTTTCCTTTTTAAAAATTTTTTTTAATATTTATTTATTTTTGAGAGACAGAGTGAGACAGAGCACAAGTGGGGAGGGGCAAGGAGAGAGGGGGCACTCAGAATCTGAAGCAGGCTCCCGGCTCTGAGCTGTCAGCACGAATTCACCAACTGTGAGATCATGACCTGAGCTGAAGTCGGACACTTAACCGACTGAGCCACCCGGTCATTTCTTTTAACCTGTTGATCATTTTAAAAACTTGGTATTTTTGGGGCACCTGGGTGGCTCAGTCAGTTGAGAGTCCAACTTCGGCTCAGGTCATGATCTCACAATTGGTGGGTTCGAGCCTCGAGTCGGGCTCTGTGCTGACAGCTCAGAGCCTGGAGCCTGTTTCAGATTCTGTGTCTCCATCTCTCTCTGCCCCTCCCCCACTCATGCTCTGTCTCCCTCTGTCTCAAAAATAAATAAACATTACAAATTTTTTTAACTTGGTATTTCTTCATCAATTTATATGTATTTATTTATCATATTCTGTGAATGTATTGTGCTCATGCTATATGCTAGGAGCTTAGAAACACTGAGGATATAGCAATGAGCAATAACCTGTCCCTGAAGTCAACAAACTAACAGTTTAGTACAGATGACAGGCCAGTAAAACAGCAATCATACCTCAGTATTGCATGAGCCAGGGCTAACAAAATGTTGGGAGGCGGAGTAGCACAAAAGAAGGAATTGTAATTCAGCTCTGGCTTGGGAGGTCAGGAAAGCTTTTCAGAGATGCTGTCTAAACCTAGATCTAAAAACATAGTAGGTGTTTTAAGGACAATAGTGGCAAGAGCCCAAGGGTCTGCAAAATTCACAAGATTATTTCACATTTGTTTCTCTCTCCCACTCCCTCGGCCATTATCTCCAGGTCTGTGATTTTTAGGTTCCATTTCTTACAGCATTTATACTCAACATTGGCTTGAAATTATCAAACTGGCTTTAAGGAGACACTCAGGGGGTTCATCAGCTTGAAGCATCATGCCATGGTTACCTAGACCTGTCTCTTCCAATCTGTTGCCTAATGATAAAGCAGAAAGAGCCCTGGCTCCTTCCACTGGGAGAAATTTACCTGGAAAATTATTTAAACTGTGCAGGCATCATTTTCTCCAAAAGATGGAAAAAACATATACCTACTTACTGGATTGATGTAAGGAATGCATATAATTATATTAATTCCCCCAACAGAGCAATGTACATAGTAAGTGCTCAATTTATGTAATTGTTTTTATGTGATTACAATTTATGTAATTATTATTATCATTAGTAGTAGTAGTAGTAGTATACAGAAAGGGGTTCTCAACTCGCACTTCAGAAGTCTATAGAAAAGTTCTCTCAAAGTATTTTGATTGTAATACTGGCTGTTAAAAAAGATAAAATTTAACATATATATTAAACTCATATAAATATTACATCTATTTTTATAGTAATATTTTTTAATTTAAAAATATACACTAAAATTATATTGAAATTTAAATTGAAATGTATCAGATTTATAAACAAAAATGAAAATTCTAATTTTTTTCCTACATATTTCCTTCCTTGATGACACATGTTGGAGGGGGCTTAATATATTTATAGTCTGTTATTTCAGAGCATCCATGCTGAACAAATAGTTGCTAGTTATTTAAAAATTACTCTATATTGCACAGTTGATAGTCTATAAATATTTGCGAAATGTGTCAAAGATACAGTAAAAAAATCATCTCTTTCAGATGGCTGTTGGTATTTAAGTCTCATTTATAGTACATTGCAATGGTGTGGTAGGATATGTCAAGTTATAGGGTAGCTTTCCCTTGGGCTAGATTGTTTTTGAGTCTTTTAATCAAATAAGTGGGAATTTTAGGATGGCAGATGGCAGAGGACACCAGAGACTGGCCATGAGGTTCATAGGCTCTCTCTTTGCTATGGGAATGTCCACATGATAGTTGGATGTTACTGACACTGCTATCATTTCTCTGCCTGGTGATGGCAAACTTCAATGCACCTGGAGGATTCTGGGCTCTAGAAATGGCAGGAGTCTTTGGTTTTGGATCCCTGATGATGACACAGTGGTTGTCTCTGCTCTGTTTCTCCAGGTTCCTCTGGGCTACTAAAGTTGTAGGCCTTCTTATAGCAACCCTCTGGCAAGATTGTAGCCTGGGTATAACGTAGTAAAATCTCAGGAGACTTTTGCCCTTGTAAAGAAGCAACATAATCTTCCTTTATGTTACTTGGAGATGAAAGGGCATATGTGGAAGATGTCCATGTGTAATTCATTCTTCTTGGAACAACTGTGAACAAAGCTTAAAGGAAAAGCACAGTGACCTTGATTGTCATACTTTGCTTTCCAAAAATGTTGCAATGTATTTGTCTTCTCTATTCTCCTAAGATGGGAGAAAAGATTGCTAGAGGGAAGATAGCAGAATGCTCAAGTTCCATCTGAGCAGTTTCTTCCTCAGGATCCCTGAAACACACCACCGAGTGAGAGACTAGACTTTTCTACGTTCTGTGGGTGAAATGTACGTCTCTCCACCAGAGCCAGATGTGACTTCTCATGATTTCAGTGATCTTGGAGTTAAAAAAGTGATCAGGACAAGAGAAAATAAGAATTACAGCAGTCACTAACAAACATCAACTTCTGCTGGATGGGAATAGCAAAGATGACCTGCTCTGCCTGTGGAGTCAATTGTTTGGTTAGTCGACATGGCAGTTCCCTGGGAAAATCTCTCTCGTCCATTATTCTCCATACTTCTGAGTTTGCCTTCTGAGGGGATCATCTCTGATGTTCAAATTCAGGTTGAATCCCTTCCCAGTGGATGCACAGCATGTATAGCCTGCTTTCTCTTTGTGAGTCTGTGGGTGCAAGATGAGGGATGTGTTGTGGGATGTGAATAGAGACAGTCTTAGATTTGAAAAAAGCCACTGTTGGCCAAGTCAGGCCTAGAAGTGTTTTTGGAAATAGGGTTCTCTCAGAAACTTGATAGGCACTCATCTATTTGCTTCCAGTCAATTCCCTGTGCAAGTAACCATACTCAAAGATCTCACCTACACCTCACCTATGGATTTTCATCTTTTACTTTCTGGTCCATGTGCTCTAGCTATTCTCTAAACTTAAATTATTGTGGGACACCTGGGTGGCTCAGTTGGTTGAGCATCTGACTTTGGCTGAGGTCATGATCTCACAGCTCGTGAGTTCGAGCCCTGAGTCGGGCTCTGTGCTGACAGCTCAGAGCCTGGAGCCTGCTTCGGATTCTGTGTCTCCCTCTCTCTCTGCCCCTAACCCACTCGCATTCTGTCTCTGTCTCTCTCAAAAATAAATAAACATTAAACAAATAATAAACTTAAATTATTGACAATTACCTGAAAGAATTTCAACTGCTCATTTTTACTAAAAAAGACTACCCTTTTAGCCTACTTGTAAGAGCCCTTGTTTTTCTGGAAACTAAGGGTGCAACTTTGCCATAGGAAATTGTATTTCCTAAACATTAAGGAATGGAAACAGTTCTTTTTCATAACTCCACAAAGGGCCAAATTATTTAACTCTCAGCCAATATAGATTATCGGCTCATATAGAGGGTTTCTCCCTTAGAAATTTCCTACTCTTTGTTTACGCAAATGCATAAATAGAAATCTATCCTTTAGAAAAATGTGCATACTCTTTACTTGAGTTTGAATCTGAAATGTGGTTACTAATAGATTTCTTTAAGAGAGAAACTACATATATTCTTGAATAAAGGAGACCCGAGAAAGCTGTCAGTGGAATTGGGAAAACCCTGGAGGGGTTCCAAACTCAAAGAGGAAACATAGCATTTGGAAGTGCACAGATAGACATTTGTCTTGTGAAGAACTATGCCAGGTGTCCTGACTTATTCCCATGCATGGAAGCCAATGCCAGTACTGAATTCATTCCAGGGGCAGGGAGGGGCACAGGGAAGAATTAGGACTATTCTTCAAAGAAACTGAAAGATATGCCTAAGAATGATTAGAGCTTCTACTGATGTAATTATGGTAACTAATCAGTTGACTTTGAGTTAATAAAAATAGATTATTCAGGTGGGCTTGACCTTTAGTTACTTAGTTACTCGAGACCTTTAAATCTCGGTCTAAAAGAGTTGAGAGAAGTCAGAGATACTCAAAGTAGGAGAAGCACTTGATGTGAGGGAGGTTCTCTATTGCCGGAAGGGTATATATGTCAAGCAAGGCAGGCAGCCTGTAGGAACTGAGAGTGGCCCCTATCTGACACGGTGGAAGAAAACAGGGACTTCAGTCCTACAACCACAAGGGCTTTTATTCAGCTAACAATCTGAAAAAGCTTGAAGATAGATTCTTCCGTAGGGCTTCCAGACAAAATCTCAATCTGGCCGATTCCTTGATTTCAGACTGATACCTAGAGCAGAGAACCCAACCATGCTGGGCCTGACTCCTGATCCATAGAAACCAAGAGAATGATCTTATATGAGATTTTGTGTTGCTATAAGCTCCTAAATCCATAGTAGCATGTTATTTATCAACATAAAACTAGTATAAGGAGGGGAGTGTTCTCTGTCATATTTTCCTGCTTATGCACTCTGGAGAGAATCCTAGCAAACACAGGATTCGAAAAACAGTAAGTACCCAAGGGTTAAGGGAAATTACCATCAATGGAAAAAGACAATCAGCCTCCAATAATAATATAATTTTATTATCTGTATTAATAATGTTAATTATATTAATCTTAATAATATTTAGATGGCCAAGTTTCAGCAGATGTTTGAGGAAAACAAACAGCACAAACTAAAGGCCTGAGATAGACAGACAGACATTGGCTCCAGAAGCAATAGGTATAATTCAGAGAATCAAAGGTAACTTTGAAAAAATTTCAAACTACAAATTCAAATGGTTTTGAAAGGAGGAAAGATCGGTATAAGAAGAAAGCAAACAGAGAACATAATGTGGTCCTTGAAAAGTAACAATGCAATTGCTGAAATTTAAAGAGCAATCAATAGAAATGGTAGAAGTAAAGTTTAAGCAACTAAGAATATAATGAAAAAGAAATATAAAGGCATTGCAAATATGAAGTATGTGGCATGATTTACCAATTGATGGGGTGTTAGTAAAAATTAAACCTCTGATTCTCCCTCGAGTCTGTTCCGGTGAGGAGATAGGCCTTTATTTCCTTCTCTGTTCAAGCATCCTGCCAAATCTCACGTAAGCACTACTTACAAACTACATAATAATGCAAATTCAGTATTTTTTTTAATTTCTAGAATCATTCTTAAAGGCACAGAAAACTTCAATGTAGTTAGGGAAGACAATGTAAATGCTATCCATACATTGGGGTTAGATTTTTTTTTCTCTCACATGCTACATTCTTCTGATACATGGTTCCTCTGAGAATTGCTCCTCCTTTAAAATCCTAACTTCCTGTGTCTTATTCCCTGACAACATCCTTCCACACTACTCTCTTTAGTATTTTCAACACCCTGGGCTGAGGTTTCAAAGTCACCAACTAATGTCTCGCTGTTCACCACACCTATAGTTCTGCTGTCCTTAACCAGCTCAGCTTCCAAAGTCCACGGTTATAACAGCTGTTTACCTCTCCACTACTCTTTCCCTCTTCTGTACTCACCTAAAAACTGTCAATCTCAGTGATTCTCAGTTGTCTGTCATTTCGTGTCTTGCAATCACACAGCTGAGAAAAAAACTTTCTAACAGTGTTGATCTGGTTAGCAATTAATCCTGAGAAATCCTACTGAATTTCTGTATTATGTCTGCTTTCATGCTCTCCAAAATGGCTTCTTTATAACTTATTTCTCCTCAGAGCATCTACATCCCCTCCCACAACTCCCTCTCAGAAGATGGTGTGCTCAATACTTTTCTGATAAATGAATAATCAGATGTTAGCTACTTTATCATCCCACCTCCAGATCTACTAATTTATCTGCATCTGTACCCATATTTTCTGCCTGTCTTCCATGACTATGGATAAATGACCTTATCTGTACCTGAGGCATTCCTTCCAGGTTTTTCCTGCATCTCATCGCCTCTTGTCATATCAGGTGTAGGAGCTACTTTAGTTTTGTCCTCTTTACAACAACATGCTCTCCCTCTATCCCTGAATTATTCCCTACAGGACACAAATAAGCTCTCATATCACCTCTTCAGTGTGAGTACATTATCTCTTTACTCTCCTTTCGACTCAGCTTCCCGATGGTGTTCTGTGTAGTTGTTGTCTCTATTTCCTTCCCTCCTTTCTTCAGCCCACTCCAAGATGACTTCGGTTCCTAACTCCTCTGAGAACACACTTGTGAGTGTGATCGATGACCTGTGGAGGGCCACGTCGATACTCCGTTTTCTCACTTGACTTTCCTCTCGCTTGCTTCCTCAGCAGCTTTGGACACTGTTCACCATATACTCTTTTTCTTGAAAAACTTTCTTCTTGGGTTTCTTTGCATTCTCTAGTTTTTCTCCTTTCTTATTGACCACTTTTCAGAATCTGCTGCTGGCAGATTGATATCTGATTGTCCTCAGCATAATATCTAAATGGAAGAGTGCTCTGAGGTTCCTTCTTAAGTCATTTCTCATCTCCATTTACCCACTCTCTCCTAAGATGACTTCATCTAGTCTCATTGCTTTACATACAAGCTATTTGGAAATAATTCATAAATATATATCTCAGGCCTGATCCCTTCCGGAATTTCAAATAAGCATATTCCACTGTCTGCTTCCTTTCATCACTTGGATATCCTTTAGGCATCTCAAATCTAGCGTGGACATACTGGTACTCTTGATGATTGCAACATTTTCATCTAAACTGGCTTCTCTTGAGCTTTCCTATCTCAGTAAAGAGCACTACCCATTTCCAGCTTACACGACTTATCTGTATTCTGTTACCACACTTGACATCCAATTCATTTTCAAATTTTGTAAATTCTACCTTTAAAACATATTCAAACCAGGTCTAATCATCACAATCTTTCACTTGAATTACAGTAATAGTTTCCCAAGTGGTCCCTCTAATGTAATGCCTGTTCTTCCCACTCCTACCATCCATTTGCCACACATTAGTTGAAAGAAGCTCCTAGAAATGTCTATCAGACCATGTTCCTATGCATCTGCACCATGCTCCGAAACCTCCAAAGACTTTGCCTCATGCCTAGAATCAAATCCAAACTCTTCACCCTGTTTAAAACGACCTACATTATGTCTGACTCCTGCCCAACATACTGATTTCATCTCTTATTACTCTCTTTTCCATTTGCCTGTCCCTTTGTTTCTTACTCCCACCTTAAGACCATTACACCAACCATTCTGTCTCAACTTAAAAGCCATCTTCTTATAGAGGTCTTCCCTGACATTTGGTCTAAGGATCACTGCTCTGTCACTTGAAGATTTTTTATCTGCATCACTCTTATCTCCATCTGAAATTTTTCTTATTTATTTTTTGGTCTTATTCCAATTCTAGCATGTAAGCAGTGTGAGAGTAGGAATTTTCATGTCTATATTATTGTATCTATAGATCCTAGAAAAATTCTGGAACATGTTCAACAGGTATCCTTTTCTCATGATCCTTCTGGTCTTCAGAGCCAACAACAGCAGGTTGAGTCCTTCTCATGTTGCCATCTCTCTGGTTCTTTTCTATCATCTCTCTCTCTGGTGAACAGGTAGCCAGGAGAGAGAGAGAGCCATCTTTCTCTCTGGTAGCCAGGAAGGATCCTCAGCTTTTAAAGACTCATGTGGTTAGATTGGGCCCACTTGCATAATCCAGGATACTATCCCCATCTCAAGGTCCGTAACCTTAATCACATCTGCAAAGTGCTACTTGCCATGTAAGGTAATAGACTCACAGGTTCCAGATGATTAGGGTGTTGATATCCATGCGGACAGTTATATAGCCTACTATACTTTTTAGGACTCATAGATTTCCATGCTTTCAGCCTCTAGGCTTCTTCTAGAAACTCAAGTACATGTTCATGGGGATCCTATTCCTGTACAAATCCAGACAGTTTTAGGGCCCGAGTGGATGTACCTATAGGTATCCTGCCTCAATGCCTGTAAATGAGTGTGTTGAGAAAGGTGGGTGGACTGACACAGAACAAGCATAGTGATTAAAATGATCATTTGAAATGTTATTCCGCTTTTATCATTTTAAAAATATAATATTTAGAAAAATCAGCTGCTACTTTTATATGAGGTGGCTTTTTATATCTAATTCTCAAAGCAACCCAGTAATTATGAAGATGAGAACTGCACAATGAAATTTAATTTCACCAGGATAATAACAAGAGAAAAAAAATTCTTTCTTTTTTTTTTTATTTTCAAGGAAGATTGGAAATTACTCCTTCCCATCCTCCTTTGCAGTTTCTAGGCTATGCTCCCATAATGGATTTTTATCTGTTTTATAAGTAATTTCCTTAATATTTCAATGGTCACAGATAGTGAGGATTGCATGTCTCTTCAGGAAACATATATTTCATCAGCGCTGTCACAGTCTAGAGTCTCAGAGCTTGTAGACTGATGTTTTCGCCCATTCTTGCTATCAAACACATAGCATAGAAATAAATGTGTTTGTCTATTTGAGACTTTAATGAAATTGAAAACATAGTAACATTTTTCAATGTCAACAAGCTCATTTTCTTGTTTAGATGCTAATGTTGGTTTTTTCCTGAGGATTCAATCCTCTAATTGTGAGTCATGACTTTTCTTCCCTATGTCCAAATGCTTGATTCCTGAAAATGGCTTGAATTATGGTGGGTGGTGTTCAGCTCCAGAGAGGACTAGATATTTTTATTTGCCTAAAACCTATGATATGGGGTAAAGAGATCACAGTGCAGGAGTAAATGTAGTGCTTAGGCTGTACTAAAAAGTTTTTACCATGATTTGGAGGGCTTAGGTACCCAGCACTGTGCGAGGAGCTGAGCAGACTCTGTGTCCTTTATTTGTTTGCTGGTGTTATCTTTACTTCCATTTTACTGATGAGGAAATGAGCTCAAAGAGATAGTAACTTCCTAAGTTTTTACAGTAAGTGTGTTAAGCATCTGACTACAAAGCTTTGCCATCTTCCACTGCCACTTGGTCTTCACATCTACTGCCCATACCCATCCTCCTACTGGGCCCTGGGGTAAAGTACTAGGGAGGGAAAGATGTCCTGTCTTTCACTCTCTTCCACCTCTCTTGGTTTCTATCACTTTTAATTCTACGGTCTGGCAATTCCACAATACTTTCACTAAGCTAAGTCTAGTTTCTGTTCGCAACTCCAGGGTGTCAAGAGTTTCTCTTTTTAAAAAGTCATGATATCAGATCTTGGTTAATTCATGCTCTTTTGGGCCCCCTTGCCACTTATTATCATCATCATCATCATCATCATCATCATCATCATTATTTGTTATTAATTTCCTTCCTCCCTTTGTCGCTCCTTTGCACATTCCTGTTGTAAACATCTGTTTTATTAGTGGTTGCCTCACATCTTTTGAATACCTTCCCAATTTGAGGCACATTCCCTCCATTATGAGTCCTGGCTGCCTGAGCCCTTTCTCTCATTCTCTTGGGCTGCCTGGGTCCGGGCAAGGGATCTGGGCCACAAAACAGACACATCCATGAAAAATTTTTTTTTTTAATTTGGACAAGATAAAAATTTACTTTTCTGTTTTGAAAGAGTGAACATCTACTATCCTGCCTGGTATGATGTCTCCGCTCTATGAAGTCCACTGGGACACAGGCTTCTTTCAGATGACTACTTAACCAATCCTAAGGAGTGACTCAACTTCGCTGTGTCAGAAGCTGCCCCACAATGCTTCTGAATATCCCCTGTTAGCCAAAACTTGTCACATGGCCACATTCAGCTTCAACAGAGGCTGGGAAATGTAATTTTTACTCTGAGCAGCCATCATGTGACTAACTAAATGTTCTATTACAATGAAAAGAAACAATATGTTTTGGGGTATCTCCTACAGAAGGGAGCAATATGAGGACATAGAAATCACTGACTCCCATCTTTTAGTATACTTTGTAATTCCCAGTGGTTTCAAGCATTTTGTTACTCAGAGGCATCTAATATCCATTCTTGAGTCTGGCAGGTATAAGCTGTGATATTTCAATGAACTGAGATGTAGGCACCACATGTTGATAGCAGTGGCTTTTTTACAAGAGATCATACTGCAGTGAACGTTGCCCATGGCTGTGGTTCAGTGATCTCTTGGTGATCCTGTAAGCTAGCTGATATCCCTTAATAAATTCTACTTTTACCCAAACTAACTGTAGTTAGAACTTATAAACCATAGAGTTACGGTTTACAAATAAGAACCATCTCCTTGGGGCACCTGAGTGGCACAGTCAGTTAAGTGTCTGACTCTTGGTTTTGGCTGAGGTCATGATCTCACAGTTTCATGGTTCAAGCCCTCGTCCAGCTGTCCGCTGGCAGCACAGAAGCCTGCTTGGTATTCTCTGTCTCCGCTCTTTCTGCCCCTCCCCCACTCATGCTATCTCTGTCTCTCTCAAAATGTATAAGCTAAAAAACAAAAAACAAACAAACAAAAAAACACCTTCTTAGCAGTTTCTGCAGAAGAATGATCACAGTCTTGTCTGGTTTTCTTGAACTCAGCTAGCCAATGACCTCTTCTTCTACCTTTTGGAGTAAAAGTCAATAAACAATAGCTCCTCCAGTCTTCCTTTCCATCACCTTAAAATTTCTTACTTTCATTGTCTTGCCCTTCCCTGTTCTTCTGTCCTGAGGATGATGTGTCCCTGCTCCTCATCAGGGAGAAGTTCTCTAGCTTTGAGGTTGAGCTGAAGCCTTCCATTTCCTTTGGATCATGCTCTAGAACTGCCCTACTCCCCCAACCACACTCATACCTTATATCTTAAATCTCCTCCTCTCTTCTGGCTCTTTCCACTCAGCACACAAACTAGCTTGGGTTCCTTCTCTTAATGTTGCTACCTCCCAACACAGCTACTTCTCTAAGCTGCCATTCCATTTCTTCTACTTTCTCTTCCATTTCTTCACTCACTCACTCCTAAGCCTTCTATGCTCTGGCCTCTTCACCCACCAATTTACTACAACTACTTAAAAGTCATTCAAAAACTTATAGTATCAAAATATGAATATTATTTCTTACCTAATATCCCCATATTCTTTGCCCCACTGGCACCTCTGTCTTAAAATTAAGTTTTCTCCTTGATTGGTGAATAAGAATTATTCTGATTCTCTTTGCCATTAATAGCTATTTGTCCACCTCATTTTAATTTTTTTTTAACATCACCTGTAAATCCTCATCAGCAACAATCTAAGCCTGCACCACATTTTGTGCTCCCAATGGCATCATCCTTCACTAATTTGCCCAAGTCAGTTTGCTGAGGGTGCTCCATGTTTCCCTCTCCTTTAACCCAGGCATGCTATCAGTCATCAAGTTCTGCCAGTTCTACCCCAAGAATGTCTCTCAGTTTTCCTTAAAATCCTTCAATGGTTTCTCCTTGTTCTCAAATTAAATTCCAGTCCTATAACATGACTTATGATCTGGCTCTACTTACCTTTCCCACTTTGTCTCTTAAGAGAAATCACCCCCTAACTGGACTCATCTTTCCTCTTGTCCTTGAGAATCTTAAACATTCCATTCGCTCTACCTGGAATGATATTTTTCTTACTCTTGACTTGAGTAATTCTTATTGCTCCTTTAGGTTTTCAGCTTAGGTGTTACTTTCTCTGTGAAATCTTTCTGATCCTCTCCCTACTTGTCCCATATACTTCCAAATTATAACACTTAATGCCATATATTAGAATTGCCTCTTTGCTTCTTTATGTTTCTAACTAGATAATAACCTCTCTAAGGGAAGTAATTGTATTACTTTCATTTACCATCACATTTACAGTGCTCAACAAATATTTGTTAAATTAATGATCCTATTGCCTCTTTTATCTCATAAATGTAGGAGTTACACAGACTCCTATCCTTGGTTTCATGCATAACTAAATCTTAGAAACCAATGATATCATCTAGAGCTTTATCGCTCTTTACACTTAGGAGCCCTTACACTTACGAGACATACTTTCTACATGCTTAGCTTCTTCAGACTATTTACCCCTCAGACTTATATCCTTCTTTGTATTCCATTCAGTCTCTGTCATATTACATGTCTTGGTATATACTAAATGACCATATCTTCTCATTTCTGAGTTTTTGAGTATGTTATTGACTTTGCCTTTAATAATATGAATTATCCCTCTCATACTTCACCTCTTATAAAGCTTCCTTGAGTTGTCAAGACTAGTTTCAGTCCCTCTTCTAAGTCATCTTGTAATATGTGCTTTTATCCATATCAGATCACAGTGTATTATAATTACCTTGTCAAGTTTCCCCATGTCTATTTTCTTCACTATCTTTCTCCAGTATGTAGACAGTGACTGGCACATTATAATATAATATAATATAATATAATATAATATAATATATATTGACTAATTTACTAAATTAATTTTTATATTTGAGGATTTTAATGTTAATACCTATAAATAAACTCAGAAACTATCTCACTCAGCTTTTGCCATAAAAATGCTGCATAACAAACCACACCAAAACTAGGTGGCTTGGGGCACCTGAGTGGCTTGGTCATTTAGGCCTCTGACTCTTGATTTTGACTCAGGTCATAATCTGATGGCTCAGCTCCTGAGGTTGAGCTCCCTATTGGACTCTGCTCTGAGAGCCCAGAGCCTGCTTGGGATTCTCTCTCTCCCTCTCCCTTTCTCTTTGCCCCTCCCCCACTTGTACAGCTGCCTATGCAACTCTCTCTCAAAATAAATAAATAAGCATTAAAAAAATAAAGTGGCTTAAACTCAAGATCTTATCTCTTTCCCTCATGAGTTTTTAGGTCACCCGAAGCTCAGTATAAGTAGGTTGGACTCCAGACTCTGGGCTCCAGGATCCAGACTGGGTTCTGATGTACTATACATAATTTTCACACTCTTTGGACTGGTGGCCACCTGGTCATTTTCTTCTTATAATGAATGTCAGGAGTCCCAAAGCCAAGCCAAAGCATACAAGCGTATTTAAGGCCTCTGCCTGTGTCTCATCTTTCCAAGTCCAATATCAATAAGGCAAGGAAATTTACTTTTCCCACAGTGGGAGTGGCAAGGGAATTAATATTTGTTGAACAGTAATCTAAACCATCACAAATGCTTCTTAAAAACACTGCCAAGAATAGATACTGAGCTTTCTCTATTGTAAAAACCAGTAAAAAAACAAGATTAAATATCCCCAATAAAATAATGCTCTTGGCATTGTTTCTGCTTCTCAATTTCCAGTTTGTTTACTGGAGATTCTTTGGCATGGTAGTGAAGTGATGAAAACAAAGATTCTCTCAGACACACAAAACCTTAAAAAACCAAATGTGTTGCCTGTGTCTTCAAATAATTTTATTATGGTCTACAGTAACATCATATATCTCAAAAATTCTTTGTAGACATGGATTTGACCTGCCTAATCAGAATATAAAAATGACATTGAAATCAGTACAAGCTAAGATTAGAAAATATCAAGCATTAACATGAAGCCAAAAATCTAAATCCATCTGTCCTCACAGATTCCCCTTTGTACATATTTGTCACCTTCATGTAGCTGGATTTGTTTTTTCCCTTTTTCTGTGATGAGGATGAGTGGTAGTGGGGATGGTTTTTAATGGTTTGAAGAACACAGATATTATCATTGCACATGCCATTCTGGGTAACTTTTTTTTTTTTTTTTTTCAACGTTTATTTATTTTTGGGACAGAGAGAGACAGAGCATGAACGGGGGAGGGGCAGAGAGAGAGGGAGACACAGAATCGGAAACAGGCTCCAGGCTCTGAGCCATCAGCCCAGAGCCCGACGCGGGGCTCGAACTCACGGACCGCGAGATCGTGACCTGGCTGAAGTCGGATGCTTAACCGACTGCGCCACCCAGGCGCCCCTGGGTAACTTTTGATACAAAAGGAATCTGAATATTATAGTTAGAATTCTACTTCACTTGTTGATAATCATGAGATATCCATTAACACCAATAAAATTACTGTACCCTTTGACAAATACTTATCGGAGTATAGAGATGAAGAAATATTTTTAAAAACTGTATTTAGAAAAGGTGTTGACTTTTAACTGTGCTATTATATGAGGAACATATCCGTGTAACATACTTGCCCATTTTTTATACTAGGAATCTGTACTTTCTGAGAAAAACTTTTCAGAGCATCAAGTAGTTAGTTGGATACCATGAAGAGCAGTTCTAGGCTAAGCTAAATCCATCACCTCAGCAGATCAATTCTGCCAAAGCAGCATTGGGATTAAAAAGTGCTTAATTTCTTGAGTGATTAGAGACAGACAAATTAAAATACAACAAGATACCAAGATAGCAAAGATATGGAGCAACTGGAGTTTCCTTAAATGGCTGGTGTAAAGATAAATTTAGTACAACCATATTGAAAAAAAAAATGACAGCACCAGCTAAACATACACACACCCTGTGAGTCAGCTATTAATTCCAGGTTATAGACCCAACAAAAATAAGTACTTACAGCTGCTCAAAACCATATGCAAAACCCTTCATAGCAACATAGTTCATACTCTTCCCACAATATTAGCAATTTGTATATCAGTCTAAAGGAGAACAGATTCATCAGAGGATAGTCATAAAATGGAATGCTATGACAACACAACAACAAAAAACAAGCTAATGTTACATGCAATAATACTGACATATATCAGACATATAATGCAGAATGAAAAACCAAAACACAAAAGAATGCGTACTGCATGATTTTATGGATGTAATATCTGAAAACAGACCAAACTAGTCTAGTGGGTAGTCACTGAAGGAAACGTTAAGAGAGCTTCTGAGGCATTGGTTATCTATTTCTTCGCCTGGGTAGTGGTAACACAGGTGCATTCACCTTGTGCTAGCTCATCACTATGCCTTTATGACTTATGCATTTTTCTAGATGATTGTTGTACCTAAGCAGAAATATACTAATTAGGATAAAGAGCAGATAAACCAAAACAACCCCCAAATATGCATTGAGTGAGGTGCTTTCATAGTTTATATAGCCTTTCATTCTCACGTCTTATCTGTGAAGCAGGTATCCTTATTTCCAGGTGTAAAAAATGAATGTGAGGCTCTGAAATCTTCTGACAATGCCGAGTTTAGACAATACCTTGTCATTCTCATAAAATTTCCCCAATACAAGTGCCTGGGTCCTCTCGCTTGATTTTCCCTTTTCAATCTGTTTTCAATCTGTCTTAGAAGATGGGGGAGGAGTGGTGAGCTGGATTTGGCCTATGGTTCATTCATATTTGCTCACCTCTGCTATAAATGAAACACAAAGCCAAGGCCAGAGTTGTGAGAACATGCATTGGCTCAATATGTATTATCAGCAAATAATTTTGTACTAGGCATCAGAGCACAATCAGAAGGAAGTGCTAAGTTTTTAACCATGTATACCTTGGGATAACATAGTATTTTAACCCAAACTCATTAAACTATAAGCCTCTACTTTTTAAGAAATATTCCCTTTTTTAGTGGTTCTTCCTGGTTTGATAGGCAGAAAGAATAGGGAGTCTGCTGTCAGAATCTGGAAACTATCTGAGGATAGGTCTTCTATCCATCTCCACAGATACTCTGAAACCAAATTCTCCTTCACCAGCTTTCCTGTGACTGAAATATTGTGCCCCACAAAAGCTGAGCCACAGTCCAGGAGTAGTCACTAACACTGGGTCACCTTCTACATCTATGCCTAAAAAAAATGTTCCCAGCCCTTCATACCTCATTATTCCACCCTGGGCCAGAAGAAGGCTACTAATATCCCTTCTGCATGTATCTTTCTGTCCTTGTCCACAGTAAGTGGCTTTCTTGTATTTCTAATGTTCTCAGTATTAAATATTTTCTATTCAGATCAAATATGTAAAATCAGTGAGGAGAATTAGAATTTACTATAAATTATTCAAATGAACCCAGAGAAACTCTGCATGTTCTTATTTATTCTGCTCTTTAATAGCCAAGTGGTCAAAAGCAGTAGGTAAAATACCTTTTGGCACATTACAAACTACCAGAGAGTACTTTTCTTATACAAATTTTCAGGCCTCACACCAGCGCTACTAAATTGGAAGTGCTGTGAGTTGGGTTTGGGAATTGTGTTTTTGTTTTTCTTTTGTTTTATTTTCCCCAGGATCTTGATGCTGTTGACCTGAATTAAATTTTCCCGAATGGCCCACAATTGCTGTGTACATAATGCTTAGAGATGATTCCACAAAAGTTGTCACTAAAGAACTGAATGCAGGCTCTAAGAAATTGCACCCCAGATGTGATTTGGGGCAGATTTATCATTCACTGTGAACCTGTGATCTGACCATTTGAGATAGTGAGCTCAGTTCAGGGGACCTCTCTATGGGTCACTCCAAAATGATCACCTGTAGCTTTATTTCTTTAATCTTGGTTACCAAACGACCAGCCTTGCTGCCTGTTTGGAGAATGTAATGGTGTTTTCTAGTTTATTTTCATCATCAGTAAATTGCTGATCCCTGCCAAAGTTCACTGAAACAGCCAACCATACAGTCTTCAAAATAGTTCACATCAATAACATGAATTTGAAAGCCCTCTCATACCTTTCTTGGCAGCTACAAACTGCTGACTCACACACCTTTCCCTGTCGAGTGTGTTTAACTTCATATTGCAGCTTAATAGTTTCATTCCAAAACAAAGACTGGAATTGGAAGCACAGGGGAAAAAATGCAGAAGGTGGAATGAAATGAAAGTTTCAATGTATGTTACCATATATAGGAATATTAAATTACCTCTAAATAATACACAAGCTAAGACATAAGGCTGAAACGAATTGGTGACAGAATGTGTTATCCAGACTCAACTTTCCATCTTTTCTCCTAGAAAGGGTACAAAGAACAAACTCACTTTGTTGAATGTTTTCCAATTCAGGCATTTCAATCTCAACTTCAAACTTGTCACTTAAGTTTCTGGATGATCCAGTGAAGAGAGCTGGTTCACCCATCATTTCAGCCAAAATACTGGCTCTTCATTATTGAAGCATGATGTTATTAAATTAGTTGCCTTTCCCAGAACAAAGTTCAATATGCTATAATTATACCTCCATTTGTCAAGTATCCAAAATTATCAAGTTTAAGAAAAGTAGTAGTCAATTTCTGGCAGCTATACAGTGAAAATCCACCCACCTTCCACCTCTGCTCTGGGGCCAGATTAAAAAGTCAGCAAATAAAGTCAAGGGAAAATCACATGCAATATGGTTTTCTAAAAATGATGAGCAACTCTTTGTAAAGTTCTGATAAAACTATATACAATTTTTTTTTTCTGGATTTATTTGGGAGTGACAGTCCTGAAAATTCAGTAACTGTTAAAACCATGTAAATTACTTTGAGCTTATATTTAAAATGGAGCTGAGTTCTTGACTTGGGTGATTATATACAGGTTTTTCACCAACGTGATGTCCACTGGGCACTCAACATCATCTGTGGTGCTAGAATTCTTTGCTGTGTGGGAATGTAATACGAACAGAGACTTTTCTAGCATCCTTGGCCCCCATCTACTAAATGCCATCATTATGACAACCAAAACCCTCTCCATATAAATTTCCAAATGCATCACAGAAGTGGTACCATCTCCGTCAAGAACCACTGATCCTACTGATGAGGAAACAAAAATCCCTCCCACGCACTGAAGGACATCAACCCAGCCACAGCCTGCAAAGCAGGGGTCATTACAACCTAAACCGACCTCTGTGTTTCAAGGAATTCGCAATCCTTTTAGACAGAGTGGCGAAGTGAATGGAATTGTGGATTTGGAATGAGAAGATCTAAGGTCCAATCTTGGTCCTGCCTTGAATTCAATAACTATGTGAGCCTGGGCAAATCACTTCTCATTCTGAGTCTTATTACCCTTATCAACAAAATGGAGGTTAAAAATAATGACTGTCTTGCCTATCTCACAGGACTGCCCAGAAAATCAGAATCAATGTGGGATCTGACTTTGTCAGCAAGTTGATTGTTAGAACTACACAGTAGTAATTCTTGATGCTCAAGAGATGTCATCAGGAGGTGGAAAGGTGGATTGTGTGGTCTCTAGGGATGTTTACAAGCCTAGGGCTGGCTGATGTTCTTGTTGTATGCATGAACTAAGTGTGAGTTCACTGTGTCCAGTAAGTGCTACTTGTAGCAATGGTTGACATCCAAGGGTCTAGGTTGGATACGCTTCTGTCTGCCTCCACAGCATGTTTCTTATGTTGTCCCTGAGGCATAACTTCCAGGACATTCTTGTCTTTCTTTGATTCAGTCTCCTCCCCACCCTTCCCTGACACCTCCTCTGTTAAGTTATGCCTTTCCCACCCACTTACTCCTTCTGCCTTTTAAATCTACTCTCTCTCACACCTGCCCTTCTCTCTATAATAGTTTCCACTAAATTCTAAGAATGTATAACAGTAGCTCCTAAAATGGACTGCACGCTGGAACCACCTGTGTTATTCCTACCATACCAGTTTACATGACACTAATTTCATGACCAGTGTTACTCACTTTAAAAAATCTCCAGTGACATATAGAAAGGCTGTTTGGTAGACTTCTGGAGTTAAGAAATTGGCTCAGGTGGGCAAGAAGCAACCAGTAACAAAGTATCCAGGGGCCTGTGAAGATTTATGTAGATTTTATATAGAGATTTTATAAGAGTAGAAAAACCACAATGAGATTAATAAAGTACAGGGTGAGATGGTGAAAATTGGTACCAACATTCAGTATCAGTGGGTGAGCACAAATTAAACAGAGTGACTGGTCTGGATCCATATGCAATAAGCATACTGGACATTTCTCTGATGGTGCTTCTCTTGAAGTTTTAGACTTGCCTAAGGATTTTCCCCCTTGCTGTGTGAGGACAGAATCCTAATGCTGGCTTGAACAGCAGCATTGGGCAATTCATATGTTCATTGTGGAAAATCTGAAATGTAGAAATCTGAGATGGATTTCTTTTTAACTCATGAGTGCCCCACTCCCAAGTGGATCTTAGACCAGACTACAATGAGGACTTAGATTCAGCCTCTGTCCATGCGCACTTGGCCAGAGCTGTGTTCTTCTATGTGTTTGAACCACAATCAGCTCCTAAATTTGAGAGACATGACTCCTAACTCAAGTTTTTGGATTCATTCTCCAGGATCTTTATGAAAGTTCGTGAGCCTAACCAGCACCCTGAGCTGGCTCGGGGAGCTCCATAGGGGAAAGGCAGTCCTGCTATCAGCAATATTCATTCCCTAACTCATGTTTTCTCCATGAGCACTGAGGACCTAATTTTGTACTTTTTTTTTTTTCCCCATCTACTATGTTTTGCATTTCCAGTGATGACATAAGACTTGGTATAATCGTCAGTGAACTGGGATTCAGAAGGGTCAGATTTTAGCAGGTTCTGCCACTACCAATGGAAATTTAGATTAGTATTAAACTTCTCTGAGCATTAAATGTTTCTTTACGAAAATGGGAAAGATAATTCATCTCTTATAGAGTTTCCTATGAATAAATGAGATATTATTTGTACAATTTCTGGCATATAATAAGTCAGTAAATGCTAGCGTTATTACCCATCTCCTCTGATAATTTACTCCTCTTGTAATCATATTTTTCAAATAGGATACATTTTAGCTTTCTTTTTTTTTTTTAATAAGAGGGTGACATTATTGATCTATTATCAGTGGGAGATGCTATGTCATTTATTCCTTATAGTGGGGATGGATTTGCATCAAGTCATCACAGTTGCTTCTTAGGACTTCTAAAACTAATGTCCATGCTCTGCATTACTTCATTTAGCAATAATTTACCTGAAGTCAGGAATTAATTCATTACCCTTTTAGGATTTTGCCAAATTGAATATAAAATGATTCCAGACTCCAATGAAAGGGTTAAGCATGAGTAAATTTAGATTGTATTGGTACCACCATCCATAGTCGCCGGTCAGTTTAGACAGTCTTCTGCTGGATGGCTCTTATCTCTTCAAGTGGATGCAGTGACCCCATATAAAGCAGGCGTAGTTAGTTTTACAGTTTTGAAAAACAGTTCACCCTACCCAATAAGCTGTTGGGTGTGTGATGATTTCAATAATTAGGCTCCAGGAAGTATTTTAAATGAAAATGGACACTTTTGAGCAAGACTCATTGTTGGGTAGGGTTTGACCTACAAAGAGTAAAAACATCAACATTCATTTGGAGGGAAAATTAAGATTCCCCTCACAGCCTCAAACCTTTCTTCTCTAATCACAGTGCAGACACTATCAGTGAACAGAGAATCTTTGTATTATTTCCAAGTTTCTCCCATTGTCAGTCACTGTGACAAAGTGCTGGCCAATCTGACACAATGATGAATCACTCCAGACATTGAGTTTTCATGTGGCTGTCGAGGGTTCTCAGTAGACTCTGTTGTCTGGAAATGCTACCAACCAGCACCAGGTGCTTCGCTCACAAGCAAAGCTGGGATTTTGGTAAAAATAAACAGATGCATTTTTAAGGAAAAGAGATGTGTAATATACATTTACTGTCTGTTTTTACCATGTCTTCATGTCGCTATTGATTTAAATGCTTATTAAGCAAATCCTCACTTTCCAAACTCCTTCTTGTCATTTGTCTGCTGAAATGAATTAGATTTGAGTGTACATTGAGAAGTTTAAATATTAAATAAATATCTTGTCTATTGTTTTTGGCTATAAAATAACATGTAGGCTCTCCTTTATACTTGAAATTTTAACAAACAACATAATTCTTTGCTAATAATTTTTTAACTGACCAGATCTTACAAACCCAATGCTGTTGGAATTTATGATGGATTGATGCATCGTCCAATGCAAATGTACTTGTAATGTCTCCCTTAGTTTCCTGTGGAGAGCTTGTCAATACACCAGTGCCTCAAATCCATTTTCTTGGTAAAAATCCTGCAGTTTTCTGATTATTATTCACAAAGGCAGCTTCCTGAGTTATTTCTGCTCCTGCACAATATTCATGATAGCAATTTGATACCTTAGCAGTTTCAAGGTTATCAAATGATTGAAAATCCTACTGCTTACTTCAAGGTGTAACATATACAACTGTGCTGTCATCCATTATAGCAGTATAATAGTTTTTCGTAATGCCTTTCATGAACTGCTGATTTAGAAGTGTAAGCCTAACTTCTGAAGGCACTTATCAGTCTCAGACTGGGGAAGTATTGCTTAACTGGAAAACATCAGTCCAGGACTCTCTGTGCTACTTAGAAAAAAGAAACCCAAGTTTCATCTCTCTTTTAGATAGTGCTCGAGTCCTGCCCTCTGAAGTCCTTAAAATGTATTTGCAAGAAGAAACAAACAAATAAACAAAAGCCATGGTTTATCTGGTTCTCTGAAAGGCTAATGCTAATCAGCAGTGAATCTTGGAAGGAAGTATTGAATTTTGCAGTTTGTGGAGATTAAGTTAGAAGCAAGGAATTACTGAGAGAGATGATGGAGATTTTGCTAAATTAAAAACACAACAAAAATCAAGCAAATTCATGGTAAAGCTGGGAAGTAAAGTCAATCATTATTCAAAGTCCCCCGTTTAAGCTCGATCCACACATTGAATTTTGGTTTAGGGGTCTCTGGTTGGAGCAGAGGGTTGCTTGAGTGAGTTTAGAAGGTGGCATCTGTTAAAGTAACAGATGTCTGTGTCACCGAGGTGCTATATTCTCACTTTTTATATATGGGGAAATTGCTGCTGAAAGAGTTTTATTGTCTTTAGGCAAATGAAAAAAAACATATTCTTCTCCTTAAAGGATTCCTCTTCCTGATATGAATCTACAACAACCATAAAGGACCTCAACCTCATCATTATATATATATATATATATATATACATATATATATATATATATATATATATATATATATATATTAATCTGATAAAGTTTCTTGTGAACTATCAATTATGCATGAAATGAGGTTTGGAATTGCAGGCATACTCACTCTTATTTAAAGAGGCCCCACTGGGTTGAAGCAAATTGAGCAGGGTAAGAGGTGGTACTGTTGGCTGACCCCCTCACCTGCTGTGGCACTGACAGAGGTGAGATCTAGAGAGGTGCTAGCATCCCCCCCAGCTAGCACTTAGGGTTTGGGGGAAGGATGCCATATGGAATGATTTTAATTTCATTCATTTGGTTGTCAGTTTTTCGAAATCTCTCCGTTCCCTTTATTTTTCAGAAGAGATGAGGGAAAGTAGAGCCATCCAAAAACACCCTCTGTGTTAACACATACAATTAACCATCACAAATATTCTGGTGACAAGATGGGAAGTCTACATAATGAACCGCTGCTTGCAGAAATACAATGGTTATCTTTACAAGAAGCACTTGTGCAATTATTTCAGTTGCAAGCTGAACTACTAATTTCTTAAATAAATTCAAGTTTTAATTGAAAGCACAGAAGAGAGACAAACTATAGATATTCAGATTTGGGTATTTGGGAGACAATATGAAAATGACTATCAGTCGCTTCGAGAAAAACAATTGCCAGTATTTGTTGTCAATGATAAAATTCAACCTTTCACTTGAAAACTTGTATCCATCACCATGAGCTTGCCAGGGTCCAATATTTAAAACATCTTATAATGAGATTGGTGATGTAATTAATAAATGTGATTTTTGATGTATAATTAAATATGTCAACATTTGTAAAATTTCTTAATTCAGTGAATCAGTATCTTCCAGATTACCAATGGAAGATGTTAAAGATTCACACATAGTAAAAAGATCGATTCAAAGTACAAGATAGACTATGGACTATAATGCAACAGACTAAGAAAAGTTCATTGATAAGGTTTCAAATTGTACAAGCAACTACCCTTTGGAAAACTACTACTTGTTGATTTTTGGTGTACTATCAAGAAAGAGTATTTACAGTTATCTGAAAAAGCAATTAGAGTTCTTTTCCAACTACATGCCTGTCTGATGCCAGATTTTCTTCATATATTTCTGGGCAAAACAACCTACAACAGATTGAATACAGAAGCAGATATGGGGATCCATCTGTCTTCTATTAAGCCAAACATTAATGAGATTTATACTCACAGAGGTCTCCAAAGACTATTTATTGAATCAACTGGCTTATTAAAATAAATCTGGAGGGGCTTTGTCAAAATTATTTTCTTGTGGACAATTATAGATATTAAAGCTACTTAAGAGCTCATGAGGAGTCCCATATTTTCTAAGAGAAATTGATTCTACATCTATGGAAATCATGTAGTTGTAGTAAACCAAATATCCCTAGGGGTCAGCAGCCTAGTATCTGTGAGGTCAAGTGAACCGTAAGGCCCTACCTAGCTCATTAAGCCCCATGTGCCTATTTCAGAACGTCAACATACCCTCTTCTGTGTCCTGCATTTCTCCCATGCCACCACTGCTTCTAAACCCATCAAAGTGTTTTTCATGTATGTTTGTAAATCATTTAAGTCTGCCAGAAGCCTCTTGTCTTGCTTCATGTAGTTTAAGCCAGTGCTCATATTGTTCATGCTTTCCCTTAGGCTACTAAAAGCCAGATAGACTTAATGTTATTGTCAACAAGTTGCATCAATCACCACTTGCTCTGAGAAAACTGGGAGGGTATCCTTTTCCTAGGAAATGGGAATGTAATCACCAGAGATGGTGGCCTCTGAGGAAACCTCAGAGGTTTGTAGAGGAGACTAGGTGTAGGGTCCAGCTTAGCATCTGGCAGAAGATGGAGGATGGGAGGGGGAGGAGACATGGCAAGGATCTGAGCTTCCACAAAGGGCATAGTTCTGTTAGAAACCTAGTTGCGAAAATGTTCTTGTTACATAAAATTGGTTGCAGAAAGATGGAGTTCTCGTGACCTTAAGATGTCCCTAAAGTATGTATAAAGCCACTCCAGCTAGAGGAGAGGATGTGAGTCATGGGTCTAATGCTTCTCCCTTGTCAAGACTTATTCCCACTGACCCTGCTTTACATCAAAACCTAACAGAACAATGACTGTTCAGTGAGTGACTCTTCCCCGAGAGGAGAGTTGTCTTCACTCAGTGAGGTACATTTAATGTTGGGAATTTAGGTGTCAGGTTTGAGGTAGGCAAGAATTTCAGAATTTCTAATACCTGAAAATAGACGCCACACTCACTCACTGTGCAGCAATTGCATTATCTGAAGGTCCGAACCACTTTCTTCTATTTCTCCTATGGTCAATTTTCTTCATTTTAAAAATCAGTTTGGGGAAAGAAACCTCTGAAGATTAAGAATCTCAGAGCATACCTCTGAAGCACTCACGTGAACAGTTGGGGCCTTTGGCCCCTCCAACTAACTGCAAGTGTTTATTGATAATAAACTTGACTATTTCAGAAAACACAACACTCATTATGAAAACAAATATGACTTTAGATAAGATTTTTACCATGACTCAAAATTATTTTGGATTATAGATGCTGAAATTTATCTCCATTATTGGAGACTAGTATGATTGGATAATCCTCAGAAATCAGTTTTCAGAGACTGTTATCAAAGTCCAAAGTGGGTGTTAGAATTGAAGGAGATAGAATGTACCAAAAGATCTCATAAAAACACACAGAAGTCAGTATTATTGCTATAAATGATATGAAGGCAGGTGTGGAGCCTTCATCTGAAAATGGTGAAGCTCACATGTCATCTCTGTATGTTTATTTGTGGGAAAACTATTTACAGATGTCATTAGAGTGGTCATCACTAGTGCCATGTTTTCCCAGATAACCTAAAAATGAGAAAGGGACAGCAGAGCAGCTAAGTGGAATTCCGGTTGAGACATCGTGAGACTTTGTTGTGTATCTCAATGCCCGGAATTGAACAGCAAATGACATACTATATACCCGGGTGCAGATAGAGAGAAAACCTGTACCATCTCCCTCATCATTTTCTCTTTTTTTTTAAGTTTTATTTTATTTTTTTATTTTATTTTTTATTTTTGAGAGAGGGAGAGAGACAGAGCATAAGCGGGGGAGGGACAGAGAGAGAGGCAGACCCAGAATCTGAAGCAGGTTCCAGGCTCTGAGCTGTCAGCACAGAGCTGGAAGCGAGGCCCAGACCCACCCACCGCGAGATCATGACCAGAGCCGAAGTTGGATGCCCAACCAACTGAACCACCCGGGCGTGCCCCTTCATCATCATTTTCAATCCGCTCCATTCCTGTTCTCAAGAAAACAGACATAAATCTCCCCCCCCCCCGCCCAGGCCCCCACCAATCTGGCCTGGATATCATGGAGGCAGGAGGCCACAGAGTAGAGTAGAAAGCAAAGTGAAGTGGATGTGTGAGCAAGAAAAAAGTAAGAGACCATGACAGAGCAATCGTGGTAAGGGATGTGTTCACACCTAGAGTAAGAGTAGAAAGCTCAGGGTCAGACAGTAGGTGCTTGCTTACTTCAGTTGAGCCTAGATCACAAGTCCTTGGACCTGAACTAACAGGCAGGTGTTTGGGGACCCTCCAGATCATGGACAGCAAATAGATTTCTTCTGGTTGGCTGACACCATTTGGTAGATAATGTATCTAGAATTCTGTATTAAAACACATTTCCAAGCTAAGTTTGGGTTGTGGGGAAGAGAGGGTTGTAATTCATTTGCAATATATACCACGGGCATGACAAGGGTGATTGCAACCAAGGGTATTTACCACTCCTGCTCCACATGATTCTGAGTAGCCTGCTAAATGTATGACTGCCTCTTACTTCCACATTCTCAGGTTCTAAGGTCACCTTGATGCTTGGTGACATTGCCTGCTGTGAGAGATTGGCACCTGTATGACAATTACTGGCAGAGGCATTTCTATATGTTCTTGTCTTTCCATTTCTAGAAGACATGAGGAATTCAAGTCTCCATGTTCATTATTCTCACAACCCTCTTCACTGGTCATGTTCCCAGAACAATTTTCCTACAACTCTGCCAGAAATGCCTTCCATCAGTCTCCGTATTCTCCCAAATGAATGACACAGACAAAAACTAAGCTATTTGTAAGGGAGAGAGGATTCAATGGGACTATTCCCCTGGGCCACTTAGATCCTATAATAGTTCAAATGAAATGACAGCCAAATAACTTCTTTATTTGTTGCCTTCCCTTGACTAGTCACCAGAATGTGGACAGTTTTTCAGAAACCCAAGTTAAAAATTGCTTGTTCCCTCTATTTATATTGCATTTTAATGTAATTGGTTGCTTTCCCCCATTTGTTTCAGGGTGGTGACACAGCTCTGGGGGCCTGGGGATGATGAAGTGAATGAGAAGGGAGAGAGAAAGAGAGCACACACATGAAAAACCCCATCAGCAATACTTTCTCTTATTTATAGTGACAACCCCAAGCAAAATATAAAAATATATTTAGGAAGATGACAGCTTTGTTGCTTCTTGATCACAAACCAGCACTTAGGAGTTCACTTTTGTGAGCAGATAAAAAGGGCTGCATCTTGATAAAGCAGAGTGAAGAAAAAAGAGAGAGAGAAACCAGAAGGACAATCTGTCCTAGACAAAACCAGTACAGCGACCAATATGCTAAATGGAAGGGAGATTCTAAGATTATTGCCTGTGGGTGTCCTGGACTGCAGGTGGATGAAAACCTCCTCTGAAAACTACAAAGGAGAATGCCAGGAAGATGAGAAGTCTTTAGACTTGCCTTCTGGTACTAGAATTTATATTTGATAAAACAGTGTTCAATTTGCTTCCTGTCAAAATAAGAAAGAGGAAAAAGGCTACATGAAAGTATTTGAGACATTACTTATCCCTATGTTAAGTAGAGGCAGTTGGCAACTCATAAATGGGTTCATGTTTGACTAATTCAATATAAATGTGCTCTGTGCTAAGCCACAGTGGTACAATGATAAAAAAGACAGAGACTTTGCTCTGAAGAAACTTGCTACAATGGAACCAAAAGTTTATTTGGAAGTTTATTTGAAACCTATAAGGCCTTCTCCATAGAGATAATTATGTGAATATGGCAGATGGCTTTCAATTCCCAATCCCTTTGTTCTGGAATATTACTCCAATAAGGCTATTTCAAATTTTCTTTCACTAGCACTCTTATCATTTTTTCTTTTCTTTTTTTCAAGCCATTCTTTTTTAAAAATTTATTTATTTTGAGAGAGAAAGATGGGGGGAAGCATGCAAATGGGGGAGGGGCAGAGAGACAGGGAGAGAGAGAGAGAATCTCAAGTAGTCTCCACACAGTCAGCTCAGAGCCCTATGAGGGGCTTGAACTTAAGAATCGTGGGATCATGACCTGAGCTTAAATCAGAAGTCAATGCTTAACTGACTGAGCCACCCAGGTGCCCCTATTTTTTTTCTATGTTGGGAGAAATATATTTTGAGCTCCAGCATAGGGCACGGGAAATACTTTTCTGAAAGAACTCATTCAAATACCTGACTTTCCTTGTGTGAAGTCACTTGAAAGAGGTGAGGGGCAGAATGCTCCCTGCCTGCAGATGTATCAACAGTGACCCCTTGCTCCATGCATAAGCACTTGACAATGGTAGGTCTGACTTCAGCTGTTCATATTTCATCATTCTTTTAGACACATTTCTCTGGTTCTGTCCTTGCTATCCATGCCTACTGGTTCACCTAACCTAACTAGTTTTGGTAGCACAAGCAAAATAAATGTCTTTTCCCATGCAGAGCCATGTCCCACTACCTCCAGCCCAGCCTTGTTTCTGCTCCTGATTCATCGCTACCATGCTGTCTCAGCATTTCCATTCTCGTTGACTCTTACTCTGAACACCCAGTCTCTATGAATCCACTTTTACCCACCTTACTACGTTGGTCACGGGTAAGGTATCTTCTCTGATATATGGCTTTGCCTGACACTAATCATCCCTTGACTACCTTCCCCAACTCTTACATACAGAAATGAAGAGAAGCTACTCCAAAGAAGAGTATGGAGAGGGGAAAAGGGAGAGATTTATCAGCTCTGGTTAACTCTTACTAACTATATAATTATTTAAGGGAGCGACCTCTCTAAGTCAGACCACCCATCCACACCCATCAACCCAGCCAGTTGATTTGAAATGAGATACTTTGGCTGATACTGGAATGATCACTAAATCCCCAGCTACCTTTCTGAATAAAGCATTTGTCATTAGAGTGTTAATCCATGAGTCTGGTGGTGGTGGTTCTCACATTTTACTCCATTAGAATCATATCAAAGCTTTCAAAGATCCTGTACTCCAGGCTGTGTGTCACATCAATTAAATCCAAATCTGCAGGAGTAGGACATAATTTTCATTAAAGCTTTCCAGATGATTTCAAGGTGCAACCAAGTTTGAGAAACAGTGGCTGGGCAGAAGGAGTAGCAGAAATGAAAACATTGTGGAGAAAGAATTATGTGGACCATCAGAGGGACTGAGTTCAAGATCTCTGCACCTCACTAACTTTGTTAAGTCATTGTACCTCTCAGAGAATTGTTTCCATTAGTTATAAAATGGAGTTAATTATAACTGCTCAGACTAGCAGATTCTGAGGAAAATTTAGAAGATCGTGGTCTTTCGTGGTTTGGGAAGTACTTTTTAAACTAAAGCATACAGTTTGAATGCAAAGTGTTATTAATAGAACATCATAATATGGCAAGGCAGATTTTCAAAATCTCTAATCTCTCATTACACTTAGTCAACATTGGCAAACCTGGAAGCTACATGATATATGATTGGCACACACTCTCTAACTCCATTTTAGGCCACTCTCGCCTCTTTTGATTCCTGGTGTTGTTCACTGACTGTCCAGGGCTGTAGATGTAGTAGCAAACTTGGTCTGTTTTCAACATATTCAGGATGGTGAGAGAGAAAAAAGGTGATTTGGGCAGTCAAAAGCCAAAACTTTTAAGCCAGAATTTGGTGAATAGAGAAGTGTACTATGTTCACTAGGATTTTAAGGACCCAAGTACTGTTGTCTTTACTGGAACTGTTATTTCCAGTATTGTACTTTCTTTTTTTCTGACTGGAAGTTTCATCTTCACGCCACCTCATCATCTCCTTTCTCTGTCTTGGATTCTTCTGCAACTGCTTAATATGTTGACAAGGCTCTTACATGTTTTAATGGTGAGAGCTTTTGCTCAACCTTTTCATGCAGAGACTAATTACTATATTTCTGACTTTGACTAAAACCCTAACTTCTACTTTCGACAAATATTTTCCTGGCATGTTGGTTTTGGACCCACACTACCTCTAAGCCATGACTAGCACAGGGATAATACCTTTTCCTCTCACATACCTGTATTATATCTACTCTGATATTGTTGAACTACCATCGACTCTTACCTTTGCTCCTGTATCCACTAAAATATTTAGTGATCTGATACAGGATTATAACAATGGTATGAAGTTTTACCGTGGACTCTTGGATATATCATACTTTAAATCAAAGGAATGATTGTCTAAAAGTGGAAAATCATGCATGTTGGGAACAAGTCAAACCACATGGGAGTTTATAAAGTTTGTCTCTGTGTAGAAATGGCTCCTCACCTGAACCCTCTGTCCCCTCTCTTACACATTTTTCTCTACTCACTCCCTGAATGTCTTGTTTTCCCTCAAATCTTCTCCCAATATATGAGCTAAACTGAGAACACACATGAGCAATATTTTCTTCCTTAGAAATCGTATAACATCAAGATTACCTAAATAAGAACTGAAATCAAATATATAATATTTGGTTATCACTTAATGAAACCTTTAAAAGACTTGTAAAGAAAACTAGAAATCTTAACTGTAGAACCTAATACAAATTTTTAAATGAATGGAGAAACATAGTCTTGACTTTGTGACATAAGACTGAAATTGTAAAAAATAAAAGATTCTGCCAAGTTAATTTATAAGTTCAATGTAATCTTGACAAAAAGTATAAGTTAAGTTTGAGTTGTTATAATTTAAAGGGTCTAAATTTCATGTGAATGCACAATCAAGTAAAGATAGCCAATGCTCTTTTTAAAAAGGAAAGTAATAATGATGAACTCACTTTGCCTGATCATCCTTAATACTTTGAAATAGAATGGTGTTGGTGTAAGATTCAGAGATTCAAAGATTCAAAGACCAGAACAAAGCGAATACCCTACTGAAAGATATTATGCTATGGAACATTTAGTATATGGAGACTGATAGCATAAATGAGCAAATAATGCTTGATTAGACATGGGGATGGGAAACAAGTAAGATCCCCAATTTATGTACCAAAAAGTTCCAGGTGGATTAGGAATTAAAGTAAATAATGAAGTCCTATCAGAACTAGGAGGAAAAAAAAAGAATATCAATAACTATGTGATATAAATATAAGGAAGAACTTTCTAAGCATAATAGCCATGAAAGAAATCACAGCCAGAAGAACTATCAATAAATTTGACAACTTAAAAATACAAAGTTCTGTGTCATATATAAATTTAAAGACAAAAGACACATTGGAAAAATATTTGAAACATTCATGATAAATGATGGGAGCCAACAATCTATAATATGCACATATAAATTCATAAAAGGAAAAAAATCATTAAACCCAATAGAAAAATGGTCAAAATAACATAGCAAGCAATTCTTAGGAAAGGGGATACAAATGTCCAATAAATACACAAAACATGCCCAGATTCACCAATAATCCAACCATTAAGCAATGGAAAATGATTTTCTACCTTTCGGGGTAAAAAAGACAAAAACAAAATCTTATTCAACACTTAGAAGATGGTGAGTGTGAAAACTGGTACAACCCCCAATGGAAGACAATCTGCCATAATGTTCAGAGTGCTATAAAAATTCTTTTGTGTATTATTTCTATGTCTGAAGGACCATCCTGAAACAATATATATTGATTTTTGTGGTATACTACCGGATAAGTTTAATGTAAATACAATAACTCTAAATGTCCAGAAATTGGGGGAAGATTTAAAATAAGTACACATCCACAAAAAGCATTATATAGTCACTAAGTCATGTTTGCAAAGAATATTTAATAATATGCAGAAGTGCTCACAAAGTGTCAAATGGAAATAAAATCTGATACAAAGTGGGATAGGTATAATAACAGTTATCTCATCACACGATCATATTTAACCATCACTTGTGTAGTCAGGGCACTTCCCTGTGCATACCCAATTTGATCCTTATTTGGTAGGAAGGGGAAGCATTACCTGCCTTCTTGGGTTGATGAAGACCTAGATTCAAAGCTGAGGTTTTATCATTATAGGCTCTGCACTTTTCCCCCTCAGGTTGGTAATATGTAAAAAGGCTTAAAATAATTATAAGATGTGTCAATTTTCTGAAACTGTTCCTGAGTTCCTAATACCATTAAATAAAAGGTAGTATGTATTTTTGAGGATCTAGTATGTGCCAGGCTTTTCCCTGGCACACAGATACACTGGTGAATAAGAACAAGAGGTTTTGATCCTCTTGGAATGTAACACTGAGGAAAAGAATATGTAGACTGAAAGCAAATACACAAGTAAGCAATACAATGCCAGACCTCACTAAGTGCTAAGGAGAAAAACAAGCAGAATGCCTTGGTGGAGAAGCAGAGCTTGGGGAGTGATGAGGGAAGGGTTTTATTAGGGTGGTCAGGGAAGACTGGCAGGAGGAGGTAATGCTTGAGCAGAAACCTGAATTATGAGGAGCAGGCAGCCATGGGAAAATTTGGGGAAAGGGGATTCTTGGCAAAGAGAACACCATGCAGGAGGGCCCTGAGGCAGAAAAGAGCTCAGTGAGAAACCCAGTATATTAGGGCTCTTCAGAGAAACAGAATCAATAGGAGATAGACATGTATACACACACATGCATACACACGCACACGGACATGTATCTGTATAATATATATAATTGGCTCAAGTAATTATGGAGGCTAAGAAGTTCTAAGATGTGTAGTCAACAAGCTGGAGCCCCAGGAGAGACAAGTGTTAATCTCATTCAGAAACATCCTCACAGACACACCCAGAATAATGTTTGACCAAATGTCTTGGCACCCTGTGGCCCAGTCAAGTTGTCACATACAATTAACCATAGTACCCAGCGAGATTAGAGCATGACTAACAAAGGGGAAAATTGTATAAGATGATAGCGGAGAAGAATGCTAGGGTCAGATCATTCAGGAATGTACAGGCAATAGCACAGAATAGATCATAAACAATATGGGGTCAGTATAGGTCCTACTGGAAGGCTCTGTTTGGAGGAGGTCATTGAGAAGACATGACCACTGCCCTTTGACCCATGAACTCCCTCCCCTCTTCCTGGAATGTACCATCCACTTACCATTCCCATATTAGGAGCTTTAAGGACATAGCCTTGAGAGAATAATGCATTATTCAGATTATCTGGAGGACACATGTAACTGAATCCCATTACGGCCTTGATATAAATTCTTAGGATTCTGGTGAGGGGGTATGGTGATCTATTTGTCTTGTGGCTGCCCAAGAAAAGCCTTGTATATATGTTCGCTTTGCTTATTAAAACATCCATCTAACAATCTGAGTGTCCGGCCTCTTTCTTTGGTCTCTCCTTGCCCTCTACACTAAGGGGCCAGTCTTGAGTTTTATCCAGGGAACTCCCAGTGTTGTAACCACCAGTCAGTCAGAGGAAGCAGAATTGAAAGTGACCACTGATCGGTTGCTCAGATGTAGGATTTATACGGAATGAGGGTGGAGAAGAACATAGGGTCAACTAGGACAATGAGATCATGATATAAATCAGATTTATATTATGACTGATATGAAAGCCTTTTGCTCCTTCAGTTATTCCATTCATTGTTAGGAAGTGGAGCTGAACTAACCTTTGCCATAGTACTTTAATTTTAACTAACATTTCAGGGTCGTTAGGTATAATCAATGTGAAGCTCATTTTTAGAATCTCAGTTTTTCCTTTACCACACTACCTTATGTTCAATGGCATGAGGAACTCAGGACCAATTCCAGAAATTTGAAATACCATCTAAATCAAAAGTACCAACTTTAAAATTAACAAATCAAAAGTTTAACCATAAAAGGGAAATGGACAATAATGTCCAATATTATCAGTCTTGTGAGGCTAATGATGAGTGCAACTGAACTGATCATAAATTAAAAAAAAATATTTATTGTGAAAGAGTAAATATAAATCTGAAACCTTAGCAATGCAACATAGGTGAAAAAATTCTGTTGGATTTCAATGTTTGGTCTATTTAATTTTATTGCAGCTTAACTCATCTCTTCCCTGTGAGCAGATTGCAACATAAATGGGTACTTATGACATTTTATAACTGTTCACAGTTCAGTGTTAAGAAAACACCTAAAAATGCTATTTATTTATTTATTTACTTATTTATTTGGGGATGGGTAAGAAGTCAAGTTCTCTGTTGTGCCTTTGTTGTGTTCTGTTTGTCTGCTTTCTCTTAAATTCTGTTATATGCTAAAGTTTAACTGGCTAGGTGAAAAAAAATTCTTTCCTGTTCAACCCACATATCAGGGCCCACATTCAACAATTCCAGCTCTTTCTACTTCCTTTTCCCCTTAATATCTGAATCGCCCACCTTGCAGAAATCCAATTCTGGATCAGCTCAGATGTTGCTTTCTCTGTGTTTCTCCCATCCTGCTATTGGAAGGTATGCCCAAGTACTCTGAAGTCAAGATCTTCAACTTCTTCTGGGCTCCTAATGCTGTAAATAATGTTGAACTTTCTTCCTCAGCATCTTGTCTTTCCCATGCCTTGACTATTTTCCTTAAGACACCTGCTCCGTACTCTGCCTTATACTCTGCCTTTGTCACAGAAAACAGATGCCTTCCTAAGTGTCCTCATTTTTTTTTTCATTTCTCCCTATCTACACTGGTCTTGACACTCACCAAATGATCCCCAAAGCCTCCCATCCTTGCCACACTTCAAACCCCACATAGAAGTGGTTCCTGTCTCATCTGAGCTCTTTTCCCCACCTCTGCCCTGTACCTGTTACCTGCCAGCCCAGCTAGATGCAAGCAGACACACTTCCCCAGTTTTCTTCTTTTTCTTTCCATCATCTTCAACCACTTCTTTGCACATATTTCAATCTCTTCTATCTAAAAAAAAATTAACATTGACAACAAAACCCAAATATATACCTCACTTTATGAGTAAGCAATTATCCCTTTCCTTTTCACAAACTTCTTAGAAGAGAAACCCACACAATATCTTCACTGCCTCCCTTTCCAGAGACCTCTACTTGCTGTTGTCTGAGACTCCACCTACCATTTTGGCAAAACTGCTCTTACCAGGGTCATTAATGCTATTCCATTGAACAACCTTTACTGGTCTGTGACATATGGACATTTAAAGGGTTAAAGGAATATAAGCCTATACAGGTGGTTGAGAAGGATCTTCCAGAGTGGTAGCAGGGAAGCCATGGAGTGGTATTACATAAAACTCAAGGAAAAAGAAGGGTCAGCAAGGAGAAAGAAAGCAGTAGTATACAATGACTGCAAAATGATTTAAAAAAAAAACTAAACTAAAAATTGGGACCTGTTCAATGAAACAGAATTAATGTATAGAATTATTGGATCATTATACTGTACACCTGAAACTGTATATAATACTGTATGTTAACTACACTCAAATTAAACCCCTTCTCTTCACATTTACATACTGTCTTGGTGACTGTATGTTTTTTGGTAGCAACGTTCCTATGACTTCCAAGTATTGACTATAATTCTTACTACTTTCTTCAGGCCCAGAACCTTAAAACTAGGGTGGTCAGATGATTTAATATCCTGATTTGGGCTCTCTTGAGAATAAAAGAGGACACTATTAATAACCTCACTGTGATAACAAGCCTAGACTAGGACTCTGCTTGGCAAATTAAATCATACGATCACTTTATTGAAAACCAACTGATGGTCTCAAAAAATTAAACATAAAGTTACCATATGACCCAAAAATGAGACTCCCAGGTGGCATTTTTATGTTCACATAAATACTTATACATAAACATTCATAGAAGCATTTTTCATTGTGGTCAAAAAGTGGAAGCAACCCAAATGTGCATCAACCAATGAATGGGTAAACAAAATGTGGTATATCCAGACAATGGAATATTATTCAACCATAAAGAGTAATGAAGTACTGATATACGCTGGAATATGGATGAACCTTGAAAGCATAATGCTCAGTGAAAGAAGCCAGACACAAACATTACATAATTTATGATTCTATTTATATTAAATGTCCATAGTAGCCAAATTCATATGGACAGAAAGTGTATTAGTTGTTTCACAGAGGACTGGGGAAGGGACTGACCATTAATAGGTATGGAATTCCTTTGTGGGACAATGAAAATGTTCTGGAATTAGGTAGTAATGATGGTTACACCACTCTGAAAATATGCTAAAAACTACTGAACTGTACACTACTTTAAAGGGTCAATTTTCTTTGACTTTTACATTTTTTATATTTTATTTTTTTAATTTAATTTTTAAATTAAGTTAAATTAATTTTAATTTTAATTCTAGTGTAGTTAACATGCAATGTTATATTAGTTTCAGGTGTACAATATGCTGATTCAACAATTTTACACATTACTCAGTTCTCATCATGATAAGTGTACTCTTAATCCCTTTCACCTATTTCACCCATCCCTCCACCCACCACACCTCTGGTAACCAGCAGATTATTCTCTATAGTTAATAGAGAGCTCATTTGTTTTGTTTCTTAAATTCCACATATGAATGAAATCATATGGTATTTATATTTCTCTGGCTGACTTATTTTACTTAGTATATACTCTCTAGATCCATCCATGTTGTAGCAAATGTCAAAATTTCATTCATTTTTATTGCTGAATAATATTCCATTGTAAATATATACCACATCTTTTTTTAAATGTTTATTTATTTTTGAGAGAGAGAGAGACAGAGAGACAGAGTTTGAGCAGGGAAGGAGCACAGAGAGAGGGAGACACAGAATCTGAAGTAGGCTCTAGGCTCTGAGCTATCAGCACAGAACCCAAGGCAGGGCTTGAACTCACAAATCACGAGACCATGACCTGAGCTGAAGTTGGATGCTTAACCAACTGAGCCACCCAGCGGCCCTTATACCACATCTTTTTTATCCATTCATCTATCAAAGGACACTTGGGCTGCTTCTATATCTTGGCTATTGTAAATAATCCTGCAATAAACACAGGGGTGCATATATCCCTTTAATTAGGGTTTTCATATTCTTTGAACAATGTGTTTACCAGATGTAGGGTAGCTCTATTTATCACTTTTTGAGGCACCTCCACACTATCTTCCACAGTGGCTGCACAAGTTTGTTTTCCCACCAACAGTGCAGGACAGTTCTTTTTTTCTTCACATCCTTGCCAACGCTTATTTTTTCTTGTGTTTTTGATTTTAGCCCTTCTCTTTTTTCTTTTTAATTTTTTTTTTAAATTTACATCCAAATTAGTTAACATATAGTGCAACAATGATTTCAGGAGTAGATTCCTTAATGCCCCTTACCCATTTAGCCCATCCCCCCCTCCTACAACCCCTCCAGTAACCCTCTGTTTGTTCTCCATATTTAGGAGTCTCTTCTGTTTTGTCCCCCTCCCTGTCTTTATATCATTTTTGTTTCCCTTCCCTTATGTTTCTATGTTTTGTCTCTTAAAGTCCTCATATGAGTGAAGTCATATGATTTTTTTGTCTTTCTCTGACTGACTAATTTCACTTAGCATAATACCCTCCAGTTCCATCCACGAAGTTGCAAATGGCAAGATTTCATCCTTTTTTGATTGCCGAGTAATACTCCATTGTATATATATATATCATATCTTCTTTATCCATTCATCCATCGATGGACATTTGGGCTCTTTCCGTACTTTGGCTATTGTGGATAGTGCTGCTATAAACATGGGGGTGCTTGTGTCCCTTCGAAACAGCATACCTGTATCCCTTGGATAAATACCTGGTAGTGCAATTGCTGGTTTGTAGGGTAGTTCTATTTTTAGTTTTTTGAGGAACCCCCATACTGTTTTCCAGGTGGCTGCATAAGCTTGCATTCCCACCAACAATGCAAAAGAGATCCTCTTTCTCCGCATCCTCGCAAACATCTGTTGTTACCTGAGTTGTTAATGTTAGCCATTCTGACAGGTGGGAGGGGGTATCTCATTGTGGTTTTGATTTGTATTTTCCTGATGATGAGTGATGTTGAGCATTTTTTCATGTGTCGGTTGGCCATCTGGATGTCTTCTTTGGAGAAGTGTCTATTTATGTCTTTTGCCCATGTCTTCACTGGATTATTTGTTTTTTGGGTGTTGAGTTTGATAAGTTCTTTATAGATTTTGGATGCTAACCCTTTATCTGATATGTCATTTGCAAATCTCTTCTCCCATTCTGTTGGTTGCCTTTTAGTTTTGCTGATTGTTTCCTTTGCTGTGCAGAGCTTTTTATTTTGATGAGGTCCCAGTAGTTCATTTTTGCTTTTGTTTCCTTTGCCTCCAGAGACGTGTTGAGTAAGAAGTTGCTGTGGCCAAGATCAAAGAGCTTTTTGCCTGCTTTCTCCTCGAGGATTTTGGTGGCTTCCAGTCTTACATTGAGGTCTTTCATCCATGTGGAGTTTATTTTTGTGTATGGTGTAGGAAAGTGGTCCAGATTCATTCTTCTGCATGTCGCTGTTCAGTTTTACCAGCACCACTTGCTGAAGAGACTGTCTGTATTCTGTTGAATATTCTTTCCTGCTTTGTCAAAGATTAGTTGACCATATATTTGTGAGTCCATTTTGGGGTTCTCTATTCGGTTCCATTGATCTGTCTGTTCTTGTGCCAGTACCATACTGTCTTGATGATTACAGCTTTGTAGTATAGCTTGAAGTCTGGGATTGTGATGCCTCCTGCTTTGGTTTTCTTTTTCTAGATTTCTTTGGCTATCCAGGGTCTTTTCTGATTCCATACAAATTTTAGGATTATTTGTTCTAGCTCTGTGAAGAATGCTGGTGTTATTTTGATAGGGATTGCACTGAATATGTAGATTGCTTTGGGTAGTATCGACATTTTAACAAACTTGTTCTTCCTATCCAGGAGCATGGAATCTTTTTCCATTTTTTTGTGTCTTCTTCAATTTCTTTCATAAGCTTTCTGTAGTTTTCAGTGTATAGATTTTTCACCTCTTTGGTTAGATTTATTCCTAGGTATTTTATGGTTTTTGGTGCAATTGTAAATGGGATCGATTCCTTGATTTCTCTTTCTGTTGCTTCATTGTTGGTGAATAGGAATGCAACTGATTTCTGTGCATTGATTTTATATCCTGCAACTTTGCTGAATTCATGGAGAAATGTCTGTTTATGACTTCTACCCAGTTTTTAATTGGATTTTCTTTTTTGTTGTTGAGTTATATAAGTTCTTTATATATTTTGGATACTACCCCTTTATTAGATATGTCATTTGCAAATATCTTCTCCCATTCATAGGTTGCCATTTAGTTTCGTTGATTGTTTCATTCACTGTGCAGAAACTTTTTTATATCAATGTAATCCTAATAGTTTATTTTTCCTTTTGTTTCCCTTGCCTTAGGAGACATATCTAGAAAGATGTTGTTATTGCCAACATCAGAAAAATTACTGCCTGTGCTCTCTTCTAGGATTTTTATGATTTCTCACACTTAGGTTCTTAATCCATTTTGTGTTTATTTTTGTGTATGGGTAAGAAAGTGGTCCAGTTTCATTCTTTTGCATATAGGTGTCTAGTTTTCTCAATACCATTTGTTGAAAAGAGTATCTTTTGTCCATTGAATATTCTTGCCTCTTTTGTCAAAGATTAATTGGCCAAGTAGTTGTGGGTTTATTTCCGGCTTTGTATTCTGTTCCACTGACCTATTTTTGTGCCAATACCATACTATTTTGATTACTACAGCTTTGTAATATAACTTGAAATCTGGAATTGTAATACCTCTAGTTTTGTTTTTCTTTTTCGAGATTGCTTTGGCTTTTTAGGATCTTTGTTGATTGCGTGCACATTTTAGGATTGTTTTTTCTAGTTCTTTAAAAATGCTGTTGGTATTTTGATAGGGATTGCATGAAATGTGTAAAGTGCTTTGAGTAGTATAGAAATTTTTAATAATGTTTGTTCTTCCAGTCCCATTAGCATGGAATGTCTTTCCATTTCTTTATGTAGTCTTCAATTTCTTTCATCGATGTTTTATGGTTTTCAGAGTATAGGTCTTTTACCTCTTTAGTTGAGTTTATTCCTAGGTATTTTATTATTTTTGGTACAATTGTAAATAAGATTGTTTTCTTATTTTCTCTTTCTGCTGCTTCATTATTAGTGTATAGAAATGCAATGGATTTCTGTATGTTGATTTTGTATCTGTGACCTTACTGAATTTATTTATCAGTTCTAGTATTTTTTTGGTGGAGTCTTTATGGTTTTCCATTTATAGTATCATTATCATCTGCAAATAGGGAGAGTTTTACTTCTTCCTTACAAATCTGGATGCCTTTTATATCTTTCTCTTGTCTGATTACTGTGGCTAAGATATCCAGTACTATGTTGAATAAAAGTAGTGAGAGTGGAATACTTGTCTTGTTCCTGACCTTAGGAACAAGGTTCTGTTTTTCACCATTGAGTATAATTTTAGTTATGGGATTTTCATATATAACCTTTATTATGTTGAGGTATGTTCCCTCTAAAACTATTTTGTTGAGATTTTTTTATATCATGAATGGATGTTGTACTTTGTCAAATGCTTTTTCTGCATTTATTGAAATGATCATATGGTTTTCATCTTTTCTCTTATTGGCGTGATGTATCACATTGATTGATTTGTGAATATTGAACAATAAAAGGGTCAATTTTTGTGTGCATTATATATCAATAAAAATAAATCTTGACAAATAGTCCTTTCTACATTAGTGTCCCACATCCAGGTACCAAATTAAATTCCCATTTCTTATCTCATTGAATGGCACCATTCTCCACAGAGATACTCTAAAGCCTAAAATCTGGGAATCATTGTTTACACTTTTCTTCTATCTCTGAATTCAATCAAAGAGATTTTTTAATTTGACCTTCTTAAATCTTTTGTATCTCTTCTCTCCATTGATGTTATCCCATTTCAGCCCCACATCCTTTAGTTCCTTCTTAACATTTATCATAATTCATTCACTCAGCAAATAGTCATGAAATGCCTATTATTTGACAGGCTCTGTTGTAGGTACATGTCATGCATAAGGGAATAAAATGTACAAATATCAGCTCTTGAGGAACCCATATTCCAGCTGGCAGAGAGCAATACAAACATGAAGTCTAATAAATAAGTACATTATTATATGATAAAAGTTAGTAAGTGTTACAGAATAAAACAAATTAAGGGTTGGTCAAGAGTGCTGGTAGGTAAGGGATTGCTATTTAAAATTAGGGAGCTCAAGGAAGGTCTTATAAAAATGTTTCATTTGGGCAAAGACTTAAATGAAGTGAAGGTGTATCTAGAGGAATACATGGAGATATCTAGAGGAAAAAGATTCTCAGAAGAATAAACAGCCAATACAAAAATATTAAGAGGAAATATATCTGGAGAATTTGAGGATTGACTAGGTAGGAGGCAAGAATGGCTGAAGCACAGTGATTAAAGGAGAGAAAGTAGGTGAGACTAGAGAGGTGATGGAGAGGCAAGTTAAGTAGTACCTTTCAGTATTTGAGGTACCTTGGCTGTTACTCAAGGTTTTGAGCAAAGCATGGTTTAATTTTTTTTAAAGTTTATTTATTTATTGTTTTTTTTTTTTTTTTTTTTTGAGAGAGAGAGACAGAGTATGAGCAGGGGAGGGGAAGAGAGAGGGAGACACAAAATCTGAGGCAGGCTCCAGGCTCTGAGCTGTCAGCACAGAGCGCTATGTGGGGCTGGAACTCATGGACCGTGAGATCAGGACCATGAGATCATGACCTGAGCCAAAGTCAGATGCTTTAACCAACTGAGCCACCCAGGCACCCTAAGCAAAGCATAGTATAGGTTGTAAGAGAATAGTTCTAGTGCTGAATACAGATTTTCTGACGGTAAGAGCAAAAGCAGAGAGACATGTTAGGAGTCATATTTCAAATCTTTTGAAATAGAAGATAATGGTAGCAGTGGAGGTGGCTGGAAGTAATAGGATTCTAGCCATATGATGACAGTAGAGCTATAGGATTTCCTTTAGATTGGATATGGTGTGTGTAAGACAGAGGGAAGCCAGGTGGTCCCCAAGAGTTTTAGTCTGAGCTACTAGACAAATGGAGATACTATTGCCTGAGATGGGGAAGGCTGCTGATGAAATTAGGCCTTGTGGGGTAAGACTAGGAGCTCAACTTCAGACATGTTAAGTTTGCAATGTCTACTAGATGTCCTAGTGGAGGTCTTGAGAAGGTGATTACATATATGAGCCTGCAATGTGGAAGAATAAGCTGAAGTTTACATATATTAGTGAGGCATCAGCATGTAGATGATATGAGTACATAGACAGAAGACAAGAGGATCAAGGGCAGTACCTCCGGGCACTCTAATATAAAGGGTTAGTGAGAAGCGGTAGAATAGACCAAAAAACAGTGACTAGTGAGGTAGAGAGAAAACCAAGAAAAATGTGTGCTCTGGAAGCAAGATCAAGAAAGCATATATATATGAAATGGAGTCATACAACTGTATCATTATTGATAGATCACTTAAGATGAGCAGTGAGAATTGACCATCAGATTTTAGCAAACCAATTTCTGTATGGTGGTGGGGCTTAAAGTTCAGCTGAAGTATGTTTACAGAAAGGAACTAAGAGGAGAGGAATTGGGACAGTGCATACTGACATCTCTTCTGAGATTTGCTACATCCAGGAACCTAGAAACACGGCAGTAGTTGGAGAAAGTGGGTCAAGAGGCGACTTTGGAGGCAGGAAGAGTATGAGCATATTTGTATGCTGAAGGCAATGACCCATGGGTGAAGAAAAATGTCCTGGGAGAGTGAGGTTGAGAACTTCTTTGAGTATGTGAGAGCGAATGGGATCTAGAAACGGAAGGGATTGGCGTAATGTGGGAGTACAGCGAGTTCATCCCTGGAGCCAGGTGTGCAGACACTGAGGGTAGGTAAGTGCTGAGAGTCTCCAGAAGTTCTCTTTTTTAAATGCTTCTATTTTCTCAGTGAAGTTGGAAGCAAGGTCAGCATCTAAGTAGGAGGAAGTGGGGTGGGTGGTATGAGGGAAGAGAAGTATGAAATAGTATTTAGGGGAGAGGAAGGATGAGTGCACATGAAGCAGGATTGCTAGACAGCACAAAGAGCCCATTTGAGGTTCCTGGTCATGAATATCAAATGAGATCTGCCATTGAAACTCTCTCTCACTAGCCCGTTTGCTCCACGTTTGCCTTGTTCACAGTCAGAACAACAGACAGTCCCCATCACATAAGCAGCCACCCACCCTACTCACCCTGCCTGTAGTCTCACTTCCCTCTAATTCATTCTCCACACAGCCATCTGAGAGATTACTCTAAAACAACATCATTCTTCTGCCTATAATTTCACACACATGGCTTCTCATAGACCTTAGAGTAAAGCCCAAACTTTTTACTGAAATATAGAAGCTCTTCAGAGTCTGGTATCTGGATAGATTTCAACCTCACCTATTGTGTTTACCCTCAGATCCCCCAACACTAGGGCCAGCCACAAGAGCTACTTAAAAGTTCCCTGAATGTACACTGCTATCTTTTTTGGACTATAGACCTCTCCTGATTCACTCCTCCTAATGTTCCAGGGACTTAGCTCAGAAATCACCTCCTTCAAGGCACATTTGCTGAGAGCCTCCTAACACCACTTCCTCCCATTCTGTGTTAGATGCCCCTTTAGTGACCTGTATCACAAAAGTTCCCTTTGTGTATTATAACGGTCTCTTTTCTTTATTTCCCTAAATAGTGTATGTAAATTCTAGAACAGCATCATGGTATTTATCTGTATCCTGACCTACTACCACCATGGTGTCTGGCATAGAACAAGTGCTGAAAAACGTCTGTGGAATGAAGAAAGGAAAAATTAAAGTCAATAATAGTTTACTGTCTACCCAGGCAGGGACCAGTGAATGTTAACACATAATATATAGCAGGATGCTTCAAGACAGCCATTCTTGATCTTTTTGGATAATTTTTTTAGTTGTTTGACTCTTCCCTACTCCTAAAGATACTTTATGGCATATCTTTGATTTTTACAACTAAAACAGTTGTGATTTGTTTAGAATTTGAAATAAAGACAAGCCATACTTGTCTTTGAGAGGACATAGTCTAAAGAGGACATGTCTAAAAGAGGACATACTCTTTTAACAGTTCAGATCCTGGAATTAGGTGGCTTTGAGCCATGCTCATTATCTTACATACAATTAGCTAAGGGGGAAGAGGCACACACTCCGGAGTCCATTAGACCCAGGTTGGATCTCCACCCCTCCTCTTTACCTCATTGAGTCTCAGTTTCCTCATTTGCAATAAGCTTACCTAGACCATTGTTGTAACTTGGCATTTTGCAGTTGAACAATGAATGCTAGTTAGCTATTATAATTGTGACCTAGGACTCTCCTTTTTTAGGCAACTTCTCAAAATGATGAGTGGCTGTAGAACTGAACAAAACCAACTGTTGCATTTGACAAACTACCTCTTCCCCTCCTCTCTGAAACCCGCCTCCCTTTCCCCCTTTATATCATACTGTCTGTGTCCTCACTTTCTCTAGCTATTCTACCTAAATTAGTTTTCACTATGCTCCCACTCCCTCTAGCTCACTGGTCCCTACCCCCCAATCCAGCTCCTCCCTTGTCATCACAACTCTCCAGTACTTACATGGTGTTGATCACCATTTGCAATTCTAAAATATGTCCCAGAATTGTCTTGTTCAGTGCTATAGTTCCTGTACCTCACCCAGAGTCCAGAACATAGCTATTAGGCAATCAATAAATATCTGATGAATGGATAAATTGTACTCTGTTTTAATCATATTGGCCAACCAGTTTGTATAGGCTTGTAGGGAGTTGTTTAATTTCAGTGAGATTACTGGAAACTGTGTTTCTGCCCTCCTAATGTGAGGAAGGCATATTGGTCATCAAACAAGATGGCTCAGGTGCTAGCGATCATGGTCTCAGAGACTTCCCTTCTGCTCCCCTACCCCCAAGGGCTTCACCAAAGAATATTGACAATTATGTAAAAGAAAGTTCTATTCTTGTAGAACAATTTGTAAGCCTGGATCATCTTCAAAAGTTCTTAGCATGCATGAACAGAGAGCATCTAGAAAGATAGGTAGTTTCTCAAACGAAGCTTCTGTCAAAGAAAGGAATATAATGAATATAAAATCTATTGGTCATGCCTTAAGATGAGAATCACAACTCAGCTACCCGCATTTTGCCAGATGCTGAGGGAGCATGCCAGAATGCGTTAAAACACTGATCATGCCCTGCAGTCGCTTCCAAGCTGGCTGGAGAAGTCGAGACTGACATCCTTGAAATCTAGAGAGAATACAAATCGACATAAATTATGGGCTAAACTGTGTTTTACAGAGGAGTACTAAAGTTACTGTAACTTTAGTGCAGAATGTCCAAGGAGAAGGAAGATCACTGAGGGCTGAAGGCTTCTAAAGCTGGGGCTTGAAGAAAGAGTATAAAGAATAGGGGAGGCGTGGCCAGCAGAAGGGGGTCTGACAGAAAAGTAACGCCCCCTGCTGGTGCTAAGCTTGCCGTTCGCATAAGGAATCGGCAATGGCCGGCACTGGACCCTGGCTGTGCGCAGTGAGTGCAGTCCCGGAACCGAGAGGGCCTGCGGTCTGGCAAACTGCATAACACTGTGGATGGCCCACCTGCAAACATTGTGGCTTCCTGTCCACTTCTCTGCGGACTCCTGCCTTCTCTGGAACAAAGCAAAAGCAAAACACCACCACCACAATAACTGCAACAAAAGGAAACAAAAAATTCTCTACCCACAGGATTGGCAGCAGGTGGCGATTCCACGCTCCTGCCAAAGGAACCATAAGGACAAACGTTTATGAAAATGCGTCTGGCTAAACAGTTGTTATTTCTCATAAAGGACAATTACAAACAAATGACAGCAGGACACGCAGCATGCCTGTGTGTGTGTATGGTGTGTTCACTCATGGTGTGTGTGTGTGGGTATGAGTGAGTGTGTATGTGTATGGTGTATGTTCATGTTGTATGTGTGGTTTGTGGCGTGTACGTGTGTACGTTCATGCATTGTGTGGTGTATATGCTTGTGTGTGGGGCGGGGGGTGCATGTTTCCCTCCCTCCCCTAGCATGTGCTTGGCCATCCTTGATTCTTGGCTCCCTGAAGGAGGTTTGGGGCGCAGTCCTTTTCTCGCTTTTCCACTTCAGGCACACGTGGCAGTGGCATCCCCCTTATATAACCAGTGCCCACCTGCGGGGACCCTCCCTCTCACTGGTTTCCTCCCCGGTGGGGGAGGGGAGCTACGCTCCCCCGGGAAGGTAGGAAAGCAGAGGAAGTGACTTTGATGGATCACATTGTACTGGAGGCCCAGCGCTAGCAGATTAGAGAGGCTGTGGCTGTGGTGCGCGGGCCTCCATCCGGGGTTTGTTCTGATGAGATAATTTTTCTCATTAACCTTGATAACTCCCTGCTGATATATGGATCTGTCTGCACTCACATAGGACTTTCTTTCTTTCTTCCTTTCTTTTTCTTTTTCTTTCTTTCTTTCTTTCTTTCTTTCTTTCTTTCTTTCTTTCTTTCTTTCTCCTTCTTTTCCTTTATCCGTCTGCACTTTCCAGGGGGAGAATGCAGAGCCTGGTGGCGGCCTACAGCTGCTGGCCCAGCTGTTGACAGCTTTCTGGTGAGCCGGGCCCACCTGGAGGGGGGGAATGCAACAGTCCTTGTCAGTACCCTGAATTTTCTTAGCCATAGAACTCTCAACAAATACGGACCCTATGTTGGAGAGAGTGAGAGATTCAGAGATTTAAGCATCCCACAGGGTGGGAGGTGTGGCGCCTCTGTTCCCACACCAGCTCCCATTTCCTGGCCTTTAGCCTGCAGCCAAACCCAGCCAGCTGTTCAGGCTCTTTACAGTCGCCCTCTCAGTTCCCATGCTCCAGCCTCTGCCCCAGTTGTCCCGGCGCTGTGAGGCCGTAGGTCACATTCATAGTCATTACTTGAGGTGTCTTTCCCAGAACACTTCCTCTTCTCCCCAGTTAACATGAATTTCCATATCATGGACATCCTTCTCTTACAGGATTTATTAAGTCTCTTCCCTTGGTAGGCTGTGAGCTCTTTGAGGCTATCTTTTTCATCTTTGTGTCCTCAGTATTAATAGAGTGTCTGGCAAATAGTAAGCACTTGATAAATGTTTGTTGACTTTTGATATGAATGAGATAAGACATGAAATTAGGGAATACTTTAAATGCCTGATGGAATTTAGTTTTAAGGAGAAGTTATTAGCATAAGTTGCATTGCATCCATTTGAGACCTAATGTTGTATCCTCATATCTGCTCCTCTCGACACTATTTTCCCAGAGTTTCTCACAAAGAGACCAGGGCAAGTTGATATACTGAGGTTCTAGTCTACTATCATGCAAACATAGGGCCCAAGAATTTAATATATTAACAAGTGAAATACTTTTATGAAAACCCAATGCAAGATAACTGTGTTGTCTATGAGGTAAGTAGAGCAATTATTTTAAACATAATTCACAATACAGCACAGTAAGTATGGTCCAGATATGGGACTCAAGTGGAGTGATCATCTTTCACATA